>NW_024609879.1:112407291-113007291 GCF_016920785.2 Ixodes scapularis | reverse complement strand
GTCGAAACGCTTGGGAACATCCAGAGGGCGCCACCGTCACAAACCGAAAGTTAGTGGTACGGTAAAGGGGTTTGTTTGGAGGAGGAGGGGAGAGAAGACGCCACTTTTCCCCGATAGAGGGACTTTAACCCAGTTCGGTCTTTGTCAACTTTACTAGAACAACTCAATATCTAAGTCAGAGCCAAAATGAATCAAAATAAAATTTGTGTCTCTACGTGCACCAGAAAACGGTATAACAGGATTAAACCAATTAAAAATAAATATATAAGTTCTAATATTGTCACGGGTGGTGAGTCGTGACCAATAAACAAGAAATAAACAGAAATAAATAAACGTTTAATGTGGCGAACTTGTGCCAAAAATAAAGAAGGAAACAGAAGAAAGCAGAGCGTCGCGGGCGTCGAAGTCGGCGTGTCAGCAGAATCGAGCGCTGGGGCGAGACTGACTCGACAAGGTCGCGGGCGGCCTCTTATCTAGAGTGCGCCGCTATCTCGAAGATTCGGCGAAAGCGGTTCGAGCGTCGCGTGATCGGGGCGAGAATGAACACGCACTTTCTAGAAAACAAAAGCAGGGATAAATGATAGAAGTTACGTGCGGTACATGAATAAACGGGAACTTTCTGGAGGACCGTGACCGAGCGTTGCTTTCTCAGCCTTGCGCGCGGCATTACTCCCCCCTTTAAAAGTGCATCGCCCCGATGCAGTGTAAAACAAATCAAAATAAAAAAGAACAATAAACTAAAGAGTCTTTTGGAGCACAAAAGGTCCACAGTCCTATCGAGCGTAGTACGGCTTCAGACGCACGACGTGGACGACCTCAGGTCGTGGTGGGCGGCGTGACGATGTTCGTGTTCCGTCGGGCATCACCTCGTAGTTCAGTTCGCCGAGGCGACGAAGTACCTTGTATGGTCCAAAGTACCGTTTCAGCAGTTTCTCACTGAGGCCGCGGCGACGGATGGGCGTCCATACCCACACCCTATCTCCGGGCTGGAAGTGGACGTCCCTGCGACGAAGGTTGTAGCGGCCGGCGTCGACGCGTTGCTGGTCTTGAATCAGGAGTCGGGCGAGCTGGCGAACTTCTTCGGCGCGTTGAGCAACCGCCTGGGCGTCGTCGCTCTCGTTGTCAGATGGCTCATGGGGCAGCATGGCGTCCAGCATGGTCGTTACCTTCTGACCATGTACCAGCTGGAAAGGGGTGAATCCAGTGGTCTCTTGAACCGCCGTATTGTAGGCGAACGTGACGTAGGGCAGCACCTCGTCCCACGTCTTGTGCTCTACGTCGACGTACATAGAGATCATATCGGCGATTGTCTTGTTGAGTCGCTCCGTCAGCCCGTTGGTCTGCGGGTGGTACGCTGTGGTGCGGCGATGGCTGGTGTGGCTGAGACGAAGGACTTCTTGCGTCAGCTGGGCCATGAATGATGATCCACGGTCTGAGATCAGGACTTCGGGAGCGCCGTGCCGGAGGACGATGGATTCAATGAAAAACTTGGCAACTTCCACAGCAGTTCCGGAAGGAAGGGCTTTCGTTTCGGCATACCGCGTGAGATAATCTGTGGCGACGATGATCCAGCGATTTCCCGACGTCGACGGCGGAAAAGGGCCAAGTAGATCCATTCCGATCTGCTGGAAGGGTGCTGTTGGCGGAGGAATTGACTGCAAGAGTCCGGCCGGCCTCGTCGGAGGTTTCTTTCGTCGCTGGCATTCATGACATGATCGCGTGTACAGGTGGACGGTTTTGGGGAGCTTGGGCCAGTAATACTTTTCACGAATACGTGCCAGGGTCCGGCTGTAACCAAGGTGTCCGGACGTCGGGTCGTCGTGGCAGGCTTGAAAGATCTCCCCCCGAAGGTCGGTCGGGATTACCAGCAGCCATGGCGAGTTGTTGTTCCCGAAGTTCTCTTTGTAGAGTACACCTTGTCTAATGGCGAAGGTCGGCAGCGCTCGTGAAAAAACACGTGGCATCGCACTCCCGCGCCCTTCCAGGTGCTCTATTAGTGCGCGCAGCTCAGGATCGTCTCGTTGACGCCGGGCCATGTCGTCGATGTTCACTGCGCCCAGAAAACACTCGTCGTCATCGTCGTCGCTGCTGCCGGAAGGTGTTGCGACGGGAGCTCTGGACAGGCAGTCGGCGTCGCTGTGCTTGCGGCCTGACTTGTAGACGACGGTCATGTTGAACTCTTGTAGTCGGAGACTCCACCGCGCGAGGCGTCCTGACGGGTCCTTGAGGTTCGCAAGCCAGCAGAGCGAGTGGTGGTCCGTGACTACCCGGAACGGGCTCCCGTATAAGTACGGACGAAACTTCGTGATTGCCCAGACGACCGCAAGGCATTCTTTCTCAGTCGTGGAGTAATTTCTCTCCGCCTTGGTCAATGTCCGACTTGCGTAGGCGATGACTCGCTCGGTGCCTTCTTGTACTTGAACCAAAACCGCGCCAAGCCCTGCGTTACTTGCGTCCGTGTGAATCTCGGTTTCCGCATCCTGGTCGAAATGTCCAAGAACAGGAGGAGTCTGTAGTCGTCGCTTCAGCTCGTCAAATGCCTGCTGCTGTTCATCGGCCCATTCGAACTTCTCGGCGTCCTTCGTGAGGTGTGTGAGCGGTGCGGAAATTCTTGCGAAATCTCGAACGAAGCGCCGATAGTAGGCACATAGCCCAAGGAACCTTCGGACGGCCTTCTTGTCTCTTGGCGCTGGAAATGCTGCGACGGCACGAGTCTTCTCGGGGTCTGGGCGGACACCTTCGTTACTAACCACGTGGCCGAGGAACTTCAGTTCGTCATAAGCGAACCGACACTTTGACGGCTTCAGGGTGAGTCCGGCGGTCCGTATGGCTTGGAGAACTGCTCGGAGTCGTCGCAAGTGCTCGTCGAAGTCGCTGGAAAACACGACGACGTCGTCGAGGTAGACGAGACAGCTCTGCCACTTTAGTCCTGCCAGTACGGTGTCCATGACACGTTGGAAAGTTGCTGGCGCCGTGCACAGTCCGAAGGGCATCACTTTGAACTCGTACAGTCCATCCGGCGTGACGAAGGCTGTCTTTTCTCGGTCCCTTTCGTCGACTTCGATCTGCCAGTAGCCGCTCTTCAGGTCCATCGATGAGAAATATCGAGAGTGGCGCAGCCGGTCTAGAGTGTCGTCGATGCGGGGGAGTGGGTAGACGTCTTTCTTCGTCACCGTGTTCAGCTGCCGGTAGTCTACACAGAACCTAAGCGTCCCGTCTTTCTTCTTGACCAGTACGACTGGAGAGGCCCAAGGACTGCTTGAAGGTTGAATTATGTCGTCGTTCAGCATTTCTTGAACTTGCTCCTGGATCGCCTGCCTTTCTTTAACGGAGACTCTGTATGGCGATCGATGCACCGGGCGCGCGTCGTCCTCGGTAACGATGCGGTGCTTCGCAACGGTGGTTTGGCGCACCTTCGACGACGTGGCAAAGCAGTCGCGGTATTCGGCGAGAAGGTTAATCAACTGTCGTCGTTTCGGGCCCGGGAGTTTACGGTCAATGTCGAGCTGCGCTGGCGACGCACTGTCTTGCTGAGGTGGCGAGAATTCGTCAGTAATGGCGGCGACAGCGGCGGAGTTTTGGAGTTCCTCGACCTGGCCCACGGCTGCACCTTTTGTGAGGTGTTGCGCTTCATTTCGGAAGTTCGTGACGAGGACCACAGTGCGGCCATCCTGAAGTTCAGCAACTCCTCTTGCGACGCCTATTCCTCTTCCCAGAAGCAACTGGAGGCTTCCTTCGAGCAGAACTTCGCCGCAGAAATCTTCGGTGATCCCGACGGGTACGAAAACACTCGACCGCGGCGGTAAGTTCACGTGGCTGGCGAGGACTCGGACCGCAGATGACGTCGCTTTGGGTTCCTCCGGTGGTGAAACAGGCTTTCGCAGCGTCAACCGGTTTGCTCCGAGGTCGATGACGGCGCCATACTCGCAGAGGAAGTCCATTCCGAGGATAACGTCCCTCGAACAGTCTTGCAGAACGACGAACTTTACAGGGCACGTCTCACCGTGGATCTCGACGCGAGCGGTGCATCGCCCGACTGGTGTGATGAGGTGCCCACCGGCGGTTCGTATTTGAGGTCCATCCCACGGCGTCGTGACTTTTCGAAGGCGGCGGGAGAGCCTCCCACTCAAAACTGAGTAGTCTGCTCCGGTGTCCACGAGTGCCGATGCGTCGTGGCCGTCGATGATGACGTTTAGGTTGTTGGACACCGTTTCAGGAGCGTCGTTTCGGTCTCCGGTAGCGTTCGAGTGGGGGCCCTCCGACGTTCGTGGAGGATCTTGGCGTCGGTCGTCTTCGGCAACTCCACCTCCAGGGGTTGCCGCGCCTAGTTTCCCCGGCGTGGAGCGAGGGGTGACAGGCTTTCACGTCGGGGTCGGTGCATCGGCGAAGCTGGACGTCGTGGTGACGGCGACCGGAACTCTCGGCGTGACGCAGGCTCGGGGGACTGGGGTCGTCGCAGGTACTCGTCGATCTCCCGAGGGCGTTCACCATACCGGGGGCGCGGGTCGCTTGGATTGAATCCGCGCAGCCCGAGTCGTCGGTATGGGCATCGGCGGTACACATGGTCAGCTTCCCCGCAGTGGTAACACAGCGGGCGTCGGTCGGCCGTCCTCCAGACGTCTGTCTTCCTCGGCGCAGGTCGCTCTGGGGGAACGTGCGCCTGATCTTCCGGCCGTCGGGGGTACTGCGGCGTTGGGGCGTCTCTTCGGGGTGGCGCCGTGGCTTGGCGGGAAGCTTGCGGCGGTTGTCGGGCCATGGCGGCGTAGCTCAACGTCGGTTCCTCCGGTGCCACCCTGGTGACGGGAACCTCTGGTTGGAGCGCGCGATGCACTTCTTCTCGGACAGCCTCGGCGATGGAAATGGTTGGCGGACGGCTGGTGGTTGGCAGCAACCTTCGCAGTTCCTCCCGGACAACCTCCCGGATAATTTCGCGGATGTCCGTACCAGGCACGTTTTCACCGCTGAGCAGCGCGGTTGCAGTGGCGCTTGGCTGCCGCTGGTAGTGGGAAGCGCGCGCTTGGAGGGCGCGCTCGATGTTTGTCGCCTCGCTGACGAAGGCGTCAACGGTTGCCGGCGGGTTGCGGACGAGGCCTCCGAAGATGTCGTCCTTCACGCCCCGCATCAAAATGCGCAGCTTCTTTCCCTCGGTGGCCTGAGGATCGGCGCGGGAGCTCAGGCGGAGCACGTCTTCCACAAAGCTCGTGACGCTTTCATTGGGGCCCTGGGTCCTGGTTCGCAGTAGGTCCTCGGCTCTCTCTCGGCGGTGGTGGTTGACGAACGTAGCCTTCAGGTCGGTCTTGAAGATGTCCCACGACGTCAAAGAGGACTCATGGTTCTCGTACCAGTGCTTGGCGGTTCCCTCAAGCGAGAAGTAAACGTTGTGCAGGCGTTGCTCGTCGGTCCAGCCATTGTGGCGGGCAACGCGTTCATACTGGTCAATCCAGTCTTCGACGTCTTCGTAGAGTTCACCGTGGAAGGGGGCAGCCGTCCGCGGTGCGACGGGCATGTAGACGACGGGAGAAGCGGCGGGGGCTTGCGACTGGTTGGCCATCGTCGTCTTCTGCGGCTTCGGCTTGTCCAGGAGCAAACCGTACTCAGGATCCTCTCCCTTGGTGCGGCGGCTGGTCCGAATTTCAGGTTCTGCGGTGAGTGGTCTTCTCACCGAGCCGGGAATCGGACTTGCACTGCGGTCCCTTGGAGGAGAACGCTGCACGGGCATGCGGTACCCCGCACCTCCACCAGAATGTCACGGGTGGTGAGTCGTGACCAATAAACAAGAAATAAACAGAAATAAATAAACGTTTAATGTGGCGAACTTGTGCCAAAAATAAAGAAGGAAACAGAAGAAAGCAGAGCGTCGCGGGCGTCGAAGTCGGCGTGTCAGCAGAATCGAGCGCTGGGGCGAGACTGACTCGACAAGGTCGCGGGCGGCCTCTTATCTAGAGTGCGCCGCTATCTCGAAGATTCGGCGAAAGCGGTTCGAGCGTCGCGTGATCGGGGCGAGAATGAACACGCACTTTCTAGAAAACAAAAGCAGGGATAAATGATAGAAGTTACGTGCGGTACATGAATAAACGGGAACTTTCTGGAGGACCGTGACCGAGCGTTGCTTTCTCAGCCTTGCGCGCGGCAATATGACCACAAAGAAAATTTCAAATGAAAAGTCAACAAACAAAAACAGAGAGGTGGCGATAATACTAGATCGGGTACGGGCTTGCGTTTTGTCAGTGGGCTTTTATAGAGTAAAAAGTCATGGTAATAATGGCGTAGCTAGAAATGTTTGTCGATTTAGTTTTGTGCCTCTTGGTTCTTGGTTGAAACGACACGGTTTCTTGACTGGTTTCTTTTGCTTGTTTTTTTTGTTTTTTTTCTCTCTCTTCAATTTCTGATTAAAATAAGACAAATATAAAATATTGGTTTTCTTAAAGGGGCGATGCAACAATTTTTGTACTTTGCGCAAATACCGCTTAGAACGAACCCCTGACATTAATGACCTATGAAACACGCGTTCGTTTTTCAACCCACTCAATAGAAGTCCCAGAAAAAAAATTAAAGAAAACCGAGCGGCGTTCACCCCCTCTACTCGCAGCCAGAACAAGCGGCCACGTGATCTGGAGCCGATTATATGCCGCCAATGTTGATCATAGCCACGCGCTGGTGTTGGCAAAGCACAGGACACGCGCTGAGTTCCAGACAATGTTATGGCTCGGCTATTGTCGTCGTTGCAGCGATTGGGCACGGGCCACTACCCGAATGCTTCTCGAGCTAGTAAATATCACGAGCCCAGATCGAGTACCCACGCAATGCTCGGGTGCAATCTATGAACCGCATTCAAATATCGTCATCGGGGTGTACTCCGATCCCTACGTTACGTCATCAAATTTTGCAAAGGAGAGATTGAATAAAATGATGGCTTTTGTCCTTGAAATTACAGCGCAAAAAAGGAGTTTCTTGACCAGTGGCGTTGCGTGCGACTATCCTTGACTCCCACTAGTGCCAGTAAGCTCGTGTAAAGTGAAAAACCTTATAATTGAATATCGTTGCACCGCTCCTTTAAAGAATTAATGTTTTTTTTTGTTTCTTTTTTATTACTTGAGGTTTAAGCTTAATTGCTGTTCCAAACTTTTTTTTTTGTATTCTAGAGCTAAAGTTTCGTGATAAGGAATTTGAATATCTTCCTCCCAATAAGTTATGTAGCCATAGGGGTCTATGCTCCGCTCAGTGATGATATCACTTTGTTTCAAGAGGTACACTTTCCCTTGTGTTCCCTCCAATAAACATTTAAGTAATTCAAGGCAAAGTCCTTTTCAGGGCCCTGCCTTGTTCCCCCCCCCCCCCCCCCCCCCCATATATATTAGACCAATTCAAAACGAAGTCATTTTCAGGACTCCGCCCCGAACCACCCCACGGTATCCTCGGTTCCTGCTTTTCTCCTTTTTCCCCCCCTTTTAGGAAGCATTATCTATTGTAATATATTACCTAAATTTTTTCTCAGTCTTTCCAATTTTCCTTTTTTTTATTTTGTTCACTAAGCTAATATTTATATTAGTTCGTTGAATCTCTTACGTGTATCCCTTTATATTATATATATATATATATATATATATATATATATATATATATATTCCTTCGAAGGAGTGACTACAGAATTATGTATTAGTTTAATGATTATATCTTTCCCTAATCTACACAGAAACAATAACAATGAGGCACATTATATATTTTTTTAAGCTAAAAGGAAGTCCGAGGCTACGGAACTAGTCCGCGCCTCCCTACTTAAGCATTGAGGGGTCTCCAATGCATGCAATTTTTAAATATATCTCTAATAGGAACCCAGGGTTAAGAACTAGTCCATACCCTCCTGACATTAAAAAGCTTCTTCCTTGGGCATGCATATTCTTAAAGCTTACTCGATGCTCGAGTCTGCGGAACTGGTCCGCCCTCTTGAAGTTGGTAAACACTGGGATCTTTCTCTTTTTCTTGCATGCGATTTGGTATGTTAGTTTATAGAAAAAAAGGAGCTTGATGGTACCGTCTCCTCCCATATTAAAAAGTTTTTCTTTTGGCATGCCTTTGATCTCACCAATGTGTCCTTTTCAAACCAACGCAAAGTAAGTTTTTTTTTTTTTCGAGTTTTCCTTTTTTTTTTATTCTTGCTGTTTTTCTTTTCTTTTTTATTCTTGTGAAAATATGATGCTTCATAATTGCCTGCTTTTAAAAAAGTGACTCCGATTGGTACTGAAGAAGCGAACTAGACGCCGTCGCATCGCCGCCTTTCTTCCGCAGCGGTCACTCCGGGAACTGCACGGCTGCACGTATCGGTTCAGTCGAGTCGCGCTAGTCGCTCAAGGGCCGGTAGTTCCATCTCGCAGTGCACTCTTAGAAAAAAGGGTACGGATAGTCCTCCCTTACGGGAGGAACGGTCTTGTAACCTATGTTCCTTTAGAAAGGGAGAAACCTTCGTCCCTGAAGCAGGGGAGCAAAGTTCCTCCGTCGCTTGCATCTCAATATGGCGGCCCCGAATCGAGCAAATCGAGCCCAATAAGGCTTAACGAGGACGCTACGTCTCTTGTACGGGACGACAGCAGGAGAAAATGAAAGCGTAACACGATCTCTCCGGAAACTGTGTTTATTTCCGAAGCCAGATTCCCCCCACAGGTACAGAAACCTGCGTTTCGAAAGCAGTTACTCAGTCTTCTCATCGATAGCACTGCGATGTTAAACGGAGACAACCGACACCGAGTTACTTCGTGCACCTTGCGTCTTACCTTTGGTGTTCCTCGAGTCACAATTCCTTCGTCAACCGCACATCACGGAGAAGGGCAAACTCACTCCGCGAAACCAAAAGCCGTTCTCGAACGAACAAACTCGAAGCCGCTGTTTATCGCGTAGCGTGAAAGAAGGTTAAATCGCTAGCCACCAGATGGCGGGGTCAAGCAGAGTAATTGCAAGTAGCTAGGCTAGGTGGCGCTAGGTACCGCCCAATTCATGTTCTACAAAAAATAATTTGCTTTTTTCAGGCCACTACTGCGCTTGAGAATCCTCCGTTATACACACATGACACACATGACACCCATTACAAGCATCAGGTGAACATACATTAAGCACATGCACTGCACACACAAATATCAATACAACAGAACACCACACTAACCCGTACACTACACCCGTTTTCTGCGTTTCCGTCTTTTATACTGATCATTTTGAACGTGCGGAACTTTTCGGTGACTCCCTAAGCAATAAAAAATATTACCAGCATGTTGATTTTTTCCCAGCAATGTCATACCTCTGAGAGTACTTTGAATGGCTCAGGGGATGAATCTCTTATTAAAAAGTAAACGCTCGATCACGCCGTAATTATTTGAAAGCAATAAATCAAACCGCTCCAATTCGGTTCGAAGCCATGAGTTTGTTTCCCCGCATGGCGCGTCGTAGCCTGTATTTCTATTGTAGTGTTTGTTTTTCTATTTGTGCTGTTCGCGCAAAGCTGCAATTGCCGTCTTGAATTAATCTCTGTAGAGCGGATATTCACTCAGCTGGAAGTGATGCTTCACGGGCTGAGAAATCGCTTTTCTATCAACTTGAATGCAGTCAAAGCCCCGACTTGCGGCAGGTGTTAAGTGTACGGAGCTACGCCGTGGCGAGCCCGAAAACTTCTAGCGCTCATCCTAGCGTGCCACTTGGAGGGCAGTTTCTCCAGGAACCGTAGTATATATTTAAACAGCAAAATAAATGGTAGCTTCTTTTTTTTTTCGATTTTACCTACTATTGTTTTTTAATGCTAAAATTCCACACTGTAAATATACGTACTTTCCGTCACGATTTCGTACTGTTGTCCTTGCCCCAAAGCGCAATCGCTCTCGGGGACAATACAACCAACAGTCACATTGGCCACTGTACGATAGGAGCTTATACTGCTCAGACCAGCGTTCCAACATGACTATCCGCACGTTGATCGATTGCACGTAATCCCTCAAGCGGTATTAAACTTTTTAATGTAAAGCAGAATGTCAAACTGCGACAACCCGCCCCCTCCGATCACGGCCCGACCAGCGGCATCAATGCCCGACCGTTTACGATCTCCTCATGTTGTTACACCATGCACTGATACGCGAACACACGGTCACATCGGCGATAATTCCAGTCTTCCGTTCACAACCCACAACACTGCCATCACGATGTTGCAGCTATGCTGCTGAAACGCACAAACACGGAACCACGTTGAACGCCGGTTGCACTCGGCATCGGAAAACAGAACCGAACTCAGGGGGGAAGGCACCCAGGCAGCCGGCAGCAAAACCTGCCTTTCTTGGACACAGCGGACACAGTTCCTGCGGTTTCCATAACGTCGAAAACGTCGACACAGTTCCGCGTGCTTTCGCTACTGTAGTCTGTAGTGCTGCAGTGGCTGTAGTTCCGTGCCGCGCGAGTCAAACAATCCGGAGACCGCCATCCCCCAGTGTACGTGGCACTGCTGGCACTGCTTCGGAACTTCGCTGTTTATAGCGGCTTCGTTTGCTCGTTTGATAAAATTAGTGATAAAAACGTCAATGCAACCGAAATGTTCTGCACGTTTAGACTAGAAGACGGAATTACAGGCGGCTTTCGCTGCTGCTGAAGCTCAATCAACTCAACAGCTATTTATTAAACAACGTGCACGACCTGCTCGAAAAACGAAACCGAAAGACGATGAGTCGGGAGGGCGAAAGTTTTCACCCGTCTGCGTGGAGAAGGCGAAAAAAGTTTCGTTCCTCCCCTTTTCTCGTGTCCGCTTGGGGGCGCGTCGGTAGAAGGGAGGAAGGCGCGCCGTTGCTACTTTTTTCCTCCATTTTTTCTTAGAGTGTGCCTTGTCGTAATAGCTATACAAAGCAACTTTCATGTTTTGACTCGCCGCTAATGGGTGGCACTGAAATCGTATCCAGTTTGGTCTCGGTAGACGCGAGCGGTCCGTGTTTCAAGGGTGGATTTTCAACTGAGTGTTCTAGTAATGTTGACCTTAGTTGCTTCATAATTCAACATGGCGGCCGTCACGAAACAAACTGTCTTTAAGGAGAGGCCGTTACACATAAGCCAAGGCAAAACATAAAGCGTAAATGGTCCACAGCGAGCCACGCGTAATTATACAAAGTATACGAAGCATACCCAATCGTAATTAGTCATACTTAAGGGTAGCTCTGCTCAATACAGAAAATGTCGGAATAATGACTGATTTCACATTAAAAAAAACTAATAAAAGGCACTACGTCGTTTGCTTCGCTAAAAATGGGATATATATTGTTAAATCTTACTCTTAACATGAGCAGAAATCAAAACCGAAACTTCGGCTACGTCTGGCAACATTTGCCTCGGACCGCCAAAAAGATGGCTATCACGTGGTACGAGAGGTCACGTGATCCTCTACGCAATGACGGGCGGGGCTGGGGCGCGCCAGCAGGCCACCGTTGGAGTGGGTATGTGCCAGCCGCAAGTGTCATCTGCACCGCATTATTCACCATGTTTAGGTGATTACGACATTCGACGACGTCTGCACAACTGCGGCAACAATTTGTGAAAGTAATGGGAACGAAACTCCGAGAGAGAATAATCACAAGCGATGACATGACGACGGCAATTATGACGCGGAAGACGACGGTAACGACGGAGAGGAAACGTAGCTGACGTCACCCGTTACGCTCGCCCGTACAAGTAAAAACAAGGAAAAAAGGGCAATGGTGATTACGTTTAGCTCAACGCCTGCTACGTCCACGCCGTAGCCTTGACTTCGCTGTGGGTTGCGTCTCTATTCGCCTGCTAGAACCAGCCGATTTCAGAAACTTGGCGCGTTGCAAAGTTTGCCGGACCGTTTATTAAACATTCAGACAGAACTAGGCCGTAATATTCGAGTGTGGTCTTTCTGGGTGATACTCAAGAGGACTGCATTATGTTTTCAAAAACAAAAAGGAAGCCGATTTGCCCTTTAAAGGGGTGCTCCAGCGATCTTTTTGTGGTGGCTGATTTTGCCAGCTCGCTTCCACCTTTGCAATAACTGCATCATCATCACTACCTTAAAATGCAGGTCGTTCACCCTCCTTGGTACTGGTGGCAGCTGTTAAAACCCGTTTGCTGTACTGACGTCTAAGTCCTGTTTAGCTTAGTTTGTAGAGCGCTCCACGGGAAATTGAGAGGTCCCTGGTTCGATACCAGGACCAGGCGGATTTTTTCAGTCGCGGACCAGTCACATAGCTGTGCTAGGATATTTGTGTTTGTCCTTTGTCCACCATGTTCTCTTTTTCCAGAGATTATTATCTTTATTTTTGTTACAACGATAGACACGGCTCTACCAATCCCCCAAATATTGTGTGGATTGATTGGATAAGTCTTTATTATTGCCACTGAACACTTGGCATTTCCGTATATGTACTACTTCCTTCTTGGATCCTATTCTCGATGGGCCTTAAAAACGTTCGTCGACGTTATAAACGGCCATTTCTCATAGATCGTACGTACATTTGATTTCGATACTTCCGAAAAACCTTCGCTCTGGTGACAGGCAGTTACAGGGTCGCCTCATAGATGGCGCTAGCGTGCAGGCGTCGTTCTCTATAGGGAGCCTGTGTTGCAGAGAGTTTCCAACCGCTCGGTCGGAGTCACGTGGGTTATCAGCCGCGTTCGCAATACGAGCTGCCAGGAGGTACCCAAAAGAGTCGATCGTCTGCGTGCGTCTTAGCTTTTCCGCCCGCTTTCCTCTTCGCCACGCGAGAACGCAGAGCATGCCCATTTGCGACCGATCGTCCGCCATTGAATTGCAAACGCTCCCCGTGGTTTGAGGGGGACTTTTTTTCTCCAGTTTGAGCGCTCTAGTGTTCTCCCGTAGCAGGAGATGGCGAGAGCTCGCTCGTAAGCACGGTGCTCGTAAGCAAACGCAAGTCTGTGAACGGGCCTTCAGCGCTCCGTAATCTGATAAGCATCTCTCCTCGTGTCTTGCAAAAAAATGAGCGCGAGCGAATTTTTCTAGAATGTACGAGACAATAAAAATCCGAAGATTGCTTTTACAACCGCGAGGTGTGGTAGAGCAATGGCGCGTTGGAGTCGCGGTGGTTTAATTGAGGAGATAAAGAGTCTCGACAAACAACTCTACATGTTTGCATAGTGAAAAGATATGACGCGCTTCGCTGCCGAAGGCTTATCTCGAGACGTCTTTCCTACATGGGGTTTGCGCATAAATTCTGTTCATGGGTTGTATTTCTCGTGCTGGACGCGTTCCTTCTCTTTTAGTTATCTATATGCAGATAACTAAATGACAAACTCCCGCAGCTTACTTATCAAGACAGAAGATAATTGATTATTCTCCTAAATGACGCACGTAGAGTATGTTTGTACACTATAATCAGAGACCTGTGACTCCTTGACTGTAGGAATCACAACAATTATCGAGCAAGTACCAAATAATAAATAAAAGAAGAAATATTTCAGGGCCTTTTTGAGGTGCCCACTTCAATAACAAAAACGTGTGTTGGTCATATTAATAAGCCCGGGGAAAACAGAATGTGTTATGCATAGGATGTCTATTTTCCGGTGTTTATGTATATTTTCAAACGCCTGTGTATTTCGGTTGGACTTGTGACAAAACTAAAAAAAAGTCATTGGTGAAAAAAAAAAAAACAATTGGAGATGAACACGTCAGTGTTTAATTTTTTTTCACTTATTTTATACACTCTTCTTCCCGTGGCAGCATCGATTTCTACACTTGATTGTTGTATTAGATGCAAGCATACATCGAAAGGCTTGCAGCAGTCACAGTAGCACGATCCTTGTGGTTCATAACCCGCGAGTTTGAGTTGCGGACGAAGCATTTGCGGTTGCCTCTCGTGCGACAAGTAGCCAGGGAAGCCAGGGAGCCAACCTCAATATTTGATTGCCAGACAAGCTCTAAATTAGCCAATTTGGCGCAAAGTGATGCCACCAACAGCATCACTGCTCTGAACGGTCCATCCATACACAGCGAAAAACCTCCACGCCCACAGAACCTACACCCGGAAGCCTAGCTCCTTCCAAAACAGTGGAACAGTTCCAGCGAGCCAAGGGCACGGTGACATCAAACTAAACAGATAATAAGGAACGCATCTCCGTTTCCCAGGCAAAGAGACGCGCGTTCTTTAAGGTCAGTGACCCTGAACCACATTGATGTGGCAGTGTCTTCCATGAATCACAGCGACCTCGGAATAGAGACTGGAAGGAAAGCAGGATCCACGTGACAACAGATTTGATGAACCTCTATAAGGGGAGGAGTTTCGAAGAAAATAGTGGACGCTATGGCGGAAACATTCCACGACCGGTGTTTTCCGGTTTTAGTCGGGCGAAAGTATTCAACCGCCGGTGTTTTTCCGGTTTAACCGCTTCTGTATTTTAGTCAAAGGCGGATACTTATCGGTGTTTTTCGGTTTAAACCGGAAAGTGCACAGCCTAGATTCGCTATGATTCTTCGTGCTTGGTTACGAAACACGTTGAGTGGTTTCGAATGCGTTGCACGCACATGACACACTCATGCACTCCCCGGATTGTTAAATTTATTCACGGCCTGTGACCTCAGATCCCCGCTGGAGATACGCTTTGCCATTCGAAATACAGCTACGCGCGCCGACAGTTTGCTACTTCCACAGACTTCCTGGAGGCATGCTTAGGCCAGTTGCTTGCCCTTCCGCCCGCCTCTTCTTAGCGGCGCTCTGACAAGGCGTCGGGATGCGGATTGCCTTGTCCAAAATTCAATTTCAGGTGCGCTAGGCGGTAAATCCCGCTAATGATGATTAAAGGGGTATTCCGCCTGTTTTTTGAGCTACCCAAACAAACTGGATTTTCTGAATACTCGGGCTTTTTTCCTCACGGTATGTTATTTATTGTCTCGAAATTAAAAATAGCTATTGAGAAAGCTGTACATGAAGATGATGCCGAAACCACGGTTCATATTTCCGCGTGCTCTCCAGTTTTGTGATGTCACCAATGGTATAGACTTTCAGGTCGCGGAGGTAGTCTTTACGGGGTATGTCGAGCGTTTTTTCTTTCCGCTTCGCAGTCAATGAACTTCCAAACATTTTTTTCCCCAGCACCAAACGCCATGCAATCAGTTGGTAACATGGTCTACTGCCCACTTTTTACAATTTCTGTCGTCACACATCAGTGTTGCCAGTAGGGGGACTCGGTTTGAGAAACATGATGAGGACGAAACTCGAAAATTCAATAACTTCGCAATTTTTTTCTCATTTTTTTCTGGGTACATGGACACGAATACCTCGAAGGTAATGAGGCGGCACATTCCACTGCCCGCGCAAAAACACACCGCGCGCATACACACCCAAGGGAACAACCTCTCCTGTTGTCCCCATCACCTACCTGCTCATCAAGTATGCCTACTTACTAGCCCACTGCCGTCACGACCGAAGGAAATACTCGGCCCCATACCCAAGACTATCAAGAGATGAAGCCACCACCCTCCGAAGACTGCAGACCAACACATATCCCCACAGAACCTTTCTTCATGCCATCTGGCCCGCTCAATACCCCGCCAACTGTAATTTTTGTCCTCCCGGCAACCTATACCATTGGGAGTGAGAATGCCAACAAACTCCAGACATAACTCCCATTTCCACCCCATCCGAGAGCGGTGGATGGCCTGCCGACCAGGCCGGACCCTGGTATCAAGCAATGACGAGGGCCCGTATAGCCAGCCGGAGCCAGGGTATGCCGGACTAAGGATTCCCTCCACTGGGCGGGTGCCCTCACCCCCACCTGATGCTCGCTATAGCCGATAGATGTCACCTGTGCGTTCTCTCGTAAAATGGGAGGTTTTAAGGCACACGGTCGCAAGCAGTCGTAACTATGGTGACTATCCTTAAAAGGTAACTGCGAAGAAAAAAAAGTGTGTTTTTAAACAGCCTAATTGGGACAAGCATGTCACAAAACAAATTTTCTGCGAAAAACCAATTTTTTTGTAGCAATATTTACGCCATAGGACGTAATTTTGTCGGAGTCGCAATTTCTCCACATTTGAAACTCCCGCCCTTTCGCCGCGCGCGTTGTGGCTGTGACGCATAGCAGCCACTTCGTGACGTATAATCCCAAATTTGTGGCGCGCGATTTAAAACGGACGAAATAGCCGTAAACTAAAATAAGTCTCGCACAATAAATATTGCTGTACAAAATGTTGTTTTTGGCGGAAAAATTGTTTTGTGACATGGTTGTCCCAATTAGGCGTTTTAAAAACACACCTTTTTTTTTCTTTGCAGTTACCCTTTAAGAAAGTTGAAACATTGAAACTTTGTTTAATTTCCATTCTGCTCGATGGACTAGAGCCCCTTAATGCAGCTTGAACAGCCTTCGGTACCCCTACAAGGCAAACAACAACACAGGATAAAACAAAGTCATTAAACAAAATAAGATGACAACGCTACGTTATACCGACGGTGTGCGCTTTTATACAATGCTAAGTATAAGAATTTTGTTTAGTGAAGTGACACCAAATTTCTGAGGTTGAAAGGTGATTTAGTAGTTCAGGCAGTTTATATTTAACTAATGAACGACTGAAGTTAGCGAGTAATTGAGGAATATGCAATGCATGTTTCTGACGTGTCTGATTAACTGAACTGCGCCAACGAATGTCAGCAAGGTTTAGATTTGTTTAAGGAACTTATACCAGGTTTGGAAGGCTGCCTAAGGAACCTGTCACACACAGTATTACTTCTCAAATTGCAATATCCGGTTTGAGAAACGTATAGCTGCTCCATGAGTCTTTTCAGTCGGTCCCAGCTAGTACAGCTAAATCAGCTACGCTTTCTAGTGTAGCGTCACTTCCAACCGTTTTATTTTGTGGTATCAATGTTATCGCTTAACCCAAGATTTTCTCGAAGAGCCTAACCTGAACCCTTAGAAGCACTTTCTGTTCTTCGGTTTCATAAAAATAAACCTTCACCGAGCGATATGATATCGCAAACGGGCGGAAATTTAATTTCAAGCTATAAAAAGTGCCAAGTAACGGACGATAACTGTCTCCAACCCCATGTGATTCCATTCTTCGTACCCCTAACCCCCCCCCCCCCCCCCCCCCCGCCCCCACCAACGTAATAACTAGTGGATTCACGCCGCTCCTGCTTGCTTGCGTAACCCTAGTTACAAGATCTTATAAGAAATTTATTCACCCAATAAACACATAGGATCAAACAAGATCTTATAAGAGCATGCACGAACATTATGCGGAGCGCAAGTTTGTCTGCTTTTTTGCAGGGGTTGCGGTTACGTCAGGAAAAGACGCCAGGCTCGCTCTGATTGGCACTAATTGAAGGATAGTGGAAAAGAAAGCTGGCCTTGAGGTCTACCCAATATCCTTCAATCAGCACCAACCATAGTTCGGCGTCATTTTTACGTTACAGCAACCTCGCGCAATAAGGAAACTCTACTTGCTCTCCTGATGTGAACATATAAGAACATTATTAGATTACATAAGAAGCTACAAGAAGGTCCTTATCAGTTTCTTATACCTTCTTATATAATCTGATATTGTTCTTATAGGTTCTTAAAACGTTGTTGTATGTTCTTACGTGATCATATTTAATAATGAGCGTTTATTGGACCAATATATTTCTTATACATATATAAGAAATATACACGTTTGGTTTGGGTCGGGGATGTAGTAACGATGACATCAGACCATGGCTTTGTCTTCTAGGTGGTCTTGCCTACACTTCCCATGCATCAAGAGTGACCCCGTAGTGTTAACAGATTATGCCACAGGAGCTGGCTTGTCATGCTGTCCGGAGTGTAGCGGTCCTGGTAATTGAATGTGCAAGTTACGACAGAAAACATGGTGGACGGTTAAGCTTCGCCTTTAAAAGTAGAACGCGATAGCTTTATCGGGCCCCTTCGTCACTTTTCGTGATTTTTCTGCCAGTGAGCAGGAAGTGCGCCGGACATCGCCTACTCAGTAGCGTATCTGGCTCTTAAAGGGGCCCTCCGGAGCTTTCTGCGATCGTCTGTTTACGTTGTTTTATTGCGTAGTAGGTGCAAGTTACTATCTAAACAAATTTTTAGATTAGAAAACCGTTTATTAAGCAGATGGCAGAAGAAATATATCGGGACTATTTTCTCTTGGAAGACCATCCCCCGTTCCCTGCCCATCGCTAAAACTTGACCAATGGAAATGCTGCATCTCGCGGTGAATGCGAACGTTATAATTGCAACACTTTTTATACTCGTTCTAAATTAGAGTCTGAGAAAGATGTAAACTCATTGTGGTGCGGGAAAAATAGTCCGCAATTATCGCTCCAAAACCAGCGAACTATGCTTTCTCCCCGCAAGCTTGCTGCTAGGGGGTGATGCGTCGGCTCGTCTGCTACCCGGCGCGTCTGCAAGCGTGCGTTTGCGGCACACGTGTTCCTTCTTCCCGTGGATCCCGACTCCGAAGCCAGCTTTTCGATCCTTCCACGTCAACGAGTCAAACTTTTCCTTGCCATGTGTGGAATGCGACTGCGTATTGCAGTAGCAGCGCGACGGTGCGGTGCGACGAACGACGACTGCCGAGCACAAAGTCCGGGCCCCTCGACGACGGTCCGCGCGTGTTCGAGAGATTCCTCCGCGGGTCGGCGGTCGGTCGCGTTGGTGATGCGCAATGACGTCGGAATCATTCGCTTGCTATTGGCTGACGCGTAAAGAGATGCCCCTCCCGTTTTCCGGGGTCATCTCAGAAAGGGGGGCGTGCCGGGGACTTTGATAGCAATTTTAATAGGGAAATCTGCCGCGCATGACCGTAATTTTATGATTTTTAGGATCCCTAGGGCCTGTAGATTGAGTTTCCGCCATAAATAGACCACCGCAGAACGCTCCGGAGGGCCCCTTTAAGCGAAGGGTCGTGGGTTCGAGTCCTGCCCAAAATTCTTCATATTTTTTAACGCAAATTATTTACTTTATAAACTAAAATGATTTGAGGCATACGGAGATCTTTAATTCCCATCATATGTCATGTTTTTTTAATCACTTTCATTCCGTGCGTGAAGTCACGTTTCACGTGAGCTTTGGGGGCTCTTTGAAATTCCCGCGCGAGGTCATGTGCTACGACGTCATGACCCTATCGACCCATCAGGATTTTTCCGTTTCGACCTCACCGACGCCGGTTTTTCTGCGACACCAGCTCCTCAACGCTAGCGCGTAAAAAAGTATTAAACGGAAGCGTCTATGGCGTCGCAGTGTTTCAATTTGTGGCTGCCGTAGTTTTCGTCAAGGTTACTCGATCAACTCAGTCGGCGAACTCCCCCGGAGAGCGTGATCCCTTCTCAGACACGCGCTGACATACGTCAGTTTCCGCTGGTAACCCCTAGATTCTGAAATAATGTTCGGAGCGTCATCCTTCTTCCCGTTTCCGCCGCGGGGGGGCGAGCGTCGAGCTGGAGAGGCGAATAATAATCCCTGGAGAAGGGGAACAAGAGGGACAAAGGACAAGCACAAATCTCCAAACACAGCTAGGTGACTCGTGCGCGACCGAAAAAATCTGTCTGGTCCTAGTATCGAACCAGGGACCTCTCTATGTCTGGAGAAGCGCTCTACCAACTGAGCTGACCAGGAGTTAGACGTCACTAGAGGAAACGGGTTTTATCAGCTGCCACCAGTCTAACACCAACAAGGGTGAACGGATTGCATTTTTAAGGTTATAATGATAATGCAATTAAACGCAAGGTGCAAGGGAGCTGGACGAAAATGACGAAAATAATCCCTGGAGAAGGGGAACAAGGCGGACAAAAGGCAAATGCAAATCTCCAAAACACGCCCCCTTTTGGGGTACGCTTACGGTTCATCAATAAATTTTCTGAAAAAAAAGAAAGAAAATCAAAAGCATATCTAAAAGCATGTCCCGAATGAGTAACATCTTAAAAATGACCTGGAAACTATTGCATAGCTGTGTTTAGAGATGTCTGTCCTTTCTCCCCCTTGTTCCCCTTCTTCAGGGGTTATGTGCCTACCCGTAATGTCAACCTCCGGAGTTACATTCGGTTGGTACACGATTCTAGAAGGTTCAACCAACGATCCCTATTGTGTCCTATCGAAAGTTCGCCATTAGTGTTTGGCGAACTTTCGATGTCGTGGCAAAACAATCACTGTCATCGACCTCGGGGCAAACCAGTTGACGCTGCGAAAGCCTGTTTTACCGCCGGCGGAGACCAACACGACGTCAACCGCGATCCGAGTTATCGCCGACCATGTGAACCTACCGCCGCGGTGGAGTGTTTTCCTCACCGTTACAACCGACGCAGCCATGCACGGTGAAGCTCTTCTGGAAGGCAGCGTCCAACTGCTCCTCGAAAAAGGAATTGGTGTCGCAAGAGGCGTGACGGATCTCCAAGAAAGACGTACAACTGTTCTTGTCACGAACTTTCGAGAGGAGCCGCAGCACCTAACGAAGGGTACCACCGTGGGCCACATCCAGGAGCTTCAGGCGCCAGCCGTGGTCACCGCAATATCCGAGGAAACCTCGTCGCCACAGCAGAAGAGCACGACGCCACCGCCGCTCGACATCGACCCCGAGCTCCCAGCTCCGAAGCGCCGGCAACTGGTTGACCTCCTTGCCGAATACAGTGACTGTTTTGCCACGACATCGAAAGTTCGCCAAACACCAATGGCGAAACATCGCATTATTACTGACGACGACGCACTCCCTGTCCACCAGTCGCCGTATCGAGTCTCCTTAAAGGAAAGGAAAGTGATTCAAGATCAAGTCCAGGAGATGCTCGACGACGACATCATTCAACCCTCAAGAAGTCCATGGCCGTCCCCAGTCGTCATTGTAAAGAAGAAGGATGGGACCCTGCGGTTCTGCGTGGACTATTGTCGCTGTGACGAAGAAGGACGTCTATCCGCTCCCCCGCATCGACGATACGTTAGACCGACTGCGCCACTCCCGATATTTTTCGTCGATGGACCTGAAGAGTGGTTACTGGCAGATTGAAGTCGACGAACGTGACCGGGAGAAAACTGCCTTCGTCACTCCCGACGGACTGTACGACTTCAAAGTGATGCCGTTCGGACTTTGTACAGCACCAGCCACCTTCCAGCGCGTCATGGACACCGTGCTGGCAGGTCTGAAATGGCAGAGCTGCCTCGTCTACCTGCACGATGTCGTGGTATTCTCACGAGATTTCGACGAACACCTCAGGCGACTTCGAGCCGTGCTTCAAGCCATCAAGACTACCGCCTGTCACTCAAGCCAACAAAGTGTCGGTTCCCCTATAGGGAACTAAAGTTCCTCGGCCACGTCGTGAACAACAAAGGTGTTCTACCTGACCCCGAGAAGACCCGCGCCATAGCTGCATTCGCGCCGCCGTCTGACAAAAAGGCAGTAAGAAGATTTCTCGGACTCTGTACCTATTACAGGCGCTTTGTTCGAGACTTCGCCAAACTATCCGCACCGCTGACACACTTCACGAAGGACGCCGTAATGTTCGAGTGGACAGAAGAACACCAAAGGTCATTTGACGAGCTCAAACGAAGACTCCAGACGCCCCCGATTTTTTGCCATTTCGACCAGTTTGCTGAAACCGAGACCCACACCGACGCCAGTAACACCGGACTGGGTGCGGTACTAGTCCAAGTGCAGGACGGTGCAGAGCGAGTTATCGCATACGCAAGTCGGACGCTGTCTAACGCTGAGACGAACTATTCAACGACTGAAAAGGAGTGCCTCGCTGTCGTTATGGGCAATAACAAAGTTTCGCCCATATTTGTATGGAAGTCCTTTTCGCCTGTTCACAGACCAACACTCGCTCTGCTGGCTGGCGAATCTGAAGGACCCCTCCGGACGCCTCGCTCGGTGGAGCCTACGACTGCAGGAGTTCGACATGACCGTGGTGTACAAGTCCGGCCGGAAGCACAATGATGCCGACTGCCTGTCGAGGGCCCCAGTCGAGGCCGGTCCTTCCTGCACCAAAGGGGACGACGATGAGTGTTTCCTCGGCGCTCTGGATGTCAGCGACATGGCAGCACTCCAGCGAGACGACCCTGAGCTGCGAGCACTTATCGAGCACCTAGAGGGACAAGGAAGCACCGTTCCGCGCGGTTTTGTACGAACACTGCCAACCTTCTCCATCCGACAATGTGTGCTCTACAAGGAGAACTTCAGCGACAACAGCACGGCGTGGCTGTTGGTGGTCCCTTCCAGTCTTCAAGAGGAAATTTTTCAAGCCTGCCACGATGACCCGACGGCGGGACACCTTGGTTACAGCAGGACTCCTGCCAGGATACGCGAAAAGTACTTCTGGCCCAAGCTTGCGAAGACAGTGCACCACTACACCCGATCTTGCCACGAGTGTCAACGACGGAAGAAGCCACCGACGAGACCGGCAGGAATTCTTCAGCCTATTGCGCCGCCATCTGCCCCATTCCAGCAAATCGGTATGGATTTACTCGGACCTTTCCCACCGTCGACGCAAGGAAACCGATGGATCATCGTCGCAACCGATCATCTCACGCGGTACGCCGAGACAAAAGCCCTTCCATCAGGAACGGCTGTTGAAGTAGCGAAGTTTTTCATCGAGTCCATCGTCCTCCGGCACGGCGCTCCCGAAGTACTGATCTCAGACCGTGGATCATCATTCATGGCCCAGCTGACGCAGGAAGTCCTTCGTCTCAGCCACACCAGCCATCGTCGCACCACGGCGTACCACCCGCAGACCAACGGGCTAACGGAGAGACTCAACAAGACCATCGCCGACATGATCTGAATGTACGTCGACGTGGAGCACAAGACATGGGACAAGGTGTTGCCGTACGTCACATTTGCCTATAACACGGCCGTACAAGAGACCACCGGAGTGACACCCTTACAACTGGTGCATGGGCGCAAGGTAACGACAATGCTGGACGCTATGTTACCCCACGAACCGGCAGTCGACGCAAGCGACGACGCCCAGGTGGTTGCCTAAAGGGCAGAAGAAGTCCGTCAGCTCGCCAGACTCCGGATTAAGGCTCAACAACGTGTCAACACTGGCCGCTACAACCTTCGTCGTCGGGGCGTCCACTTCCAGCCCGGAGAGAGGGTGTGGGTGTGGACACCGATCCGTCGCCGTGGTCTCAGCGAGAAACTCCTGAAGCGCTACTTTGGACCCTACAAAGTGTCACGAATGACAAATGATGAGGCGAAGAATAACTAAAGAAACTAAACGTTTAATGAGGCGAACTTGTGCCCAAATACAAGAACAGAAAAAGGATAGCGTCGCAGGCGTCGATGGTGGCGAAACAGCAGCATCGAACGCTAAGGCGAGACTGACTGCGGCTCGCTACGCGGAATCCCTTATGTACCCTCGTGCGTTTCTGGATCGTTCGGCGTAGAAGGTTCGGCGCGTAGAACATTCTAACCTCGACCCTTACAAAAATCTGTAGTTAAATTCTTTTGAATTTTTGTTGAAAATTTTCTGGAGTCCTATTGAATTTCTTTTTAAACTTTTTTGATTTTTCTTAGACTTTGTTTTGACAACTTATTTAACTCCTAGTTAAAATTGGCCACTTAAATTTTTTAGAATTCCTTCTTACATACATTCTTTTGAATTCCTTCTTACATACATTCTTTTGAATTCCTTCTTACATAAATTTTGTTGAATTCCTTTTGACAAAACCGCAGATTAACGTTTAAAAAAAAACACTAAATTTTTTAATATATTTTGTAATTTCGTTAGGAAATAGTGACTTTTTGATACATACACATCCCACAAATAAGCAATGTAAACAAACACAAACACCATCAAGCACTCAACACCAGAAACACAGTCCTGTTGACAGCACCAGAGCCTTATATAGCCTACATATTAAAGGTATACATTTGGCCGGTGACCACCTCAGCACTTACTAAGTTTCCAAGTCTCCGGTCTCCTTCTCGAAAGTCTGTCCAAGGAAAGACAGTGTTTCGAAGTTCGTGGACTCTATCTCTTACTAAAAAGCATTGGTACAACTAATAATAATTTCGTGTAGTCGCTAAAACAACATCCACAAAAACGGCTCATAGAACAAATGTATATCGCTTCTCTGAATAGCACCACTCGGGACGAAGCCAGTCAAGGCGGTTGCTCCACTTTAATATAGTTATTTTGCTCTTCTTTACTAGTTGAATAGGGTCAATAATGCAACGATTGTCATTCACAAAGTGAGAACGGCAGGGCGTGTTTTTCGAACGCCTGCCCTCCAGCACGCGCCCCATGCCTTCCGTCGTGCTTTGACTGCGCAGTCGAGCTCGAGGGGCGCGAGACGTCGAAGAGTTGTCAAGGATAGAAGCCTCGCGCTGGAGGCAGGAGAACGGAAGCTCCTCTCTATGGTTCTCAACTTGTCAGAGACTATTGAGAAACTTAGTGACTTTTGACATTGAGACAAGATGTATTATGTTCAATAAAAAGTCAACAGAAAGTCTGTAGCCTTTCTTTTGACACTGGCTACAGAAAGTCAACTGAATAATTTAAACACGAAGTAAATAGAACGTCTGCAGTATTTCTGATAACACATTCAACAGGAAGTCAACAGAAAAAAGATCCAACGTAGAGTTAATAGAAAGTCAATAGAAAATCACAAAAAAAGTTTCAACACAAAATCAACAAACTTTTTGTTGACCATGTCAACAGGAAGTCAGTCAAAATAAAGTAATCAAAGTGAACAAGAAGTCAAACACATTTTCAATAAAAAGTAGAAAAAAAAAACATCCGTCATATCGGACCCCGCACACAACCGCTGACCAAATAAAATAATAAAAAATGTCTCTTTTTATAAAATATTATAAAGAAATAATGTCAATAGGTTTTATTTTTATTTTTTAGAAAATAAGCTACAAAAAACGTTGTTACAACTTCTTTTTTATTTTTTTATCAATAAGTCTTCAAAACAAAATCTATTGTCTTTCCTTTTGAATTTTTTTAGAAAATAATCTACAGAAAAACGTTTTTACAAGTTCTTTTTAATTTTTTTATAAACAAGTCTACAAAACAAAATCTATTGTTTTTCCTTTTGAATTTTTTTAGAAAATATCCTATAGAAAAACGTCTTTACAAGTTCTTTTTAGTTTTTTTATAAATAAGTCTACAAAAAAATTCAATATTTTTTCTTTTGAAAGTTTTTTGACAATAGTCAAAACAAAGTGCGTTTATAAAGGAATTCAGTAGGATCGCGGAAAGTCAATAAGAAGTCTAAAAAAATTAAAAAGAATGTTGAGACCCGTTTTTGTAAGGGGAATCAGCGAGACGGTTCTTGAATTCATCAGAACATCAAATTACACTGTCAACAAAAATGTGTAGCTGCGGCCAGGAATCGAACCCTGGCCTTCTGCGTGGGAGGCAAGCGCGATAACCGTTAGGCCACGCGCGCGCTGCCTACTTGGCCAGCTGCGCGCGCGGCATTACTCCCCCCTTTAAAAAGTGCATCGTCTCGATGCAAAACAAAACGAAGCAAATAAAACAGAACGGTAAACTAAAGAGTCATTTGGAACACATAAGGTCCACAGTCCTATCGAGCGTAGTATGGCTTCAGTCGCACGACGTGGACGACTTCCGGTCGTGGAGGGCGGCGTGACGAAGTCCGTGTTCCGTCGGGCATCACCTCGTGGTTCAGATCCCCGAGTCGACGAAGCACTTTGTAAGGTCCAAAGTAACGTTTCAGGAGCTTCTCGCTGAGACTGCGGCGGCGAGTCGGTGTCCACACCCACACCCTGTCTCCGGGCTGGAAGTGGACGTCCCGACGACGAAGGTTGTAACGGCCGGTGTCAACACGTTGTTGAGCCTTAATCCGGAGTCTGGCGAGCTGACGGACTTCTTCTGCCCTTTGGGCAACCACCTGGGCGTCGTCGCTTGCATCGACAGCCGGTTCGTGGGGTAACATAGCGT
Source organism: Ixodes scapularis (assembly GCF_016920785.2). NCBI lineage: Eukaryota > Metazoa > Arthropoda > Arachnida > Ixodida > Ixodidae > Ixodes > Ixodes scapularis. Next base: position 112,981,423 of record NW_024609879.1, on the reverse strand, counting down.
CCAGCATTGTCATTACCTTGCGCCCATGCACCAGGTGAAAGGGTGTCACTCCGGTGGTCTCTTGTACGGCCGTGTTGTAGGCAAATGTGACGTACGGCAGCACCTCGTCCCATGTCTTGTGCTCCGCGTCGACGTACATGGAGAGCATGTCGGCGATGGTCTTGTTGAGTCTCTCCGTTAGCCCGTTGGTCTGCGGGTGGTACGCCGTGGTGCGGCGATGGCTGGTGTGGCTGAGACAAAGGACTTCTTGCGTCAGCTGGGCCATGAATGATGATCCACGGTCTGAGATCAGGACTTCGGGAGCGCCGTGCCGGAGGACGATGGACTCGATCAAAAACTTCGCGACCTCAACAGCCGTTCCTGGTGGAAGCGCTTTTGTCTCGGCGTACCGCGTGAGATAATCGGTTGCGAAGATGATCCATCGGTTTCCTTGCGTCGACGGTGGGAAAGGTCCGAGTAAATCCATACCGATTTGCTGTAATGGGGCAGATGGCGGCGCAATAGGCTGAAGAAGTCCTGCCGGTCCCGTCGGTGGCTTCTTCCGTCGTTGACACTCGTGGCAAGATCGGGTGTAGTGGTGCACTGTCTTCGCAAGCTTGGGCCAGTAGTACTTTTCCCGTATCCTGGCTAGAGTCCTGCTGTAACCAAGGTGTCCCGCCGTCGGGTCATCGTGGCAGGCTTGAAAAATTTCTTCTTGAAGACTGGAACGGACCACCAACAGCCACGCCCTGTTGTTGTCGCTGAAGTTCTCCTTGTAAAGCACACCTCGTCGGAGGGAGAAGGTTGGCAGTGTTCGTACAAAACTGCGGGGAACGGCGCTCCCTTGTCCCTCTAGGTGCTCGACGTGTGCTCGCAGGTCAGGGTTGTCTCGTTGGAGTGCTGGCATTTCGCTGACATCCAGAGCGCCGAGGAAACCCTCATCGTCGTCCTCTTTGGTGCAGGAAGGACCGGCCTCGACTGGAGCCCTCGACAGGCAGTCGGCGTCATTGTGCTTCCGGCCGGACTTGTACACCACGGTCATGTGGAACTCCTGCAGTCGTAGGCTCCACCGGGCGAGGCGTCCGGAGGGGTCCTTCAGAATCGCCAGCCAGCAGAGGGAGTGGTGGTCTGTGACCACGCGAAAAGGACTTCCATACAAATATGGGCGAAACTTTGTTATCGCCCAGACGACAGCGAGGCACTCCTTTTCAGTAGTTGAATAGTTCCTCACCGCGTTAGACAGCGTCCGACTTGCGTATGCGATGACTCGCTCTGCGCCGTCCTGTATTTGGTCTAGTACCGCACCCAGTCCGGTGTTACTGGCGTCGGTGTGGATCTCCGTTTCAGCAAACTGGTCGAAGTGGCCGAGAATCGGGGGCGTCTGGAGTCTTCGTTTGAGCTCGTCCAATGACCTCTGGTGCTCTTCTGTCCACTCAAACTTTACGGCGTCCTTCGTGAGGTGTGTCAGCGGTGCGGATAGTTTGGCGAAGTCTCGAACAAAGCGCCTGTAGTAGGCACAGAGTCCGAGAAATCTTCTCACTGCCTTCTTGTCGGACGGCGGCGCAAATGCAGCTACGGCGCGGGTCTTCTCGGGGTCAGGTAGAACCCCTTTGTTGCTCAGGACATGGCCGAGGAACTTTAGTTCCCCATAGGCGAACCGACACTTTGTTGGTTTGAGTGACAGGCCGGCGGTCTTGATGGCTTGAAGCACGGCTCGAAGTCGTCTGAGGTGCTCATCGAAATCTCGTGAGAATACGACGACATCTTCCAGGTAGACGAGGCAGCTCTGCCATATCAGACCTGCCAGCACGGTGTCCATGACGCGCTGGAAGGTGGCTGGTGCTGTACAAAGTCCGAACTGCATCACTTTGAATTCGTACAGTCCGTCGGGAGTGACAAAGGCAGTTTTCTCCCGGTCACGTTTGTCAACTTCGATCTGCCAGTAACCACTCTTCAGGTCCATCGACGAAAAATATCGGGAGTGGCGCAGTCGGTTGAACGTATCGTCGATGCGGGGGAGCGGATAGACGTCCTTCGTCGTCGCAGCGTTCAGTCGACGATAGTCCACGCAGAATCGCAGGGTTCCGTCCTTCTTCTTTACAAGCACGACCAGGGACGCCCATGGACTTCTTGAGGGTTGAATGATGTCGTCGTCGAGCATCTCCTGAACTTGATCTTGAATCACTTTCCTTTCCTTTAAGGAGACTCGATACGGGGACTGGTGGACAGGGAGTGCGTCGTCGTCGGTAATAATGCGATGTTTCGCCATTGGTGTTTGGCGAACTTTCAATGTCGTGGCAAAACAGTCACTGTGTTCGGCGAGGAGATCAACCAGTTGCCGGTGCTTCGAAGCTGGGAGCTCGGGGTCGATCTCGAGCGGCGGCGGCGTCGTGCTCTTCTGCTCTGGCGACGAGGATTCCTCGGAGACTGCGGTGACCACGGCTGGCGCCTGAAGCTCCTCGACGTAGCCCATGGTGGTACCCTTCGTTAGGTGCTGCGGTACCTCTCGAAAGTTTGTCACGAGAACAGTTGTTCGTCCTTCTTGAAGATCCGTTACGCCTCGTGCGACGCCAATTCCTTTTTCAAGGAGCAGTTGGACGCCTCCTTCCAGTAGAGCTTCACCGTGCATGGCTGAGTCGGTTATGACGGTGACAAAAACACTCGATCGCGGCGGCAGATTCACATGGTCGGCTATAACACGGATCGCGGATGACGCAGTGTTGGCTTCTACCGCCGGCAGAACAGGCTTTCGCAGCGTCAACTGGTTTGCCCCGAGGTCGATGACGGCGCCATACTCGCAGATATAGTCCATTCCGAGGATTACGTCTCTCGAACAGTCTTGAAGAACGACGAACTTGACAGGGCACGTCTCACCATGGATCTTGACGCGAGCAGTACATCTCCCGACTGGTGTAATGAGGTCTCCTCTGGCGGTTCTTATTTGTGGTCCATCCCACGACGTCATGACTTTTCGAAGGCGGCGGGAGAGCCTCCCACTCAAGACTGAGTGGTCTGCTCCGGTGTCCACGAGTGCCGATGCGTCCAGGCCGTCGATCACAACGTTTAGGTTGTTGGACACCGATGCAGGAGCGTCGTTGTGATGCGTGGCGTCGGGAGAGTGGGAGCGCTCCGTCGTTCTTAAAGGCTCTTTACGTCGGTTGTCTTCGGCAACTCCACCTCCAGGGGTTGCCGCGCCTAGTTTCCCCGGCGAGGAGCGAGGGGCGACAGGCTTTCACGTCGGTGTCGGTGCATCGGCGAAGCTGGACGTCGTGGCGAGGGCGATCGGAACTCTCGGCGGGACGCAGGCTCGGGAGACTGAAGTCGTCGCAGGTACTCGACGATCTCCCGAGGGCGTTCACCATACCGGGGGCGCGGGTCGTTTCGGTGGAACCCGCGTAGCCCGAGTCGACGGTATGGGCTTCGGCGGTAGGTGTGGTCTGCTTCCCCGCAGTGGAAGCACAGAGGGCGTCGGTCGGGCGTTCGCCACACATCGGTCTTCCGGGGTGCACGGGGCTCCTGGCTGGCGTACTGGAGCTGGTCGTCGCGGCGTCGGTCGTGCTGCGGCGCAGGAGACTGACGTCGGGGCGGCGCGACATAGGCTCGAGGAGGAGGCGGTGGCCGTCGGGCCACTGCGGCGTAAGTTAGCGCGGGTTCTTCGGGGACTGCTGCGCTGATGGGGGCCTCTGGTTGAATGGCTCTCTGCACCTCTTCCCGCACGAGCTCAGCGATGGAGAGCGAAGCTGGTCGGTCAGCGGCGGGTAGCAGCTTTCGCAGCTCCTCCCGGACGACGTCGCGAATGATCTCGCGAATGCCTGGGATGCTGGAGCCAAGGTCGGAAGCGGACGGCGGAACCGCGCTGACGCCGGGTAGCCTCTGGTAGTGGCTGGCTCGGGCTTGCAGAGCACGCTCGATGTTCGTCGCTTCGGTTACAAATCCTTGAATGGTCGTCGGTGGGTTGCGTACGATCCCACCGAAAATGTCGTCCTTCGCGCCGCGCATCAGGATACGCAGCTTCTTTTCCTCGGTGGCCTGAGGGTCGGCGCGGGAGCTCAGGCGCAGGACGTCTTCCACGAAACTCGTGACGCTCTCATTGGGGCCCTGGGTCCTGGATTGCAGCAAATCTTTGGCCCTCTCTCTTCGGTGTTGATTGGCGAACGTGCGCGTCAGCTCGTTCTTGCAAAGCTCCCACGAAGTCAAGGAAGGTTCCTGGTTTTTGAACCAGCGCCTCGCAGTTCCTTCAAGCGAGAAATAAAGGTTCTGCAGGCGCTGTTAGTCACTCCACCCGTTGTGGCGAGCCACGCGCTCGTACTGGTTGATCCAGTCTTCGACGTCCTCGTAGGTCTCGCCGAGGAAGGGAGTAGGCGTCCGCGGAGCGACGGGCAGAACGACGACGGGCGGGGTGGTCATCGTAGGGATGTCCTTCTTTGGCTTCTGCAGCAGGGTCCGGATCCCGGGAGTTGGACTTTGGTACGGCGGCTTGCTCGGCCGTCGGCGTCTTCTGCGAAGGGTAGCCTTCCGGGGCTGAGCACCTCACTTGGCCGGGATGTCTTCGGAGGGGTACGCTTTATGGGCATAGAATGCGATACCCCGCACCTCCACCAAAATGTCACGAATGACAAATGATGAGGCGAAGAATAACTAAAGAAACTAAACGTTTAATGAGGCGAACTTGTGCCCAAATAACAGAACAGAAAAAGGATAGCGTCGCAGGCGTCGATGGTGGCGAAACAGCAGCATCCAACGCTAAGGCGAGACTGACTGCGGCTCGCCACGCGGAATCCCTTATGTATCCCCGTGCGTTTCTGGATCGTTCGGCGTAGAAGGTTCGGCGCGTAGAACATTCTAACCTCGAATCAGCGAGACGGTTCTTGAATTCACCAGAACATCAAATTACACTGTCAACAAAAATATGTAGCTGCGGCCAGGAATCGAACCCTGGCTTTCTGCGCGGGAGGCAAGCGCGATAACCATTAGGCCACGCGCGCGCTGCCTACGTGGCCAGCTGCGCGCGCGGCAAGGTGTACACTCTTAAAAAAAAAGGTGCGCAAAGGGACCAATCGCCATCTTTCATCCCCGCGACCCTAGCGCCCTCTATTCAGAAGCGGTAACTCGAGCAGTTCGTCCCGCGGGCATTTCGTTGCTCCCGCTGGAGTTGATCCCCTGACGAATACTTTAGTCCCCTTGCCAATAATGGCTGCCGCAAGCCTTCGATGAAGTGGACGAAGCATCACTCGAGTAGCTATTTTGGAAAGAAGCTTTAGAAAAACAAGATTTTGGCCCCGGGATTTAGAAATTGTGACTACACGCGCATATTCGGTGAATGTTTCCGGCCGCGAAAAACATGAGAACGGAATCCGAGCGACGCGGAGGCGCCGGAGACGAGGCTACCTACTCTCCGACTGCCGCGCGCGCGCCCGAGTTTGAACTGGAGGTGACGGTTGACCCAGTTGACCTGTGGCGGTGCGGTGGAAGCCTCGTCGGATGCAGTCGGAGTGACAACCGATTGGACGGTGAGTTTTGATTGCTTTGGCTACTTGTTGAGCAGCAGAAATGTTATAGTCATTTCAGAACGTACTTCATAAAGTCGCAGGGTTACCCTGTACGATAGGCGCTCGCTCTCTGACGCGGTCGGGCTCGTACTCGTCCATGTTAGCGTGCAAACGAGGCCTAGCACTTCAAAACTAGACCCGGCGGCAATCAGTTCATCAAACAAACGATATAACACCGGCAGATGGTTTCGTCGACGCAGCAGCGTTTTAATGCCACTTAGGTTCATCGAAAAGTACCCGTGTTCGTTTCATCGACCAACCTTGCGACGCTTCATCGGAAGCGTCTTTCCGCACATATCGCCTCGGTCGGCGACCAAGGCGATGCGAGCTTGACGAAACCGTTGCGGTGTGCATGAGGCCTGGTGCGAGTTCGCGCCTCGAGAGTAAAGTTTCGCGCTTACGCTCTTAGGCGAAATGTATGGTCGTATCCGATATGCGTAAATAAACATGTTCTCGATCAATATTAAAGTGTCTCCGAGCGGAGCGAAGGGTTTCAGCGCGTAGTGCGGACGGTTTGAAAGCGGCGATCGCCAATTCATTTGTGGCGTATCAGAGTCGCCTGGGCATGTCCGCTTTAGTTGAGGTAGGTTTGCGGCGAACGAAATTAAACCAATAATGCAATCCCCGTGGTGAACGAAACAAAACAAACTCGACGAAACGTTGTAGGAGCACGTATCGACGAAATTGAGCGGTGCCGCGAAGTCGTGCACGCGCGCGTTTAGTGAAGCATTATTTTATGTTTTTACTTTCTCTGCGGCTTTCCGAGTGTCTTTCGGCCCTCTATGTTTCGGCCGATGCTGGTCGGCTCCGCGGCACAGTTTATAGTTTCAACCATGGTCGGGAATCACCACATTGGAATTGAACTTGAACGCTGTAACGATACTATTGTTTATAGAGCCCAGCGTAGAGGTGTTTTGTCTTGTAATACTTCTGCTTTTGAGATCCTCACTTCGGAGTTTGCTTTCGCCCTGTGTAACTTGTGCTCGTGGCTTCGAAATGTGTGTTGTATTCTTCAATGCTGCTCTTGTGATCTTCGTTCAAAAGGTTTTTTTTTTTATGCTTTTTATTGATAGCTGTGTTTCCTTTGGGCTCTGAGCATTTTCAAACAGTCTGGTTAGGACACGCGTGTCGAAAATAATTTTTACGCGAATAAACAACAAAAAAAATTTAGAGTAATATTTATTTATTTATTCATTTCTTTATTTATTTATTTATTGAAAATACATGCAGGGCCCGAAGGCATTACAGAGGGGGAGAGGCACATACATAAAATAAAGATATTAATATAGTAACAAGTGAACAATATTAAATATGCAACAAACAAAAAAAATCGACAGGTCATGAGTCACAGACGCGATTTAGTCGGTAATCACGTCCTTTCCACTTGTTTTCTTTCGGGTGCGGGGAGGAGAGGTGGATTGCCTTTTCCATCGTGTTCAGGTGGAGAAATGGTATGCCAATCTTATTGAGGGGAAAATTGCGTATTATTATTCCGTGACGTCATGAAATTAATAGAAAATTAATCTCGCGCCGTCAATATTGCTAAAAAATGTTTTTGCGCAAAATTTATTTTTTTGGCACTTGTGTCCCCTACAAACTGTTTAAAAGAATTTTTTTTTTTTTCAGGGTTCCTTTAGGGTGCAATTTTCTCGTCTTGACTGTCATTCGATTTCGCACTAATAAATTCTGGTTATGACAGACACTATGCTTTATGACAGTATCTTACATAAATAATAGGGTATTACCACATAGCATCGTATTTTTGGAACAGAAGTAGCTGCAATCAAAAATAGAAACAAGTTACGTAAAAATAAATTTGCACATGCCATGAACAGTTATCACGACACAAAATGTTGCTATAGCTTCATTTAAAGGACACTTTAATTTTGAGTTGGCCTAGCACCTCCTAAATACCAATACCTTAGCCCTTGATTTTCTTTCTCGGTTATCATATTTCAGTGCAGGGTATATAGTGGACAGTGCTATGTTAGCATTGGCCTAGAACTCGTGTTCAGTTGGTGAGAATACGTGTTCCAGCTGAATGCAAATGCAGCACTTTTTCCAGTCAGCCTTGCGATGACCTATGAGAGGGGGTAGAATCCAGCAACACTAAAGCCTTGCGATCTAGGAGGCATTGAACTAACTGAGTAATCTTTGATTATTGAGCTCCTTAAACTATTGATTTCGCACTTGTAGGCTTCTTTGTCTCTTGAATGTTATTAAAAAATTCTTTTGATGTAGCAAAAAAAAAAAAAAAATTCGACCACAGGTGGAGAACAGACATATGGAAAAGGGTTGATTTATGAGGTTTAGGGCGAAAACGAGCTGGTGCTAGTTAATTAAGACTATGTCTGCCTGTCCTTTCTTTTTCGAAATCTCTTAGTGTTTTTACTATGTTCAAGGTTGGTTTACTTCGTTCCTTCTAATTTTTAGAAGCTGCAAGCATCCTCGCCCACGACTGAAGATTGAAATTTCATAGCCGGCCACATGGACGCAATGAGAAGAGAAAGGAAGGGAGCTACTACGTATATGGAGATGGTGAAAGATGCCATGGAGAGGACTTTTTGGGCAAGGAGGGTACATCAGCATACACCCTACAATCTTCCACACCGTAGACGACTATCCAGCCCTAAAGCTCACAGACCAGGTAATATGTTGCTTACTAACGATGTTGCTCATGCTTTTAGGAGCAGTAAGTTCCCTGATAAGACCACGACCACCCCCATTATGGTGCATTCGCGCTGCTAGCGAATAGAAGCTCCTGCAGGGAGATCTCGGTGACGCGGTTGGGGAAAATGTTCCTCAACGCACAGATCTGCTTTGCAGTTGCGGCTCCAGTCCTGGCATAAATGCGCCGTTAGTCCTGTCATGGTGAAGTCTGGCACCATGATGGGTCTCCTTTTTTATCCCACTTACATCAATTACGATTTTGTTACAACTGATAAGTAATGATTTTTTTCGCTTTTTCTTTTAAAAAGAGCAGTTTACAAATATCTTCAAGTAGACTGAAAATGTGAAAATAATGTTTCTTGCAGATCTTTGCAGTGTCTTTTTGTATTAGTACTGGCGCCAAGGCAAAGGAGCGATTTATGAATGTTGCCTCAGAAAACCTGCCAACTGTTCTCATGGTGACAGAGGGAAAACCAAGACCGGCCCTGTTCTGCGAGATCATTGTAAGGCTTCATGATGCAGAAGATATAAAAAAGGTGCACTTTACCCTTTGTTGTATTCCACTTTTCTTTTTCAGCACATTTGCAGTAAATGAAGCCGTTCGTCTTTTGCTATTAATTTCCTTCCAAGGGCTCAGCTTACGGGTTGGCAGAAACTTCGGGCTCTCGGGACAAGTATTTCATTACCTGACCCTGCCCTCATGCACATGAGTATGTGCAGAAAGCATGGTCACCAGTTTTATGATCGACAGCTGGCTGCATCTGAGAGCATACCCAATGTGATAACAAGGTTTAAAATGGTACTGCCCTGCCAACCTGTTGGAAGTTTTCAAGAGAGCAAGCACACTGCCCTTGCCCTGTTGCTCAATTCAGTGGGAATTATTCAAGTTCAACGTGCCTTTAAAAATATTCTCCTCATAGGCCACTTCTTGCTTGCCTTTTTTATAGCAGCATTATAAGAAAATACTTGCGTTTTAGTTATATTTGTGGAGGGCTAGAAAACCGAGCAAATAGCTTTATACTTTGGTAGGTTCCTCCTGCTGAGCAAGATTTGGTGCAGCTGAGATGTATCTGATCGTAACTGGTCAACCAAGAACACTGCACATTCTGAATTAGTTGGCTTATGTGGAAAATTGGGGTACTTCATACTTGTTTTTATTTCTTTGTTTATTTTAAAGTTAGTATTAACAGCACTTCTCAAAGCACGGGCAAAACTAAATGTGATCACAAGCATAATGAGATGTGCTTGGAACGAATTACTTTCAGAAAACTGATAACAACATCATAGTCTTATTAACTGGCACTTCCTCCATGGCGAAAGCAAGCACCACGAGTCTTTTATTATCCCACTGACATCTTTGCAATTACGATTCTGTTTCTCATAATAAATTGGGAATCTTTTTTTTCTTATCTCCTGCTTTTCTACAGGGTAGTTTACGATTTATTGGCTCACTAAAGATCATCTATTTTTATTTCAGATTTTTGCTGAGTTTAATCGCATCACAAGCGTCGATGCCGAGCAACTCTCTTTTTAAATTGCCTCAGAAAACCTGGCGACCGCCCTTGAACTGACAGAGGGCAAGACTGTTGAAAGGATGGATGATGTTAAAAAATCGGAGAAACAAGGTATACCTGCTTTACAATTTAGCCTTCATTGACTGTTAGCGGAAGTCCCAATCCAGCTAGCTTTCTATTGCAACCGAATTGGTGCCGACTCAGTTCATGTGATAGGTGGGTGCAAACTATGTAAATTAAATTCGAGATATCTAACAGTTATCTGTACGGCATCTGAAATTCCAAATGCTTCTGTACATTAATTTTAAATTGTGAGTGACCGTCTGGTGATGAGTAACATTAAAAAGATGGGGGAATGGCTGTATTTAAAAAGAAATATAAATTTGCATTACTGATGTGATGCTTAAATAGAGCCTTCATATTTTGTGTTGAATTGCTGTGACACTTGGCACTGAGCACAATTGAAAGGATTAGTTTAAAAAACAATCTACTAGCATGGGTGATTATTCTGTTATTAACTGTGTGCATATGAGGAAACAAAATCAGGCCCTTATTTCTCACCTGGTAGGATTTACTGCATGGTATTACTGTTTCACCCTATGTCCGGATGCAGCGGATGCTAAGAGCAAGCCCATTTAATCGTGCTCTTTGAACATAGCACATAACACATGTCGCTGCGCCCACTCTCTAAGGACACATGACACCCGCACAGCTTTGGATTTGCTCTGATGGCTCGCAGCATCCGCTGCGCCCTGACTAAGGTGATACAGAGTATAGTGTAGATGGTGGTTGGACAAAAAAATTCTGAAGTGTCTGTGCTCTGTGGTATGAAAATATTTTAAAGGGATACTTAACAAAATTTGAAATATACCCGTCCTGTTCAGATATGGGCTGAATATGATCAACAATATCCGTAAATGACAATCTCACGTTTGTATTTTGAGCCTGAAGGCTGAATTTTTCGTTATAAACGAAATAACTTTCTGGCTTTAATGCAAGGCATTAGATGAATCCGTGTTAAGAGCCTTTTCATATACATCAACCGCATCTAGGAGTTTTAGATATCGCAGTGCTCCCGAAACTTACTGTTGACCGGAGATAGTCCATCTTTTGCGTTGTTTGTGCTACTCCTTTGCTCACCAGTCGAACAACGTGGTGAAGTTTGGGTACCCGATGATGACCTAGCCTGGAGAGGATATTCCAGCTGCTCCAATGACCAATTTAGCTTTGATTTGCCAAGAACAATATTAGGGTAACTGGTTTGGGGTGTTAGGTTTAGGGAGTATGTATTGAACCTGTTTCAGGTAGTCTATCAGTTACCTGTATCTGCTTATCATCAGTTACTTGTATCTGCTCTAAGGGCAGGCCTCTCTTTTTGTCAGAAAGCCTTCGATTTTATGATTTGTTTTAATTCCCAACCTTTGTTTCAGACGTTCCCCGCAGTCTATTCCATCGAAGTGTGTCCCAGGACCCCAACAGAGCGCTGCAGTGTGCTTTTTGTAAATCTGGCTTATGAGACAGAGGGCCCTCTGGAAGCTGTGGCACTTCGTGTCTGCCTGGCATGGGCTTTCGACCTTCAGTACTTCGTTAAATAGTTTTGCACATTTGTTTGTTTAGAGAGACTTGTAGGTCTCAAACATTCAAAGCTGGGCTGCATGGACGCAAGGCTGCTGACCATCCTAAATGAAAAAAAAAGTTTTTTCCACACATGTTGTTAAAAGAATGTTGTTCTGGGCTTGTGTAATGCATTGAAGGAATGCATTCGCATTTAAGTGAACATTATTTTTACTTTCTTGAGCACATGCATTCCTGAAGGTCTAAAACCCGTGGCAAATTTTTTGTTCTGTTTTTTTTTTTTTTTTATAAATATAGGGTGACCCAAGTCACCGGGCTCGATCAAAAATGGACCGTAAAAATCGTCGCCTTCACGTCGTAGACCGTGGCAAGTTTATTCGCCCTATTATTTACAGAAAAAGAGCTACGCTTTGTAATTAAAAAAACGACCTGTGAAATACACCTATGACAAAAAATTTAGATCGCTACGTACAGGCGTCAATTTTTACGGTCCATTTTAGGTCGAGCCTGGGGACTTGAGTCATCGTATATACTAGTAATTTCTTGAGCAGATATGTTCCTACAGGCCAAAAACCTTTCCCAGGTTTTTTTTCTTTTTTTTTGTTTTAATTTATAAATATACTAGTAATTTACTGCCTCACATTTTATGATTGGGAGCTCTTTTACTAAGGTGTTTGATTTTTTATAGTCATTTTCATTAAAAAAGGGAACAAACGACATTAAAAAGAGCTGTCTCTTGTTAGCTTTTTTTTTTGTCTACAAGTTTTCTTATTTTTGAATGGATATTAGGGTGTCTACAATATGTTTTAGTGCTGTGAAACGAGCCAGAACAACCAGATCCTGCATGTAGAAAGCTCAATTAAGATTTCACCAAATGTTAATTTTTCTTGCAGAAATTTCAAAGCTTAGCTCCCTTCACATGAAAAATAAGACCAACAAACTGGCCAGTGTCAATAGCAGTCATGTCTGCAGATGATAGAGTTAGCGATGGTTGTAACTCCCGGTAGGCATAACGAGCAGATGAGATCGCCTTCTGCTTCCCTTGCTTAGAACAAAATGACGTCGCAGTTTACAAGCATTGCTAACGCTGCAAGCATGTCCACCGTAGGCCCTGGCAAGTTCGTCTAATTTTTCACAGGAAGGAGGCGAAATTCCTTACAATTTCAACAGGTAACATGCACATTCAGTGAATGCTTTAACTTTTAATGTGCAGACACCAATTTTTCGGGCTCGTTCACCAGCACTAAGAACCATTGTAGATTCCTATATATATGCTAGTCATGTAAAATTTCGGCAAGTTCTTCAGTGCCAAGATGGCAGTATTTTCTTGTATACGTTCTTGTGTTGTGCAATTGTTTTCATTTACAGTGTTGTGTAGTTCTAGAATAAATATATTTCCACAATGAAAGTGCGTTTTTTTTTCTACAGATAGCTGGTGCAATGTTTCGTAAAATGGTGATGTTAGCTGTAAAAAAACCTGCCTGAAAGTTCAACGAGTGTTGTCCGCATATCCAGTCTTCGCAGCTTCTTTCACATCAAAGGCTTGCTTTTTCCAAATAAAGGTGTGCGACTTTTCATATGTACTGCAATATTTAGCTGTGAATGGGAGTGAAAGCTCTGAGGTACTGAAACCTCCCTGTTCTGAAAAGACACTTTGTGCAACTTTTCAGAAGATATACCTTTTCAAACAAGTTGCACAATCTGCCTTTTCTGAATAGGAAGCTGTTCAATGCCGCAAACCTTTCACTCCTATTCACAGCTAAAGGGTCTCATTACTAGTAATTTCGGCTCCAAAAGTGTCAAAATTCGTTCACAAACGGACGAAAATTACCCTCTCAATACTATAAAATTAATCCCTAAAAGGGTCAAAATTGATCCTCAAAGGGACGAAAGTTACTCCCCCGTCACTATAAATATCATCCCTTTAAGTGGCAAAATTAATCCCCAAAGGGACGAACTTTAGTCCCCAATAAAAAAAAAGTTAGTCCCCCAATGACCACTGTTGATCCCCAAAGGGATCAAAGTTACTCCCCCAATTATAAACACGACGGTGCTCAAGGGCCCATAATTAAACCCCTGAAGAGTTAAGCTTAGTCCCTGATGCCCTGCTGTAAGGATCAAAAGCACTCCTCTTAACGGTTCAAAACTTTGACCTGAAGGAATCAATGGAAAGGGACTAAAAGAAAAGGGAGGGACTAAACCGGGGTTTTGCCGTTTTTGGGGGATCACTCTCAGTGACATCGATTTAGTCCCCAAAAAGGACGAAGTACTACTCCTTTTTTTTAAGAGTGTAGGACATTGCCAGCTGCAAAGTTCGACTGACGCGTTCGGCAATAAACGTTGCCATACTTTCATACTGTTTAGCTGTTTTCGGGTTGCCCCTCTGCCTTTGTCGCGATAGACCAGTACTGAGGCTACAGATAAAGCGAGGCTATTTAAACGGCCTCGCCTTAACTCCTAAAAAATAACCTACAAATCGTACTTGGCCTTAAAAGTAACTAAGTACGTTACTCGTTCTTTATCTAAAGAAGTTACTAAATAGGTCACTTTTTACCAAAAAAGTAACTAGGTAAAAGAAACTCGTTCCTAGTTACGCGTTACGTACATACATGTCTGGTTTGCTCTTTGTTCTCGAGTCCTCTTTGAATTGTTTTTTTATTCCAACCCCAAAGGCCAGCATATGGTGTTCAATCTGAAATTCTGAAATATTAAAGGGCGAAAGTAATAATAAAGCGTCCGACATTTTATGTTTTTCAGTTCTTTCGACATTACGTATCACGATCAGGATGGTGGGCTGGCTGGTGTACACCTTGGGTTACACGACAGAATTCGTCTACATCAACGAGGTATTTCCAACCGTAGCAAGGAGCGGAGCCTTTGGACTCTGCACTACGTTCGGAAGACTCGGCGCCACCTTGGAACCCTGGTTATACACAGCTGTGCGTATGGAGAAGCTCGCCTTGTTCATTCATTATTTGCATTAGAAAAACTGCATACGTTCTCTACATTCTTCGTGACGGTAGTAGAAGTAGCGAGGTCATTTGCTGATATGATTCAAACATTAAACAAATTAACAAGTAGAGGATAAAAAACATTACAAAAGGGGGTGATCATATATTTGGATCAACACCAATCCTAAAGTTACATTTTATGATCTTGCCGCAAGATAACTTAAATTTCATATGTAAAATAAAATGTCTATAAAGCATTATTTCATTCGTACTTGGATATTTAGATAGCTTAAAACAGAGCTTCGTTAAACTCAAGGCGTTATTCGATGATGAGCTTCACTGTCTCCAGTAATGCTGAATGACAGATGAAACTGGACCCTTATGCGCCTATTAAGACCCAGCGATAAGAAAACGCAACAAAATATATAGCTCAGCTGAAAACATTAAAATAAAAACAGGTAGTGTTTTGTATTACGTGTATGTTAAAACGTAAAGCCTTAATTGTTTCGTCAGTTTTACGCTTTGTGTTTACGTTGCTTTGTTCTTACAAACACAAGGTAAAAAACAATGAAAAATATTTTTATAAAACTTGAATTGTTTATTTTTTGTGCACATTTTTAATTGTCACACACTTCTTTGAAAGTTATTTTTCGGGCTGAAAGACACCTTTTTTTCAGAGGAAAAAGCGGCTAGCCACGCCCCCTTTTGGGATACTCTACATGTTTATCAAGAAATTTTCAACAAAACAAAATTTAAAAACATATCTAAAAGCATGTCCGGATTGAGAAACATCTTAGAAATTATCTGGCAACTATTGCACAGCTCTTTTATAACCAAGAGAATCTCGAGATGCTGTGCAGGTTTTTTTCCACGTGTGTACTTTCAAGCGCCTAGCTGTGTTTTTGAACAACAAAGTGGCGACATTGGATGCTGTTTTTCCATTCAATGATGGTAGCATCGCACGAGCCAATATTTTGAAGTCCTTTAGATTCAATCCTGGGTGGAACGTCATCAAGTGGCTGAGGGAAGTTGACGTCACTTTAATAGACTTTGCCGACCGAACTACACGACAGGGCACAAAAGAGGCCCGGCAAGCAAAAAGATAAACTGAAAATTGAAGACATGACTCCAACCACGACTGCCAAGCTGGAGGCTACCGAGGAAATGACTCTGATGGTGTTGGTGCAAAAAGAAATGTGTTATTCACCTGCTGTGTACCTTAAACTCAATTATCTCAAAACAGTGCTTTTTCAGTGCATAGGTACCATTATTTTTTTAACCTACCATTATAGAGGGTTGATTTTTTTTTCCTGCCCCCCCACATAGGTGTTGAAACATACTGAATCTAAATATGCACCCAACAGTTTTTGTGCTACTGATGTTTTAATACACAAAAATATAACATTTCAGTAAAAAAAAATTAATTTCAATTTTTTTTTAAATAATTTCAGTTCAGTAAAAACACATTGGAACTGAAGTTGAAGCCTGGGCGAGTTGGTATGACATTCTTAAAAGGTTAAAACCGCGCAAAAAACGCTCTGTCCGTGTCCTTCTTTACCTTGTCCGTCGTTTTTTGCGCTGTTTTAACCTAGTAAGAACACATTGGACCACAATTTTATATATATATTGTGGGAGCCACTGGTTTCCCTCCCCCGAGAAGGCGTGAGCCGCGGACGTTTTGGGCGAAGCCATCTGACTTCGAGCCCGGTCGCTCCGTATCGTGTCGGGGAGAATACGTCACCATGCTGACGTACTCTCTCGCACTCCTCCGCGCGTCTCCCCGATTTCGGGGGGAACAGCGACATCGCGCGAAGAGGGAGAGTCGGGCCTGCCCTCCGAGTGGACGGCCGTGTGGTCGAGGAGTCCTCGATTGGACTCCGGGCAACGGGTCGAGTCGCGGCGCGAGCATCGTCCGACCGTCGATGACTCCACGCTAGCGATTCCCCGGGCTCTGACAGTCGGCGTCCCCACTACCTGTGGACGTCCGTCTGCCGAGAGCCCTGGCCCCGAACTCCTGCGACGACGGGTAGCGGCGTGAGCTCGTCCGACCGGCGATGACTCCGCTCGCCTTTACCCCTTTGGCTCTCAGGTCGGCGGGCGATGCGGGCACACTGTGCCCGCGGCGGCTCGCTTGACCGCAGTGTCTTGTTGGGGACCCCTGGTACTCAATAAACGCTGCTGGATACCGGGATCATCGTTGTTGGCATGGCGTTGACCGAACCCGGCGCGGCGACCACCCTCGCTGGTAGCCGTCGGCCGCGCGGTGGGACGGGTAGCGGATTTCCCCTTTGAGCACCGGAAAGGTCGCCGGACGTAAAGGTGCGTAATCCTCCCTCCTTTTTATTCCCCACAATATATAACAAAAATACCCCTAATAATTACCGAGAAAAATGTTCCTCAACATGGCCTATAAAATTCATGAGGAGCACAGGACTGTGCCCTTTAAAGGGTAACTGCAAAGAAAAAAAAAGTTGTTTTTTAAACAGCCTAATTAGGACAAGCATGTCGAAAAACAAATTTTCCGCGAGAAAAAACACTTTTAGAGCAATATTTATTGCGTGAGACTGATTTTAGTTTGCGGCTATTTCGCCCGTTTTAAACCGCGCGCCACGAAGTTGGGATTCCGTGTTGCTAAATCCCAATCGGCAGCTATACTTCTCATTGGCTAAGAGTTTGAATGACAGCTTAGATCTTGGTTGTTAAACCTTTGTTATATGGTGCAATTTCCTTTTGAGCGGCATATTTTTACATTAAAAAAAATAACCCATGTGATGAGAGTTATTATTTTTTACAAAAGGTTTACAAAACGGTCACTTCCGTTTGGATCCATACCATAACAAGCAAAAATCCCGCCATTCTTTCATGGCCACCGAAGTCTCTGCTCCCGGCTGTCTCGCTTACCTCGACTAATCGTTTCGCCGAAGTGATCAGTGTTTCGTGCTGACCCAGGTGCTTGAGTGAAACTTCTTGAAGTGAAGTAGTGTGTGTTTAGCAGCTGTCGCAGGTCTTAGTGATAGGGAGCGATGCGAGGTTTTGGCTTTCATAGCGTGGTTCTTTCGTTTTCCTCTTTGCTTGCTTAGCGTGTTTTTTTTTTTTTTTTTGTTCTTGTTTTTTTTTTGCGCCTGTGCGTGCAAATGCTGACTTTTCGGAGATGTTAGATGAGTGATCCCGACAGCGAGCCTTCCAGCAGCCATGTCGCCCCGAAAGGAATGCTATTTGGCTGGAGGGAATCGAGCCTTCGCGTAGCGACAAACGTGTCCATTTACGATCATGTCATATCGCTCCGGAGGCCGTCGAGATTCGCACCGGGTGTCCCGGGGGCATTGAACGGCCGCGACCAGACACAGCTATTACGTAAATAACCTGGCACAGCCAGGTGATTAGGTAATAGCTGTCCGCAGAAGCCCTCGGACGTCCGAATTCTGCGTTAGCCGATAGATTTTTTTTCTCGGCTTTCGAACCATCTTACGTAAATTGTTCCAATGAATATGTACTGTCATCGTAAATCTTGGCTTGCGATCACGGCTTTGTAGGTTATCGTATTCGTTTTGCCGGAGAGACGCAAACGAAGGGCATAACAAAAGCGATGGCATATTCCGCATACCTTGCAAAAGCACTTCCCAGTCACCTTACTAAAAGCGCGAAACACGGAGTCCGCACCGTCCCGACTTCCCAGCCTTTTACCTGCTTTAGAGCAGTTTGTACCTGCTAGTAGGTATGTCTACTGAAACTTGAAACTAGGTGCAGTGCCAGAGAGGCAAGGAGACAAAGTTCGGAAAGCTAGCTCGCCCTCCCCAATTTCTGAACTTTCAAGTGATTGTACCGTAATAAATGCACAACACCTGCCCCCCCCCCCCCCCCCCAAAAAAAAAAAAGAGCACTATGTTCACTACGTAAAAAATGGTCTCAGCTCATGCATCATTGGGCAGGTAGGAAATCTTGCCCAAATTTATTCACACCGCACGATGAGCGCAACACGTCGCTGTGCAACCCAGTCCAACACGAAGCAGAAAAACGGCAGATTTAGGACAACAATTCGAAGTTCACTGTTCAATTAAAACGACGTAAATTCGTCGAAAACGGCCGCAGCTTTTTAGTCACGGTATGCGTCGGGAATCTTCCACATTTTGAAACGGAACGAAGGAAGATTTACTTTTAAAAACGTTCGCCGCGTTCTCCTGGACCAGTTTGACTGGATCAGCTGACGACGACGGGACTGAACCCGTTTAAACTCAACCCCACAACAGCCAATTTGCGCTCCGTGTTGGGTGTCTACTTCTAAGCACCGCACCACGCACACTACGAACGTTTCAGTTCTTTGGCGCATGGCCGTGTTGCACCAAACAGAACGAGATCGCCGAAGTCAACGCAGCGCGTTGGAAATAAATTTTGAGGAATTAATTTCGAGACTGGAAAAGGCACCGCTGAAGCCCCAACAAAAGATTAATCTTTTGGTTTTTTACCTGGTTCCACCTCTTATTTACTGTTTAGTTATGGGAGTGAAATCTATGGCCTTTTTGGTTCAACTGGACCGTAGAATTCGAGCCGCAGTGAGGCTCTTCCACCATCTACCTCGGGACACACCGCTGGCATTTTTTGTATGCTGCAGTTGGGGACGGCGGCCTCGGGGTCAATTGTCTTGTGACAATAATCCCTAGGATTCGGCGTGCCAGGGTGCTGGCTGTGGCTGAGAAGGATGATGCAATGTTGAGGAGCCTTGTGTTCACGCAAGCTTGGAGTGAGGAGGTGGAAAGGGCAGAGAAATATGTAAAGTTTAAAAATATATGTATAGAGACAAGGAATCCGGAACGCAACTTTTGGCAAGGCCAGTTGTTGAAAATGGTGGACACTAAGGGGTTGGCGGAAGCACGTTCGTGCGTGGTAGCGTCCTTTGTCCGTAACCCTCCGCTGTTTCTGACTGGGAGGGAGTACATGGATCTAATCAAACTTGGAGCCCACGCGCTCCCGACCAAGACGAGATGTGCGAGGGGCCGGGCAAAGGATACACGCTGCAGGGCTGGTTGTCTCTTCCCCGAGACACATACGCATGTTGTCCAGGTATGCCCAAGAACCTATGCGCCGAGACTGGAGCGACATAACTGTGTTGCGAATTGGTTGGCGGAAAAGGCTAGAGTTGAGGGATGGATTGTCACGGAGGAGCCGAGGGTGGTTGTTGGAGATGAAGTAAGATATCCAGATTTAGTTTTAGTAAAGATGGTAAAGCTTCGGTTGTTGATATTCAAGTAGTAAGGGAATATAAATCATTAAACTCTTTAAATGAGGATAAGATTCGTAAATATTGTGGTGAAGCCTTTATTAGGGCAATTAAATTGTCTTTCTCGGTGTCCTCGGTGACGGTCCATGCCGTAACAGCAACTGAAAGAGGACTAGTTTGTCCCAGGACTGCTGATTTTCTCTTATCCCTTGGATTTTCAAAGCGGAATGTTTTATCCCTGACACTGAAGGTCCTACGGTTAACGCTCAGTTGTTTTTATCATTTTATGCGTGGGACTAATCGCAGTGTTTGATGTATTTGTGACGGATTTGAAGATTGCAAAAAATATGGATTTTAGATTTTATATAAAGATGTATGTATTTGTTAAATATTGTATAACGATGAATTGAAGTGTGTTTTTTGGTTTTTATGTTGTGGGGAAATACACAGTGAGGGCATGATGCAGAGCCGTGCATACTTAAGGTTAAGCTTCCTCAAAAAGCGAATGTATTGAACTTGTTCAATAAAGAGAATTGCACACTCGTGGACCCTGTGACTCCCTTCGCTTTCAAAGCACACAAAACGATTACGAATGATACTTTGCGTCTTCCAGGAACATCACAGGGGCCCTTCTCCGGTCACGTCTTCACTGTGTGCTCTCAAACCCCGCAGCTTCTCGTGTACTGTCAAACCAAAACAATACCGGCGCCATGTTTAGCGTGCGTTGTTGCCAGATCTTACCGGAAGTCGAGACGCTGCGTCGTTCAACTCAGCAGCCAAGTCAACAAAAAAGAGCAAATCCAAGAGTGAGGAGCGGGGCATAGTCCTCCTCCGCGGCGGTCGAAAGAGCGGGAGTTTCAAATGTGGAGATGTTGTGACTTCGACTAAATTACGTCCTGTGACGTAAATATTGCTATTTTTTTTTCGCGGAACATTTGTTTTGTGACATGCTTGTCGCAATTAGGTTGTTTAAAAAAACACTTTTTTTTCTTTTTTTTTTTTTTGCAGTTACCCTTTGCAGTTACCCGAAAGAACTAAAAGCGCTTCCAACTGTTTCTTTTTTTTCTTGCAAAATGGGCTTTTGTGTATGGTCCTTTCGAACATTAGACTGCTCTTTATTTTTTTTGTCTGTGTGAATATTGCGCGTGTCATTTATTGTGTTCCTGTCTAATTTTCAGACGCAGTCATGGGGAGACACGCTTGTCTTGATAATCTACAGCGTCATGATCTTGGCGATGGCTGCACTTGTGAATCTCCTCCCAGAAACTTTCGGAAGCGTTCTTACTGATACTTTGGAAGAAGGGGAACGATTCTCCGAGACCAAGTAAGAAAGTAACAGTTGCCATAATTGGGGAGGCACGTACCTGGTTACAGATATTAAAAACCGGCGACGACAGACAAAATATGGGCCAATACAAAGACGTCTCTAATTAACATAGCCTAGCCTAACCTAACCTAACTTAACCTAAACCGACCTAACCTAACCTAACCTAACTTTACCTAACCTAACCTAACCTAGCCTAGCCTGACCTAAACTAACAAAGACCTAAACTAAGCTGAACTAACCTAACCTAATCTAACCAGATCAGTCGACTTGTTTGCTTATGCATGATTGTAAACCTGAGACTGGGGCAGAAAGAGAACACAACAGAAGGTAGTAAAAGAGGAGGCAAGGTCTCATTGAGACGTTATCTCCTCTTTTACTACCTTCTGTTGTGTTCTCTTTCTGCTCCAGTCTCAGGTTTACAATCATGTTCAACTTACACCAGCTCGCCTCCACTCTGACTATTTTTTTGTTTGCTTAGTTTGCCTTGGATCAGTTACCTGGCTTCTATTAGAGCCCTTCTCTTCCTCGATTGCAGGCTCTCCAAGGAAAAAAGTGTTCAAGACCACGTGGAGCATTTGGAAGCTTACAAGAAAGTTGCCACCGAAGACGGCGAAGCGGAGATAAGGTTGTGAACTCAAGAACGTGACGGAAAGTTGGACAAGAGTCTCAGGGTTAAGTGAACAACCACCGCAGTAATACAGTTAAACTCGCGATGTTTAGAATCGTCATTGTTTTGAACGAGCAAGTAGCAACTCATTATAGATAGTTTTGACAAAATAAAAAAAAATGTATGAGCTCACAAAGACGGTTTAATATTTATGTATATGTCATCATAATAAAAACGTAGACGGAAAACAACACACAATGAGATCACAAGCTCAAGCGGAGCTCAAGTTACCAGCAATCGCCTGACTTAGAAACTTCGACAGCCCTTGATGAAGCAGGACTTTGAAGCAGAACTTTGAAATACCTCCTCGTCTGCAAGCATGACTTTTAAGTTCCTCCACGTCTACTGTATGACAATACGCAGTTCCTAACTACTGCGCACGTAAATGTGTGTAGTAGGGTAAGGACAGTACACATGGTAGTATTTGTAGCACTAGGAATGTCCTTGTTGATGTTATTGAAATTAAGAGCTTGATACTTTGGTGATTTACCCTGCAAAACCGGGCACCAACTTGTTTTAGTTACAAATGAAATTGCCTTCTACAGATTTATGATGTCATATCTGCAGTTCAGCAACTGCTGTTGCAGGATTCTTAGTAAATGATTTTCTAAGTACTGTAAAGGACTTAATTTTTGCAAGAACCTAATTTTCGCGAATTTCGCGAATCGCCTAGAATTCGCGAAAAATAGGTCCCGCGAACAATTCCGGTAAAATGTAAACACATGAAAATCTATTTTGCGATCCCACCGCGTCGTGAAAATGAGAATTCGCGAATTATGCCAAAACTCCAACTTTGACCTCGCTAAATCGCGAAATGTTAGCCCGCGAAAATAAATCTTTTACAGTATATGTTTTTAAAGCGAATATTTTATAATGAACGCAGTCTTGTTTTAATTAATCAAACTTCTCATGACGTAATTTAAAGCAGCAATAACACGTCGTGATGACCTTGAGATGGAACCAACGAAAATTTGCGGATTTCTGAACTGAACCCAGTCACAGATTCCTACCTACCACGCAACTTAGTCGCGGTTAAAAGTTGCTGCTATATTTTTCTAAGCTTTGTACTGATTGTAATTCTGACTTAGTACAAAATCACATTAATTAATCAACTTAAGAGTTACTTCTCTCCTAGATGTCTTTGATCTGAGGTATAAAGAACGGCACGTCCGCATGAGTTTCACGTAGAGATTAACCGCACAAGACTGATTCTGTCAAGAACGTTCATCCAGGGAAAGCCACTAATCATGCTGTTCGTGCTCTCGCATAACATAAGGGGGAAAAACAGAAAGAAAACCTCTTCCTCCATCCACGAAACGAGCAGCTTACAACCGGTTTTGAGGGCGTCGTTGTCAAGATGGGTCTGTTGCGATCAATCGCTGCTCTTCCATTTAGAAGCTCGTGTCGAAGCGGAGCTTTTCTATATTTCAGGAAAGCGATATAATCATTGCGCAGTTCTAAAATTAGCCACCGCTAATTTTGTATGGGACGGTCGTCCCGGTCAACTTTGTTACCGGAAGCCGGTGGACACCAGGCGTTTATGGCTTGTCCTTAATACAAAGTGTGTTAGTGAGTTGTCACTACAAGTACCGCCAACTGCCGGGAGATGTCTCTATTGTTAGATATCTCTAACGGTTTGTTTTTATAAAATATCTGAAGAGAGAAATTAAGGCTGTTTTGTCGTCTGCAAGTTGTTGGTGTTCAGCGTAATACAATATAAAAGAGTTCACAAAATAGTAATTGAGTCCGCATTCATCTCTAGTTGAAGTTTCCGTCTCTAAAATATTTAGCCGGTTAACCTAGGAGTGTTGATAATAATATAAAACACTCCCATTTAGAAAACATACTTTTTAGAGATAGTGCGCGGTAGTTTAGCGGAGATATTACTGGTTCTCGAAGATCAAGTCGATCCTATTTTGCAGCCAAGTGTTTTAGGCACGGAAACTGACTGCTTTCTGCGAGATTGAAAAGAGCGGAGCGAACCCTTGCCACTATGTCAGGTACGCCTTTTCATGACGCGTACATGATATATTTTAAACGAGCCCGTCAAAGGGGTCTTGCCAGCCAGAATAACTTTCTTGTCGTAAATGCGACTAACTTATACCGCAAAAAAAAAAAAAAAGAAGAAATCTTTATTTTATTATTTTGTTTTATTTTAGGTTTTATTTATGAAAGTGTGTGGGCATGTGACCTCACTTTTGAGACATGTGTCGTGGTATCAAAACGAGACAGTCTATAAGGAAGTAGGCGAGACATCGCTTCTCTCGGATCACCCTTCCTCTTTGACGCCGTGCTTTTGTTTATGCGCGCTGTCTGCTTTTAGTCAGTCACGCGCCATCTCGTACGCATTTTTACTTTTTCATATACCTCATAGGCCACCCTAGCGAGAAGGAATTTTCGGTTTCTCTTTTACGTTGTGCCAGACAGGGAGTTACGTAAGTACGATTTAGGGAAAAAAAAAAACGTATTTCGCAACGGTTTTGGGTATTAGGAAATGAGCACATCTTAGCGTCATGGACAACAACATCGACGTAGTGAATGGAGGTCCTCCTTAAAATTACTGTGGATGTTCCGAGAATAAGGCGTTTTAAGTACCTTACACGCAATTCCAACAGCGTTTCGCGCCGACAGTGTCGGAGGTTGTTTTGAGCCTGTTAGACCTTCGCGGCGAGACCGGCAGTCATCGCTCACGCTCAAGACTGTCAGCCCCTGCTCAGCTTAGCAAGCCAGCCAAGGGTAGAGGAGTAGCGGCGAGATGTGTTCTGCTATTTTATTTTTACTACAAGGTCAGGTTTAACGGAAAAGTCACAGTCAGGTTCTAACAAACATCAACATCATTAATAACGGGTAATATCAGTCGCTTTCAGTATGCTACAGACAAGTACGTGACAAGGGGGTGCTTTAATTTTAATATCCTAATTGACCTACGGACTTGGTATGAAACTCACTCGTGAATTGATTGCTCGGTTTCTTGTTTCAAGGCTTATAGTCATATTTATCTGCTATAGAACGAAATATGCGTCTAAATTGCCGTGGAAAGCTTTCCTCGCCATTGAAGACGAAGTAAGCCTTTAAAAGAGCGGAGTATTGATCAAAAATTGTTCAAGTAAGCGTTCAAGTCAGCATGAAAATAATATCAGTTTGACTATTTATACATTTTTTGACTCATGATTATCTTTCGTGAAAAAATGAATGGCTGGATAAAAATAAACTCTTAATGTTTTTTTTAATATTTTTCATTAAAATTTATCCAAATATTACCCCACATTACTTGGGTGTTGTTGATTACGTGTTCCGATACCCAGAGATTGCTCGCCTTACGGGTATAACCAGCAAAAACACTTTTTTGGTATTCACTGATTGGCCTCAAAATCGGTTCCAACAGATTCATAGACAGATATAATCTAGCACCCACACTGCAAGTCGCACTAATTTATTTTCGCGAAATTATTCACATTTCCGATCTTGGTTTCAATAACTGAGAGGGCATCTGGCAACACAAAAAAAAGAGACGTCAAATGTTTTAATACGAGGCAATAGGGGGGCATTGAAGCTTGTTCCCAACGAGATACAAGAAGTCGATAGCGGTGATAGAAATTCCGGTTAAGCTCACTCCAGCAAAACTGAAAAAACAAACATGCTCGAAATTCCGTGGTTCTTAGACTGTCTGCTCGACTTGAAAGGTATATGACATGTCATCACCTCACTAGAAAGCGCGGTAAAATATGAATTTTGATTCTGCCATCACATTCATTTGCTGTTTTCTCTATAGCTATTTGAATTTAGCTATAATGATTAGCATGCTGAAGAGAGTATGACCTGGGATTCTAAAAATGTGTTAGGTTTGGTAGCTAAAATCCAACAAACAAACATTCGAATGTTGGTTTTGGCATTGCCTTTCAAGAAGTACTGTCTTGCGGCATGGCGTTTCCTGCTATTCTCGTAAAATGGAACAAAATTTGTTTCTTCAAAATTAATGTTTTTTTCGCGAGACGGGCTTCATCATGTCATATCCAGCCCGAGGTATCCGCGCGCTAACGGGAAAATAGAGAGAATGTTTAAAACTGTAAAAAGGCTTGCCTAAGAAGTCCAGTTACCCTACTTTGCTAGCTTTCAGAAATATCCCGGAGACACCCAGGAAAATTTCCGGCTGGAGTCTTGATGACCCGTCGATTCCGAACCACAGCACCTCTGAACACTACAAAGTTAAAACCTCAAGTTGCAGACCAAAAGTTCGTTTGCCAAAATAACTGTGCTGCCAGAAGAAAAAAAATGCATGGCAAATTGCCATGCAATTGTGTTGCTACGTGAACGTTCTTGGTTTAGCGCTAGTAACCTCCAGGCATTTCTTCTCGAGCTCTGCCTCCAGGTCTCTCCACTCCTCTCCACCCAATTGACTCAATGACTTTCCCCGTCGGGTCGGCTTGTATCCATAGAGTCTGGGGAATGACGGGCTGCGGCCGGTCACGTGTTAGTACTTCCGCTACATTTAGCGGGAAAACTTAATTTATGTGTAGGTCATGTTACATTGAGCCATCTGACGTCATTTTCTCCGCTAAATTTAGCGCGAAAATTCGCATCCGGTCATGTGTCAATTTTCCCGCTCAATATAGCGTGGAAACTGAATGTGTGTAGGTCACACGAAATGAAGCCGTGTTACGTAGTCTTCCCCGTTAAATTCAACAGTGAGAATCACGGTTACGCTTTTTTGTAGCTTCACTGAATCTGAAAACCTAGCTAGCCTTTAAACGTTTCGCGTTAAAAAACAAAAAAACACAGATAAAATTTTACTTGTCGCCACACAACACCTAAACTCAGGATCAAGCTTTGTGGGTACCAGACTGCAAAGCAGCGGACATAGTTTAACGACCCGCCAGTAGGCCATGGTCCTACATCCTTATGAGGAACGGGCAGAGCGGGAACGGGACAGAAGCTTTCTTGTGTACGTGAAGCCAGGTGATGAAAGAAGAGAAATTACGATATAGGGTAGCCTATAGTAAGATGGAACCTAAGAAAGGCAGTGCGAGGTGGAGAAAAAGCTCGCACGAGAAAAGCCTTTGTGGAAAGGAGGTTGCTCCTGTCCACTTCAGCTTCCCTAGTTTCCGTCCTTTTTCCCCTTGCACTTGTCTTCCTTAGGTTGTATCTGACTATACACCAACTCATGTTTACAAACCAACCGGAGCGCCCCTAGCAAACGCCACCGGCGTCGCGCATGCGCTATGGCGGTGTGGGCAAGAAGCTCGCCGTCGCCCATAAACAAACCATTGAAATGCGATGTTGTCGGTGTCGGTGTGAGTCCCCTTGCCCTATTTCGCATTCGAATTGTTGATTCTACGTCTTCCTGGCGATGTCTGACTACTTGAGCGGCGTCAGCGAAATTACCGAGGCTCGTTACACCGCAAAACTTCGCGCGAATAATGTGACATGCGGCGATTCATTCCTCGTGGACGCCGCGGAATGGACGCTAAAGCCTGATTCGCATAATGAGATTTCGCTCGTAATTTTCAGTCGCGACGTCGCTGGGGCTGCAAAAGTGTGAACCGTAACTGAGATGGTCGACGTCGATACTGAAAATTGCAAGCTGAATCGGACCGAGTATATCAGGCATAACAAGTCGGTGATGGCCACTGGTAACAATGATCAACATATCCTTGTATCTACTGTTTACGTCGAGCTTGCTTACCAACCTCCAAACTTAAGTCTTTTGAGGCCTGCGCTTACTTCTTATCGCAAGTACAGGCCAACATTTGGTCTACGGGTCGGTGTCGTCTAAAAGAGCAGACGACAAGCAGAAACGTTTGAAAGAGCAGACGACAATTCAAACGATCAGGTGGCCGTTTCAACTTGAAGACTCACTGAACGTAGTCCGCAGGTGGTCCTTACAACTTAACGATTTTCTGGCGTTCGTGTTGGAACAAAACAAATAAATCTGATGACCACATGTGTCTGTGAATTCAACCCAAAGTGCTTCACGCACCAGCCATCGTGGTCCGACGGCGCCTGGTTTTCCCTTTTCACGGCACATATCCACGTTCTCGGACGAACCGAGCACATGAAAACTGACCTTCAAACCTTTCTCAACTCTTTTGGTACAGCCCCAGTCGTGGCATTTTGACGAGAAGGCAGGTTTTTGTCTGGTTCCTTTCAAAACAACGCACACGTCTCACATGGGGACTTCCGCCCACAGCCCCAGACCGGAAGGGCACCCGACGCCCCACCAGCGCGCCGTGACGTAACAGAGTTGCGTTCGTGTATTGCACGTGTTCCGGTTCGGTTTAGTTGCATCAAGTGCCGTCTGAGCATTCTTGGAGAGGCGTGCATAAATGTGTCGGAGTCTGACGGTGTAATGCTAATGCCGTCACGGCAAAAAAGCGTTCGCTTTTCCAAAGAAAAAAAAACGTTGCGGCTCACGCGGCTCTTTTTAATTTGAACATCAACCAAAGAAACAGCATGGCTATCCTCCTCGCCTTCTCGCTGTCTTTTTTTTCTCTTTCTTGTTTTTAGGAGACTGGGGACCGACAACAACAGCGCAGTGTGTGAGTTGCTGTCCGGACCCCCGTGATGAGCATGTTCCAACCCTCTGTCCAAGCGTCCAAGGCACTGATTTTTACTATAGACCGTTTTCGTGATACGTTTGCCATCGTGAAATATGACGTAGACAGGTTGGGCGACAAACAATAAAGTACACAATGTTTCAGCACAACCACAATAAAAAAAAGTATGCCCAAGGACAAAGTAGAACTATTGGCACAAATCCCTTGATTTCAAGCGCCTTCCAATAGGCAAATGAAGTTATTTACTATCTTGCCCCAGCTCACCTACATCAGAATTCAACATGGCGGCCATCACGAAGGAGATGGTCTTACAAGTTGCCCTTTCCACTTTTGGTACATCTTTACTTAAATTAGCCCTTCGGCTTCTCTTTACACAGCTAATCATGTCGTTTAATACCCTAGATTGTGCCTGCAGAAAAGGAAAAACGCTTAGTCAAAAAATACACAGACAAGGGAACGTCTCCCTTCTGTGCTTGTTCGTTCGAGCAAATGCTTTTCCTTTTCTGCACCACAGTATCAGGTAGTAACGACACAATTAGCTACCAGCAGCTCGCGCCTGCGCACTCACAGCCTTTACACAGCTGTTTTCTTGGACACCCAAAAATCGTGACTGTGCAGCGGACAACAAACAGCGATGCAGATAGTTTCAAGACAAGGAAATGTGCAATTCTTCAGAATAAAGTCACGTTCGCTGCTATCGGCTCAAATACAAACGCCGATAACACGGACGCGCCAAGCGTCGTCGCAGGGAGGATCCCACCGCTCTCTTTTCTTTTTTCCCAGTTTCGCAACACAGGGGAGGGAGCATCAACGTTCGTTCGCGCTGCACAGTAATCTACAAGTTCATCACACGCCCGCCTTCACTGGTGGCGCGGACACACGCCGCACACACACGTCCCAGTCCTGAAACAGGCTTGCCATGGAAATCAGGGGAGCACTGCTCCTTCTCTGCGTGGCGTCCGCAGTGATTTCCGAAGTTCGTGGCAATGTACTGTACCAACTGGCGCGACAGCGGCAAGTCGGATAATACCGTTTTGCTTCTTCGTTTGACACCATGGAAAGGCGGGCGCCCGTCGCCTCGAAGTCTTTTTTTCTTTCATGTAACAAGAGTCGGTCGTTTGCCGGGAATTGTTTATTGCGGTTTGCAGAAAGAGAAAAGAAAAATGAATGTGTCTCGAACCCACGCGAAAAAGTCGGCACTCGCTACGCTTTGTGTTTTCTAACGCGGGTCTACTAAACTCGGAGGGCGTGTCACGACTTTTAGGGATGAGTTTCGCTAGCGTCGGGCGGATTGTGTGGAAGCCAGACCTAAAGCACGTTCTGTATAAAAATCGAAATTGACCTTCGGTCTTCGCATAAAATTGCAGGAGACGCAAACGCATTCTGTGTGTCTTATCCTCTGTTGACGTTTTTGACAATTCTAGAATTTAAGGAGTCTATTCGCTCCTGAATGGCTTTTTGGGGGCATTCGATCTGTGTGAGAGGCTAAGACCCACAAAACGCCTTATACGTATGAATTCCGCGCTAAAGTTATCGGGAAAGTTGAGCCGCATATTTTGCTAGTGTTTCGCTCTAGACGTCAAAACCAGCTGATAAGCGGGTTCTTTCTGAAAGCTTTCGGAGGTTCTTGGTGAACGACTAATTGAATCAGCAGTCTCAATTTTCCGGTTTGGGGGATATGAGCTTTATATTTGCGACCTGCAAAACTACTGCACGAGGCTTACCGAGCTGGGCCTTGTTTAGCGTCAAGAAGGTCAAATTTGATGAGTTATGTAGTGCTTTCAAACTGAAAAAAGGGGAATCTGTCTAACTGACGTTATCGTCTTAGCAGTGTAACTGTGTTAAACACCGACGAGACGAATTCCCCCATGAATGAAGCTGTCAAGAACGGGAGAGAAGTCTAGTCATCTCATCGGGTAAGGATTTGGAGGATTTCTTGTTTACTTTAATAAAGTTGGAGCTGAATATTAAAACCGGGAATTTATTCCAAATCAGGTGGTTATTAACTAAACAGAGACACATATATTTCGGACGTCAAATTGAGGTTCTTCAAAGGGTTCGAAAATGAAAATAACTCTCGTGTCTGTAGACGGCCCTTGTTTAACGGGGGCAAGATCTGGACTGTCACGAAACAAGATGTTTACCGTCATGTATCGACAATTGTTGC
The DNA here is from genome assembly GCF_016920785.2 of Ixodes scapularis. Lineage (NCBI taxonomy): Eukaryota > Metazoa > Arthropoda > Arachnida > Ixodida > Ixodidae > Ixodes > Ixodes scapularis. Next base: position 112,951,255 of record NW_024609879.1, on the reverse strand, counting down.
GGGTGGAGCGCGCCCTTGTCGGAGCAAAGGTTTTTTAACCGCTCTACTCCTATCAAGACATAATATTTTTAAACGGGGTAAGATACTAAGGACAAACTATTCGTTATTCGGCAGGTTGTTTTCCTACGTTCGAAAGCTGTACGATAACGCGAAGCGAGTCCCATTAACTTGCCAAGAGGTAGCGCATAATGCGTAAGGATAATGCACAGCCGTCATGCGCAGATGACCTGTGCCGATATCAGTCACACCACGAATTCTGTTGGGTTTAAAATATAAAAGTCTTGACGAGGGCCTAAGCACGCTTTTGTCCAAGCCACCATTTTTGTCTGCTCGATAAGTATGGAGACCGATTTATCTTCGAACAGAAAGATACTCTCGAAAACAAAAACTACTAATCATTCGAGAGGTTATTTTCGTACGCGTGAGAGCTGGACGATAACGCCAAGCGATTCCAAAGGCATTCGCAGAGGTCATGCGCAGATGTCAATCACGCCATGAATTCGCCTTGTGGGTTTGAAATATACCATTCTGGAATGTTGCCCTGGATGCTTGTCCCTGCGGTGCTGTGACGGAGCATGCGGCGCTAGGATTACCTTTTATCATATGCGGCAAATTTAGAAGGGCACGAACGGGTACTGATCCAACTAGTCCCGGTTAATGCTGAAAACAAGTTTGTCTGCTTCTTGCGCAGGGGTTGCGGTGGTGTCAGGACGCCGAGCTCTGATCGGCTCCGATCGGAAGGATAGTGGGTAGACCTCAAGTCGGCTAGCATTGAGGTCTACCCCCTATCCTTCAAATCGGAGTCAGTGAGTGCTCGGCGTTTTGACGCCATTGCGCAAGATGCAGACGAACTTTCACTCCGCGTAGGAAAAGCACCCGATTGGCAGCGTCTTGACGCGGGATCCGTGGCGACTTGCGCGCCTCATCTCCCCCCTTGACGAGTGTTTCGCAAAAAGCGCTGTAGCGAACCCAAGGTAGTCGTTGTTGTCGGGCTCCGCAGGAGCCGGGTACTGACCAGGACATCGGGAAGATGGACCTTGGATGCCGGGGTGACTTTTCGATAGACGTTTAATTTACAATTGTACAGGTAGAAAACCAAAGCAGGAAGATCATTAGCAGCCGTTCGCTGCCCCTTTTATAAGAGTTCCCTGGGCATACGCCCCCAGCTCTTTGACCAATGGCGGTGACGTCAGCCCCCACTTTTTCCTGCATCCGCACACACAGCACACGCAATGGTACGGTTGGTGCCGAGGCACGTACCGTTGCGCTGTCACGCGCAAACGCACGAGGGCGCCGCATTGACGATCGCCCCCGCGCCGAGCACGATACCTTCGACCTCGCACTTTTATTGTTCTTGGCTGCAGTCGATAAACGTTTGTCGCGCCGCCGCCGGTTGTTCTTCGGATTTCGTCTCTTGGCAAGCCGGCCTGGGCTTGAAAGTCCGTCTTCCCTGCTTTCGGTGTCGTCTTCTCGCCGTCGCTCCGGATCCTCGCTCGGAACTCGGCTGGGTGTGGCATCCGTCGACAATATTGGGCAGGCTGGTTGATCTCATTCGCCGATTTAACCCCGCCACGGGCCATACGTCACAGTCGTCTGGCTCGCTGAGCTAACAGCGAACGGATCCCCATGGAGAAGAGATTTGGCCGAAGTGGTCGGTTCATTTGAGCGCACATGCCGCCGTAGCCGCCGCCTCATCACGCTGCCAATTGCCATCTACCAATTGTAATCTGGCATCTTTCTGGGCCGTCAAATGGCTTCTGAGCATGTGTACCTGCCCGTTTATCCGGAATGTCAGGCACCACTCTTGCGATCACAGCCCAGTGACTATGAATGTTTGCCTTTCTGATGAGCGCTGCAAAGTGGTACTATAGCGGACAATATGAGCTGAAACAGCGCTCCGGCCTGTGGACGGTACTACCTGCGCCGCCTGTTACATCGCTCCCTTAACACGACAAACCCTGAGGCCGAGATAAATTATCACTTGCGCTCACTGCGCCGCTGCGCTCTTCCGGCCGTCTGCTAGCCCAATGTTCACGTTTTCAGCTAACATGTATTTCAGTGCATTTCACGAAGGCGCCGAAGTGGAAAATGCGCTGTCACGCTCGTATCTCCTCGAGGAGCGGTGCCTGACGAAGCTGCCTTGGCCCCTAAAAAAAGTCGATCTGAATATCGTCGAAAACATTTGGAGGCGCATCAAGGTAGCCATGTCACGGCATCCCCTCCACCGCGTCTTTGCTTCAGTGGAGGCTCAAGTATGCACGACACTGAAGGGACTTTCGTTTCAGTCGACGCAGACAAGGGTGCACAAGAGCCAGCGAGGGAAAGAGAACGGGACCTCTTGGTGTCAACGCCTTGCCGCCTGCGTGGCTGTGCCCCGAACCGTGCAGTTTTTGCCGAGGTAAACAATTGGGCCATTTGAAAGTTTTGCGTTTTTGCGGATAAAAAAAAACATGACTCACTTGCATGCCTTGCTGTAAACAATCCAATGCAGCACTGAAATTTGTGAGTTGCAGATAATGTCACAGGTAGGATAGATAACCTCTACATTCCCAGAGTTCTGTGGACAAAGGGGCTGCCCTAAGATTACACAGCAGGATGGCGCCCCGCTACAGAGCACCAGAATATGTCGCACCATAGCCTCCTTTATACTGACAAAACCTGGCAGATTGCCACGAGAAGCGTTCGCCGAAATGGAAAAGGTGGAGTAGTATACAACGGACAAGAGACTCACCGCAGCGGACGCGAAACACGAAAAAAGTATGTTTTGGGTCCTCGCCACTGCAAAAGCTGTGTGCTGACATCCAGGTTCCCCGAGGAATGGCTCTTTAATGCTCTGTGCTACCAAATCCTCACGCTCCAAATCTGTGACCAGGCACTCTATGACTCCGTCGTCGAACTGGCAGGCTTTGTGAGTTTAGAGGTGCTATGGTCATACTCTAATCCACTTTACTCGTCTTTTTTTTTTCAGGGGAGGTCATCTTTTTGTTTGCATTCTTAAAAAAGAGGGTTAGACTGTTATGATTAAATTGGTGTGGACAACCACTAACAAGCTCTGTTTGCTGTCGTCGGGGCCTACGCTATTCTTATCAATGCCGATATTTGCAAAAGAAAACAAGATAGGGGAAGGGACAAGAGTGGAGGAAAGCCGTGCCGTCTGCGTGGTCGAGGTAACTACTCATGCTAAAGATAAATCACATGCAACTATGGTTGTTTAAGATAAATCTGTTTGAAAGGGTGTCTTCGCTATGTCAGTCTGTAAACATATTTTTTTTAAAGCTGGAGACCAAGTGAGATAAGTATCATCCGCTGTATTCCCAACTGGTTATTTCAATATTTTATTAGGAGTACTTGACCATGACTTCAAAACAAACCAAAGACCAGATTCGGGCTCATGTTGGAAGGCGGTTCTTTCCTGCCAAACTTCAGAAACATTTATCTAAGCAAAGATGATAAACAAATTACTATTAGTTTTAGTGTCCCACCATTTCTGCATGCAGAAGATGCCTATATCGGTACAGCACACGAAATATTATAGGATCCTTTGTAGTGCAGAGATGCATTATTTTGTTACTCAGATGGAAAATTGGGATGATTACTACCTTGTAGTAGGCCTTGTACATGAAGCATTCCCTCACATGCACACAGATGTTGAAGCAAGCATTAAGCCCTCTCTAAATTCCATCGTGGCTTGCTTTGGTTACAACTAAAAAGGGAGCACAATAAGACGGGGACGAGAAAGGAAGAAACAAGTGCTCACTACCAACTAGTTTATTCAGAAAAAAAGTCTTCCCTTCCTTCCTTGTCCCTGTCTTAGTGTACTCTTTTTTTTTCATTGCAGCCACGAAGCAGCTTGCCCAGCAAAGAATTTTATAATGCTTTCTTTGACTGTACTAGACAGTCTCAGTAGATAAGCCCCAGTCTTGCCTAGCACCTAGCTTATGCAGGGTACTGCAGAACAGGTTCAACTAGACTTGGTACCCTCCCCTCTTTCCTCAGTAGGCACCATGCACCTTGTGCTTCAAGTGCTCTCAGTGCACTTACTGATTTATTATTCACGCTCCCTTTGAGCCTTAAATTGATATTCTTTTAAAAGGAAAAGCAGACAATAGCAGCAGCAGCCTCCCTTGCCCCTCCACTCTCTATCTCTCTCCATGGGAATATTTAAGGTTCCTCCTGATGGCTAAAATAATTTTGAATGCAATAGTCTGCATTTTTATGGTGTCCATTTGTAAGCTGATACATCATCAGGGTGTCTACCAACCTGAAATTCTCAGGGAAATCATCAAAAAGTTGGCTTCATCAGGGAAAATGGCCACTGAAAGTGGAACGGCGATACGGAACAAAGCTTGACGGTTGCGCATGGGCACGACTATGCTGAATAATGTTTCCGAATTATGATCCTTTGACCCAGAAGCGGTCAGGAAGTTTTTATCAAAATATTCAAGGGAAATTGTAGAAAAGTCAAGGAATTTGAAATCAGTAATTTGGTAGACACCCTGATGCACTGGTTCTACCGTACGAAACGCTTCACAATCAAGTGAGAATTGGAGAAAGCAAAATATAGAAAGGCAGCAATGGGCGTGTGCCTCACTCGCCTTCACTCTGCTGCATGGACTTTCCATCTATGACACTGCGGGCACTTAACATATCCTCGACAATTTTACTTTGCTCACCTACAACTTTGTCTGACTCCCAGAACTTATTTCTTATCATTGGCTTCTTTTTTCCCAGGACCCAGTAAAGACTTTCGGGAACCCGGCGTTACTTTTCACTGGAAAGCACCCATGGACATCTGGCAGCATGTGCGTTGTCTGCGAGGACCTATGAATCGACATCCTGGACTTTTCAGCAAGAGTCTCTCGGGTATTAGCCATGTACTGAGAATAGAAAGGTCAGTATGTGGGGGGGAATCGACGAAGCACACTTTTTGTGCTTGAGCACCCTCATGGGTAAAAAAAATACAAAGATTTCGGTAAGAGCTGTGAAAGTTGTGACAGCACTCGGAGCACATTCCTAGAACAGGGAAAAGAATTGGTAATATTGGTTACTGTTTTAATGTTTTCCATATGTATTTGGTGAATATTCCAGCTATAATACAAAGGTTTGTGTGTTCCATTGTGTATCTAAACTTCTGTTGGATTTTTTTTGTGCATCTGTTGATATGAGGATTCAACCCATAGAAGTAGAAACTGCAAAAAGAAAAACAAAGCTTTGAAAAAACAGCAAGTAGGCAAACAAAGCTTTTAGGAAACTTGTCATTTTTTTTATTCTAATTTAATCCTCAACATCAAGCAGTCAAAGCAAGCCTCCACAAAACTCGTCATTGTAATTTATTTTCGTTCTTGTCAAATAGTTATACCAGTTTTGTGTATCAGTATTATTTCTTATGATGTTATTTGTTTAGTTATTGTGATAAAACCCCTGTGATAAGCCGAAGCAGGCTTTTGAGCCAATATGTATCACATTAGTTTCGAATAAAGTAATTGTTTTAAATACTTGTGGCTTGTTTTGCAGTGCCTGCATGGTAGGACTCATGAAGTTGCATTTGCAGAAATGGCAGTGATATGAGCTGAGAGAAAACAGCTATCTTTTTTGTTAAATTTGAAGATTCCTGCAATTTATTGCCACCCACCTGTCCACTCAAAGCAGGCATAAAGCAACAGTACATGCTTGTTCACGCCAGCTCTTGCCAATAGTATAGACATGTGACAAAAAAGATATACAACCTATTGTAAATGATAAGCATAACCAAACTAATAGAAAGTTAAGCTGCCGATTAAAAAAACTTTTACTTTTTCTTGTTGTGTGCAAATTCCGATGTAACAAAACAATGCTGTCCTGAAAGCTTCTGTTGTGTTTCATGATAAATTTTAGAGCAGCATTCAGTTCAGCATCGTTAAGACCATCATCGTTCATTTTTCCATGTTTCATTACAGGAAATTGTAAGATATCAGTTCTGCATTTCGACGTTTACACTTGCAGACAATTGATGTTACCGCTTCTTTTAGGTGGAATCGAAGTTTCCATTTCAACCTTTATACTTTCACACAGTTGATGTTACTACCCTTGTTTTAGAGGAATTCAAGTTGAACCTCGCAGGCGGCAAGAAGTCTCCTAACGATCACAATGCCTTCCTTTGTTCAACAAACTGATACTTGACTAGGGCTGCTATACTCCAGACAAAGTCAGAGTCAGCACTGACTATCTTTCGGAGAGTCGCTCATACACTCCCATGACTTTTTTGCGATAGGAGTCGGGGGACTCTTCATAAAAGGAGGGTCCTCACAACTCTTGTTACAGAGTCACGGGGATTACCAGGAAGGAGCCGTGTGACTCTTCCTCCGTTGGATAAGAGTCGTTAGAGAGTCGCAGTTGACTACGTTACCTGGAGTCGCCTATACACTACCATGACTCCAGTGTGATGAGAGTCGCAGGACTCTTCTTTAAATAAGAGTCACGTGACTCTGCAAACTGGAGTCGTGGAAGAGTCAAATCTGTAGCGCACAAAGGAGTCGTGGCGATTCTCTTTAAAAAGAAGTCGAGGGACTCTACAAACTGGAGTGGATTCTGCAGCGCGCCAATACCCCCAAAGAGAGTCATAGCGACTTTTTTTTTTAAGAGTGTACTGACGTATATGGACGGCTGGGGTTGTGACCATTGGACTAGCATCACTCAAGAAAACACCGGCTGCGTTGAAAAAAAAAATAACACGAAAAAACGTACCGCCTATTTACTCTAGGACGGAATGTATAGATTTTCACACGACATCTAGGCACCACAATTTTCCTGCTGGTGTGGTTAGACAATACCACGTAGAAGAACCAGGTCTGCGAATGACGTCATCATTAGTGGATCTCCTACCCGAACATAGCGGCAAAGACGCTGAAGCTCGGCGAGAGACGTCGCAAAGCGGCAGACACGTCCGTGTTGGCGTTGCTGCGTGGATTCACTAGTAATATCTAGATATACCGAGCGTCTCAAATAGCGGCGAGGCTCTTTAAATCGACCGCAAGAACTGGTTTGTTAACCTATCGTGCTACGATTTTCTGCAGCTTTGCCCACAGGTGGTCCAGTTTTCTATAAAATTGGCAAAGAGCGAACTTGCCCGAGAAAAAAAGTAAAAAAATAAAAAAAGGCTTAGTTCCTATGGAAACGCAGCGAAGCCAACAGTCTTCAAACAATAGGGTGCCCTATTGTTTAAAGACCATTGGCTCCGAAAAAAAGAAAGAAAAGAAACACTGACTAGGTGGCGCCTGGCGCCACCACATTTGAAGTGTTTATCCAAATCTATGCAGGGATGACGTTTAAAGGGGAAGGGGGGAGGCGCAGGCCTTGTCTTCGTGCAATTAAGTTAGATCGTCTGATACTCACGCCCTGGCAATGCGTGCTCACGGTTGTCAGACGCGTTCAAATACCGTAAATTGCCCCGAAAGATCTACCACCCCCGAAAGGTAGCACACACTTATTGTTGGCTTGATTTGCTATTTACTTTTAAACACCGAAAGATAGCCCACTCATACAAATCTCAGTGTTGGGATCAATGATAACATCGGCTTAAATGCGTCTAGTTAGCTATGGCGCGATATAAGCTAGCATTGCTGACTGGGAAGTAATCATCTTTGCTTTATTGCCCCACCGCGATGACAAATTCGGCAGGGACACCATCTTAAAATAACATTTTTTTTATACTTTTCTCGATTGAACACCGATAGTTAGCCCACTCCTTATTTTCACCCATTTTTTCTCGACTTTAGGTGGGCTATCTCTCGGGATAATACAATAAAAAATTTTGAACCCACCGTGGCCAGACTAACATCTGAAGAGTGGCTATTCGAAAAAGTCTACAGAGCCTTACGAAGAAGTAAGTCGCACAGCAAAGTCGAGGAGAAGCGTGATTTAAATCGCGGGAATCGCGACGTATTTAAAAGAGGGCGCATTTATACTTTTACTTCGTGCTTTCGAGGATGCAATTACAACCAAGCTATGCAAAAATTAAGGGGACAAAAACTCGTCGCGAAATATTAGTACGAGATTTACACGAGCGCTACGAAATCACGCATCTTACGTATAAAAGCTGCGGTAATATGAGCTGGTGCAGACGAGCTCGGGCAATATACCACCCCCTAGAAGGCCAATCAAGCAGCACCAAAAGTGCAAATAACTGGGCCTTTTCTGTTTATGATTGGTTCAACGATCATGGAGCAGGACGAACACAATGATCGCCCGCTTTTGACGCTGTCAGATTAGTCTCGTGAGCTCGTGGCGTCGGCTGCGTCTGCGCTAAATATAAAACGAAGTATAGTGGATCTACGCCTATAGGAGTGGATCCACTATACGATTACTCAGGCTATAGCCTGAGTAATCGTCACCTCCAGCGCATCTTGCAGCATCTCACAATGCTGACAAGTGGGAAACGTGAATCTGCCGCTTGGCGAGTTCTGGTTGGGATTGCTTCAGGCCGGGGTGGCACGAAAGATATGTGAGGAGCACATGTTAAGCCGTTGCAAAAGGGGGCGCGTAATACACTTTCGTATTTTCTATTGTCGCAATGAGTCAGTCGCTTTGACGGCTTAGCACGCCGGTGACACCCCATGCGGGATTTTACCCATTTCGGTTAGCGCTAGACTGGGCCAATTTATGTCGCGTACCGTTTGTTACGCGTATGGCTGGAGTGAATGGGCACGCCCTATGTTCCTTCCAAAACATTGCGTAACTAGGGTTTCATTAGTTTTTTCTTTCTTCTCAACATTACATTTTCTGCGTTTTCCGTGCGGCAAGGTTGAGGTGCGATCTGAATTTTGCTATTTAGTATAGGAGGAATATGGAAGCACACAAAGACGAGCAGCTAAGAACCCATTCAGCAGCGTGACAGAGCACAACGACATTACTAAATGAACGAAGTAGGTAAACGCTCCTATAGGTCTTACATGCTGAGCCTACTTGTGCTGCCGTGCCCGTGCCCCCCCCCCCCCCCCCCCCCCCAAACAAGCTGGTTGTGCGGGGTGTCGAAAACCAGAAACAGAACCTCGCAACTTATTTAGAAAGCTTCAGTCGGGGTTTATTAAGTACTCTCCCGACAGGGAAACTTTCTTGCGGGATTGTAAGCGGAATATGAAAAGTATGTTGAACATCTCCCTCGTCCTTCAGTCTTCCTTATTTACGACCTGTTAACCATAACATATATACATAAACCTAACCTACCTACAGTACCCTGCAGTTGTTACCTTCAGTAAGTGGTGTGGTTGCAACTCATTTGCCTAAAACTTGTAGATAGTTATGCACTTTCAGCTTGCTTTCTTGTAATTCAAATAAAATAAGCTAATAAATTAATCGAGATTAAAAAAAAGCATTTCGAAACGCCTTGCATGGGGCTTTTAAGTATTCTAAGAGTAGTATTTATTTAGTAGATAGGAATCGCATAATCGCAGACTTTCTTCACTTGCCAATTTTACACGGAAATTTCTAACCGCAATAAATTACTATTTATTTTCAAGCTAAGTAGTTTTAACGATCTCGCTTCTTTCCAGGATTTCAGTTGTAAGTTGTTCCAGAAGTGCACACTGCTGTCTTTTATTAAAAACAGCGAAGAAAACCAGACCAACGGTCTAACAAATAAATAGTTTAATAAAACAAAAATATATGAACTAGACAACTGGACAACAAAGGGTTCTTGTTTGACGCAGCGGTATTTTTGGCAACCTTGGAGCAGCTGTGCTTTCTGCTCACGTATCTTCCGAGGCCAAGAGGGCCCGTTCCTCTCTGAAAAGTGGGGAAAATATCATTTAAAGTATGCCAAAGACTAATAAGAGGATCAGTTAAGAAGGACTTAACAAAATAATGTATTCAAGAAAAAAAAAGGCCTTAAGACCTTAAGAAGGAAAATTAGGAGGACTCGATGACGCATCAAACTCTGAAGAAGAGTCGCCCGGAAATTTCTTTGGAGAAACACTTGCTAACATTAAAAAAAGCATACGGTGTAATAAAATTATATACCTTTTCCTGAGGGCTCTTCTGTACAACACGTAAGCCGCGATGAGAACGATGCAGATGACTGGAATGACGATCATCATAACAATTGTTGTTGGACAGAGTGTGCACCCAGGCAGGATTGCTGTCGGGAAAAGACGACAAGCACAATCAATGACACACGCTGCCACCAAATGTTGACTGGTCACGATGCGATGTGTAAGGACCGCTTTTATTATCGTTTTTTTTCCGCAGAAAATAAGGAACGATCAGTTATTTAAAACAGTGAGCGTGGTCCTTTCGTAACAAACATCAAGTAAAGAACATTTGTTTGAAGTCCAAAGAAAACACCAAGGGTAGCGAAGCTGGCAGAATGCATGTGTTCAGCTTGGTTATCCTTAATTTCGTACCAAAGCTTTCCCACCTTGATATGCAAAACAAGTCGGAATATATTGAAACTATCCTGCCTGGTTAATCCGTTTTTTTTAGGTTCGTCCAATGTATCAGGGGAACTCGCACACACATATTGGTCGATTTGTCCCTTCACAAAAGTCGCACAGATTTAAAATAAAATACAGCATATTTTTCAAACAAAGCGAACTTTCAATTAAAAATGGCCAAAGAAGCCTTCAAAGTTCTTGTTTCACAAGACAATACACCGCTCTTAGCCTTCGTCAAATGACAGGCGCCTCTGTTAAGGATCATACCGTCCAACGTATTACCCGTGGACCTACAAACCATAAGAGAAACAATGGTTGCTACGTCCACAAACGGAATGCCCATGATCAAATAGAGTTACTTACGTTCACCCTCAGTTTTCACGGTAATATTGGTAGAGGGCCCTGCTTTCACAGCTTTGAGACCGTTGTTGAAGGCAAACACGCTGATCGAGTATGAGCAACCTTGATCCAAGTGGGTAATATTGAACTGGCTCGAGGTTATAAGGGCCGACGACGTGAAAGAACTGTTTGTCCATGACATGTTGAATCCGCTGAGAGGTCCGTTAGGTGTATCGGGGTGAGACCAATTCAACGCCACCCAGGTCTTCCCAACAGAGGTGTAGTTTAGGTCCAGAGGGACAGATGGCGCTGCGCAAAACAAAGAGAAAAATACGTAAGCTGTAACACCATAGCCCATATAACCAGCCAGCGTTCGTACATTTCAGCTTTTTGCTCGCAACGCTACATGTTAGAATGGTCCATTTCGCTACTGCAGCCCATAAACATTTGTATAACAAACGTAACTAAAACGTCTAGGGATTCTGCCGTTATCTACTACCACTGAGCGAATAGAGAGACGTGTCTTTTCTGAAGGTAAATTAGCCAAGTCTTTTCAATATGGATCCCGTTAATACAGATACCCCTTTTTATATAAAAGAATATTCTTGGACGAACTGGGTATATACATGAATTTGTGTCTCGTTCTTATTGTGAATGACTCATATTATTGAAGGTTGCTAGGGTAGAAAGCTATTGCCTACACTTAGAAGACATGGCAATAATACTTGATTGAGACCTCTCAATGGTAAACGGAAGCTCCAGGTTTCATACGGCCTGCTCTGGTGCGTTATTATAGTGCACAAGATCGCCAGGTAAATTGGTGACCCATGATTTCTTTACGTTACGAAAATATAGCTCAGTCATTTAGACCACATAACATAGGAAACATTTTAAATTAACGAGAAAATTACTCCAATAACGGCGATGGCTATTTCTACATAGCCGTCTCTAATTATACCAGGGCAACAAAAACGACATTGTAGAATCTTGGAAATTATATTCATTTTTCATTTAAAAAATCTTCGAAGTGAGCATATGACTAGGATATATCAAACTACATAATCGCGCAGCCCCAGCTAAAATCTTGCGTTAGAAACCGACACCGCTGGCAGTCTTACCGTCAGCGTCGGTCTTGAAATTGGATGTCTTGGGTGGACCACATTCGCTCTCGGCCGTGCATGACGACACATTCACAGTATATTCAGTCCACGTCTGAAGGTTGGAAATGTTGGCGCTTGTATTGGGAGTGAGAAACTTTTCATTGTAGGCACTTATTATAACCTGGTACCCAATAATCTCGTGCTCCTTATCCGTGGGCTTTGACCACGACAGTTCTACGTCGTGGATTTGGATGTCGTCCACTTCGGGTCGAGGTGGCACAGGGCCTGTTGGAGTCATGAAAAAACTAAGTCAATAGAACTTAACCTTTGCGCAAAAAGGTCACTTTGGCTCAAGCTCTCAACTCGGTCGTAGCCGTTACTGATGGAGTCACAAATCATTAGACTGCTCTGGCGCCTTGTGTAAATTCCTCTGATATAAAACAAACTGTTTCGGATTATCGAACGATACTTCGAGGTTCAAGCACCTTTACAACCGAAACTATTCTACTGAAGTAAATTTTGTCATTAAATATAAAATGATCATGTTTTTGGTCTGCTTTATCTTATTGGTATGATGCACTAAATCGGCAAATAGAACTCTGTTTATAAAAATCATTTGCTCTTAAACTTCTACCAACACACCAAGTAAGGCTTTCGACCCAAATAATAGGAGTATATTTCTATTTCCTTGAATAAATCATGCGCACAAAACAAATTTCTAAACAATTGACGCCTGCCTATTTTATATTGTAATTTTTGTTTTAAGCGTTGTTAAATTATTCGTAAAAACAAATTTGAAGTTTTAACAGATAGGCGTCACAATTAATCTCACATAGCAACTCGCACGAGAAGATTGGATTTCTTTTTTATCCTTCAGTTTCGTTTCTTCCATTAACAAATTATTGTATACCCAATTTTCCAACTAAATAATTGTAAACAATGCAGTTCAACAATGCATAATCTATGTGGGCTTTCACCAACTTAAAAGAATACTATTACATGCACTCGACTGCACCGCTTTCTCGCACTTCAGGATTACAGTTAGATTCAGCACAAGGACCTACTTTAAGAGAAGCATATTGCGGATATGTATGCCACCTATCGGAGTGTTTGTGTGGGGGAGGTCTGAAATACGGCATAATAGGAAGGCTGCAACGTTTACATCGATGTAAAGAAAAAAAAAGGAACAAATACATTCTCGTAAAGACATTTGAGAAAGAACTTAAAAGTAGTTATTTTTTTTTTGTTTTTACTGGGAAACAATAGCCGCTTCTAGATAAGAGATGTGAACACAATCCCGAATCATGTATGTGAACACAATGCATACTAGAAAGCAGCGCGCAGATTTTGAAATATTTTCAAGGGGTGTCGCCATTTACAAAAAACTAATACGAGCACCAATTCTTGTCTAAGGCCATTCGTCACAAATCATCTTGAAACGTTGTATGTTCAAAGTTATTTGTCTGCCATATTCCGAGCCCGAATAATGATAAAGGATCTCACCTTCACCGGTGCTCTCAAAGTTGACCACAACAGCTGGACCGGCTTTCCGCACAGGAAGAAGGATGTTGTAGGCTTGGACGGAAACGCTGTAATTGTTGTACTGTTCGCCGAGTTTGGCCGCCAAGGTCGTTGTGTTCCCTGGAACGTCGTGTATTTGGCCGTCTCGTCGTTCGAGGTTCGCCACACGGATTATGTAGCCGTCGACGGGCCCGTTAGGTTGGTCAGGAGTCTGCCATTGAAAAGTGGCTTTGTTCAGGACCAGCGTTACGGAGAGGTTCCTGACCTCTGAAGGAGCTGCAAGGAGAGAAAAAGTGAATGTTTAAGAGCACAGCGCAATATTATTACCAACGCGGTCATGGCTGCAAGTGCTTAAAAAAAAAAAAGAGGAATGAATGTTTTTATTTAAAATGATGTGCCGATTAGGATAAAATTTTTATTAAACTGTCCACTGTAAAAATCGCCTTCCCTTTCCACATTAGAGCTTATTCCCATACTTGCGTTTTACCTACTACGAGAGAACGCGCAAAAAACGCAAAGAACACACTAGACCGCTAACGTTATTTGTCGGATAGAATTTGGAATGGCGTATAACTAAATTGAAGGCTTTGGAGTATTTGAGAGATCAAATATACCTGCCATGTGTGGGGGCCCGCTCTGCCGCCGCCTGATTGCTACCAGACGCTGGCGGCCGAGGGCGGCTCAAGGGCGAGCCGTCGGCACCCTCGGTAGCCGATCGAGGTTGATAGTGGCCGGCTGGTGGCGGCGGCGGACGTCCTCGGGCCCCCTTCAAAGGAGCCCGACCCCCAAGGGCCTGGGGAAGCTGGACGGGGATAACCCCATACACTGGCGCCCAACGTGGGGCCCGATTAATTGTCTTTGTCCAGTTCCTCTTCCCGGGTGTCACCACTCTACTTGTGTTTAATTTTGGAGCGGGGACCAATTTGCCAAGGGTTCTGATTAGGCAGAGAGCTTTGACTTAAGTCGAGATGCCGAAGTCCAGGCGCGAGGGAAACGGAAGTTCAAACGGCGCGAACCAGCCGAGCAGACGGGAACCCACAGCCGCCGTTCCCCCTGAGGCTAACCCCGCAGGGGCGACTGCGTCGCTGGTTGAGAGTCCGACCATCGCGCAACCGCAGGCGCCTTCGGGTGCGGCTGAGCTCATGGAGCAAATGACAGCTCTGTTCGCTACACTTACGCGGCAGTTAGCTGCGGCGCAGAGCCCGACTGCTCCCGCGCCGGTGACTCTTCCGCGTCCGCGGCTTACGATGGAGCTGCCCACGTATTCGGGTTACGCGGATGAGAGTTCTGTTCATGACTTCCTGTTGCGCCTGGGCACCTACCAAACGGCCGTTGGCGCGTCGGATGACACCGTCATCCGGCAGATCCTGCCAATCGCCCTTGTCGGGGATGCCGCCCGTTGGTGGAGGCTTCAGGAGCCTCCCTCATCGATGGCCGCGTTCCATGAGCGCTTCCGAAGCGAGTTTCTGCCGCCGGACTATGAGAGGCGCGTCCGCGAGGAATTAAACACGCGCACGCAGCATCCTGACGAGAGCCTTTTGGAGTACGTGCGCGCACTTCAGGAACTTTATTCGAGAGCAGACCCCGCGGCGAGTCACGCGGACCAAGTTTCGCGCGTAATCCGCCAGTGCCACCCATCCTTCAAGCCGTATCTTCGTGGGCGCAGCTTCGACACCCTGGAGGCTCTGGCTCGAGAGGCGCGCGTCGTTCAGGCGGACTTGCTTGCTGAGCTCCGCTACGCGCCGCCGCCTGGGCCGGAGGAATCGCTTGAGCCTAGCTGCGCCTGGGCGGGGTCCCAAAGCCCGACCCCCCGCGTCGAGGCAGCGTCGGTGTCCGCGGTTGTTAGGCGCGAGGCGCGAGAAGTCGTTTCAGCTCGCGCGCTAGACCCCTTCTCGTACGAGCAGAGACGCCGCGCCGGCCGCGAGAATCGGCCTTCGAGTTCGGTCGGGGCCAGCGCGGCCGGGGCGCGTGGTGTCGCGAGGCGGGGAGGTAACGCGCCCCGTTTCGGTCGAGATGAAAGGGACGGGCGTCGCCAGAGTCCGGGCCGCCGACCCCTGCGTTGTTTCCGGTGTGACCAGCCTGGCCACATCATACGTAACTGTCCGCAGCTCGAGCGCGACGGTCAGCGCCAGGGAAACGCCCGGGGCCAGCGGCGTTAACCGGATCATCCAGGTTCCCGCCGCTGGCCAGCGGCGAAAGGGAGGGGCGACGCGGTACCGTGGGGAAGCCCCACGAAGACGTGTCGCCGACATGTCCCACTGATGTCGCGGACGCGTTTGCCCCACTGGCATGTAGAGCCCAGACGGGACTCTCTGCCTCTGGACCTTACATGACGATTAACATTGCTGGGAGGGAGTTCTCAGCATTGATAGATACCGGAGCTACCCTTTGTCTGATCGGTGACGACGTGTACGAAGCATGCCGCGAGAGGAGGAGGAGTTTAAGACCGGTCGACATCTGCATGCGTTTGGCAACGGGCATGACGAGGGCTGAGGGGGCTCTGCGCCTTCAGGTCGAGTTTGACGGTCGACGTAAGAGGCAACGTTTTGTGTACCTTCGGGGTCTCACATCTCCGGTCATACTGGGGCGAGATTTCCTTTCTCGGGAAGGCATCATCGTTGACCTGCGGAACAATGGGTACCGTTACGACCCGTCTACTCCGCTGATACCTTTCGCCGACCCACCGCCCTGTGTTCCTTGCGCTCCACGTACGACGGCTCTCGCTGGGTGTCCCAAGCTCCAGCCAGAGGCGCTCGTCACGCAGGTTGGAGCGGCGGAATTGGAGGCCGTGCTCGCGTCTTTCGACGGCCCGACCGAGCAGAGGCACGCACTCGCGGACGTTTTGCGCCCCTTTTCGGCGACATTCACCGAACGGCCGGGCATGACTAACGTCCTTCAGCACCGGATCGACACCGGCGAAGCTAAGCCCTGGGGTTGCAATCCCCGGCCGCTTAGCGTTCACAAAAGAAACCTCCTAGACGCCGCCCTCGACGAGATGATTGACACGGGCGCGGTCAGGAGATCGAAAAGTCCTTGGGCTTTCCCGGTAGTTCTAGCTCCAAAGAAGGACGGGACAGCCAGGCTTTGCGTTGACTACCGCCAACTCAATTCTCTGACAACGAGGGATGCGTATCCTTTTCCGTCGATCGAATCCATCATGTATTCCTTGGGGAACGCCCGAGTGTTTACAACACTAGACTGCAGCAGGGGGTTTTTGCAGATTCAGATCGCTCCTGCCGATGTCGAGAAGACTGCTTTCACTTGCCATCGCGGGTTATTTGAGTTTACTCGCCTTCCCTTCGGACTGTCTAACTCGCCGGCAAGTTTCCAGCGACTTATGGACATCGTTTTGGGAGACGCCAGGTTTAATTTCGCAATGGCCTACATGGATGATGTTGTGGTCTTCTCCAAGTCATTCAGCGAACATCTCGTTCACCTGAGGATCATCCTCGGACGAATGAGGGATGCGGGGTTGACGATTAACCCGAAGAAGGTACAGCTCGCTTCTCCGAAAATCGATCTCCTTGGGTTTGTGGTCGACGAGGGAACCTTGAAACCGAACGACGAGAAGTTAAGGGCCATCCTTGATTTCCCTCGGCCGCAGGAGGTGAAAAGCCTCCAAAGGTTTCTAGGAATGATTGGGTTTTATCGCCATTTTATTCCCAACTGTGCCGAGCTAGCCCGCCCGCTTAACCAGCTGCTGCGCAAAGGCTCGAAGTACGTCTGGCAACGAGAACAAGAGGTGTCATTCATCTCTCTCACTCGCGCGATCGCGGCGACTGCCAGTTTGCGACTGCCGGACTTAAACTTGCCGTTTGTGGTGCAAACAGACGCCAGCGATTACGGCGTGGGAGCGGTCTTGTTGCAAGAGCACGACGGCCAATTAAGGCCCGTCGCCTTTGCGAGCCGCACACTCACGCCAGCGGAACGCAACTACAGCACCACCGAGCGAGAGGGAGTGGCAATTATGTATGCCCTGCATAAGTTCGATCTCTACCTGGATGGCGCTCTCTTTACCATCCAAACTGATCACAACGCTCTCGCCTGGATTCAGAGGCTGAAGCAACCAGCCGGCAGACTGGCCCGCTGGGTGCTCACTCTGCAGCGCTACGCCTACAAGATAGAGTATCGCAGAGGCACTGCGAACCAGGTCGCGGACGCATTGTCGCGCGCACCCGTGGAGACTGACCCGGGGGAACTGCCCCGGGCAACCCTCCACCCACGACAGCAAGCTTGCGGGAATGCAGAGGAAAGGGGCGAGAAGGAGAGAGCGCCCGGTCACGCGCCGGAAGCTGGTTCCAGGGGTGCCATCCACGCGGAGAGAAAGACTCGCGGCAATGCGAGCGGTGGCGGAAAAGGTGATACCCCGCCTTGTGCGGCTGTGTGTGATGCCACCAATGAACAGATGAACGCTTGGGGTACTGTTGTGAGCAGGGAAGAGTTGTTGGAAGCCCAGAAAACAGATGGTTTCTGTCAGCGAGTGTCGGAAAAGCTAGCGGATAACGCAGCAGACGCTGGAAACGCTGGCACGGGACAGCGGGTGTCAGAAACGCTGGAGGGCAACGCAGCGGACACCGGAAACGCGGGCGCGAGGGTCGATAGAGAGATCGATTCCTATCTGTTGGGTGAAAACAACTTGTTGCTCAGGTACATCCCCGAGATGGACGAACACGAGGGAGACCCATCCCCCTTCAAAATCGTCGTTCCGCGGAAGCTGCGGCGGAAACTGATGAGGTATTTTCATGACTCGGCCCTGGCAGGCCACGGGAGCGGCAAGAAGACTTACGAAAAGTTGTGTCGTGTCGTGACCTGGCCGGGAATGAGGAGGGAGGTACTTCGATATGCCCGCAGCTGTCCAGCGTGCCAAGTGGCGAAGCCCAGGGGAGGGAAGCCCCCCGGCCTGATGCAACCTGTCATCAGCAAGCGCCCTTGGGAGACGGTCGCGTGTGACATCATCGGACCACTGCCCCGAAGTCCACGCGGAAACCAGTATCTACTCGTCGTCACGGACCATTTCTCGAAGTGGGTCGAGCTTTTCCCACTCAGAAAGCTAGTGTCTGCAAGAATCTGGGAAAGACTGTTGGATACGTTTTGTCGCTACGGTTTCCCTGCTTCTCTGATCACAGATAACGCGTCGGTGTTCACAAGTAAGGTCTTTGTGGACTCGTGCCGGTCACTCAATATCCAGCACAAACGAACAACGCCTTACCACCCACAGGCGAACATCACCGAGCGGGTGAACCGGAACCTGAAGGCGATGCTGGTGACACTCACCGGTAAGCATAAGGATTGGGACGCGAACATATCCGAGCTCGGTTTTGCAACCCGAACGACGGTAAATCGATCGACTGGACTGACACCCGCGTACCTGAACTTGGGAAAGGAGCTGACGTATCCCTTGGAAAATGGATTCCGAGAGTGTGGGCAGGCTGACCCCCGCCCCATCTCTCGCTACGCATCGGAACTCCGTGGCCGACTCGGGGACGCCCTCCGCACGGCCAGGGAGAACCTCGACGCTGCCCGGCTGGAGCAGGCCGCCCAGTACGACAAAACGCACCGCCACCTGGTTTACGCCGTTGGGGATCTGGTCCTTAGGCGAACACACCCTCTCAGCAACGCGGCGCAAGGTTTTGCGGCGTCGCTGGCACACAGGTGGGAAGGGCCGTACCGGGTCGCGGCACGACTGTCACGTTTGACCTACCGACTTGCTCGCCTGGACACGGGCGAAGTGTCCGGCTCGGTGCACGTGGGCGACTTAAAGACCTACTGCCTCCGCGATCCTGACGATACTGACGGGGAGGCAGGCGGGACAAGCAACGCTGGGGAAAATCCCCGGAGATACAATCTCAGGGCCAAAAGGCACTAGTGTATCGCATCCATTAACCACCTCTTTTCCCCACACAGAATGTCTGCCAACGGCGGTGCACGGGGCCGACCCCACCGTGGCGAACGCCGAACTCAGCCCTGGACGACGGAGCGGGTTTACTACCCCCGCTCGAGGTCCAGGTCTGGTCGCGGGTCCCGGAACCGGGGGGGCGACAATGGGACGCCCGAGGACTTCAGGCGCGTCCGGTCGGGCAGGGGAGGGCGCTCGAGCTCCCACTCCACGCAACCGCCTCCGGCTGGGCCTAAACCCCTGGAGCAGGCCAAGAAGAAGACGCGGTCGGCTGCTACATGGACGGTGGTCTCCGGGAGGGAGGCAGTCGGTTACGCGTCCCACGCAAGGTGGAGGGACCAGTACCGCCCCTCCCGCGGGGTCAACCCGTCCGAGGTGAGGCCACCTTTCCGGGGATTGACCCTGGCGGACCGGGACGACGAGCCGCCGGCCGTCTACACGGCAGAGGAGGAGGCGGCCCTCTGTCCGGTCTGCCACGTCTTGGTGGTGTGCCAGGAGGCCCACGCCGGGGGCAAGCTCCACACGGAGAGGGACCAACGGAAGAAAGACGCAGCGGCTGCGGCTGCTGCCACCGAGGAGGACATCGAGGCGGCCCTCAGGCTGCTGCGGAGGGAGCGGCCGGGGCTCCTGACTCCGGCCCCAGATTTGGTCCCCCCTGCCGCGCCGATCCCGCGGGCCCTGGAGCTTCCGCCGCTGAGGCAGTCCGAGCCGGTCCGGCCTGCCGAGTTCATCGGCCCCTCCCCGACGGACTCATCTGCCACCGCGCCCGGAGGGCCTATCACTCGGACCCTGGCGTCGCCGTCCTTGATGGACGTTGACCTGGACTCTTTCTTGGCGGCGTCGGGGTCTGAGGATTGAGGGGGGGTGGTGTGGGGGCCCGCTCTGCCGCCGCCTGATTGCTACCAGACGCTGGCGGCCGAGGGCGGCTCAAGGGCGAGCCGTCGGCACCCTCGGTAGCCGATCGAGGTTGATAGTGGCCGGCTGGTGGCGGCGGCGGACGTCCTCGGGCCCCCTTCAAAGGAGCCCGACCCCCAAGGGCCTGGACGGCGTGGATGGGGAGCCGGGAGAACACCCACGTCGGGAGGAAGGCACCCGTCGGCCTGGCGCCGGGAAAAGGGGGTGCGAGGGAAGGACCGGCGGGGGGCTCGAGGGGTCGGTGGGAGGACACATGGGGTGGTGCGACGGACGTGAAAGAGGACGGACGTTTTGGATACCGTGAGGTGCGACCGCCGGAGAACTCGCCAAATGTGAGTGAATAAATGTTTATATGGAAAGTGGTGTTGTGTCACTCGGGGGTGGGGAAGCTGGACGGGGATAACCCCATACATGTACAAGAAACGGTGGATTATGACATGAACAAAATTTTCGCAAGCCCATGATGAAAGAAAGGATACGCAAAAACGTTGGGAAATATACGCAAAACGAAGTGTTTCAGGGCCACCCAATAGATGGCACCAGTGTGCTCGACACAGGTAGAGTGCCTAGATTCTAGAGGGTCCACCACACACCTTGTGGAGCGTTTCGGCCGCAAGTGCGCATGCGCTGCGTTTTCGCATGGCGATGAGGAAAGCAGGAGGAATGGCGGAGGCGTTTGCAGACGATCAACGCTATCAGCACCTCCTCGCAGCTCGTATTGCAAATGCGGCCCATCAACCACGTGACTCCGATCGAGCATTTGGACTCTAATAGAGGCGCTCTATAGGCCACGAGATTTTTTGCTGGCGCCACCTCGCTGGCGCCACCCCGCGGCCTCGAGACTCTTACGCATGCGCCGTGTCGGCCGTGAACTGGCTTGGCGAAAAAACTAAATAACCCCACGATGTGATACATCGAGGTCGGTGGCAGAAACTTCACGTCGGAACTCCAGCAGGCCTTGTTTGCGGCGTACGGATCCTCGAACGCCGTCCACGCACAGTTTGTTTTGATACCGCTGCCGTTGAGGTTCGGATAGCGAGCCCAAATAGTCGGGCATAGCATACGACATACGTTGTCAGGAAATGCGACACAGAAATAAAGCTAAAAGCGTCCCTACAACGTCAACGGCGAGCGCACGCCACACAACGCAGTGGCGAAAACACGGAGAGCTGGGCCGCTTTTGCCCACAGAGCTTCCGCGCATGTGCGGCCTTCCGGCCGTGTTGGTAAACAGACCCGCTCTGCGTATCGGTCTATACACAGCCTCGGATTCTCGTGTTTCTTTTTTTCTTTTTTTTTTTTGGGGGGGGGGGGGATGTGTGGAGGCTGCTGTAGAAAAGTGGTTCTGCAGTCATCATAGTAAATGACGTGCCATCTTCTTAACTGTGCACGCGTGCACAGTTCTGTTGCAAAGCCCCGCAAACTTGTTTTAGCTACATTGAACTTGCCGATACCGACGCTTTTATCCAAGTGTGACTCGACAGTCGCTACCGAGCAAATGCTCGTCAGCAACTGACGCTTAGCTCCTTCCGAACCGAATACCTGGCAAAAACGTTTGTCACCAGGTTCCCGTGAAGATCGAAATCTCGTTTCTCCAGCAATCACTTCGCAGAGGAGATCTATGAGCTGAGCTGGAAGCGGACAGAAGGCTGGTAAGCTTAGGTGTGATGCTGTGACGACGATACTCACTTACGTCCACCCACTTTGATTATGCAGCGAAACCGAAACCAACAGCTAAGCGATCTTGAACCGATGTCAAAAGTTATATTTAGCAGGCGTGCAGCCCGATTCTCTTTGACCCGCGTGTGAAAATGGAGCGTGACTAGGACTTAACAAGCTCATCCGAGTCAAGTGACGATATAGAAATGTTACATGCCTCTTTAACGATTCGCCGTTTGCCTCAGACCCGCCGGCGTTCCCTCCGAGAAATCGACCCGCAGTCGCATCACCGGGTCAGTGGATCCACCGATATGTAGGCCTGACCAGATGCCGCTTCAGAGGAAAAATCTCCATCCTTCTCTTTGCAAGCGCTTCTCCGATCGGTTGCCGTCGCAGTTGTCTATGCGCGAAACGAAATACGTTTGCTCGAAGCTAACGGTTGTTTTCGTGTAATATGCTCCCAAAAAGCGTGATTTTTTTTTTTTTTTTTTTTTTGCAGACGTTTGGGAACTGCATTACAAGAAACTTATTTCAGTAGGGTACAGCCTAGGAGACTAATGTGATACAATATACAAGATATCCATCAACCAACGCTTGCTATCTTGACCATCCGACGATCCTTTGCGTTATGTGACGTCAAGCAACAGCTACGGATATCAGTCATTGACACTGGCGAAAGTCAGGGTGTAGTTTCATACACACACTCATGAAATATTTAATATTGGTAGATCATATATAAAAATAAAAATGACGTTTACCTCTATAAAGTATCTCTCAACGCAACGAGCGCAAAAACTTAAGTACTTCCAGTTTCGACCGGACAATCCATTTAACTCACCTGCGACTTGAGTCATAGCTGTGATCACAGCCGGATTTCCGCAGTATCTGGCGCAGCACCTCACTGTAACTTCATATCGTGCACCTGGATCAAGGCCCGTCACGTTGTAGCAAACCGTTGCGTTTCTGTCACAATGGTTCTCATGCTGCTCGACAGACGGTACATCGCCGCTCTTCGGGACCTTCTTAACGCTGACGCTGAAGTTCAGCGCATCCGGATTCAGTTCCCATTCCAGGCTCAAGCTATTTGTAGACGTTTTGGTGACGGCAAGCTTCCTCGGTGCCCCTGAAAATGTGGAGCACACAAATTGAACAAGCCAGCCAGATAGTGCTAAAATATTTTAAATGCTAGCCGTTCATTCTTTGTGACCAATAAAATAGCCATGTACACCGGCACACCAACATGGAATTATCAGCATAAACCTAGCGTTCAAATAGTGCACAGTTTCGTCAATAGTGACATTGATCATAGATTATTTTTTGCTTTATTATAGAAACAAAACTTTGCGGGTTTTCTCCCAAGGAAATTATTGCATTTCGGGAAATGAGAACAAAGTTTGTAACTATAGTTTCTGTATTCATCCTGTTGTTGAGCGGAACAACAGAAGAACCACTTTCCGCTTTGTTCTGAATACCAATGATTCCTTTCAGGATGTCCATCGGTGCTCATTGGAATGTTGAGTTAAATTAATTGATACATTGGATATCGAAAAAAAAAAAACAATGAGTGTGCAGGCGAGCTTGCGATAATTATTCAATATAACAGCCGAGACTAAGGTGCGAAAAAATTAAGGAACATTCAAGTGGAAGGAAAAGGCAACAGAAGGAAAACGTGTCAACGACGCTGTTCGAATGTTGTCTAATCCTTCAACTTGAGTTAAATTACTTTTGTTTTCACGGTCTTAGGTGCTACATTATGATACGCAATGCTTTGCCGTGAACACAATAAATGAAAGCTAGGGCTTCCAATTTTTTTATATTAGCACTTTTTTTTGAAGTACTATAGTTGAGCGTCAGATCTTAACTGCGTAACCGCGAAGACCGAATTTTCTGCATTAAAATCCCAAGTTTAAACTTGTTGGTACATGTCAATACAGGGAGGTCAGCTTGGAAAATTCTACCTCCGTTGTTTAGGCGTGATATCGTGCACCTGGACCTGACAGAGAGAAACAGGTTCAAGCTGACCTGCTTGCATTAAAATCACACTTACGTATTCCCTTGGTGGTGACGTTGTGGCGAGCAGCTGTTCCATTGAGTCGGATCCCGTGAAAACTGTGGAACGCCCACAAAGAACACTCGAACGTCGTGACCTGAGTCACCAAGTCCACAACGAGATGTGTTGCTCCACTGGGGACCATTCTTTCCATCATGTGGGGATGCTGAGCGTCGGTACTGTTGCAGCTGAGAACGTAACCGCTCAACGGACCTCTTTTTTCTTTTGGTTCCGCCCAGCTGACACTGATATCGGTGATGTTCCGAAGGGATACCCTAAGGTCACGCACAGCCGTTGGCTCTGGAAATATAAAATGCAAAAATACAATTTAAATAAGAATGCGTAATTGACAGGCAATATAAAATCCGCTGCTCGCTAACGAATGGCTATAAACCTCTAAATAAAGTTTTAAGCAGCACCCCTGGCGAGCAAAATCGGGTATTTTAGGTCTCGTTTTCGTTGTGCATCGCGTTGCGCCCTTTCAAACGCTCTACTGGTGCCTGTGGACAGACGCTGGGGGACTCTGAAAGACGCTAGACACTAGTTTACGCCCGTGGATCGTGCATGATGGGACGCTAGGACCCCGGACGCCACTTCGCGTGAGCATTAAATGGTCGCGTCTCGTGGACGCTGCCGGAGGCGCCTCTTTTGTGGTCGCGTCACGTGGACTGTACAGCACCCCCTGACAGAGAGAAACCGGCTTAGAAAAACTACATAATCCAACCCCTGAGAATCATAGAAATGAAATAACGGACAAGATGTCAAAATATCAGTCTGCTGTTGGTGCGGACAAAAACCTAAACAGCCATGCTGGGACAAACCTTGCAGTTTCAGCCGATTATTCATACCTCATTCGCACTTTTGACAAACGTAAACGCATCTTTCGATGATGGCCGATATTACTAAGAGGTGGCTAACTACCCTTTTATAAGTTTTTGAAAGAGGTGGAATCTTCCGAGTCAAACTTCAAAGTAGCGGCGCTGCCTGAGACGTCAGCCTTTGCCGCATGCAGCATTCGCGTTTTCGAGTTGTTCATCATTTTTGCACAAATGCTACCTGGCATGCACGTAGCCAGGATTTTGTTTCACAGGGGGGGGGGGGGGGGGGGGGCGCCTATGACAAAATACTGGATGAGGGGGAGGGGGGAGAGGAAGTCCCAGCAAAAGGAAAGATTTGGGGGGGGGGGGGGCGGGCCCCATGGTGTCCCCCCCTGGCTACGTGCCTGCTACCTGGCAATAATAGTAATAATAATAATTAATGTTTTTATTTTGCCAACAGTTTACAGTTGGAAGGTGAAAAGGGAAAAAAGCTGTAACACAGCTTGACTATACTTCGTTTCAGCTTCCGTCCGAGCGCAGCCAAAGGCTGAGGAACGGTTCACAACTTCGAGAAGAGCGTTCCTACGCACCACAAAGTAGTCCGCAAAAGTAATATTTAAAAAAAAAAAACTCTTGTGCGTGAACATTGCACAACATTCCAGATGTGTAGTGCTGAGAATGATTTGCAACGAAAGGAATTAAATATCCGAAGTTTATATTGTTATTAATATATGTAAATGCATGTGGTTTGGTGAAAACGGGTACATCCGCTGGCAACACGGCTGCAGCGCTCGGTTCTTCTAGTTCATTGTAGTCATTCTGTGTGATTTTGTTCCCATAATGGCCAAATCATTTGCTTCGCAGCTTTCCTCACCGAGTCAACCGAGTCGCTTCAGAATGTCCTTTCGCAAAGGCACGTTTGGGCGTCAGGCGCGAGTGGTTGTGATGAATGTCTCCTTTCAAATTCGGCAGAAGACTCCGGCCGCGTCGTACCGCGAATGCGTTGTAAACAAGAAAAGCGCCCGGGCCACTACAATTCACTGATACGCGGCGAGATCAGGGCACCCCTTTACCTACCGACCACATTGAACGCCGAGAAGCTGGTGGAAAGGACTGCGCCTCGAGCCCTCGTATATCCAGACATTACAAGGAAACATCAACGGCTGGGTAATCGGGCACCTTGCAATGTTTACTTACATCTCGAAACTATGCCGAAATGCCAGACAGGTGGAAAGCTCGGACACAATGCCAACAACCAGCCAACGTACTGACATCCCTGTGACATAAACTTCAGAACGTGAAAGGGCACTTTTTAAACCTAGAGCAAACTATACCGTTGATACACCCGTAGCAGACGAAATACTCGACCAGCGCGGGCGGCGCAGACGACCAGCTGCGCAGCGGAGTGATACAAAAGTGCAGGCAAGATCGCGTGACCAGTTGCCGGCGTGTGATTGGCTCCGGCCACACGGAGCTTTGGCCGCGCTGGGACGGAAGCTGAAACGAAGTATAGTCCCGAGCAACCTAAATAGCCGTTGAGACACGCGCACGAAATTATTTACATATGATTAGGACATCAATGAAAACGTGAAGAGATCCCTTGCACGAGAGAAAAATTGATTAGTGTCATTATATAATGCAAATTCAGTTTGAACAGACTGGAATTAGTAGACAAAATGCAACAAAAAAACAACTTCAACCCCCAAAAATTTTTAGGATGAACATATCAATACTTAGCTTCTTTTGAGTTTGGTTTGAGATGAGTATGATTACTTCCCGCAAGCTGCTCACAGACACATTGATAAGTTGTATATTTTCCCTACTGAACTTATTCTGTTTGTCGGAAGGATGTATGAAGCTGTGTATTGTCCGTCATTAGTTCTAAAAAATGGTACTTCTCATGGTTCTACAGTTCGCGTTGGATATGCATAGGCCTTTTTTTGTTAGGTTTGCTAAGTCTTCGAGATTGATTTTTTTTCTACCATATAGTTCGAACATAAACGATATTTGTATAAATAAAATTTTTTTCATTACTCTTAAGTTGATTGAAAACGATGTTTATTGGATAATCCAGCGTAACATGCAAAATGCTTATTTTTTTTGTAATAAAAATATATTTTGAAGATTGGTATATGCAGTGGTTCGACCATATGAGATGGCCATGATTTATATGCGAGTAAAATAATGTATTATATAATAAAAACTGTTTTAAGTTAATAAACACCTAATTTTCGTCCACGCCCTTTCACTATTTTGCGAGAGCCATGCGTTTTAGGTTCTTCACGAGGATGTCTGAGTGGTTCTGATAACTGTCGTCAATTAAGTTCCACAGGCTTTCCGTGCGCGAACGAACTGCTTTAACTTCTATTTCACACTTTTGGCACCCGGGATGATCATTTAATGAGCGCGCTGAACGAGATTATGGCTGCCTGCAAAATGCTAATGATGAAGTTCCTGCATTTTGTTACAATGTTCGGTAAATGCGGGAGCTGGTGGACCTGCATTTTGGCAGTCCCAGCGATACACACGAGGCGAGCGCTGGGAGCTGAGACAAAAGTTTGCCAGGTTATTGACTTCACTTAGGCATCAGCAGCCGTCCTGGGTCCTGTCCTTGTTAATCTGTCTCGAATTTCGCACAGTTTCTGCTATTTTGTTCACAAGAAAATGACAACGCATATTAAGAAAAGAAACAAAAAAACAAACTGCGCAAATTAGGAGGGAACATGACGCTGCGGTAATGCTCTGCGGAAGCGCACCCGCAAGCAGCCTGCTCCTGCTGCGAGCGGCGAGCTTCCTCGCATGGCTCATGCCGAGCCAACGAGAGTGGCTGCGACGGAACTTCCGTCGCACCACCAGCGCAGCGCCGAAGGTCGAGGGTTGTGCAGGTCGAGGGTCAAACACATAGAGTAGGACGCACACCCTCGCAGCGCCCTACTCTCCAACCCGTAGTTTCATCGATTTTAAGAGGCCTCCAGGAAGCGCAGCATGTATCGACGGCCACGCGCTCCGCTGTTCGCATTTCATTTGAACCCGATAGTACGTATAACAAAGCCTATCAGCAACATAGGCGGCAGATGTAACATTCAGTTCAGTAGATTAATGAAGCAGCAACAAAAACAATTAGACTGGTGCTCAATAGAAGCACTGTAAGCCAGGTTAACAAGCTTAATCCGAAGAACATCATTGTGCTGCACCTTCCAAATCCTCCGCATAAATTTAAACCAAAATTTAAATTTGATATTCGTTGCACAACATGGTACCTGCAGGGTCGGTGATCCCAGTAGCCTGGACAGGTGTTCCGTGGTAGGTCCTGCCGCCATAATTCACAAATCCCGTAATTCCGACTGTATGCCTCGTCCAAGGTTCCAGGTTTCCGACGCGGTACTCGCGGACATCCCGTGACAGGCTGATGTTCCCGCAGCTGACGATCTCGGCCGAACAAATTGTCAGTTGAAATCTATCCACGTGCTCCTGCGGGGCATTCCAGGCGACCTTCAGCTCACTACTGCCCAGAGCAGTCACGGTAAGGTTGGAGACCTCGGGAGCTGAAAAGTGGTCATTCACAAATAAAACAAAAAAACAAGTGTTAACGGTGTTTTTCTTTGCAAGGGCTTTTGAACTAAGGTCGCAATAAAGCAGAAAAAAGACGAAGAAAAAAAAAAAGGGGGGGGGGGGAGCCAACGCTCGTCAGCACACATCTCCACGTCTAGAAAATCCTTACAGAAAAAAAAATACTATGATTGGAGGTTGTTTCCTTTACGCAATCTGTGTTCAAAAAATACCAATGCGTTTTCAATGTGTACGCCACACGCCGAAACATCTTGAAATTTTTATGCCATGCGTGAAAATATAAATCAACATAGCTTTCAGAAGAAAAAAATATTGACCTCAGAATGAGCGTTCCAGCACGTACAAGGTATAAATGAACAAACATCTTAGGAGTGAGGAAGTCATCGAACCGTCAAGTGAATCTTTAAAGTGGTTAAGATCGATGTCACGTCGTCGCGATCTCGCCGCACTTATGCAGGTCACGTAGTCTGTGTACAATGCGGAGATTGTGGTAAAATAATACCAAGTTCGAAGAGTAATGATCTTAGCAAACATTTTTTTTTCCAGTGTTGGGAGCGCGCGACACCTCAAGGGGCGTGCGAGTCAACCTTGACAGCTAGGCAAACGAAAAGAGACAGCGTTACGTCTGCACGCCCAGGCCTCGAGCCTTGACCTGCCCGCAGGCCTTGACCAGCAGCGGTCTGGACCGCGTCTGCGTCTTCCAACGGCCGCGTTTCTCGACATCGATTAAGAGGAAAGGTTTGGCACCTTGAAATCCAAAAACGTATCCACGTCCCGTGTTACAATGTACATCTACTTTCACGTAATTAGACCCGCAGGAGTTGCTCGGAGCTGAATTCAATCCTGTCCTCCGCAATCGTAAGCCGCGACGATTGCAACACGCCGCCACGTTTTTCGTTTATCTGCGCTACAGCAACATGCCTTTACGAAGCGTTTCGTGTGTTTGACGGTTCGCAAATCACTACGGAACTGCCTTCACCAGTGCTACGAAGTGATAAGATGCGCATAAGAAGTATTTTTCGCTCCTCTTATTGTGAGATAGCTCTTCGCTCGCTGATGTGGATCGGGTAGACGTACTAAAATTGAAATAATCGAGGTTTGTATTATTATTTTTTTTATTTTTTAAGCGCGTGGAATGGATGTATTTTCAATTTCAGAATATCGTGTAAAAAAAAAAAGTGCGCCGATTGTGGTCTTGGACATTTTGTGTAGCACTGTGGTCAGGAAAGATGACAATGCTTAGACAATAAATTTGACTGCTACACGCGATGTCAAGTCCAAATGCTTCTGCTAGAAGCCGCATCCTGACGCCACTGTCTTGTGGCACGCTTTCAATATTGAAAGGCTGCTGAAGGAGATACGGTTCAATAATCAGAAAGAAATTGAGTCGATTGAGTTACACAATGGTTCGAAAAACAACAACCGTGGGCCCGAGTTTTTTTTTTTTTTTTTTTTTTTTGCAAGTGGTCCGCGCAGCAAAGGTGCTTTGTCTGCTTCCTAACTGACACACTTTGAGGGATGAACTGTAAATGAGCCCGGATCCGTTACATTCGCAGTTCAGTTCAGCACCTAACACGTTTTAACATTTCAAACCTGCAGAAGTCACATGATCGTTCAGTCGCGTTTGCAACATATTAATAAAAGCTCCATAGCAGAATTCTTGCCAGCCTAGTGACTTAATGCTTCCAAATGGCTCGCAAATGACTTCTGTTATTGACGACTTCGTGCAGTCGCTTCCCAGCCCAAATACCCCAATATTCCTAAGATGATGGAATTCGCAACCTGCATCGATAGTGTCTAGAAGAGAAGATGATCGGTTCTTTAGTCACTGTCAGCCCAAGAAGAGCTCGGCGCGTCGAGAGCGAACCACCTTGACAACGCTCCGCGGCCAATGAGATTCTGGCATCAGTCAGTAAGGTCCACGAAGGACCAATCAGAAAGCGAGAATCGTGATGATAAGATACCACGCCCTGCGTTTCGTAAGTAAGCAGTGACCAGAGTCGCCACGGAAAAGTGTCTTACCTCCAGGACCCGTGAACATTGACAACGTGGAGGCGGGGCTGATGACGACACCTTCGCGGCTATGGTAGAACGCCACCAGGTCCAGAGTGTAATTCGTCCAGAAGGGCCGCTTTTGTAGAGCGAAGCTTAGGGTGAAGTGCAACTTGGGACTGTCGATCTCGTACACCTCGGTGAGGCTCGACTTTCCGCGCACCTCAATCCTGTACTTGAAAGGCTGAGTCTTCAGATGGCCCGGGACACTCCAGGTTATGGTGACGTCCACGTCGTGCTTGTTAGGACTCAGCGACGCCGAAAGGTTCGTTGGCGGAGAATCCACTGCGGAAGAAACATCTAGCACGTTGTATGCACCTGCTTTGAACATCATGTCCAAGCCTTGTTTTTAAATACAAGTTCACGCAGGTGGCACCCGTCCTGCAAAGAGCTGCAAATGCTCGCGGACGTTGTCTTCAACCTCAACCCAAGGTACTCCGACGGCTGTACCAGTTTTCAACATTAGTTTTCGCCAAACTCCTGCCGAAACCTTGTATATTCACTGAATGACCGCTGACCCAATAGGTATTTTTCGACTGAAATATTCTGAATATAGAACAAGTTTAGAAGATTAACCAACTTGCTTGATGTTTTCACGTCACGATTATTTCTGAAACAAAAAATTGAATTCCACACCGTCTTATCTGCCTTACTTTTACAAATTTTGCTGTAGTGCCTAGGATTTCAAAACAGAATATTACCTTCCTGCTCTTCTTAGCCAAAGTAAGAATATTATTCATGCTCTTTTGGTCATTAGATGCCTGTTGGTTGCATGAGTTAAGTAACATTTTCTAGACATCTGTCTCGCTATGCTTCGTTAGCTATCTCGGAGTATGTACCGGTTTATAAAAAAATATGTAAATCCATCTCCAGGCTTAACATATAATCATCTGCACGCGCCTTGTGTTTCCCAATTATTTTCAAGGCAGCTTTCAATGCATATACCGTATTTGCATTTACTTCTGTCGGAACACAGGTTTGCCGATATACAATATACCAAATATTTAACATATATAGTGCTGATCGGGTTTATACAAAAGGCAAACGTAAGCCGCTTAGCAGATGCGTGTGTCCTCCTCACAGTATTCGCGTGTGGTCAGATTCTTCGCACGGGCATTTGGTAATCTACAAGAAGATTCCTAAAAATTCTCAGGAAAACCTATTTTTTAGCGAAAACACCCAGCTAGTCTGCTATATTGTAGAGTTTTATACCGAGGCCATCATGCTGTCAAATTTATTACTATCAATATCCGTATCTTCATTTTTTAGATGTGATAAGCAGAATACGAGACAAAACACGCAGTTTAAACGAGTAATTTTTGAAATAATGAGGACTGATAGAACTAAAATGATAACCATAAAAAAATATTCTTACGTATCGTTTCTGTTGTGAAGCTGGTGGTAGCGGCAGGGCTCACGAAGGATTCGTTCTCGTAACTCAGGACGGTAGAAACAGCCACCTGGTATTTGGTGTCCGCAGCGAGTCGTCCAACCGTCTCCTTCTGGATTCCGTCTTCGTCAAAAGGCTTCGAAAAGTTCAAGCAGCGCTGTGCCCGATCGCAGACGGATACTCTGAACGCTTCTGGCACAGGAGCCGTCGAATCGAGCGAAAATTGCCAAAGCAGTGTCACGGCATGTGGTCCCATCGGCAGAGCGGAAAGGAACGTGGGAGCCCGGGTCGCTGCAATTAAGCGAGCGAAGTTTTAAGAACGATACCTGGTTCAAAAAGTTACGTTGGTTGCATTCAGCTCGACTGAAACGACGGCAGCGACCAAAGTCAGTGAGACAAACTAAAATCCCGTACGAAACGTGGCACAAAATACAAGAGGTATGCGGAAAGCAAGTCGTCTGCTTATTGCGCAGAAGTTGCGGAAATGTCAAAACAACTCCGAGCTCCGATTGGCTTTGATTGAAAATATAGTGGGTAGAACTCAATGCTAGGAGCCTTGATGTTTACCCACTATTTTTTTCTCGATCAGCCAATCAGAGCTCGGCGTTCTGACGTCATCGCATCCCCTGTGCGAGAACCAGACGAATTTGCGCTCCGCATAGCTTTGTGAAGCAATCTCGAATTACCGCTGTCCCGGTTATCGCGGTCGTGTTGGTCGCTATGAACGCAAATGTGTGAACGAGCGTTAATGCGGCAGAGCTACGCCGAACTGGTGAATTGAGTTCGTGACACTGGTGGACTAGGAACGTAAAATGGGGGTAAGACGCGTCATGGGGTTTCGATATAATTGGGGTGAGTTCCTCGATCTACGCATGCATTATCATTGCAGATTTACTTTCCTTGAAAATGAATGAACAGGGTAAAACCAATAGAAAATTTGCATAGACAAACAAGTTTGTAATGTAAAAAAAATTAATGGTTATGTTCCATATTCACTCGCAGCTTAAAGGAACGCGGAACGCTGCGAGTTCCGAATATTCTATCGTCGCCCTGCAGGAAATCAGATTACGGCATTGGCCGATAAGAACAAAGTACAAATCACGAAGTAAAAAGCATGAGCATAAGCTGGAAACGAAAAAAGCCATAAAAGCCGTTCTCTGTGACAAAAAAAAAAGAAAAGCCGTAAAAAAAAAATATATATATATAAAAAAACGTACGTCCTGCCGTTTTGGAACTACGGTCAGGGGTGAGTGTAGTTTCATCAAAGTATGTATTTCCCGGTGACACTTTTTTTCAATTTAGTACGGCGATATTTAATTATTTTTATAGCTGAACCACAGCAGATGAGAAATATCTATGAGTCGATTTTTCTTTGTTGGGTGCAGCCCCACCACTTGGAACGTCAGTTTTTGTTGTTCAATATTGTTTTATATTAGTTGAATTATAAAAATTTTACAATCAAGGAAAAAAGTGAAAGCCGTTTACAAATCTCTGTAACGCCGAATTGGAGCGCAGCTCTTGAGGAAGAGTAGGGAAGGGTACTGAGGGGGGTCACGTCACCTGCGGGTAGTCACGTGACCCCGGGGGGGGGGGGGGGGATCACGTGACCAGGGGGTCACGTGACCTCGGGGGGGGGGTCACGTGACCCCCCCCCCCCCCCGAGGTCAGCCTGAGCGGCGCCGACCAGGCTGGAAACGGGCCCCTAAGAGCTGCGCTCTAAAAAATGAAAGAAGTTTACAATTCTCTAATGCCGGATCAGAGCGACTCTTGAGAAGGATGAGGGGAGGGTATGCCCCTCCTCCTCCTCCCCCTCCTGCTCCCATTCCATTTATTGGGAAATGGTCGCTCAATTTCTCCGCTACCTTTGGCGGGGAAATATTTTCGCTAAATTTACCGGGAAAATATTCCAGCTAAATATACCAGGGAAATTTAGCGCAAAATTTCCCCTAAATCTAGCGGAAAATTTAGTGAAAATTTACTTGCTAAATTTAGCAGGTGAAGTTTCCCCGCGAAATTTATCGGGGAAACTGACGTCCCATAAAGAAACGCGCGCGGTTACGCCGACTCAGCTATCCGGACACGGGCGCCCAAGAGCTGTGCTCTAAAACGCTAATTGCTGCTGTTCTCTTATCAGGACCGCTCTTGCGCATGACATGACGGTACTAAGTGTGTTGTGTGTATTTTTATACAGCCGGAAGTTAGCCAGCCCCTAATGGGCGTCCGCGCTGTCTCGGCTGTGGATGAGCAATTTAGCCAGTGCAGTACAGACCGCTAGTCCGGGGTCTTTAACGTGCACCACGCAGCGATGATGCACGACCACACGCCGGTACGATAATCGAAGCAAGTAACTAAAATCTGAACGGTCGCAGTGTCTCATCACCTCGACGGCGAATTATTATTTTAATTGTTTTTGTTTTTGTAAAATATACTGGTCGCCTCCCAATCTTGGAATACACGAAAAGGGCATCTCTTGGAATTTTGAAAGTGAGAGCAGATATTCCAGTGAGAGCAGTCTCAGAAAGCTAGCTTCTTCAGTCCTCAAGAAACCAAGCCTTAATAAAGCAAAATGTCAGTCACCATTCATAAATGTTTCAGGAGTTTTTTTAACGTTTTTTAAGGTTTTTTTAAAAGCATAAAGCCGCAATAACACAGGTGTTGCTCTTACATCATACAAAACACACGGCGTTCGCTGTGGACAGTTTTTGAATGACCCATGGGATCATGGGTCATCCATGGTCATGTCATAGAAGAAAGAAGCACAACAGAAAAGTTTAAGAAACCGTCTTTTGCACATCCTATACGGTATACAATGCCCCCTCTGGTACCAACTGCGCATGCGCGAGTCTTGCTGCGGTAGCACACGCGCAGTGTGTACCGGAGGTCTCATTGTAACGTATCGGATGTGCAAAACCGGTACCCTAAAACTCTAGTGTATGCAGATTTTCTTGAATTATGCAAGTGCATTATAAAACTCCAGGAACTATGTTTTTTTTTATTCATTATTTTTTACGAATCGTTACTAGAACATTTTGTGTAGCTTATATGTCAGATATTTCAAAATACTTGACATAGTGAACACCATCGATCGGAACGTACCTCCGGGCCCAGTGTGCATCGTGACTGTCGCTCCGCTGCTCCAGACCGTCGCATTCTTGGCCGTTGGATACAGGGCCCTCACCGTGGCGTTGTATCGAGACCAAAATCTCAAGCCATTGAGGACGAGCTGGGGAGTCGTGCTAGAGTGTGGACGACACTTGTTGAGACGGCACACGTGGACGACGAATCTCTCCGGAGGGGGATCGGTCCCGTTCGGCATCTTCCAGGTGAGAACGCCTTGCACGTCTTCATCGGACGGAACCAGCCGGTATCGTACGTCAAAAGGAGCTTGGAATCCTGTTGCAATGAAACGAGGGGAAAAAAACGATATTGTAGACATTTCTTTTTCACTAGTCATCGAATTATGTTTGTTTACTTCCAAAAGCACTGCTGGAGTCGACGAGAGGGGTAAGAAACGCAGGCGGCGTCTTGGTATCTTGGAGCTCTTTGCAGCGCGATTGTTTCTTTAACATTGGCGAGAGGTTCTCGCGTAAGACGTTAGCAGTTACACCGGACATTTCTAACCGCACGTCTAACCGAAAAAAATAAGACGCCGTATTGTCAGGCAGCTAAATTATTTTTCTTCAGTATAAAAGTGTGCTCATTGATTATATTGGTTCTTATTCATTAACAAATTTCAAACGAAAATCTAATGTTGCAATAATTGTGCCGCTCTAGGTCGACGTGCATTTATGCAAACATAATTTCTTACTGTTTTGTTTAGGCCTGCTCCGATGTTACCTATTGCCCTAATATACCTTGTGGCTGAACCACTTTTGTTTACAATCTTTGCAAAACGTTTCACTGCGCCGTGTTTCGCAAAAAAAAAAATCGTGGTAAAAGTATTACAAATGTTGGTTTCTCAATACAAAAACAAAAGCATATTTACCTCCGCAGGAACTCCGTACAAATAAAACATAGCGATAGCAGGTGCTTTAAAAGTACTTACGAGGTGGAAGCGTTCGTACAGTCGTATTGGCGGTAGGACCCGTGTAGATGTCTTCACCGTCTTCGATGTAGGCAGAAACCTGCACCAGGTAATCCATGCCGTCTTCGAGATGATCAACATAAACCTGGTAGCCATCTTTGGAGTATTTGATGAGTTTCTGAGTGCAGCGTTCGGCTTCTGTTCTTTCACAGACCGCAAGAGTAAATCCATCCGGGTGTCTTGGCGTTCTCTGTGGCGGATTTCCCCACGAAATTACGACTGCGTCCGATTCGTGGCTGGTAGCAGCCAAAGATGACGGAAGACCAGGAGCTGGAAAATAATACAATAAAGGCGCGCGGAAAACAAGTCATGATGATTTTTTGGGTTTATAAAATGGTAACAATGAAATTTTGTGTGCACATTTTGAGATTGAGTGTAAATCTGATCTGTACAATAAAGTTGATCTTTATGAAAGCGTCACTAATTTATTTGACCTAACTAGTGAAGAAGAAACGGGTAAAAAGTAGGAGGTATACCCTTAATTATTTTAATAGCGCACAGCGTTAGGCGTCCGGAAGAGTCTGAAACCTACAGTAGCAAAATGCTAAAATGGCAAGGGTGAATAGTTACAGTTTATTAAACAGATATAGCATAAATGAACACATTTTCAGGTATTGTTGAAAATATTTTTAGGCAAATGAAAACAATGCAGGAAATTTTTAATGCGCTTGACTTTCAACCTTTATTTAAAACAAAATATAGTCCCAATTTTTTAGATTAAAATTAGTTATTCTACAACCATATAAGGAAACGTATGGAATATACATTTTAATCAGCGGCTTGAATGGAATAGAAACATCAATTTTATTACGCTCGATGAATACATCTCTCTTAACAAAATAGCCCAAAAATCAAAATTACGCTTCTGCGTTATTTGGCAATTGTTTTGTCGCGTTTGTGCCCTCCACAATTTGCATTATTAGAAAATAATACAATTTACCTCACCACCTTAAACTTTCTTAAGTGCAGGTTTAATGATTACCAACGAAAGGTTATGTATACAGTTACCAAATTCCTTAAGAGCTGTATAGTGAAAAATATATATAACGCACATTTTGTACTTACTTAAAAATTGTTATTAGTTGCATTGCTGTAAGAATATATTTCTTTGTGTATTGCTTGAACCGCACAGAGTTCTTAACAATACCGATGTGGGTCAGGGCTGGTCAGTTGCAGATTTTTCACTGCCGCTCCGCCATTTATTTATAAGAATATTTTTATGAATATTGCGTCACTCATAATGAAGATATAAATTGGGAAAAACATGCGGTGGGCTAGCTTTGGGGATGCGACAGCAAAAATTTATATAAAAAAAGGATATAATACACTGGGCTATCCGCTACAAACCACAGAAAACGGGAACTGATACAGCGGATTGCGGACACGGCAAATTTGCGTTTTATGATTCTATAAACACGCGGTAATTTACTACGACATCTTGCGTCATTAGTAAAATGGGTTGCGGACGAAGCAGATTCGCTTTACAGTGTTTGCACGATTCCAACGCGCAGGCAGATTTAGTTTTTAGATATCTAAAAAGTAAAAACTGTCTACATTGCCGTCCGACGGCACTCCACTCGCGCCTACAGGTGCCGTCCGAAAGAGTCGGACGGCGTGTGTATCACGGGGTAGCTCGTTAAGAGAACCACACATTGGCTCACAAACGCACAGCTACCGTGTAGCCTACCTCACACCACGCCGTAACCGCTGGTTGTACTACACTGAACGATGGCAACCGCATGACTGCACGGCGTCCATTTGCAATCCAAAACTCCGTCGCGTTCTCGCGTGTGTGCAGACATTTGCCGAATTTTCACCGAATCTTTGCCGAATCTGAAGTTTGGCAGATTCGGTCCATCCCTAGTTACGATGGTGATGAGGCTAGTCACCTTGTAGCGAGCATTGAGTTTTTCTCGAGTTTCGGTTTTTGGTTTCGACTGTAACGCGCATGTAGTTATGGGCACCGATTTTGGCGACAAAAAGTTCGCGTTAGACGCGTGCGAACACAGTACACTGTGCAAAGGTCACGCGGGAACCTGCCGCGAACTCGCATGTTATGGGAACCTATGCCGCAATTCGCGGATGCAGCAGATTTGAATTTCACGCTGCAACAAACATTCGGGACAACACGTGTGTCATGGGAACCAATATCGCGTGCGCAGACCGCAGATAAAACACGCGGGAACCCACTGCGAACGCGCATGCCGCGGGAACAAACACCGCGTATCGAGGACGCAGCAGACTCGCATTTTACGATGCAATAAACACGCGAGATCGCTTGAACCCGCTAGGAACTCTTACGTTAGACGAACCGGTACCGCAGATCGCGCAGTTCATGTGGTTCCAGTCGGACATCGCGTGCTGTATACCGGAATAGGATGGAGGCAATATTTCTGAATTACGGGGGAGGGCGCGCTTACGGGATTTTACGGTAGTTTCCGATCTGTTTATTTATGTAATGCCGCACTAGATTAGGAAGCGCCTTTTCTTACCTCCAGGCCCAGTCTCGTGTTGACGAATCAAGGGTCTGCTAAGGACTTGGTTATCCCCCTCTTGATAGAGGACAAACACCTTGAAAATGTAGGTCGTCCAGTAGTTCAGACCTTCCCAGACAAGATACGCTCCTCTCGTGTAGTCGGCAAGGCACTCTTCGCTGCAAACTTCAACGTGGTAGCCAAGAATGTCTTCTTCCCTTGAACTTTCCGGTATCCAGGTGATGTTGACCACCGGACCATCCGTCCCACTAATGTCAGTTAGTGATATGCTCTTCGGAGGAGGGTAGACAGAACCTTGACCAAAAAATAAAATTTATATTACAAAAATAAGAAAGAAAATTGGAATGTAAATTAAGCAATAAACATTCCACGAACCAAAACGCAATTTCATATCAGATCTTAACACGTAGTCCAGTACCAATATGACGGCATGACAATTTCTTCGTTTTCTTCAACTCATGTCGGCCTCCGTTTGTCCACCCCCCCCCCCCCCCCCCCCCCGGCACGTGCCGACCGGAAAGGGGTGGTGGTGGTGGAAATTCCCCTCCATCTTTTTATCTCCATTTTGTCCCTTCCTATCACTTTGTTTAGATCACCGACTGAGGGAGATATGTTGTCAATCGGATCTTACTCTGCACAGTTTGTTTGCATCTACTAAGCATTAAAAATATTGCAGAAATGTTTGGTTATTCACTAAAAGTGCTTCACTGAAGCATTTGTTCTAGGACATTTTTCTAACGGTCGCCATTGGTACAACGTCCAGCTGAAAAGCAAAACTTGCAAATAGACCGTACCTGATAACTTGTCGGGTTCTGGCAAACCTCCATCTTGAAAGACGTTCTGCAAAGAAAAAAATTTAAAACAATTTACGTTGACTGCAAATTTTGTAAAAATATTCAAAACTATCATTTAAATTTCAAATCACACAAATACGCGTGGCAATGTGCGTGATAAAGAGAGCATACTAAAAAGCGCATTACGATTCAGATCATTTTTGTGCTACAGATTCATGGCTCGTTCTATATTTTGGAATCAAGAAACGAATTTGTATCATCAGTCAGACTAGACCATCATTCGAAATGTGTTGTAATTCTGTCTAGGCTCCTCTTACATCAAACGGTGTTGAATTCGCTACTAAATAAGGCATATGCAAAAATATACTGTATTTAAAAAAAAAAAAACGGTAGGACACTAACATGTATAACACCAAGTGAACGCTCATTGTATAACAGCTTGCAAAAATACGATAGTAGCGCATTGTTGCAGGTTACATTTCATATTTGACATTTGAAACAACCCCCATGACGTGACAAATCGCACAACGCAAGATTTCTGAGTTTGGAAAGCTGTTGTGTAAGCTACACTGATATTTGAAACCGCTGTGTTTATAAAGTATAGTAACGTATGATTACACGTATAAACAAAAATAGCTCACTGTACACCGAGCATGCTTTTTAATCCCTTTTATCGTAGAGCAAATGAACGTTATTGTAACCAAGGCGGATTTCCTCAACCTCATAACGCGTACCAGTCGAGTTATAATTCAACTCTATAATTACGAATGAGGGGACAACAAGTCACCTCAATGACTAAAATATGCGACTGTTGGTAGACGCTCTGTTACAAAGCCACGGTCAAGCTTTCTATGAACCGCGCACACCAACAAAAACTACCCTAAAAAAAAAAAAAAAAAACTGATTGGGCATTGCTTTTATGCGCGACATTCCACATTCCAGTGAGTTTCCTTGTTGGGCGACACTCCCCTCGCGGCCGGCCAACCCTATCGACCATTCGAAGATCGGCTTCTGTGCGCTGCCATCCCTGTCTCCTGGGCTGTGGAGCGCGCATAAGAGCATGCACAGGATATAC
Organism: Ixodes scapularis; assembly: GCF_016920785.2. Classification (NCBI taxonomy): domain Eukaryota; kingdom Metazoa; phylum Arthropoda; class Arachnida; order Ixodida; family Ixodidae; genus Ixodes; species Ixodes scapularis. The sequence continues at coordinate 112,911,092 of NW_024609879.1, read as the reverse complement.
CTCACTTCTGGGGAATATTAGACACCGAGCAGGCGTTCCCAGCCCTATACCTCGGCAGTTTTCGATTGGGTGATGAGCGTTTGAAAAGTTTTTGCATTTATTTCACCTTGAGGTCAGAGCACCGTCGGCGCTACGAACCGATGGGACCAATCAAACAGCGGCAAAGACGGGACGTCATGGCGTTCGAAACCTCTTCGTGCGTTCTCTGTCGTTGGCTAAACAGGTTAAGTGCAGGGAAAGCCCCATGACCTGCGCGTTTTAATGCGTGTATTCGTGTTTGCATATGCACAAGCCTTCGAACGTCCTTTGGCTTACTATGAAACTGTGCATAGCCGAGTGAATGCCGATTTCACCAAACAATCTTGTTTATAACTTAATGGCGTTAGGCTACGAGCTCCTGTGAATGCACAGTTGACTCATATTAAGCTCAACGGGCGTCCGTCGACAGCTCGTGTACCACTTTGCAGCGCTCATCACCAAGGCAAACATTCATAGTCACTGGGCTGTGAGCGCATGAGTGGTGCCTGACATTCCGGATAAACGGGCAGGTACACATGCTGAAAAGCCATTTGACGGCCCAGAAAGGTGCCAGATTACAATTGGTAGATGGCAATTGGCAGCGTCATGAGGCGGCGGCTACGGCGGCATGTGCGCTCAAATGAACCGACCACTTCGGCCAAATCTCTTCTCCATGGGGATCCGTTTGCTGTCAGCTCAGTGAGCCAGACGACTGTGGCGTATGGCCCGTGGCGGGGTTAAATCGGCGCATAAGGTCAACCAGCCTGCCGAATATTGTCGACGGATGTCGCACCCAGCCGAGTTTCGAGCGAGGATCCGGAACGACGGCGAGAAGACGACACCGGAAGCAGGGCAGACGGACTTTCACTCCCAGGCCGGCTTGCCGAGAGACGAAATCCGAGGAACATCCGGCGGCGGCGCGACCAACGTTTATCGGCTGCAGCCAAGAACAATAAAAGTGCGAGGTCGAAGGTATCGCGTTCGGCGCGGCGGCGATGAGTGCGGTGCCAAAGATCTCACGTTCGGCGCGGGAGCGATCGGCAATACGGCGCCCTCGTGCGTCTGCGCGTGACAGCGCAACGGTACGTGTCTCGGCGCCAACCGTACCATAGCGTGTGCTGTATTTGCGGATGCAGGAAAAAGTAGGGGCAGACATCACCGCCATTGGTCAAAGAGCTGGGGGCGTATGCCCAGGGAACTCTTATAAAAGAGGCAGCGAACGGCTGCTAATGATCTTCCTGCTTTGGTATTCTACTCGTACAATTGTAAATTAAACGTCTATCGAAAAGTCACCCCGGCATCCAAGGCCCATCCTCCCGATGTCCTGGTCGGTACCTAGTCCGACAACAAGGACTACCCTGGGTTCGCTACAGCGCTTTTTGCGAAACACTCGTCAAGGGGGGAGATGAGGCGCGCAAGTCGCCACGGATCCCTCGTCAAGACGCTGCCAATCGGGTGCTTTCCTATGAGGAGTGAAAGTTCGTCTGCTTCTTGCGCAATGGGTTGAATCGACGTCAGAACGCCGCGCTCTAATTGGCCCCGATTTGAAGGATAGGGGGTAGACCTCAATGCTAGCCGACTTGAGGTCTACTGACTATCCTTCCGATCGGAGCCCATCAGAGCTCGGCGTCCTGACAGCACCGCAACCCCTGCGCAAGAAGCAGACGAACTTGTCCCCGCATTAACCGGGACTAGTTGGATCAGTACCCGTTCGTGCCCCTTCTAGATTTGCCATATAAAATTAATCCTAGCGCCGCATGCTCCGTCACAGCACCGCAGGGACAAGCCTTCAGGGCAACATTACAGAATTGTATATTTCAAACCCACAAGGCGAATTCATGGCGTGATTGACATTTGCGCATGACCTCTGCGAACGCCTTTGGAATCGCTTGGCGTTATCGTCCAGCTCTCACGCGTACAAAAATAACCTCTGGAATGAGGAGTAGTTTGTTTTCCAGAGTATCTTTCTGTTCGAAGATAAATCTGTCTCCATACCTGTCGAGCAGAGAAAAATGTTGGCTCGGACAAAAGCGTAGTCATGCCCTCGTCAAGATTTTTATATTTCAAACCCAACAGAATTCGTGGCATGACTGATATCGGCTCGGGTCATCTGCGCATGACGGCTGTGCATTATCCTAACGCATTCTGCGCTACCTCTCAGCAAGGTAATGGGACTCGCTTCGGGTTATCACACAGCTTTCGAATATAAAAAAACAACCTGTCGAATAAAGAATAGTTTGTCCTTAGTATCTTGCTCTGTTTAAAAAATATTCTGTCTTGATAGGAGTAGAGCGGTTAAAAAACGTTTGCTCTGACAAGGGCGCGCTTCACCCGCAACAATTGTCGATACATGACGGTAAACATCTTGTTTCGTCACAGTCCAGATCTTGCCACCGTTAAACAAGGGCCGTCTACAGACACGAGAGTTACTTTCATTTTCGAACCCTTCGAAGAACCTCAATTTGACGTCCGAAATATTTGTGTCTCTGTTTAGTTAATAACCACCTGATTTGGAATAAATTCCCGGTTTTAATATTCAGCTCCAACTTTATTAAAGTAAACAAGAAATCCTCCAAATCCTTACCCGATGAGATGACTAGACTTCTCTCCCGTTCTTGACAGCTTCATTCATGGGGGAATTCGTCTGGTCGGTGTTTAACACAGTTACACTGCTAAGACGATAACGTCAGTTAGCCAGATTCGCCTTTTTTTCAGTTTGAAAGCACTACATAACTCATCAAATTTGACCTTCTTGACGCTAAACAAGGCCCAGCTCGGTAAGCCTCTTGCAGTAGTTTTGCAGGTCGCAAATATAAAGCTCATATCCCCCAAACCGGAAAATTGAGACTGCTGATTCAATTAGTCGTTCACCAAGATCCTCCGAAAGTTTTCAGAAAGAACCCGCTTATCAGCTGGTTTTGACGTCTAGAGCGAAACACTAGCAAAATATGCGGTTCAACTTTCCCGATAACTTTAGCGCGGAATTCATACGTATAAGGCGTTTTGTGGGTCTTAGCCTCTCACACAAATCGAATGCCCCCAAAAAGCCATTGAGGAGCGAATAGACTCTTCAAATTCTAGAATTGTCAAAAATGTCAACAGAGGATAAGACCACAGAATGCGTTTGCGTCTCCTGCAATTTTATGCGAAGACTGAAGGTCAATTTCGATTTTTATACAGAACGTGCTCTAGGTCTGGCTTGCACACAATCCGCCCGACGCTAGCGAAACTCATCCCTAAAAGTCGTGACACGCCCTCAGAGTTTACTAGACCCGCGTAAGAAAACACAAAGCGTAGCGAGTGCCGACTTTTTTGCGTGGGTTCGAGACATTCATTTTTCTTTTCTCTTTCTGCAAACCGCAAAAAACAGAACCCGGCAGACAACCGACTCGTGACACACGAAAGAAAAAGACTTCGAGGCGACGGGCACCCGCCTTTCCATGGTGTCAAAAGAAGAAGCAAAACGGTATTAACCGACTTACCGTTGTCGCGCCAGTTGGTACATTGCCACGAACTTCGGAAATCACCGCGGTCGCCACGCAGAGAAGGAGCAGTGCTCCCCTGATTTCCATGGCGAGCCTGTTTCAGGACTGGGACGTGTGTGTGTGCGGCGTGCGTCCACGCCAGCAGTGAAGGCGCGCGTGTGATGAGCTTGTAGATTACTGTGCAGCGCGAACGAACGTTGAAGCTCCCCGCCCGTCCGTTGCGAGACTGGGAAAGAAGAAAAGAGAGCGGTGGGGATCCTCCCTGCGACGACGCTTGGCGCGTCCGTGTTATCGGCGTTTGTTTTTGAGCCGATAGCAGCGAACGTGACTTTATTCTGAAGAATTGCACATTTCCTTGTCTGGAAACTATCTGCATCGCTGTTTGTCGTCCGCTGCACAGTCATGATTTTCGGGTGTCCAACAAAACAGCTGTGTAAAGGCTGTGAGTGCGCAGGCGCGAGCTGCTGGTAGCCTAATCGTGTCGTTTACTACCTGATACTGGGGTGCAGAAAGGGAAAAGCATTTTGATCGAACGAGCAAGCACAGAAGGGAGACGTTCACTTCTCTTTCTGTTTTTTGACTAAGCGTTTTTTTTTTTTTTTTCTGCAAGCACCATCTAGGGTATTAAACGACATGACTAGCTGTGTAAAGAGAAGCTGAAGGGATAATTGAAGATGTACTATCGGGGAAAAATGAAATGCGAACAGCGGAGCGCGTGGCTCGCGGTACAGGCTGCGCCGCCTGGAGGTGAGCCTAGGAGCGAGGGTGCGCGGCCTACTCCGACGTGTTCATGCCCCTCCCTCTGCGCTCTCCAAGCTTCAGCAGTGCGCCTCTTAGTGTGCTGAAAGCTTTCACCGCTATCTTCGCTGGCTCAGCGCGTGCGGTGCAAAGAAGCTCGCCGCACTCGACGAGCAGGCAAAGATAGCGGTGACAGCTTTCAGCGCACTGAGAGGCGCACTGCCGAAGCTGGGGGAGCGCCAATCGAGGGGCGTTAACACATCGGAGTAGGCCACGCACCCTCGCCCCTAGGTTCACTTCCAGGCGGCGCAGCCTGTACCGCGAGCAACGCGCTCCGCTGTTCGCATTTCATTTTTCCCCGATAGTACCAAAAGTGGAAAGGACCACTTGTAAGACCGTCTCCTTCGTAATGGCCGTCATGTTGAATTCTGATGTAGGTGAGTTGGGGCAAGATAGCAAATAACCTTATTTGCCTATCGGAAGGCGCTTGAAATCAAGGGGTTCGTGCCAATAGTTCTACTTTGTCCTTGGGCATAGGTTTTTTATTGTGGTTATGCTCAAACAATATGTACTTTATTGTTTGTCGCCAAACCCGTCTGAGTCATATTTCAAGATGGCAAACGTATCACGAAAACAGTAGAAAATAGTAAAAATTAGTGCCTTGCACACCTGGACAGAGGGTTGGAACATGCTCATCACGTGGGTCCGGACAGCAACTCACAGATTGCGCTTTTGTTGTCGGTCCCCAGTCTCCTAAAAGCAAGAAAGAGAAAAAGACGACAGCGAGAAGGCAAGGAGGATAGCCGTGCTGTATGCGTGGTTGATGTTCAAATTAAAAAAAAAAAAAACGCGTGAGCCGCAACGTTTTCTTTTCTTTTTCTTCAGAGAAGTGAATGCTTTTTTGCCGTGACGGCATTTGCATTACACCGTCAGACTACGACATATTTATGCACGCCTCTCCAAGAATGCTCAGACGGCTCTTGATGCAACTAAACCAAACCGGAACACGTGTAATACACGAACGCCACTCTGTTACAGCACGGCGCTGTGATGGGGCATTGGGCGCATCGGGCGCACTTCCGGTCTGGGGCTGTGCGCTGAAGTCCCCATGTGAGACGTGTATTCCTGCGTTGTTTTGAAAAGAACCAGACAAAGACCTGCCTTCTCGTCAAAACGCCGCGACTGGGGCTGTACCAAAAGAGTCGAGAAAGGTTTGAGGGCCAGTTTTCATGTGCTCGGTTCGTCCAAGAACGTGGATATGTGCCTTGAAAAGGGAAAACCAGGCGCCGTCGGACCACGATGGCTCGGGCGGGAAGCACTTTGGGTTGAATTCACGAATACATGTGGCCATCAGATTTATTTGTTTTGTTCCAACATGAACGCCGAAAAAACCGTCAAGTTGTACAGACGACCTGCGGACAACGTTTAGTGCTTCTTCAAGTTCCAACGGCCGCCTGATCGCTTGAACTCTCGTCTGCTCTTTCAAACGTTTCTGGTTCTCGTCTGCTCCTTTAAACGAAACCGGCCCGTAGACCGAATGTTGGCCCGGTACTTGCGATAAGCAGTAAGTGCAGGCCTCAAACGACTTCAGTTTGGAGGTTGATAAGGAGGCTCGACGTAAACAGTAGATACAAAGAGATGTTGATCATTGTTACCAGTGGCCATCACCGACTTGTTATGCCTGATTCACTTGGTCCGATTCAGCTTGCGATTTTCAGTATCGACGTCGACCATCTCAGCTACGGTTCATGGTTTTGCAGCCCGAGCGACGTCGCGACTGAAAATTGCGAGCGAAATCTCATCATGCGAATCAGGCTTTAGCGTCCATTCCGCGGCGTCCACGCGGAATGAATCGCCGCATGTCAGATTATTCACGCGAAGTTTTGCGGTGAAACGAGCCTCGTTAATTTCACTGAGGCAGCTCAAGTAGTTGGACATCGCCAAGAAGACGTAGAATCCACAATTCGAACGCGAAAAAGGGCAGGGGGACTCACACCGACGCCGACAACATCGCGTTTCAATGATTTGTTTATGGGCGACGGCGAGCTTCTTGCCCACACTCCATCGCGCATGCGCGACGCCGGTGGCGTCCGCTAGGGGCGCTCCGGTTTGTTTTTAAAAATGAGTTGGTGTATAATCAGTTACAACCTAAGAAAGACATTACAAGGGGGAAAAGGACGCAAACTAGGGTAGCTGAAGTGGACAGGAGCAACGTCCTTTCCACAACGGCTTTTCTCGTGCGCGCCTTTTCACCCCCTCGCACTGCCTTTCTTAGGTGGCATCTTACTATAGGCGACCCTATATTGTAATTTCCCTTCTTTCATCACCTGGCTTCACGTACACAAAAAAGCTTCTGTCCCGTTCCCGCTCTGCCCGTTCCTCATAAGAATGTAGGACCATGGCCTACTGGCGGGTCGTTAAACTATGTCCGCTGCTTTGCAGTCTGGCACCCACACAAGCTTGATCCTGAGTTTAAGTGTCGTGTGGCGACAAGTAAAATTTTATCCGTGCTTTTTTGTTTTTTGACGCGAAACGTTTAAAGGCTAGCTAGGTTTTCAGATTCAGTGAAGCTACAAAAAAGCGTAACCGTGATTCTCACTGTTGAATTTAACGGGGAAGACTACGTATCACGGCTTCATTTCGCGTGACCTACACAGATTCAGTTTCCACGATATATTTAGCGGGAAAATTGACACGAGACCAGCTGCGAATTTTCCCGCTAATTTTAACGGAGAAAATGGCGTCACATGGCTCAATGTAACGTGACCTACCCATAAATTAAGTTTTCCCGCTAAATGTAGCGGAAACATTGACACGTGACCGGCCGCAGCCCGTCATCCCCATACTCTATATGGATACAAGCCGACCCGACGGGGAAAGTCCGTGAGTCCATGGGGTGGAGAGGAGTGGAGTGACCTAGAGGCAGAGCTCGAGAAGAAATACCTGGAGGTTACTATACTCTGTTTCATGCTTAGCGTGCAACTCTGTCAAAGCTACTGGCGCGAGCGCGTGGCTTCATCTATGGTTTTGTTTGCGCTATAGAACGCGTGCAAATGATCAACGAGATCAAGCCCCACGCTCGCGCCAGTAGCTTTGACAGCGTTGCACACTAAGTATGAAACAGAGTATAGTGCTAAACCAAGAACGTTCCACGTAGCAACACAATTGCAGGGCACTTTGCCATGCATTTTTTTTCTTCTGGCAGCACGGTGATTTTGGCAAACGAACTTTTGATCTGCAACTTGAGGTTTTAACTTTCTAGTGTGCAGAGGTACTGTGGTTCGGAATGGACGGGTCATCAACACTCCAGCCGGAATTATTCCCGGGGATCCCCGGGATATTCCTGCAACCCAGCAAAGTAGAGTCACTGAACTTCTTATAAGCAAGCCTTTTTAAAGTCTTAAACATCATCTCTATTTTCCCGTTAGCGCGCGGATACCTCGGGCTGGACGTGACATAAATGAAACCTGTCTCACGAAAAAACATTAATCCTGAAGAAACAAATTTCGTTGCCTTTTCTGAGAATACCAGGAAACGCCATGCCGCGGGACAATACTTTTTGAAAGGCAATGCCAAAACCAACATTCGAATGTTTGTTTGTTGGATTTTTTAGCTACCAAAATCTAACACACTTTTAGAATGCCCAGGTCATACACTCTTCAGCATGATAATTATTATAGCTAAATTCAAAATAGCTAGAGAGAAAACATGCAAATGAATGTGATGGCAGGATCAAAATTCATATTTTACCGCGCTTTCTAGTGAGGTGATGACATGCTATATAGCTTTTAAGTCGAGCAGACAGTCTGAGAAACACGGAATTTCGAGCATGTTTTTTTTCGGTTTTGCTGGCGGGAGCTTAACCAGAATTTTTATCACCACTATCAACTTCTTATATCTCGTTGGGAACAAGCTGCAATGCCCCGTATTGCCTCATATCAAAAATGTGACGCCTCTTTTTTTTTGTGTTGCCAGTAAGACCTCTCAGTAATTGAAACCAAGATCGGAAACGTGAATAATTTTGCAAAAATAAATTATTGCGACTTGCAGTTTGGGTACTAGATTATATCTGTCTATGAATCTGTTGGAACCGATTTTGAGGCAAATCAGAGAATAACAAAAAGCGTTTTTACTAATTATACCCGTAAGGCGAGCAATCTCTGGGTATCGGTAAAGGTAATCAACAACACGCAGGTAATGTGGGGTACTGTTTGGAGGGAACAGCGCAAAAAAGGACGTCCTACGTCCTTTTTTGCGCTGTTCCCTCAAACTAGCCCAACTGCATGCCTTGCTGCAGTTAATGTGGGGTAATCCGTGGATAAATTTAATATAAAAAATATAAAAATACTAAGAGCTTACTTTTATACAGCCTGTCAATTTTATCGAAAACTAATCATCGGTCATAAAATTTATAAGTAGTCAAACTGATATTATTTTCATCTTGACAACCCTCGCGAGATTAATATACTTTATTTATGTTGGCATGCGAGAAAGTTTCTAATATCCGAACAAAACGCGGCCAATAACGTTTACTTAGAAACTTTGTGATCAATACTCCGCTTTTTTAAAGGTTCACTTCAATTTCATTGTCAAGGAAAGCTTTTCACGACAGTTTGAACCCATATTTCGTTCTATAACAGATGCATACGAGTATAAGCCTTGAAACAAGAAACCAAGCAATCAATTCACGAACGAGTGTGATACCAAGGTCGCAGGTCAATTAGAATATTAAAGTTAAAAAACTTCTTGTCACCTGCTTGTCTGTAGCATACTGAAAGCGACTCATATCACCCGTTATTAATGATTTTGATGTTTGTTAAAACGTGACTTGTGATTTTCCCGTTGAACTGACCTTGTAGTAAAAATAAATTACATGGGGCAACGATCCAGAACACATCTCGCCGCTACTCCTCTACCCTTGGCTGGCTTGCTATGCTGAGCAGGGGCTGACAGTCTTGAGCGTGAGCGATGACTGCCGGCATCGCCGCGAAGGTCTAACATGCTCACAAACAACCTCCGACACTGTCGGCGCAAAACGCTGTCGGAATTGCGTGCAGGGTACTTAAAACGCCTTGTTCTCGGAACGCCCACAGCAATTTTAAGCAGGACCTCCATTCCCGACGTCGATGTTGTTGTCCATGACGCTGAGATGTGCTCATTTCCTAATACCCAGGACCGTTGCGAAATAAGTTTTTTTTTTTCTCTAAACGCACTTACGTAACTCCCTGTCTGGCACAGCGTAAAAGAGAAACCGAAAATTCCTTCTCGCTAGGGTGGCCTATGAGGTATATGAAAAAGTAAAAATGCGTATGAGATGGCGCGTGACTGACTAAAAGCAGACAGCGCGCATAAACAAAAGCACGGCGTCAAAGAGGAAGGGTGATCCGAGAGAAGCGATGTCTCGCCTACTTCCTTATAGACTGTCTCGTTTTGATACCACGACACATGTCTCAAAATTGAGGTCACGTGCCCACTCACTTTCATGAACAAACCCTAAAACAGAACAAAATAATAAAATAAAAATTTTTCTTTTGCCGTATAATTTAGTCGCATTGACGACAAGAAAGTTATTCTGGCTGGCTGGACCCCTTTGACGGGATCGTTTAACATATATCATGTACATGTCATGAAAACGCGTACCTGACATAGTGGCAAGGGTTCGCTCTGCTCTTTTCAATCTCATAGAAAGCACTCAGTGTCTGTGCCTAAAACGTTTGCCTGCGGAATAGGATCAACTTGATCTTCGAGAACCAGTAATATCCCCGCTAAACTACCGCACTATCTCTAAGAAGTATCTTCCCTAATAGGAGTGTTTTATATTATTTGCTTACTTTTTGTCACGCAAACACCATACCTCCAAGACACTTTAAAATGGTTTAACCTAACTGGCTAAATATTTTAGAGGCGGAAACTTCAGCTCTAGATGAATGCGGACTCAATAACTATTTTGTGAACTCTTTTATATTGTATTACGCCGAACACCAAAAATTTGTAGAAGACAAAACAGCCTTAAATTCTCTCCTCAGATATTTTATAAAACAAACCGTTAGAGATATCTAACAATAGAGACATCTCCCGGCAGTTGGCGGTACTTGTAATGACAACTCACTAACACACTTCGTATTAAGGACAAGCCATAAACGCCTGGTGTCCACCGGCTTCCGGTAACAAAGTTGGCCGGGACGACCGTCCCATACAAGATTAGCGGTGGCTAATTTTAGAACTGCGCAATGATAATATCGCTTTCCTGAAATATAGAAAAGCTCCGCTTCGACACGAGCTTCTAAATGGAAGAGCAGCGATCGATCGCAACACACCCATCTTGACAACGACGCTCAGCTACTAACAATTTCCCTCAAAACCGGTTGTAAGCTGCTCTCTTCAGAGATAGAGGAAGAGGTTTTCTTTCTGTTTTTTTTTCCCCTTTATGTTATGCGAGAGCACGAACAGCATGATTAGTGGCTTTCCCTGGATGAAGGTTCTTGACAGAATCAGTCTCGTGAGGTTAATCTCTACGTGAAACTCATGCGGACGTGCCGTTCATTATACCTCAGATCAAAAACATCTAGGAGAGGAGTAACTCTGAAGTTGATTATTTATGTGATTTTATACTAAGTCAGAATTACAATCAGTACAAAGCTTAGAAAAATATAGCAGTGCCTTAACCGCGACTAAGTTACGTGGTTGGTAGGAATCTGTGACTCGGTTCAGTTCAGAAATACGCAAATTCTCGTTGGTTCCATCTCAAGGTCATCACTACGTGTTATTGCTGATTTATATTAGGCCATAAGAAGTTCGATTAATCAAAACAAGACTGCGTTCATTATAAAATATTCGCTTTAAAAACTATATCTTGTGAAAGATTTATTTTTCGCGGGCTCAATATTTCGCGATTTAGGTCAAAGTTGGAGTTCTGGAATAGTTCGCGAATTCTCATTTTCACGGCGCGGTGGGATCGTAAAATAGATTTTAATATGTTTTACATTTTACCGGAATTGTTCGCGGGACCTATTTTTCGCGAATTGTAGGCGATTCGAGAAATTCGCGAAAATTAGGTTCTTGCAAAAATTAAGTCCTTTACGGTACTTAGAAAATCCTTTACTAAGAATCCTGCAACAGCAGTTGCTAAACTGCAGATATGACATCATAAATCTGTAGAAGGCAATTTCATTTGTAACTAAAACAAGTTGGTGCCCGGTTTCGCCGGGTAAATTACAAAAGTATCAAGCTCTTAATTTCAATAACATCAACAAGGCCATTCCTAGAGCTACAAATATTACAATTTGTTTTGTCCTTACGCTACTACACACATTTACGTACACAGTAGTTAGGAACTGCGTATTGTCATACAGTAGACGTGGAGGAATTTCAAAGTCACGCTTGTAGACGTGGAGTTACTTCAAAATTCTGCTTCAAAGCCCTGCTCCATCAAGGGCTGTCGAAGTTTCTAAGTCAGGCGATTGCTGGTCAACTTCAGCTCCGCTTGAGCTTGTGATCTCAGTGTGTGTTGTTTTCCGTCTATGTTTTTATTATGATGATATATAAATAAATATTACACTGTCTTTGTGAGCCCATACATTTTTTTTTATTTTGTCAAATATATCTATAATGGGTTGCTACTTGCTCGTTCAAAACAAGGGCGATTCTAAACATCGCGAGTTTAACTGTATTACTGTGGTGGTTGTTCATTTAACCCTGAGACTCTTGTCCAACTTTCTGTCACGTTCTTGAGTTCACAACCTTATTTCCGCTTCGCCGTCTTCGGTGGCAACTTTCTTGTAAGCTTCCAAGTGCTCCACGTGGTCTTGAACACTTTTTTTCTTGGAGAGCCTGCGATCGAGGAAGAGAAGGGGTCTAATAGTAGCCAGGCAACTGATCCAAGGCAAACTAAGCAAACAAGTCGACTGATCTGGTTAGATTAGGTTAGGTTAATTCAGCTTAGTTTAGGTATTGTTAGTTTAGGTCAGGCTAGGTTAGGTTAGGTTAGGTTGGGTTAGGTTAGGTTAAGTTAGGTCGGTTTAGGGTAAGTTAGGTTAGGTTAGGCTAGGCTATGCTAATTAGAGACGTATTTCTATTGGCCCATCTTTTGTCTGTCGTTTCTTGTTTTTAATATCTGTAACCAAGTACGTGTTTCCCCAATTATGGCAGCTGTTACTTTCTTACTTGGTCTCGGAGAATCGTTCCCCTTCTTCCAAAGTATCAGTAAGAACGCTTCCGAAAGTTTCTGGGAGAAGAGTGACAAGTGCGGCAATCGCCAAGATCATGACGCTGTAGATTATCAAGACAAGCGTGTCTCCCCATGACTGCGTCTGAAAATTAGACAGGAACACGATTAATGACATGAGCAATATTCACACACAAAAAATAAAGAGAAGTCTAATGTATAAAGGACCACACACAAAAGCCCATTTTGCAAGAAAAAAAAAAAAAGAAACAGTTGGAAGTCATAACAGCAGCAATGTCACATACTTGATTTGGCGAGCGCTTCGAGTGCAAGTCTACATTAAGAACACAGGTTAAGTCATATGCTCCCCATGAATTTTAGGCCATGTTGAGGAACACTTTACTCGGTAATTATTAGGAGTAATATATATATATATATATATATATATATATATATAACGGGCATGGTGGCGGGAGGCCGAAGGCGTGGGTATAAAACTGAGAAGAAAAAAAAACTGAGAAGAAAAAAAACCTTAGTGAAAACAGCAACAACGGCCGATTTAATCTTCGACGTTTCGGCCGGAGTCCGGCCTTTGTCAGGAAGACATATATATATATATATATATATATATATATATATATATATATATATATATATATATAATTGTGCTCCAATTTGTTTTTACTAAACTAAAATTATTTAAAAAAGAAGATTAAATTTTTATGATGTTTTTTTTACTGAAATGTTATATATTTGTGTATTAAAACATCTGTAGCTCAAAACCTGTTAGGTGCATATTTTTATTTCTAGTTCAGTACGTTTCAACACCTACTGGGTGGCAGAAAAAAAAAACAACCCTCTATAATGGTATGTTAAAAAAATAATGGTACCTATGCACTGAAAAGGCACTGTTTTGAGATAATTGAGTTTAAGGTACACAACAGGTGAATAACACATTTCTTCTTGCACCAACTCCATCAAAGTCATTTCCTCAATAGCCTCCAGCTTGGCAGTCGTGGTTAGAGTCATGTCTTAAATTTTCACTTTATCTTTTTGCTTGCCGGGCCTCTTTTGAGGCCTGCCGTGTAGTTCGGTCGGCAAAGTTTATTAAAGTGACATCAACTTCCCTCAGCCACTTGACAATGTTCCACCCAGGATTCAATCCAAAGGACTTCATAATATTGGCTCGTGCGATGCTACCATCATTGAATGGAAGGACAGCATCCAATGTCGCCATTTTGTTGTTCAAAAACACAGCTAGGCGCTTTAAAGTACATATGTGGAAAAAACGTCCACAGCATCTCGAGATTGTCTTGGTTAAAAAATGAGTTGTGCAATAGTTTCCAGATAATTTCTAAGATGTTTCTCATTCCGGACATGCTTTTAGATATGTTTTTTTTTTTAATTTTGTTTTGTTGAACATTTTTTGATAAGCAGGTAGAGTAACCCAAAAGGGGGCGTGGCTACCCGCTCTTTGCTTTGAAAAAAAGGTGTTTTTCAGCCCGAAATATTACTTTCAAAGAACTGTGTGACAATAGAAAATGTGCACAGCAAATAAACAATTCGTTTAAAAAATTACTTTTAATTGTTTTTTAGCTTGTGTTTGTAAGAAGCAAGCAACGTAAACAGAAAGCGTAAAACTGACAAGGCAATTAAGGCTTTACGTTTTAACATACAGGTAATACAAAACACTACCTGTTTTTATTTTAATGTTTTCAGCTGAGCTATATATTTTGTTGCGTTTTCTTACCGCTGTGTTTTAATAATCGCATGAGGGTCCAGTATCATTTGTCCGTCAGCATTACTGGAGACAGTCAAGCTGATCATCAAATAACGCCTCGAGGTTAACGAAGCTATAATTTAAGCTATCTAAATATCCAAGTACAAATGAAATAATGCGTTATAGATATTTTATTTTATATATGAAATTTAGGTTATTTGAGGCAAAATTATAACATATCACTTTAGGACTGGTGTTGATCCCAGCATATGACCACCCACCCCCTTTTGTAACGTTTTTTATCCTCTATTTGTTAATTTTTTTAATGTTTGAATCATATGAGCAAACGACCTCGCTACTTCTGAAAGCGTCGTGAAGAATGCAAAGCATGTATGCAGTTTTTCTAATGCAAATAATGAATGAACAAGGCGAGCTTCTCCATACGCACAGCTGTGTATATCCAGGGTTCCAACGTGGCGCCGAGTCTTCCGAATGTAGTGCAGAGTCCAAAGGCTCCGCTCCTGGCTACGGTTGGAAATACCTCGTTAATGTAGATGAATTGTGTCGTGTAACCCAAGGTGTACACCAGCCAGCCCACCATCCTGATCGTGATACGTAATGTCGAAAGAACTGAAAAACATAAAATTTCGGATGCTTTATTATTAATTTCGCCCTTAAACGCTTCAGAATTTCAGCTTGAACACCATATGCTGACCGTTGGGGTTGGAATAAAAAAAAAAACAGTTCAAAGAGGACTCGAGGACAAAGAGCAGACCAGACATGTACGTAACGCGTAACTAGTAACGAGTTTCTTTTACCTAGTTACTTTTTTGGTAAAAAGTAACCTATTTAGTAACTCTTTTAGATAAAGAACGAGTAACGTACTTAGTTACTTTTAAGGCCAAGTAGAGCCTGTAGGTTATTTTTGAGGAGTAGTGCATACAACACCGTTTAAATAACCTCGCTTTAACTCTAGCCTCAGTACGGGTCTATCGCGACAAAGGCAGAGGAGCAACCCGAAAAACAACTAAACAGTATGAAAGTACGGCAACATTTATCGCCGAACACGTCAGTCGAACTGTACAGCTGCGAATGTCCTACACCCAGCGGAGACAATACAGATCGTTGGTTGAACTCTCTAGAATTGTGTAGCAACCGAATGTAACCCCGGAGGTTGACATTAACGGAAGGCACATAACCCCTGAAGAGGAAGAACAAAGGTGACAAATGACAAAGTCAAAGAGTAATCTCCAAACATAGCTATGCAATAGTTTCCAGGTAATTTTTAAAATGTTTCTCATTCCGGAGATGCTTTTAGATATGCTTTTGATTAAAAAAAAAAAAAAAAAAAAAAAACACTGGAAATGGAGAGGTCCCTGGTTCGATACTAGGACCAGGCGGATTTTTTCGGTCGCGTACCATTCACCTAGCTTTGTTTGGAGATTTGCACCTGTCATATCTCCCCTTTCTCCGGGGATTATTTTCGTCACTCTTGTCCAGCTCGCTTGCACCTTTGCATTTTATTGCATTATCATTATAACACATATAGCCCATTGTCAATTTGAAAGTTTAGAAGCAGACAGTACAAAAGAGAGACGGGAATCCTAGATTCACCAGCTCTTCCTGAAGCTGAGTACTGCCGCTTCTTCGAGCGTTCTTTCGAGCGCTGCCGTTCCTTCGCCTCCTATAGAAGGTGTGGCCAACATCTTCCGATCACGTTGGTGGGGGCGGAGGGGGGGGGGGGGGGGGGGGGGTACAAGGAATGGAATCACACGGGGTCGGCGACAGTTATCGTGCGGAACTTGGCACTTTTTATAGCTTGATATTAAATTCCCGCCCGTTAGCGATATCATATCGCTCGGTGAAGGTTTATTTTTATGAAACCGAAGAACACGAAGTGCTTCTAAGGGTTCAAGTTAGGCTCCTCGACGAAATCTTGGGTTAAGCGGTAACATTGTTACCACAAAATAAAACGGTTGAAAGTGACGCTACACTAGAAAGCGTAGCTGATTTAGCTGTACTAGCTGGGACCGAATGAAAAGACTCATGGAGCAGCTATACGTTTTTGAAAACGGATAATGCAATTTGAAAAGTAATACTGTGTGTGACAGGTTACTTACGCAGCCTTCCAAACCTGGTATAAATTATTTAAAAAAAATCTAAACCTCGCTGGCATTTGTGGGCGCAGTTCAGTTAGTAAGACACATCAGAAACATGCATGGCATATTTCTCAATTACGCAGTAACTTTAGTCGTCCATTAGTTAAATATACACTGCCTGAACTACGAAATCACCTTTCAACCCCAGAAATTTGGTGTCACTTCAGTAAACAAAATTCTTACACTTAACAATGTATAAAAGGGCACACCGTCGGTAAAACATAGCGTTGTCATCTTATTATTTATTATATTGTTTTATTATGTGTTGTTGTTTGCCTTGTGTGGGCACCGAGGGCTCTTTAAGCTGCATTAAGAAGCTCTAGTCCATCGAGCAGGATGAAAATTAAACAAAGTTTCAATGTTTCAACTCTCTTAAGGATAGTCATCATAGTTACGACTGCTTGCGACCGTGCGCCTTAAAACCTCCCTTTTGACGACGGAACGCACTGGTGACATCTATCGGCTATAGCGAGCATCCGGTGCAGATGTTAGGGCACCCGCCTGGTGGAGGGCATCCTTAGTCCGGCATACCATGGCTGCGGCTGGCTATTCGGGCCCTCATCACATGGTCTTGCTTGATCCCAAGGTCCGGGCTGGTTAGGCAGGCCATCCACCGCTCGTAGGATGGGGTGGGAATGGGAGTGATGTCTAGGGTTTGTTGGCATTCTCATACCCGATGGTATAGGTTGCCGGGAGGATAAAAATTAGAATTGGCGGGGTGTAGAGGCGGTGGCAAATTTCGCGCGCCACCAAGACGGCGTTTAGTTTTAGCTTATCGGTATGTTGCGCTGAGCCTCGGTCATTCGTTTTGCTTTAGCGCTTGCATGTGTCTTACTTTGTCCCGTCTACTACGAACGGAGTTGTATATCCCCCACGGGGGGTCGTTGCCCGCGGGCCTTGCCTCTTACCCGGGGCTCCAGACACACAAATCTACGCGGGCGTTCGGGGCAGGCACCGGAGTGCGGCTATCATCGGCTGGCGCGCCATTTCGTAAACTGGGCCACGTCTCAAGCTCGAACGACTTCCTCGAAGACTTCGGGTCATGTTCCAGGGTTTCGTGACTTCGACTCGAGAGGCACCGGGCGCAACTGGTGTATACACGCCGGCGTGGACCCGGCATCGTGGGAATCTCCTCGAGACGGCTTCCCAGGCGCGCTTGCCGTTTACGCTGAGGCTCCTGCCCGCGCTCCGGGGGAAAGGACGTTTGCTGGCGGGGCACGTTTCGACGATTCTCGCCTAAACCGAGAAATAGTAGATCTTCCTCGGAACATAAACATACCGGGGTTTAGACTCTCAACCGCAGGGCCCGATCTTAATGACCACCTCGGCAACAGCAACGAACTCTCGTGCGATAGGTCGAGAGTGCGTCGGGGCCTCGACCCAATGGGATGCAGAAGAAGCCCTCATTGGACAGAGCGGTTTCCGGCGCACTGTCTTAAGCCCTGACCGAGCGTGTGAGCCTCGAGTTGGAACGGGCTTGCGAGCCCCTGGCTGTTCTCCTCTCGCGGTTCGCCACGTTACCTGCCGCACGCGGCAGCCCTTGTTCGCCGGCTACTTAGCCATCGCCCTCACTGCGCGCTAGGACACTTAACTTCGTGTCTCGCGATCGTAAGCCTGTGAGGCCAGTTATTCCCAGTTTGATTGTATCGTGCACTCCGGAAAAGTTCAAGTAAAGTTTTGTGTTTTAATCGAACACTAAGCAGTCTTGGTCGTCCCTGTCCCGAGTCCTCCCCGCCTACAGCCAGCTCTCCAGCAACCAGCATCGTTCCACGGTCCCCCGGCCCTCGACGGTAGACACCTCCAGGGTTCCCACCGAGGTCCGGGACAACAACCTTACAACTACTGGGGTATTGAGCGGGCTAGATGGCGTGAAGAAGGGTGCTGTGGGGATATGTGTTGGTCTGCAGTCTTCGGAGGGTGGTGGCTTCATCTCTTGATAGTCTTGGGTGTGATGCCGAGTATTTCCTTCGGTCGTGACGGCAGTGGGCTAGTAAGCCGGCATGCTTGATGAGCACGCATGTCGTGGGGACAAAAGAAGAGGTTGTTCCCCCTTGCGCGCGGTGTGTATGTACCCGGGCAGTGGAATCTGCCGCGTCATTACCTTCGAGGTATTCGTGTCCATGTACCCAGAAAAAAAAGGAGCAACAAATTGCGAAGTTATTGAATTTTCGAATTTCGTTTTCATCGTGTTTCTCAACCGAGTGCCCCTACTGGCAACCTTGATATGTGACGACAGAAATGGTAAAAAGTGGGCAGTAGGCCATGTTACCAACTGATTGTATGGCGTTTGGTGGAGGGAAAAAAAAGTGCTTGAAAGTTCATTGACTGAGAAGCGGGAAGAAGACGCTCGACATACCCCGTTTAAGACTACCTACGCGACCTGAAAGTCTATACAATTGGTGACATCACAAAACTGGAGAGCACGCGGAAAGTTGAACCGTGGTTTCGGGATCATCTTCATGTACAGTTTTCTCAATAGCTATTTTTTATTTCGAGACAATAAATAACATACCGTGAAGAAAAAACGCCCGAGTATTCAGAAAATCCAATTTGTTTGGGTAGCTCGAAAAACGGGCGGAATACCCCATTAATCATCATTAGCGAGATTTACCGTCCAGCGCACCTGGAATCGCATTTAGGACAAGGCAATCCACATCCCGACGCCTTGTCTGGGCGCAGCTAAGAGGAGGAGGGCGGAAGAGCAAGAAACTGGACTAAGCATGACTCCAGGAAGCCTGTGGTAGTAGCAAACTGTCGGCGCGCGTAGCTGTATTTCGAATGGCAAAGCGTATCTCCAGCGGAGATCTGAGGTCACGGGCCGTGAATAAATTTAACAATCAGGGGAGTGCATGAGTGTGCCGTGTTACGTGTAACCACTCAAAGTGTTTCGTAACCAAGCACGAAGAATCATAGCGAATCTAGGCTGTGCA
Source organism: Ixodes scapularis (assembly GCF_016920785.2). NCBI lineage: Eukaryota > Metazoa > Arthropoda > Arachnida > Ixodida > Ixodidae > Ixodes > Ixodes scapularis. The sequence goes on along the minus strand of NW_024609879.1, from coordinate 112,891,878 downwards.
CTTTCCGGTTTTAACCGAAAAACACCGATAAACATCCGCCTTTGACTAAAATACAAAAGCGGTTAAAACGGCAAAACACCGGCGGTTGAATACTTTCGCCCGACTAAAACCGGAAAACACCGGTCGTGGAATGTTTCCGCCATAGCGTCCACTATTTCCTTCGAAACTCCTCCCCCCATAGAGGTTCATCAAACCTGTTGTCACGTGGATCCTGCTTTCCTTCCAGTCTCTATTCTGAGGTCGCTGTGATTCATGGAAGACACTGACACATCAATGTGGTTCAGGGTCACTGACCTTAGAGAACGCGCGTCTCTTTGCCTGGGAAACGGAAATGCGTTCATTATTATCTGTTTAGTTTGTTGTCACCGTGCCCTTGGCTCGCTGGAACTGTTCCACTGTTTTGGAAGGAGCTAGGCTTCCGGGTGTAGGTTTTGTGGGAGTGGAGGTTTTTCGCTGTGTATAGAGGGACCGTTCAGAGCAGTGATGCTGTTGGTGGCATCACTTTCCGCCAAATTGGCTAATTTAGAGCTTGTCTGGCAACCAAATATTCAGGTTGGCTCCCTGGCTTCCCTGGCTACTTGTCGCACGAGATGCAACTGCAAATGCTTCGTCCGCAACTCAAACTCGCGGGTTATGAACCACAAGGAGCGTGCTACTGTGACGGCTGCAAGCCTCTCTATGTATGCTTGCATCTAATATAATAATCAAGCGTAAAAATTAAAATAAGTGAAAAAAAATTAAAACACTGACGGGTTCGCCTCCAATTTTTTTTTTCTTTCCCCAATCACCTTTTTTAGTTTTGTCACAAGTTCTCCAACAGGCGTTTGAAAATATATATAAACACCGGAAAATAGACCACCCTATGCAAAACACATTCTGTTTTCCCCGGGCTTATTAATATGACCAACACACGTTTTTGTTATTGAAAAGGGCCCTGAAATCTTTCTTCTTTTATTTTTTATTTGGTACTTTCTCGTTAATTGTTGTGATTCTTACAGTCACGGAGTCACATGTCTGTGATTATAGTGTACAAACATACTCTGCGAGCGTCATTTAGGAGAATAATAAATTATCTCCTGTCTTGTAAGTAAGCTGCGGGAGTTTCTCTTTTAGTTATCGGCATATAGATACCTAAAAAAAAAGGAACGCGTCCAGCACGAGAAATACAACCCGCCAATTTGCATGAACAGAATTTATGCGCAAACCCTATGTAGGAAAGACGTCTGGAGATAAGCCTTCGGCAGCGAAGCGCGTCATATCTTTTCACTATGCAAACATGTAGAGTTGTTTGTCGAGGCCCTTTATCTCCTCAATTAAACCACCGCGACTCCAACGCGCCATTGCTCTACCACACCCGGCGGTTGTAAAAGCAATCTTCAGATTTTTATTGTCTAGTAGATTCTAGAAAAATTCCCTCGCGCTCATTTTCTCGCAAGACACGAGGAGAGCTGCTTTTAGATTACGAAGCGCTGAAGGCCCGTTCACAGACTTGCGTTTGCTTAAGAGCGAGCTCTCGCGATCTCCTACTACGGCAGAACACTAGAGCGCTTGCACTGGAGAGAAAGAGTCCACCTCAAATCACGGGGAGCGTGCAATTCAATGGCGGACGCCTCCTGCGGAGATCGGCCGCAAGTGGGCATACTCTGCGTTCTCGCGTGGTGAAGAGGAAAGCGGGCGGAAAGGCTGAGACGCTTGCAGACGATCGACTCTTTTGGGCACCTCCTGGCAGCTCGTATTGCAAACGCGGCTGATAAACCACGTGACTCCGACCGAGCGGTTGGAAACTCTCTGTAACACAGGCTCTCAATAGAGAACGACACTTAAAGCCCCTTCATGTTTCAAAAGTAGCGCAATGTTCGTCGACGCACGAAGCACGTGCAACGTGCTGCCCTTGGGAAGATCATGGCGGCACAGCGCAGCACAAAGCTTGGTTTCAGACGCCATGAATTTCCCAGAAGTGGCGCGCGGCACACGCCTCGAGCATTTCTACAACAATGAAATGCGCCACTTTTTTCACGAGAGAGGGGGCTTTAACGACACTTGCACGCTAGCGCCATCTATGAGGCGACCCTGTAACTGCCTGTCACCTGAGCGAAGGTTTTTCGGAAGCTTCGAAATCGAATGTACGTATTATCTATGAGAAATGGTCGTTTATAACGTCGCCGAACGTTTTCAAGGCCCCTCAAGAATAGGTACCAAGAAGGAAGAACAACATATACGGAAATGCCAAGTGTTCAGTAGCAATAATAAAGATTTATCCAATCAATCCACACAATATTTGGGGGATTGGTAGAGCCGTGTCTATCATTGTAACAAAAATAAAGATAATAATCCCCGGAGAAAGGGAACATGGTGGACAAAGGACAAACACAAATATCCTAGCACAGCTAGATGACTGGTGCGCGACTGAAAAAAATCCGCCTGGTCCTGGTATCGAGCCAGGGACCTCTCCATTTCCCGTAGAGCGCTTTACAAACTGAGCTAAACAGGACTTTGGCGTCAGTACAGCAAACGGGTTTTAACAGCTGCCACCAGTCTAACACCAAGGAGGGTGAACGGCCTGCATTTTAAGGTAGTGATGATATTGCAATTAATGCAAATGTGGAAGCAAGCTGGAAAAATCAGCGATTTCAAAGATATCGCTGGAGCACCCCTTTGAAGAACAAGTCGGCTTCATTTTTGTTTTTGGAAAAGACAATGCATTTCTCTTCAGTATCACCCAGGAACGCGCCAAGTTGCTGAAATCGGCTGACTCTAGCAGGCGAATAGAGACGCAACCAACAGCGAAGTCAAGGCTACGGCGTGGACGTAGCAGGCGTTGAGTTAAAAGTCATTACCATGCTATTTTTTGCTTGTTTTCACTTGTATGGGCGAGCGTAACGGGTGACGTCAGCTACGTGTCCTCTCGGCGCTCAGCGGTGTCCACGTGATTGGCATAACGTGGTTGTGCAGCGCGCTTCTTTGGTGCCATCCTAATCGTCCCGCCGTTACCGTCGTCTTCCGCGTCGTAATAGACGTCGTCGTGTCATCGTTTGTGATCATTCTCTCTCGGAGTTTCGTTCCCACAACTTTCACAAACTGTTGCCGCAGTTGTGCAGACGTCGTCGAATGTTGTAGTCACCGAAACATGGTGAATAATGCGGTGCAGATGACACTTGCGGCTGGCACATACCCACTGCAACGGTGGCCTGCTGGTGCGCTCCAGCCCCGCCCGTCGTTAAGTAGAGGATCACGTGACATCTCGTACCACGTGATAGCCATCTGTTTGGCGGTCCGAGGCCAATGTTGCCAGACGTAGCCGAAGTTTCGATTTTGATTTCTGCTCATGTTAAGAGTAAGATTTACCAGTATATATCCCAATTTTAGCGAAAAAAATGACGTAGTGCCTTTTATTAGTTCTTTTTTATGTGAAATCAGCTATTATTCCGACATTTTCTGTATTGAGCGGAGTTGCCCTTAAGTATGACTAATTACGATTGGGTATGCTTCGTATACTTTGTATAATTACGCGTGGCTTGCTATGGACCATTTAAGCTTTATGTTGCCTTGGCTTATGTGTAACGGCCTCTCCTTAAAGAAGGTTTGTTTCGTGACGGCCGCCATGTTGAATTATGAAGCAACTAAGTTAAGGCCAACATTACTAGAACACTCAGTTGAAAATCCACCCTTGAAACACGGACCGCTCGCGTCCACCGAGACCAAACTGGATACGACTACAGCGCTGCCCTTTAGCGGCGAGTCAAGACATGAAAGTTGCTTTTTTATAGCTACTGCGACAAGGCACTTCGAGCTGGCGCCACCAGCCTTTGAGCGACTACCGCGACTCGACTGAACCGATACGTGCAGCCGTGCAGTTCCCGGAGTGACCGCTGCGGAAGAAATGGCGGCGTTGGGATTGCGTCTAGTTCGGTTCTCCTGTACCAATCGGAGTCACCTTTTTTTAAGGCAGGCAATTATGAAGCATCATATTTTCACAAGAATAAAAAAGAAAAGAAAAACAGCACGAACAAAAAAAGGAAAACTCGAAAAAAAAAAAGCTTACTTTGGGTTGGGGAAATTTAGGTAACATTACAATAGATAATGCTTCTTAAAGGGGAAAAAAAGGAGAAAAGCAAAGCCGAGGGTACCGTGGGGTGGTTCGGGGCGGAGACTTGAAAATGACTTCGTTTTGAATTGGTCGAATGTATATATGGGGGGAACAAGGAGGGGTCCTGAGAAGGTCTCTTTCTTGACTTACTTAGAGGTGTATTGGAGGGAACACAGGGGAAAGTACACCTCTTGAAACAAAGTGATACTATCACTGAGCGGACCATAGACCTTTCTGTCTACATAACTTAATTGGAGGAAAATATTCAAATTGATTATCACGAACTTTTAGATCGAGAATACAAAAAAAGAAAACCGCAAAAAAAAAAAAACAGTTTAGAACAGTAGTTTAGATTAAACCTCAAGTAATAAAATAAACAAAAACTCATTCTTTAAGAAACTTAATATTATATATTTGTCTTCTTTTATAATACAGATTGAAGAAAGAAAAAAAGCACAAGCAAAAGAAACCAGTCAAGAAACGTCACCGTCGTCTCAACCAAGAAACAAGACCAAGAGGCACAAAACTAAATCGACAATATTTTACTGCGCCATTATTATGCTGATTTTATGCTGGATAAAAGCCCGCTGACAAAACGCAGGCCCGTACCCTATCTAGTAGTTTCGCGGCCTCCCTGTTTTTGTTTGTTGATTGACTTCTAGATTAAAATCTTGTTTGGTGTCATATTAGAACTTATTTATTTATTTTTATTTTATTTAAACCTGTTATACCGTTTGGTGGTGCAGATAGAGAGACTATTTTTTTTTCTAAATTCAGTTGAGCTCTCACTTATAAATTGTCAATTGAGTTGTTCTAGTAAAGTTGACCAAGACCGAACTAGGCTAAAGTTCTTCTATTTGGGAAAAGAGACTTCTCCTCTTCCCTCCTCCTCCAAAAAACTCTCTTCACTGTACCACTAACTTCCGGTTTGCGACGGTGGCGCCCTGTGGATGTTCCCAAGCGTTTCGACGTCTCGGCCATCTCGAGCTGCGTGACTCCGGTCGTGTGGACGTTTCCCGTAACATAAGTGTGGCTATAGCCTCCCGGTTTCGTATCCGACCGTTGTGAAGCAGCTCTAGATATTTTCGTCCCACCGTGGCTCCCGAAGGTGCTTTGGATAATCGTCCCAATCGTCCCTATCGAGTTACATTATCGGTCAGTGTCTAGTGAGTGTCTGTCCGCCCTTCGGCTTCACGGGAATCGCTAGTCGTTTTAAACCATCACATCAAACCGCCATATTCAATTACATTCTCCACGATTTCAAATGATTTATTTCTTTTTAATGCATGTTTTTTTGCGGGCTTTCAGAAGTGTCTGGCCTACGGGCGCTAAAAACATTAGAAAGCATGAAAAGCCATATATATATATATATATATATATATATATATATATATATATGTATATATTGTTTTTCAGAAATGTTGACACGGTTGACGCTAAGCTACCACTTATAAGCTGACTGCAGTACTGTTTATGATAAAAATCCCTAGGTATCTTTCTGGGTGTGTATTGTGTGCATGCTGCAAACATTTTGCAACACCGCGGGCCTTTCTGTACGGGCTACGGGGCTACTCGGTGCCGCTACTCTTCCGAGTGTAATATATACTATTTTCATTATTTTATGAGATGAAGCTGCTGTTTTTAGAAATTAAAATTTTGTTTTCGTTCAGTTTTCGTACTTGGTGCATTTAAGGCTTCTAGAGTCTACATCAATTCTAAGAAAAAGAGGCAAACAATTTCAGGTTGCTATTCAGTGAAAGCGAATGAGCAAAATTAATATATATATATATATATATATGTATATTTAAATTCCTCCAGAGAGCAATGCAAAACAGGCGAATGCGAGATAAAAAAATCTCAATGAAAATACACAAGCTACGATGAAGTTAAAGAGGACAAGATCAAAGTCACAATTTTATTTATTTCAAAAAATTCCCAGACAAGTAAAAGGCCACGGCAGGTGTACGCACAACAAGTAGAATACATGCTGAATACATAACAGAATGATCACAGAATGAAAAAAAGAGATAAATGACACGGAGACGCACAATACACCATCAAAATGTTTTTTTAACACCTCACAAATGTACAGGTAGCTTTATTAACAGGTGCAATCCCTTTTCTATTTTATAAAATACGTCTAAAACCCTTACACCTTCGAATGATGTGACTGATACGGTATACCTGAACAATGAATGAATTATACAAACCGCAAGGGTTTCAACATCGAGTTCCTTGATGTGACGGGTCTGCAGGGATACGACTTCAGAAGCATACTCAAGATAAGGATGAGTGTGTTACATGCTGCAAATTTTACTCGCCTTGTATGCTAAAGAATCCATCAGCTTCTCCATTACGCCTGACACAAACTTGAAGTTGTGGAGACGCCACTGAAGTGGGCGTTCTGCAGGCAAAGGCTACCCCAATTCCACAGTAGCACATTGAAACCACGGGAACCACAAGAAAGATTAACCTTAAAAACTTTCTTGAGGGTGCCTTTACTCCATGCAGTTCCCTTCATAGCGGGCTTTTCGAGACACTTAAATTGATCTGCAGCGAGAAAGCACTTAGGTCCAAATTTTAAATTGTTCCCTTCGCGTTACAAATGATACTCTTGTCGTTGTGCCAATATCTGTTTTCGCTGCACTGATTATAGTTTTCTTTTTAGCTCCGCTACAAAGACTGGTGGTACTCTTTTCGGTGTACTGATGAGCTTGTAGCTCATTAGTACACCAGAAAGACTGGCATTCTGATGATACTGCCTAATATGCCACGTGTAAATAGTGTGCCTGAAAAAAAAAAAAAAAAGATTGTTATTTAGTTTTGTTTAGTGGCTAGCAGTGAGACAATAAGCTCGGATGTGAGTAGCCGTTTGCAGCTGTCTGCTCTCCGCAGGAAATAGACAACATTCAAAAATGAAAATGAAAGAACGAATGAATGGAAATTCTAATGAAAATGAATGATACTGCAGTTGTTGTTGCTGCGGCAGCCTGTCCAGGACAAGTTGGGGAAGCTAGGGTATGTAGGGCGCTGCTCAGACTTCTAGAATCAATAAATGAAGAGAGACGACATTCGTTGTAGGTGTGCCTCGGTCGACCTGGAAACAGTATCACTGTGCTAAACTCACCAGCACCTGGGGTTGACGAAGCAGACCACTCTAGGGAAGAGGTTCTGTAGAGCACGACTTCGAACTTGCTGGGGGACTCAGGATGACACACACGCCTAGAATCAACAAAGACGGCACTAGAGGTAGGTGAGCCTCAGTCAACCTGGTAAGAGTATCGGACTGCAGAACTCACCAACAGTTGCGGTCACTGAGGCAGATTGTCCCGGGAAAAACGTTCTGCTTGGACCCTGGTGCGAGCCCCCTGGAGGACACGCACTCTTACTTGGACAGAGATGGCACTAGCGGTAGGTGTGCCTCGGTCGACCACGAAACAGTATCGGACTGCCAAGCTAACGAGCCGCTTCAGTCACTGCAGCAGTCTGTCCTCGGGATGCTTCAGTAACTGTCGGCATTGCCTTGTGGTGTATGTACTGTTCAGGCTTTGCTGGGGGTGCCTTGGGGACTTTAGGGAGCCAACTAAAATAAATGAAACTGCCCTGTGTAAAAGAGGCATCGCAAATCATCAGTTCGTGCACCGAATTCGTATTGTAAAACTGATGTAACGTATCTTACTAAAAAAATTTTTTTCTGACATATTGTACGTAACATTAACATTTCTAGTTTCCTTGCAGTCGTGGTTTAATCTCTCGGTTGAAAAATAACAAAAAAGGAAATGTTTGAGAGAGCATCTTTTCTCAATTTCTTGCTCTTCTTTGTTTTGCATGATTAGTGTCTTAAATTGGTTGATACTGAATTGGTCCTGTAAGAAATTGAAGAGATCGGACTTCAGTCGCGAGCACATCATTTAACGCCACCTCAAACGCCTGTTTTTACAGATCCTATGTTAGCCTGCCAAAGACCTGCACGATAAGTATGCGCTGTCAAAGCTGCTGGCGTGAGCATGGGGTAGATCTCAGATGTTTTATTTGCTTGCGTTTTGGTTTCAATAAGACTGCGAGCAAAGGAGGCCTTATAGACCATTTGCTATATCCCCAAGTGCCCCGGCCCGTGCTAAAAGAATCCTGGGAACGGTGTTCCTTCAGCACCTTAGTGATCGGTAATTTCGAAATTATCCTCGGTTACATATCTCGTGAGCGTAATTCGGAGTCACACTGGAAAAACGCCTAATATGTCGAAAATTTGCGATCACTAGGGAGCTGAAGGAACACCGTTCCCATGATTCCTCCAGTCTGGGCCGGGGTGCTTGGGAATATAGCAAATGGTCTATTGAAGCTACGAGAGCGAACGCACTTTGATTGGGCTAAGCACAAGCACACACGCTGGTGCAGTAAGCGCGTAGTCAGAGGAAACATACTCGTGCTTGTCACACTGGCTGCGCTCGCACTTATATTAAAACGGGGTATTGATACATCCACATGCTCGCTTCCGTAGCTGCAACAGCGTTGCAAGCTATGTGTGCGAAACAAAGTATGACATGCGAGCACGTACTGTACAGTACGCACCACTTGACGAGCGAGCGTGCTCCGCACGCAACCGTAAGTCGGAGCGACGCCGATGCTAGAAGCACCAGCAGGAGCAGGCCGTTTTGAACGACGCTTGCTTCCACGGCACGGGCATCCGTGCATGCCAAGTAGGCAGTGCTGCGCTCGCTATTACATCACACGCGCTTAGGGTGGAATGGAGGGTATTACTCGCTCTAAACAACTATCTTTTTGCAGGCTCATTAGCTTTCTACAGAGCACTTACCTCGCATAACTTTGCGGCTCCCGTCGGGTTGAAATCTTTTCGACCGATTCGGTGAAGCAAGGTATTCCTCCGTGGTTCATTTTCGGTTTCAGAGGGAACCTGAAAGGCTTCCCGGCCGACTTTTCCACAGGCGCAGTGGCCCGTCCTCTGCGGCGTAGCAATAGCTTGGGAAAGTGATGGCGGCCGGAAGTCCGAAACCGAAAGGAGGATGTCACGTGACAACTGAGCAGTAAGTAGTGTGCGCGGCGGCTTTTTCAAATGATGACGCCTTTTTCCCCAGGATAAAGGGGCTTTAAACTAGGTACGATTACAGCGCCGCCCTTTAGCGGCGAGTCAAAACATGAAAGTTGCTTTATATAGCTACTGCGAGATGGCACCGCCGGCCCTAGCGCGACTCGACTAGACGGGTACATGCAGCGGGAGTTGCCGCTGCGGGAGAAATGACGGCGTTGCGATCGCGTCTAGTTATGTTCTCGACTACGCATCGGAGCCATTTTTTGAAAGCAGGCTGCTATGGCAGTTTCCCAGCAGAGTTGTTGTTGTAACGTTGGTGAGGGCAAAATGGCAAATAACTTAATTTGCCGATTCGAAGGCGCTAGGGTCCAAGACGTTCAAGCAAATATGGAGTGCAAGTTCGTCTGCTCCTTGCACAGGGGTTCTGATGATGTCAGAACGCTGAGCTTTTATTGGCTGGTTAAAATAAATAGTGGGTAGGCCTCAAGGCATCTAGCCTTGAGGCCTACCCGCTTAAGCTATTTGCTTGATTGTTTTTCTCGCACATCCCAACTACGTCATGTTTCAAACATGGCAACTGTCACACAAAACCAGTCTATATACTTGAGTATATAACCATTTTCGAATAATATCCAGTCTATAAACTGTAACATCGTAAAATATTTTGGAGTGGTAGACATTGGTACACCGTTTTTGAAGCACATACTGGTATACCAGACGTCACCAGGAAACAAGAGCTTCTACTTGCCCTAAATCCGCGGTCGCGCCCCTACAACATCATACAAAAGACAGTCTGCACTCTGCAGACACTAGAGAGTTTTAGGGAACCGTATTTGCGCATCCGATACGGTACGGTGGGCCCTCCGGTATACGAACTGTGCACATGGGAGTGCCTTTTGTGGTAGAGCATGCGCAGTTGGTACCCGAAGGCCCACCTTACCATATCAAGATGTGAAAAAAAAAAAACGGTTCCCTAAAACCCCCTATTGCCTGTGGAGTGTTTCTTCCCTTTATAAGGCTCTCCTGTCATGTCGGTCATACAAACACTATGTGCAGACATGTTGGATGCATGGATATGTGGGAAGAAAACATGATTCGCAAATTCTTGAGGCATGACCGCAAATAAACTCTGTCTTTTCTGCAGAGAAGTCTGCGAGTCATTCGGATGATGTACGAGCAATGCGAGTGCGGCTTGAAATCTTCAAGAGTCACGTTATCTCTCTACTCATCTCTGAGCACTCACATAGTGGGGTGCACACCGTTACGAGTTTCTTGTTCTACGCTATGAAGTTTGTCTTAGAAACCGTAAATCTGTCAACTAATAAAACAGTAAGGAAATTAGTGTTACCTTTTGGCGTGAGGGCAGTGGCAACCAGGGTGACACCAAAAAAACCGTAGCTCCCCGCCATGATAGGTATCCTTTTGAGGTACTTTGTGGAGCCGAGCGACATCGTGTACCCGACGGTTTCGATGGCGGCGGTGATGGCGAAGGTGATGAATGGGTTTCCACCGAGGGTTGTCGAAGACCTCGCAAAGCCGTAATACACTATATACGAAAAGAAGCTGCAAAGCAGATTCACAACGGGGAGGCTTATAATCGTGGCTATCACTAAGGGTTTTAGCAGGCACTTTAAAACAAATAGAGTTGAATAGACTGCAATACCTTTCAAGCAATGTTTCATTGTAATGTGTATAAGGTTACGCGTCATAAGCTTAGTATATAGTTCGTCGTTGGTAACTACATTTTATTTCAATCTAATTACATTCATTATAACTGCAGACTTACGTGAGTCTACATCAGAGTCTACAACATAAAATGACGCAGAGACAAGTATCTAGGCAGCAACCGAGCATGGCATAAAAATAATATATTACCTAGAAGAGATAAAGTTCATTAGTAATAAAGTATTCTCACACAGGCGGAACTGTGAAAGTTAAAATAAATGTTTTGACATTTGTACCGTCAATTTTAATTTTGGTGGCTGACTCAATCCCGTTATTGAAGTGAGAAAAAAATTAATATATGTACGAAACTTCTTGATCATTCATCCGTTGTTAATACGAGTGTTTGCTCTCAGAACACTAGAGTTACTCTTGGCATATTTTGTGACATGTTAATCTTAAACAGCAGTATCAATATTTTACTCCTACTTAAAAATACGGAACCCTTTCTGACGCTAACATCGACACTCCATTGTTTCCATCATGAAACGATGTCATACACTTCATTTCACGTGACACGAAAATCTAGGTTACACGGCGCCTTCTCTGTAATCAGCTTTTGTCTGATCGCGGGCACATCGGCTGGAATTAAAACCCGGCACCTGGAGATCCAAAGGCCGACTCTTTATCTCAGAGTCACCGATGCTACTCCGATTTGCATGGAAGAACGCAATTCTGAAACCAAATTTCCGGGAACATTTAAAGAACTACGATACTCACGAGCAGCTAGTAAGAAGGATTGTGTTTCTTCGGAGATACTTGGTCTTGAAGAGCTCAGCGGTAGACACCTTTCCGCGGACTGACTTGTCAACCTGTTGAAACAAATGAATTTAAAACCGTAACTATTGGTATTGTCTCTAGCGAACGATCCCTCCTGATGCCTAAATTGTCAAGATTTTTTAGTCTTCGAAGTCACTCTAAGTTGTGGGGTCATCGTGATCTACAAATTTTGATCAGAGCAGTTATGGAATCTATTATATGCGTTGGGAGGTTTATCATTGAAGTCGCTGTATTGCCAATAAATTTATCTTATCACTGAACACGCTATGTAACGACTTAACTTGCTTGGCTGAGGTTCGATTCTGTATAAAAGCATGTATCATTGCAGGTTGTTTTTTCTTGCACTTGTTAAAGTAACAACTCGCTATTACTGCGCAGTCAAACCTCGGTTAAACACTGGCTCCGAAAACAGTCACTTCAAGCACTATGCGTACGATCTGCACAGGTGTGTGGCTACAGGAAGCACATTTCTGTGAAGTTTCCTTTTCACTGCAAAACACACATACTATCATACATTGTGAAGAAGTTAAGATACAGATGCATCTGCATTACTTGTGAGGGAGTAGTGAAAAATGTTAGGACGTCAAGAAAGCCCCTCCAGCGAACAAGACCAGTGCTAGCCAAATGATCAAGTGAAACTACCAGCTCATCATCTCTAAGCCAATTATATTTTCCTTAAACTTCTCTTTCGTGTCGTTACACGCTGGATGCGCTTGGTGAGGACATTTTTGTAGATATTACGCTAGCCTATTATTGCGAATTTGGAAAGCATATAGAAAATAATATATGCAGCATTACCATTGCCGTTCCTCTTCCCTTTTTATTTAGCTCACGAGCTCAACATTACAACTCGAATCAAACAGACTGACTTGAAAAAACGTACGCCAACTTTGGTCTCCATTAACCGCTCCACTTCTTTTTCGATGTCTTGCGGGCCGCGTCGGTTGAACTTCGCAATTTTCTTTATGGACGCGCACGCCTTTGTCTTTTGGCCCGTACTCAGAAGCCATCTTGGAGATTCATACAACCATCTGGAGGAAAACATAAAGGCAAACATTATTTTTAAAGAAAGTAAACTAAGGGCGGTGTTCCTCTCTCTCAAGTGGAACCGATTGAAGCCTCAAAGCGACAACCTACATTTCGTTGAGTTGAGATACTCAAACGCCTTGATTTAATAGAAACAGCACCTCAAACCACGGAGAAAGTTTGCAATTTAATGGCGAATGCCCCCCCCCCCCCCCCCCCCCCCCCCCCCTCAGATTGCTTGCTCACGCACATGCGTGCGTTGCCGCGGGACGAGGAGGATACTGGATGCAGAGGCTTGCAGACAATTGAAGCTTTCGCCCTTTCCCCCCGGCGTGTATCGCAAACAAGACCCGTAAACAACGTGATTTCGTGTGCTCCATTGAGTCTTCCTGGAGTTCTTGTTATCACTCTATGTATAGTCATATACAGATTAAGAAGCTTAGAGCGTAGCCCATTATGTTCACGCACTTTGTTTCTTGCTTCGTTCCTTGGCGTTTGTATCGGATAATGACGCAACCTCGTTGGCCACAGGTCGACGCCACGCGTTTGTTGAGAACGTTAAGGATTATGCGTGGCGCAAGTCTGTCCCCTTCTTGTGCAGGGGTTACGGTGATCTCATGACGCCGAGCTCTGGTTGGCGCCGATCGAAAGGATAGTGGGTAGTCCTCAAGGTAGCTAGCATCGAAGTCTACCCACTATAATGCTGATCAGAACCTATCAGAGTTGGGCGTCCTGACATCACTGCAACCTTCGCGCAAGAGGCAGACGTAATTGCGCCCTTCATATTTTGTCTCGCCTTAACTCAATGGCAGACGCAGCCGATGCTACGAGCTAATGGAACCAATCAGACAGCTTCAGAGGCGCACTATCGTGCTTCTCGTCTCGTTTCAGCGCGTGTTCTATCATCGCTCAACCTATCATACACAGAAAAGGCCTAATGACGTGCGCTTTGGACGCTGCTTGATTAATCCCATTACCTCGAAGCGCCGAATGCGTCCGGACTGATACGATGTATGCGGAGAGCAAGGTCGTCTGATACTTTTGCAGAAGCTGCAGTGACGTCAGAACGACGCCCAGTTCTGATTGGCTCTAATTGGAGGATAGTGCGTAGAGCTCAAGGCAGTTTGCTTTGAGGTTTACCCGCTATGTTTCATACAGAGCCAATCAGAGCTTGGAGTTCTGACGTCACCACAACCCCTGCTAAAGAAGCAAACGAACTTACGCTTCGCATAGGGGCTATTCACTAGACGCCATATTTGGGTGCGCCGTTCAGAGCGCGTGCTCAGGAAGAGCTCACATTAATAGGCTGCTAAGACCGGAAGTCTTGATATTGGTGAATGCACGTTCCTAACGAACTCTGTGAAGCTCGACTTCACAACGCACTCAGCAGTCGCGCACGCAGCTATGGCCGCCGGTGAATACTCCCTACTAGCCTTTGCAAGTACGACCTCTTGTCGGTGGAGTGGGCAGAGTGTCTAATAGTCATGCATTGCTGAGGCGTGCCCACGGTTTCCTGAGTGGCGCCCAAACAAAGCGTTTTCCATCCACGGTGGACAGACTAGCTCACGAGGCGTGGCTGCTCGCAAACATCTACAGACCGTTTTCGTGTGACGGTAGTTACTTTGAAATATGAGGCAGCTGGGTTGGGTAACAAGGAACTAAAGTAAATAGTTTATGCATCCATCTACAATTAAAAAATAGTGCAGCCAATACAAAAGTAGAACTATTTGGCACGAACCCCTTGAAAGCTAGCGCCTTCCAGTCGGCAAATGAAGTGATGTGCTATTGTGGCCCAACTCGGTCAAGTCGGAATTCAACATGGCGGCCACCACGAGAAAACGCTTTTCACCCCTAAGCTGCGACTGCTGTGGAAGCTATGTCTTTGTTAGACCAGTCATACGCCTCTCTTTCACCACGTCGTCACGCTCCCGTCCATACCCACGCACGGAGAGCCGGGTCAGGTGATAAGAGGGAGGTGGCTGATTGGTCCGGAGGGCACGTAGCTCTAAAGTCTTCATGCTTTACCTGGTGCGTCTGCCTTAAAATATGGGCACTCAATTCGGCAACTAATTTGCGTATTTCTTTAACTATTAGAGACGCGGGGCGTTACCTAATGTGTTAACTTTTCTTATGTTGCAAATTATTCTGGGGCGTTTTTTTTTCTCGTTTTTTTTTTTTTTTTTTTTTAAGTTATTGCGCTCGAAATGTTGTACGTCGCAATAACAATGTCCTCAGAACCAGTGTTTTAGGCTTTCCACCAAAACGTAACGAAATGCGTTGTTACTTGCATATAGAAGAAACGGCTTACCGTCCTAGGTTACCTCGAAATAAAAGGAACGTGTTACCGTGACCGATAAAAAAAGTAGTGGACGTCACTTTTCTCTTACCTTTTTAATTATGAATTAACACGTTTTACTTTTTTGACGTTACAGTTACGCATAAGTGCCAGATTTAAAGAAACATTATGTCAATCCATAAATTTAACATAACTACCTTATCTTTTTATGGTTTTATCTGAAAACTTACAACAAAAAAACGCAAAAAAAAAAAAATTTTTTTAACGCTTTGGCGTTTCGAAACACAAAATACATTGAAATGTATTTTTTTTAAAGTCATGTGAAGAACATGTAATTAGTAACGTAACTACGTTACCCGTTACATGAAACAAGTAAAGAAAGTGTACTTTATTCGATATTGTTTTGAAAAGATAACGAGTACGTTACAGCGTTACCGAAGCCACGTACTACCGGAAACACCCGTTACTAGTATCGTGTTACCGCCAACACTGCTCAGGACCCATCATGCGCACTGCGATTCTTAAGCTCTCGTGGCTATCGTGGCATTGGCGCAGACAGATGAGTTAGATGTGTGCCTCTTTTTAGACAAAAACTAAATGCGCGCGCAAACGTGCTGCATTTCGTTTGTATGTTTCCCCATGTGACTAAGGACATGAAGCTCAAATGCGGCAGAGACAAAGCCACACCTCCTTTATTTCTTATTTCCCCTGCACGGCGAACCAGCGAAACAAGTAAAGAAAAAAAAAATCGCCACGCTATTTTAGGGTGTTTCAATTTCAGTTTAATTTTAAGGGCATATATGAATATTTTTCTTCGCGTTTAGGCATGCATTCAGCCGCGGTTTGGTGGAGAGTAGTTTGTAAATTGAAAGAGTAGATAGACGCTTTATTAGTTTATTTTATGATCGATGTTTTAGAAAAAGAAATATTTTCATTATTATTATTATAATAACTCGCTGCTGAGTAAAATGGACACACTTTCGACAGAAGATATCTTCCTGGTTTGTAATTTTTGCAGCATTTTTTTAAAGAGCAAAGTGTCATGTTCAAGTCTATTATCCACCGTAAGCTTTTAGTTTGACTTCTTGCTCTTTGAGGTCAAGGGAACTGTTTTATGTTCGTGAGTGCTCCCGCTTCTCACCTGTAATCCGCATGGAGGGTTTGTTAAATGGTGTCTCGTCCCCTTCGCCTGACGTGTTTATGCCTTTAGCTGCTTTTAAAACTTAATGAGGTCTGAACTGTAGGACGATATGGGATTTTGTCTTCTGATCTTTTTTTGTTTTGCTCAGTATTGTTATGTATTTAATGTTGGAGTGTTTGATGTGCGTGTTCCGGGAAGGCTCCCGGTGGGCATCAATAGTGAAACATAAACGAAGATACTCAGTTAAAAGGCGACTACATTCTAACGCCTTTCTCCTTAAAATAACATCTTAGTTAGACCACATTTAACATATCGATGTAAAACAAGGTACTTACGGGAGCATGACGAGAATCGACACTCCGAGGACGGAGTTGACAATATACAGTTTCCTCCAGTCCTCGACAAGCCACACGATCCCCGGTAGGAAAAGGATACCCGCGATCCAGCCGTAGCCATAGCAAATATTCAAGGCTATCCTAGACTTTGGACCAATCGTTTCAGCAACTGAAAAAGGTAATTTTGTTTTTGAAAAAAACGTGAAACGTCACTGTTATGTCACTTATGTTCAAATGCAACATTACGGCGATCTTTTAAGAAAAAAAAAAGAATATGCAAGGACATCTTCATTATGCCCATTTGTCTACAGGGTGCGGCAAATTAAAACGCCTCAGCATTAATCTGACCCGAGAGGTAAAATTACAAGCGGGGGAGTCCCGCCATGAAGTTAGGAAGAAACGTCGGTAGGTACTGCTAAACTTTTCTTTTGTGGAATTGTGGCAGTGTTTCACGGGTTGGAATTCCAGTGGCACTCAATATACAGTTCTACCATTTTGGCCGGCGCGTGAATGAGAGACCTCATATTGTCCTCTACTGTAGCACCTACAAGTTATCTATTTAAGCCAAATCATGAACTTGTATTTTCTCTACAATTTTAACTTTTCCTTGCATTAGCAGTCACTGAGCAGAAAGGACATACCCAGTGGTAATTAAGAAATATAAGATGGATGGAGAAATTTAAACGTATCAACACGACTACACTAAACCTTCATATTTGACAACACTTACGCAGGCTGAAGCTGGCAACTTGAAGTCCCGAAATTCCGAATGCAATTCCAACACGTGCGGCTAGGAAGAAATAGAAGCTGTTGCTGAAGACGCAGGCTACAGAGGACAATGCCAGTAAGATGCTTGACCATAAGGCAACTATCCTTCGGCCGTATCTAAAAGAAAGTTGAAGACGATCTTAAAGAGAGGCCAACGCCACTACATCACTATCAACCATAATTACTATCGTCACTGTAATAATCATCGTAATGACAGATTTGTTTACGGCTAGTACGGTGCCTGAAACTCGTGTCCTACTGGTGCGCTTAGTGCGTCCTGAAAAAATTGTCCCTAGATTTTCTCCAGATGACATCACGTGTCATGCTGTTGCAAACCGCAATCCTGGCGGTGGCACAGCGGTGGAGGGGAGTATGGAAGTCGCCATTTCCGCTGTACCTCGTTGTCAGCTCGGCAGTTCATAGACGCTTTTTCAGAACAAGTTTAGGCTCGCTTTTTCGCTGTAACTTTTACGACCAACTACCAGGATTCCGACATAAAACAGCATGACACACCGGAATCTGTGCCGTCATTTGTTGCCACTTCGCAACGTTGCTACAATAGCACACGAAACCGGTCTATGCGCTCAAGTATATAACACTTTTCTCATGAAATCCAGTCTATAAGCTATAACAACGTAAAAACGTTTGGCATGGTAGACGTTAGTAGATCGTTTTTGAAGCATATATACTGTTATATTAGACGTGATCAAGGAAACAAGTGTTTCTACATGCCCTAAAACCGCGGTCATGCCGCTAAGACATCGTACAAATGGCAGTCAGCAGACGCGAGAGAGCTTTTTGCACACCCGATATGGTACGATGGGCCCCCCGGTACGAATTGCGCATGCGCGCAGCATTTTGTGGTAGCACATGCGCAGTTCGTACCGGAGGGCCCATCGTACCGTATCGGGTGTGCAAAAACGGTTCCTTAAAACTTCCTATTAGAGTGTTTTAGGGAACCGTTTTGGCACATCCCATACGGTACGATGGGCCCTCCGGTACGAACTGCGCATATGCGAGTCTTCTGCGACAACGCATGCGCAGTTCCAACCGGAGGGCACATCGTACCAAATGGGATGTGCAAAAGCGGTTCTCTAAAATTCTCTATTGACGGGCTCTACACACCGGAATGGGCTCGTAGAAGACGCTGTGATTCAGGCAAGAGAGGGAATTCAGAAAAATACTTTCTACCCTTTATGGCCACCAGAGTTTGCATCCTATCTTCGGTTAACTTCTGTCTTGTCACGGGCGAGTGTCATGGTGCGCGTCCAAAAAGAGTGCTGCTGTTTCAATTTAATATTTACACTTAACTCATTTTGAGGCAGCGAAAATATTTGCGCTAGTTTTAACTCCCAATTGGGCCCAATTCATAAACACAAGTTTGTTTTTGTGGGCTTTGTCATATCGAATATGTACACCTCAATGTTACGCCTTGTTTTGTCACAGTGAATGTTTACACCTCAATTTTACGCATTGTGTTGTCATTGTGAATATTTGCGCCTGAATATTACGCCTTGTTTTGTCATTGTTAGTGTTTACACCTATAACTCAACCTTGTCAAACCCGCGTTCATAAATAAGAATTGTAATAGTAAATGGTAATACAACTTGTTGTTGCCAAATAACACAACTACAAAAATCAACAGTATTTTACAAAGACGCGCAAGGGACATCAGCAAAAAACATTTATATATATATATATATATATGTTTACACCTATAACTCAACCTTGTCAAACCCGCGTTCATAAATAAGAATTGTAATAGTAAATTGTAATACAACTTGTTGTTGCCAAATAACACAACTACAAAAATCAACAGTATTTTACAAAGACGCGCAAGGGACATCAGCAAAAAAAATTTATATATATATATATATATATGTGTGTGTGTTTGCCTGATACTTCAGCGCGTCTGCTTCATATGAGCATGAACATTGAAGCGTATTTGCTATTGCTTCTTTAAGTTGTTTAGATTGACACCAACGGAAGCACACCCTGTTGCATCTAGCCGAGCAAACGTTCAAACAATCCGGCTCATAAAAAAAAATTATAAAGGGTTTAATATTTTTGTGGATGTGATCCTTCTGATTCGCACCAAATAAATTTGCTGAAGAAAGTCTCATGGTGTCTAAACACTCACGTCTAAAAATGCGAGGGCGCAATGAAGTTGTTAAATGCTAAACATAGTAAATTTACCCGAAACTGAAGATCTCTGAACTACAACATAAACACGAAGGAAACTTAAGATTTCTATGCGCCTTTCATGTGTATAACACTCACGAGAAATTTGAAATAAACGCTTACCTGTCGGACAAGTTTCCGATGATAATAACGCCCAGCATGAGGCATCCCATGTAGGAACTTTGTACTAGCGACTTCTGCCATTTGCGTTCGCAAACCAGATCCCACTGTACATATTAGCAAAATAAAAACGCGCAATATTAAAATATTTGAATTTTCTATGTGTATGATTAGCAAATACGATGTTACATACAATGCAGTTCAGCATGATTGGAAACACGTCTTTCTAGCAAAATTTGCAGGAGCTTGTTTCCGAGCCCGAAACCATTTTCTGGCTTGTCGAGTACAGCAAGCTCAAGAGAACGAATTACATTTCTTTTAATGAATTTTGTAAAAGAGCTTACAAGATGGCTTTGCTGAAATTCAACGTAAATGTATTTAATGCAAGCAAGGATTTCATAATTCAAGTTCGCATGCGGCACATGAGTCGGTCATATTTCTGTCGTTCACATTTTTTATTGCTTGGGCAAGAGCTATACGAAAAGAACATTCAGAGTGCGGGCGAATTGATAACCCATCATGTTCAGTGGTAATCGCACTTGTCCTTAAAGGCCCGTTCACACTCTTGCGACCGAGTACGACTGAGAGAGAGAGATCCCTTTAAACTTAAAGGGGCGGTGCAACGATTTTTGGACTTCGGTCAAATATTTCTGAAAGTTTCCCCCTGACACTTCTAAAGTAAAGAACAGAAAACCGATTTCGCCTGCGTGTCCTAGTTGTTGCGTAAAAAAAAAAAAAAAGATAAAGATTGGCATTTCGGGCACCCCTCAACTTACTCCCAGCCTTCAGAGTCACACCTGGTCGCACTCCCAGTGACGTCGTTCGGAGTGCCCTGTAGCTTGCCGTGTGCTACCTCGGAGGACGCTTCCCCTCCCTCTCTCTGCGTACATTAGCGGGCGCTATGCTGCAGCTTAGAGCCGAGCGAGGTCACGTAATCTTTCCGCCGTAGTTCCTTCGGCTGCCACTTGGGGCTGCAGGTGGGGGAAAAAGCTCGACTTTTGCTTTGCGATTATGCAGCGGAATCGCGACATTTTCAATGAAGGAAGTGTTTTCTCTATCCTCTGGGACACGATAAACAACGTAAAAATGACGAGATGCAAATTCTTTTAATCATAAAATCGTTGCACCGCCCCTTTAAATGTTTTTAGAATGAGGGAACACACTGGCATTGTGGCGCCATCTATGCGGTAATTCTGGAACTGTATTTCACAAGAGCGAAGGTTTTGGGGAATTTCGGAGGTCAAATGTGCGTAATACCCATAGAACGGCTCGTTTATAACATTGACAAAAGTTTTTCGAGCCAAGAAAGAAAGGATAATGCGCGAGAAATAAAAAAATATGCCGGACCGCCGAGTTTACACTGCTTCTCAATAGATGGCGCCAGTGTGTTGTCTGGTTTAAGAAGTTTTAAGGAACCTAGGTTTAAGAAGTCGCAAGAGTGTGAACGCTCCTTAACGCGGAAACGCGCTGCTCTCTCCAGCGAACACTCGACTGGTCGCATTCACGGCAACTAATCGAATCATAATTTAAGACAAAACCCTGAGACGGCAAAAACCGAAGGCCGACACAACACACGAAGTCTCAATCGCAGCTGAATTTACTTGACAAAAGTTTAATTTAATTTATGGTTCAAGTACTCCACCAAAGCAAAAGATGAGAAAAGTAAAAATAGCGACACCCTTTCAATAAATACATACGAGAGAAAGGGATCATGCAGAAGACCCCCAAAAGAACTTCGCCCTTCTGTCAAAACAATTAAGCTGTTTTTAAGACTTCGTATGTTGTGTCATGTTTCGTTTTTCCCCAGTCTCGGTTTTTTGTCTTAAATTATGTGTAATAATCTCCAGCTAGTTTGCGCCCTAAGTTTTCGCTCTTTAATCTAGTCACGTGGGTTAACATGGAACATCCTGTGCTGTCGGGGGCCGCCGGGGCCGCCGAACTGGCCGAATGCAGTAGGCTTCTATCACTGCCTTCGCAAACGTCATGAAACTCCATCAATAGACAACAAAACTAAAACCCGAGTGTTTGTCAATAATGGCAACATCAAGAAGAAATAAGAATGCAGTGTTGTGCCTTTAAAATTATTCACCTTTACCCTTTACAAGTCGGCGCAGTGTTTGTCGGCGGCTCCCGTTGCAGCGGCGGGACGCTCCTCGGGCGGGTTGTTTCACGTTGCCCCACGTGGCAAGATTAGTTGCCGCGTACAGCACCAGTCGAGCGCTCGCTGGCGAGAGCCGTGCGTTCCGGCGTAATGAACAGCTGGGGTAACCACGGTGATATATGCGAAGACGAGAAACGCGCAAAAATGAGCAAACATTAAATTGTTTCTTGACTTTGGACTGAGATGGTATGGTGTCGTGTTCTCTCCCCATGCCACCCGTCGCCAAGTTTGTAGCAGGTACAATGTTTGTTACCTGGACATAGGAAATGTCCGTGCGACGTTTACCAGCCGACGTGTTACGCTTGACATTTCGCTTTGGATATTCCATTTTTCACACTTGATGTAACGCAGAAATATAGCGAGTGGTGCTCTAATACATTCTCTATGTCTTGATGCCACAGGCAAAACAACAGTGGAGAAAATCACTTGCACGTTTCGTAGATAGCCATCAATGGTATGTCATGCAGGATAGCTTCGAACCGAAGTGGAGCATAGCCGCATTCTTTAATCTATTACATCTACCCGGTACGGATCGAGAGGACTTAATTTCTCTACAGGGTGTTCCTGAGCGTTGATCGTGGGTAAAGCTATTCGCATAAATGAAACGATAGGCGAAGTTCACTGAAACGTTTCCACGAATATGTCTCTAGCTAGTGTATTTACAACAGACAAGAGTCAGTGGTGTGGAATTGAGGAACAAAATTAAGCCTAAAAGTACCGCTTCTGTTATGCACATAGCGAGAAAAACGGTAAATAAGACTGTCTAATTGACACCGCTGCTCACAGATGGCACCACACACGCTCTATCCCCTAGATCTTCTGTTAGGTGAGCATCTCACAGAAGATTGAATGTTTCTGCTTCATGTTGCGACATATGGTAGTAGTAGCGTCAACCAGGCAGTTATTACTCTTAATTCTTCCCTCGTACATTAGTAAAAGCAAAACTTTGTTTACTTATTTCTTTTTTCTTGCGACCAACACTCATGAAATTTAAGTATGATAAATGCACCACCTTGAGTCACCTTTGTGCAAAAGCTTAATTGCAGTCAGTTTATTGATTCATTTATACGGATATTTTACCCCCGAATAACGCTCGGGAACAACCTGTAGAAATATAATAAAGAACAATACCATAAAGAAACCTCACCTCATTCGAGACGGAATGTCCAAAGACATGTTCATCATAGATCCAGGAATCGCAGGGAATCGTCGTGGCATTGTTGACCCCAGTAGTACCGTTCAGTGGCACGTCGTACATAAGACACTGACTGTAAGATTCCGACACGTTGTCATACGGGATGAACATCTTCTTCAACTGCTCGCCCGTCCTGTTTCCGTCCGTGTCCGGGTAGGAGCACCAGTGGTCGTTGTTTGTAACCAGGAACACGTAGGCCATGTTGTTGAGGCCTGTCAGTATTCCACGGTACGTGACGAAGGCCACGAAGAAGCCTTGCCATCGGCCAAAGTTGCCGATCAGGTCCACCACATCCGCCATCCTTCCTCCACTCGATCCTACAAGGTCATGCAATAAGTACTGCTTGAACCTCTAGTGCCCGTTGCATCTATTTATTTTGCTATACCGTCAGCATTCTGAATGAACATCAAGGCCAGTAAGTGCTTTCTATATACAATACAGTTTATAAAAAAGGAGTGATATAAAGGTAGCTATCCGACAAACAAATGCTTAAGTAGTCTGGCATTAAAAAAGTCAGTGAATTCTCATCGACGAAACAAAACTTTTACTAACCTGATTCTTTTCGCTCATATTATTAGGAAAAAAGGATCCCAGAAACAAAGCAGTTTTATGTTACGATTCAATGACTGACATGCAACTTCCTTTGTGTAGGCCTAGCTGTGGTAACTCCCGAGTGACAGTTAAGAAACAGCTGTAATTAATCTAGACAGGGGCCGTGTAACTACATTTGAGTCTTAAAGAACTGATTAAAAATGTTTTCATTATGAAATCTTCGACAAGCGCATGCAGTTTTGACTGACCTATTATGTAATCAAGCGTCTCTTTTTTTCAGAATTCAAGCTTAACTTTACTATTTTTACAGTATACACCACTTACCTCAACAACGCCGACCGCCTGCGGGTCTAGTGGTCAACTGAGTTTTTTTTTCGGCAAGCTCCTTGCGAGCGAGAAGATAGCGAAGGTAATTAAAGCGTCATAAATGGCGAGATATTTGTTTTATGGTAGATGCGTTGGGAGTCGGACTCCGTAGCTACCTTATCGTTAACTATACTCCTCGCAGTAAAACATCTCCACGGGGCCAGTCCGCCAAGTCCAGACTTCCTGCTTGCCAGGAAAATGAAGGCACAGACATTGTGGTTCACATACTTCTAAGTTATGGTGCTTGGAACGCGTCTTGAAACGTGGTTCCTCAATTTTCTCGTGATGACGTCATAAAAGTGGCATGCTGTTTCCTGCTACTCTGTTTGCAGTGGCACGACAGCACAGGCGGGTGCCAGAGACGCCTCTTGTGCTGCAAGTCTCTGTGCAACCTGACAGTCCACGGGAGTTTCAGCAGTCAGGGGTTTGGACGCCACGACGACATTGACCCTCGCGTTGGCTCGTTCTTTTTTCTTTTTTTTTTCTTCAAAACTTCTACGACCAACTACCAGGATCACGACATCCGACAACGTGACATGCCGGCAACTGTGACGCAATTCGTTGCCACTTCAGGAGTCTCTTCAATGCGTGGGCAGGATAGGACGCTAACCATACCAGTCGACGACACGTTCCAGGTACCGTGCCTATAGGCTAAGCAAGACACGAAGATAGACAAGGCTGGTAGAAAACAATGACGCAAGAAAAGTATCCTGAAGGCCTAAAGTGGCGGTTAATGTTTCGCTAAAAGAAATAGCAGCTAAGTCCTTTAGCAAAACCCGTGCGCTGCTCTGAGACCTTCAGGAGTCTTCGTTTTAAGTATTTGAGCCGCAAGAATGATGGGAAGTACACGCCGCCGTTCAGAAGAAAGCATTGAATTGGGATTCTTCTTGTAGTATTATACGAGTCTGGAGGAAGCGACATTCTGGGACTAGCAAATTTTAACACCCCGTCGTTTCGTTGACAAAGGCGGGCGCATAAATTTGGCCAAAATCTTCTAACTAGTATGCCGTATTGAATCGTCGGGTTCAGCATATCTGTGATATGAAAGAAAAGCCGCTACGCCCTTTTTAATTTCTTCACTTATGGTGAGCATCGCTGGGAACATAAAAAAAAGAAAATCAAGGAATGGTGCAACGAATGTTAAAATTTAACTTGTTCAAATGCCATAATAGCCAGAAAGCACAGCAGAAATTGCAGCCTTTATGTATATTATTGTTTCTCTAAAAAAAAACGATAACCTTGTTTGAGTTAATTTAAGTTTCATGTATCCTATTCATAACTAGAATTCTAATTTATCCCCTTGTGCCTCTGGCGCATGCCAGGATACTTGAAGAAAAACAAATATTAAAAGACATTAACACCCATGAGACTTTTTTTTTTAAATACTTACGGGTAGTGTAACGAGGGGGGACTTGCTTCTTTCGTAGGTAATACACCAAAGTGCTGAGGCGAAGTGCAAGATTTACAAGTAGAGAGCAGCGGCCTGAAAAAATAGTGCCCGGCCGATTCCTGATGCCGGAAGATAATAGGAGGTAAAGTCATGACGAAAAGGCTCCTCGCGCACAGGATAAGCGTAAAGCAAAGCCGGTATCAACTATGGTTTACCATTCTTGTAGGTTTTTAACTCCACTACAAGTGAGGAAAGAAACGGAGGGCAGCATACACACGTGCAGCGTTCATCAGAACAGCTTTATTTCGACATTTCGGAGTGGTCATCCAGGTACCCCTTCTGATTCTCCTCTGTGTATGGCTGGTTTCTCAGAACCTCTCGTAATATTTAACAAACACGCAATCCTGACTTCGTTTTTTTTTTCTTTTTCGTCGTAATTCTGACGCATTTTGATTCCATTAACCTACCCAGCTTGCGGTCGGTTTCCTTTGCCGCATACTACACGCTGGAGGAGGATCATGGCGCCCAGGGTTCCAAAAACATAAAAGTACATTTAACTGAGCGTGGACGTGCGACCACCCTGATATTGGCGTCCAACACCCTTTCGCGTTCTTGAATTCACACCTTTATTTCCGCTCCACCGTCTTCTGCTGCAACACTTTTGTGAGCTTCCAAATGCCCCGCGTGGTCTTGGACGTTCTTTTTGGACAACCTGCAATAGGGGAAAAAAGTTAAGAGAAACTGTGATCAATGGCAAAGCAAGCAAAGTCATCTGATTAAGTTAGGGCATGTTACATTCGGTTAGGTTCGGTTAGGATAGGTTAGTGAGGTTAAGTGACGTTAGATGAGGTTATGTGAATTTAGGTTAGGTTAAGGTTCGGTTAATGGAGTAAGGGTTAGGTAAGGTAAGGTTAGGTGATGGTAGTTGAGGTTAGGTTAGGTGAAGTTAGGTGAGGTTAGTTTAAGTTAGGTTAGATTAGTTTAGGTCAGGTCAGGTCAGGTTAGGTTGGGTTATATTAGATTAGGATAAAAAAGGTTAATAAAGGGAGGTTAGGTGAAGTTTGCAAAGGATAGGTGAGGTTACATGAATTTAGATGAGTTAGCCTAAGTTAGTTTAGGTTAGGTTGAATGTATTGTCCATTGTCCTCCTTTTTTTTTAGTTTGTTGTATCCTATTTAGTAAGTGTGGCCAAGCATGTGCCTCAGCAATGACGACTGAGGTTTCTCTCTTACTTGGACTGGGAGAATCGTTCCCCTTCTTCCAAAGTATCATTGAGAACGCTTCCGAACGTTTCTGGGAGGAGAGTGACCAATGCGGCGAGTGACAAGATCATGACGCTGTAGACAATCAGGACAAGTGTGTCACCCCTCGAGAGCACTTGGAAATTACAAAGGAAACAGTAGGCGGCCTCACTAATTTTCACACAATAAATAAACGTAAAACAGTAAAGTTTATGAAAATTACCATCTTTAAAGCACGTTTCCTTAAATTCTAAATAAAGCTAGTGAGAAAAAAACTTCCTGCCGACCGTTATAAGAATAATTGTATATTCAGAAGCAGGCAAAAACGTAGACAAATTGTGAAAGTGACAAGGCAACGAACGGACTATGTCTTCACGAACATGAAATATAACAACCTCCCGTTTTTATCCGAAATATTTGGCATAAATGATTAAGATTTGCTTTGTTTGAACATCTTCGAATAACGTTCTACTGTTAACAGAGCTATTTTTTAATCAATCTAAATATTCGACTGACAGTATCACTGAGCATGTCCATCATTTTACCCGCTCTCCGAAAGAAAAAAACATAAGAAAGCGTGCAGTTTTATATAGTAGTTCTACGGAGAGTGTATGCCATTTAATTCGAACAGTACTAAAAAAACGCCTTGAAAGCAAGACTAACGAGTTCAGTGCAGGTGGTGTATACGACCGAGGGGACAAATAAAATGGGGGTAATCCCGTCGAGAAGCCGGATAGATTACTAAACTTTGTTAAGAAACTTTTTAATAAGTGAAAATAAAGAGGTGATTGCGATTTGAAGTTTGCTAACCGTTGGAAAACCACAATGTCAGTGTAGTTCTGCAAGGATTCGCACACATGAGAAGCGACGGAGTGCGCTAAAGTTACAATTTGTGCCACAGGCGTCAAGGATGGCGGTACGAAAATGTTGTTGAAAACATTAACATCCGCGTTTTTTGGACTGCCGGCTTTACGCAAATTGCACGAGCGGAAAGGTTAGCCCACGGCCGCGCTAACTATGCACGCCGAGTCCTTCTTAAACTGACTGATTTGAAGATTTCAAGTGACGCTCATCAAGTTCCTAATTGAAACCATACAACTTTTTTCATGTTTAAGATGTTAAATCACAAATTGTATTGAATTATTCGACTTATCGAGACGAAGAGCCCCCTATATTATGTCCTCCTGGCCACATAACTCACCCGAACAGACGCATAAATCTCCCAATTACGGCTTTCTTTTATATTAAATCTGTTATAATAAAAATAATCAAACAGCCTATTCGCCTCGAGATCAAACACTGTCACCACCGTGTGGCCGAAATTGGAAACATGCGAAAGTGGGGATACCGTGGTGCGTCGTCTGCTGAGGGCGCGTGTCCACTGGCATGGATCTCGACCAGGCAAGCCCGTTTCCGGCTCAGCTAAACCCGATCCTTATTAAATGCTTTTTTTTTTTATTTTCTGTTTACAAAAGGTTGTGCCGTATTTCTATCGTTTCGCATGCGTGAATATTAAGCAAAGCGAATAATATTAAGTCAGTTGCTTCCAATCCTCTTAGTGGTGTGGTTTGTAGAACCGCTGGCTGCACATATATTTGTTATCTCGCAGAATTCACATCTTTCATAATACATTAAATGCTGATTGGAGGTGGGGGTTGATAAAAAAAATAACACGACTGATCGCCTCCCTTTAATAGACTAAGCAATAGATAAATCTGTTAGTTGATTTTTTAAAGCGCAGCTTTTAGGTGCCCGTTTCCGGCTTGAGCGGCGTCGGCGTCGGCGCAACTGCGCGGTGCATTTTGGGACGGTGCCGAAACGTCACCGGCGAAGCGTCGCCAGTGACGTTTCGGCACCGCGAACGCGCGTCGCATGAGGACGCGCGTTTCGCGCGTGAAAAGATGAGAATAGGAGGAGGGGAAGGTACGAATGAGGAGGAGGGGCATACTACTCTTCAGTACCCTCTCCTCCTCCTCCTCCTCAACAGTTGCCTCTAAATCGGCGTTACAGGAATTTGCAAACGTCTTTCATTTTAAACAGTCATAAATGGCATAAATGGCATGCTGCAGTCCCAATTCAAACTTCACATCGTGGCGCCTACGAAATTCTAATATGAACACGGGAAGCCTTTTACAGTATAGTAATTTTCGAGTTATTCTTTAAACAGTGTAATCACACTCGATGACAATCACAAGCATGCTAAAGTGGTTTACCGTGCAAACCTGTGTCCTAAAAGGAATATTGTCACGAATGACAAGTGATGAGGTGATAATAACCGAAGAAACTAAACGTTTAATGGGGCGAACTTGTGCCCAAAAATAAAAAGGGAACAGAAGAAAGTAGAGCGTCGCGGGCGTCGAAGTCGGCGTGACAGCAGAGTCGAACGCTGGGGCGAAACTGACTCCGGCTTGCCACGCGGAGCCGCTTTTGTACACGCGTGGGCTTCTGGAGCATTCTGCAAAGAAGGTTCGGCGCGTAGAACATCCTAACTTCGAATCAGCCAAGATGGTTCTCGAATTTACCAGAATACTAGTTTGCAAAAATAAACAAAAAGATGCGCTGCTCCCAGGAATCGAACCTTGATTTTCGCGTGGGAGCCAGGTACGATAACCGTTAGGCCGCGCGCGCGCTGCCTACTTGGCTAGCTGCGCGCGCGGCAGTATGAACACGTCAAAAATATTAAAGCAGCCATTTTTCACTTCTTTTTTTACTTTCTTCTTTCAGAAGAAAACTCCATTTAAACAGGAAACAAAATCGCAATTAAAACATTGTTTAAATACTCGCAAAGTTAAGCCGATGAACTTCCCAGTCCAGATATGCCCCACACTCTATTAAAAGCCCGTGCGTCCACGTTCCCGTACAACACTCGCAGAGCAAATCACCACAGCTTGCGGAGCCAGCTCAGCGAATGACGATGCCGAAACATGTTAAGACCAAAAAGCGCAGTCTGAGTAGTGACATTAGGCAATGCAAGCGTGACGTTTTGCATTGCTTAAAGGGATGCTGAACCGAAACCTGGATTCCCCAAAACACGCGGCCAAAAGCGTGCAACGGGATGCTACAAACACCAAAACATCACTCATACAGCCATATCTCGAACAAATGACCGTATTTAAAAAAAAAAAAAAGAGGCGCATTTGGCAGGAATGTTGACGTCATGTTTCTCCGAGAAAAAGAGGGAACGGCCTCGCGCCTTCTCCGCCTCGCGGCCTTCAGGGGGCGAAGCGAAGAGAGGAGGAAACTTGGTATCTTGACATCACGCGCCTCGTCGGCCTGGTTCAATCTCGACTTCGTTTTCCAAAAATACGGCCGTCCATTTGAGATATCGCCTTACTAATAGTGTTGTAGGGATTGTAGCGTTCCGCCTACAACTCCAGCATTGTTTTTTTGTTGTTTTTTTTAAATCCAAATTTCGGTTCACCATCCCTTTAAAGAGATGGTGAACCGTAATTTGGATTAAAAAAAAAACAAAAAAACAAAAAAAAAACAATGCTGGAGATGTAGGCGGGACGCTAAAATCCCTGCAACACTATTAGTAGGCTATATCTCAAATGGACGGCCGTATTTTTGGAAAAAGAAGTCGAGATTGAACCAGGCCGACGAGGCGCGTGATGTCAAGATAGCTAGTTTCCTCCTCTCTTCGCTTCGCTCCCTCAAGGCCGCGAGGCGGAGAAGACGCGAGGCCGTTTTCTCTCCTTCTCGGAGAAACATGACGTCAACATTCCTGCCAAATGCGCCTCTTTCTTTGAAAAATACTGTCATCCGTTCGAGATATCGCCGTATGAGTGATGTTTTGGTGTTTGTAGCATCCCGTTGCACTCTTTTGGTCGCGTGTTTTTGGGAATCCAGATTTCGGTTCAGCATCCCTTTAATGTCACAACTCAGACCGCGACTAAACTTATGTTTCGGCATCGTCATTCGCTGAGCTGCCTTCATAAGTTGTGGTGATTGGCTCTCCGAGTGGTGTGCGAGAAAGTAGACGCAGCTGCTTCTAGAGCGCAGCTCTTAGGGACCCGTTCCCGGCTTGAGCGGCGTCGCCGTCGGCGTAACCAAGGTCACCCCAAGGTCACGTGTCCCCCAAGGTCATCCCAAGGTCACGTGACCCCCAAGATCACCACAAGGTCACGTGACCCCTCCCCTAGGGTCACGTGGCCCACAAGGCCACGTGACACCCAAAGTCACGTGACCCCCTTAGGTCACGTGACCCCCCTCAGGTTATAATAATAATAATAATAAATCCTTTATTGCACAGTCTTTCGTACAGTGAAATCAATGGCCCACTTAAGCGCGCAAGCGCTTGTGTGCGGGACCATGGCAACCCAGCAACGCACTCAAACAGTGCATACATCTCGCTCAAAACAAAAGTAAATGATGGCAGTCACATCTTGCTCAAAACAAGTGTACAGAATGTTAAAATCGTGGTGACGAGTCCGCTGGGAAAATAGATAATACATGAGAATTGATAACATTTATAATTCAAACCGACAACACCATTCCTTGAGCTTCTGTTTGGCTACTTTTAAAGATGGCAAGTCGCATAAAAGAAGTCGCGAGGCCGTTCCCTCTCCTTCTCGGAGAAACATGACGTCAACATTCCTGCCAAATGTCACGTGACCTCCCCAGGTCACGTGACCCCTGAGGTCACGTGACCCCCTAATGTCACGTGACCCCCTTGAGGTCACGTGACCTAAAGTAGTCACCTATCCCTCAGTACGCTTCCATCTTCCTCCTCAAGAGCTGCGCTCTAACCGGCGTTACAGGGAGTTGTAAACGGCTTTCATTTTTTTGTAGGTTAATTAGGGTGAAGGGTTCGGAAAGTCTCGAAGATTAGCTAGCCCTCATCAGTAAAGGGGCGTCGCTGCAGTATATGTCGAGGTGCGGTTTATTTGTTGGAGCTGCGAAGTCTACTACGTTTGATTAGAAGATGATTTAGCCAGAAATTTATAATATTAGCCTCTTGACATCCGTGGCCCTCCCCGAGAAAGGGGAAGAGGGTGAACCCACACTACCTAGAAGAACATCTGATAACATGCAGGCTGCTGCGTTGCTCAGTTACTCGATCCTTTCTTCCACTCGCGGCATATATTAGAACACTTTGTTTCACTTGTCCCAGTTTTCATAACAACAAACAGTTTGCGGATCGTAACTATAAGAGTTACGATCCGCAAACTGTCCGTTGACATGACAACTGGAAAAACACTCTGCCATTATCGCAACGTAGCAGTTGTTCGGACTCCGAAAAGCTTACCATGGCACAGTGAATGGAAACATTTCCTGCAGCGCGCAACCCTCTTACTCACAAAAGCTATCAATAGCACGGCAGCTTCCAATAAAACACTAAATTATCTGAATGCTAAATATATATACATATATATATATATATAAGTGGAGGAGATCCAGGAAAGGCCTTTCTTTACTGCACCGACGTTTCAAGCGGGGACCGCTTTTCTTCAGGGTGAATGGTTGTGAAATGTCCTCTTCTTCTTGATGATGTTCGTGTGGAAGAGGAAGAGTTACTATGAAGGGTATTAAAAATATTCAGAACAGGAGCAAAAAAATTATCGTAAATCTTTGAAATTAGTAATTATAAACAATGTTAATCCAATTCAATAAAACGAAATAAATTGATTTGTAGTATTTGGCACAGTCTTTGTTACAGCTCCTGAGCACAATCACCCCCGAGCAACCGTTTCATATATATATATATATATATGAAACGGGCAAGGTGGCGGGAGGCCGAAGGCGTGGCTATAATATAACTGAGAAGAAAAAAACCTTAGTGAAAACAGCAACGACGGACGATTTATTCTTCGACGTTTCGGCCGGAGTCCGGCCTGGTCCGTTGTTGCTGTTTTCACTAAGGGTTTTTTCTTCCCAGTTTCAGCAGTATATATATATATATATATATATATATATATATATATATATATATATATATATATATATATATATATATATATATATATATATATACTGCTGAAGAAGCCATAAGTTCCGTAAAATATAGCAACAACATTGAAGCTGCGATTTTGTGACCCACAGTGCCAGTAATATGTATGTATCCTGGTTGGAATTCCTTGTTTTTTTTAACTTCTACACTGGTTAACCGATACATCTTTTTTTAACAGACGAAAATATTTAACATAAGTAGTGCAGTTCACCCGGAAAGAGGCATCCATCGTGGTGATCCATGCTTACCAACGTGTGCTTAGAGCAGACGAGGCATCCACACGAGCGATTATTTAAATTTAGGCCGCACCCTGGTAACACGATTCGATCGATCCCGAGGCTAATAGCGGTCAGCATGCCCGACCGGGAATTGAGAGATCCCTAATTCCAATCCTGGCGCCGCCAAAAATTTTGAGTTCGGCAGTTAGCCTTTGTTTCATTCGATAAGTACGGTTCATTGCTCTTATTAATTTCAAATATTTCAATGGAGTGTGAAATAAATGAACATAAGACATTTTTTGGCGTTTTTTGTTTAAATTATGTTGCGCCAAGACCCCCTGAAATGTCACTCTGAGGTTACTGCTCATATCGACTTAAAAGCACCGCCTCCCGTCAAAAATTTGGTCTTCATTTTTACTTTTTCGCTCTCTAAGCAAACAAATGAAACGATCTCCGTCTTTGATATATTTAAAGCACAGCTCTTAGGCGCCCGTTTCCACTTTCGCGGCGTCGCCGTGGGCGTCGGCGTAACCACCCCGCGAAAGTTAGCATGGAAACTGAATCGGTATTGAGGTCACGTGACGTGAATTTCCCTGATTAAATTAACGGGGAAACTTAACCGGCTAAATTTAGCGAGAAACGTTTCGCAAAATTTCCTGTTAAATTTTGCGTGAAAATTCTAACTGAATTTCCTGCTAAATTTTCGCTAAATTTAGAGGAAAATTTAGCAGAGAAGTGTACCGGGAGGAGGAGAGGGGAGGAGCAGGGCAGGAGGAGTAGGAAAAAGGAGTAGGAGGGGAGTGTACAGCGAAGAAGGAGGGAAATACCCTCCCCTCCTTTTTCTCAACGATTGCGCTCAAAATTTCGCATTACAGAAAATCGTGAACGTATTTCATTTTTACCGGCAAACACTGTGTACCCTATTTTGTCAGTTTTTCAATGCAAGATATGTGTAAACAAAGCGAGAATATTTATACGCACAATGACGTATATCCAGGGCTCGAATGTGGCTCCGAGTCTTCCCAGTGTGGTGCACAGCCCGAAGGCTCCACTCCTTGCTGCCGTTGGAAAGACTCGTTCATGTAGATGAACTGCGTCGTACAGCCCAGAATGTACACTAGCCAGCACACCATCCTTATTGCGATCCATAACGTCGAGAGGTCTGGAAAACAGATTTTTTTGATTACTCACCCATTATTTTCGCTTTGATGTTTACAAATTTTATCTTTAACTTCCTAAGCTGAATTTGTACGGGTCGATTGGCATTCAAAGAGGGCTGTAAACATGGGCCCATATAACCTTCTAGCGCCTTTGATTTGAGTAGTACGCCTATTTTAATCGAAAATAGAGTGCTGCTGCCAGTAAAAATTTTAATGTTTGAAGGGAGTTTAAAGGGTGTGGAAAGATGTGCCAGGCTGAAGTAAGTACACCCTTTAATTGTTAAGAATTTTCGCTGCATTGACACCCGCTCCAAAGAGCTTGTTTGAGGCGAATGAATATGACCTTTACTAATTCGTTTTTTTTTTGTTTGTTTTTTGTGGGGGGGGGGGGGTGTTCTTTTTTGCTCGTTTTTTGTTGGGTGGAGCACAGCCGGGTGGGAGGCAGAGGCAAAAGGCTGCAAAGTGATACGATCCTTCAACTTACAGATTTCCATCGACTTATAACAACGATGAGAAAACTCGAAAATACAATCGTTATAATAGACTAATGTTGCATCTGGACAGAATACCCCACGCAGAAACGCATGGTCCTATAGGATATCATCGTTTTAAGCGGTGCATCGTTCATTCATTCATTCATTCATTCATTTGTTTATTTTCTGTGGTCATGAACAACTTGACGCCTTGATAATGATGCACAACAAAATGTTCACAGGTTAGTTACAAAGGTCTTAAAAGATACGAAATTTTAGGTTAGAAACATCAATATCTGCTCCACTGAGGGTATTGAAGAAGTGTTAAATACGGGTCATTGGACTGGTTGGGATGATGCGATTAACATAAAAAGTCGGAGAGACGCGCAAAGCTCTAATCGGAACGTGAATATTAATAGCAGATGCGAGATCCGGGCAATAAGTTAATCCATGAATATATTTGTACAGGAAAACAAGATCGCGCTCACGCCATCTTCAACTCAAAGTAGGTCATTTGCATCGTTACAACAGTCTCGCGTAAGAATAATAAACAGTACGACCAATGTAACGATCATAAACAATTTAAAAAAAAAACGCTTTTGAACATATTCAATCATCTCTCGGCTCGTAGAACTAATACAATTCCAGACTACAGAGGAAAACTCCAACTTGGTCCGGATTAACGAGAAATATAACCGTACAATGGAAGTAGATGTGGAGAACTCACGCGTTATTTTAGAAATTACTCCCAGCTTACGCTACGAGCCATTTATAAGGTTGTTAACATGTACAGCAAAGCATAACGACGAGTCTGTGTGTACACCAAGATCACGCGTGCACTCAACTCTTCGCAGCGGATCATTGCCAATCTGGTAACAAAAGTTTTTTTTTTCTATCTTTCTAGACAAAGACATAATAACGGTTTTAGAAGGATTGAGCGTTAGCATGTTATGACGACACCGATTGCACAGAAGCCTAACATCCTCCATAAGCTTTTCATAGTCTTCCAAGGGTGTGTGGTATTATTATAAGTGGATTGTACTCTATATCTATACTATGCAGGACGCGAAATATTGTCAAGAAGGAATCAGCGTATCTGTAACCTTGGCATTGCGGAGACTCACACCTAAGATTCAGTCTTTAAATTGTCAGGCATACAAGACGGTGGGGAAATCAACTGGGACGTGATTCCTATGTCGTGCGTGATTCACTGTTTCCTTTATTTGCTGTTTTTGTACATATGAGAACTGCATCTGGTACTTGCTGCTTGTAAGCGTGTTTCTCGTATAACAATATGGCTCGACTCCTGCTAAGATCGTCAGCATTGTATTTGCTCTGCGTTCAGCAGCCCCCTGAAAGTTGTACTGTTCTGGGCTCCTAGAATATTAGTTCCAGGAAAAGCTGATTTACACCAATAAAACTGAAAATATTGCTTTACAATGCCAATTTATTCTGGGGCATCGTATTAGGAGCTTTGTCATTTCATTCAATGGGATATTTCTATGTTTGCCGTGATTGGACAGATGTTGCGCGAACAGCAAGTGTACTTGCAACATTCTTGGTGGGGAGGTGTTAAGTAACGAAGGATTTTGTTAGAAATAAGTAAGATTTGTTTTAGAAAAGTCTATCTTTCTACAGTTGCGTCGGCATCGTTTTATTTTTTTTTTTTAGCTTTCTTTGTGAGTGTCGGCGTTTTGGAGGGAGCATTTGCGGGGGCAGAGCGGCCGGGAGTGGGGAGCGGCTTCCCCGCGGTCGTTAAGAAACGTCTCGGGTTTCGGTAGCCTGCTCGGACAGATCCCTCCTTGCAGCTGGTTGTGGCTTTTAGCCGAATGTGCCTGTATATAGAGAGTTTCGCCGCTTAGTGTAAAATTGTCGCTATTTGCGGGATGCAATAACTTAGCGGTTGGCGCCAGTCAGACTGGAAAAATTGCAGAGAACAACCCTACAAGGAATTTAGGTTTGGCGGTTACAGCGACAGGATGACAGCTCGCCGACCATTGGACGACAGTGTACCACGTGGGAGTGGTGAAATTTGAAGTGATTGGTCCATCTCTGGAGGGAAAGGAGGCATCTACGAGGCTAGAAAAGGGCTGCCGAGAGGGTTCTCGGGGGAATTCGGCTCTTGAGACTGGGGACTAAAGTATGGGGTTTTAATTTTGGAAGTTTTGGTATTACCGTTGACTTGTCGTTTTGTTTCGAAAATAAACGTGGCCACACTGGCCACCATAAACCTACCAACGTCGTAATGTGTCCAGCGGGATCGAACAACTTTTAGTTTTTTTTCTTAATCGACTTCCCGGGGGACTACCATCGGGCGAACACCATCATCGGTCGTCACCCTCCTGACCGGGCCCCTTCACCCTCGGAAAGTTGACTGGCGCAGTCGACAGGATTGAGAAACCCCGACCACAGGGGTGCTTCGCGTGTGGGAAGCTGGGGCATTTTAAGCAGAACTGTCCTGGATTAGCGCATAGAGCCGTGGACTCCGGGAATAAATCGGCCTCCGCGGGTCTGAGTGCAAGGGCAGCGCTTTTGCCGCAGTCACGCGAGACCCTTGAGATGGCGGGGACGCGCAGGCATGGGGAAACAGGTTCGGGTATAAGCTTGGTACAGCTTACGGCAGGGGGCACACCCTTCTCTGCCTGTTTGGACTCGGCGCTGACATAACTGTCGTGAGGCGGGAGGTGGTGCCCGAGGAGTCACGCAGGCGGGGAGGGGGAGACATCCTGCTCAGAGGTGCATTCGGCCAGACGATGACGGCAGAGCTGAGGTATGTGCCGTTGGGGCTGTGCACCGCAGACGGCGGGACTGGCCAACATGTCGCCGTGCTGTGTGCGGTAACGGAAAGACCCGCGCAGGGGGTGGACGCGCTGCTGACGCCGGACGCATTTGAGGAGCTTACGCGAGCAAACGCTGAGTCTGCTGAGCAGGCAGAACAGGTGCAAAGGCTGGAGGCAGAAATCAGAGCGGAACAGGACCAGGTCTCCGGCGATCCCCCTTTGGAGTTCGAGGAAGTGGTAGAGGGTATTGATTCGGCCGGGAGCACGTGTGATGTAGACTTGGTCGAGACAGTTACGGAACGGAGCGCTACCGAAACGGGGTTCGTAAGCGAACAGCGAGACGACGGCTCTTTGCAGGGCTCGTGGGAACAGGCCCGAAGCGGCACGCATGGCATGTTGATTGATGGTAATTTGTTGTATCACACGGAACGAATTGACGGGAAAGAATGCAAACAGCTGGTGCTCCCGAAGCCCCGTAGGGAAGAGGTGTTACAATTGGCGCACGACATGCCATGTGGAGGGCACTTCTCACAAAAGAAAACAAAACAGAGGATTAGAAATTCGTTCTTTCGGCCAACCATGGCGGCGGATGTCAAGAGATATTGTCAGTCTTGTCATGGGTGTCAGATTTTCGCGCGGGAAATGGCGACGGACCGAGTCCCAATAACTCCGTTGACGAGACCTGAGCGACCTTTCGAGACTGTCTTTATGGACTGCATCGGTCCCATGGAGCCATGCTCAGCTCGCGGGCATAGGTACACTCTAAAAAAAAAGGGAGTAGTACTTCCTCCCTTAAAGGAGGAACTCGCGTGTCCCTTATATTGCTCTATAAAGGGAAGAAATTTCTTCCTACAAAACGGGGAGGAAATTTGCTCCCCTAAGAAGGGAGGAAAATTGCCACCTTTTTTTCTCTCAATGGAGGAAACTTCTAGTACGGGTTCTTTCCTTGCTCTGGTCACCTTGCGCCGTCCAGACCGCCAGGTCCGGATGGGGTGACGGGCTTCGTTGTGGGAAGCTGGGCGGGTCTTGCCGGAGACGAAGTTGCTTCCCTTGGCTGTCGACGACTAATTCAGTTGACTTTGGGAATTACTTTTAAACAAAACAATTTAATACTTTTGAAACGAATGAAAATACAAAGAAAAACGATACTGCGAAATGGTAACTTCCCCTGTACGGGGTTGGGAAGGAGGTGGTCGGGTGTTAGCTTCTCCAAGCTCGGGAGTTGGCTGGCTCGTGGGATTACGTCCCGATTACGGGGACAAAAGTCCCTCGGAATCCCACGACCTGACTCGATTACGGAGCGACAGCTCTCGAGCCCCAGCACGAACTAAACTCACTCGCTGAGTTTCTAATCCAAGTTACTCGTTGGTCCGTCCCCTTTTAGTGGACCGGCGAATCCTCGACGCGTTGTGAGACAGGCGTTTCCCACCGCCAACCAATCGGCTCACTTTCTCGCCACGTGGGAATTGCTTGTATTCCCGGGTGGGAACCCGCGGTCTGCGTACATCTCACGGTCAAAGGTCGGGCCGGTTCGGATGCAAGCAAAACCATTTCTCGCATGGCGAAGTGGACAACCGACCCCAGTGTGGATAGCGCCGACTAAGTGAGCCATCCCGCAATTCATTCTGCCAGAGGCGGTCTGACGTTGCCGTTCTGCCGCGACCCCCCCCCCCCCCCCACTCGGGCGAGAAAGACTAAACCGATGTAAACGCGCCGTGTAAACAGCGCCGGCCAGAGCCACTGCGCTCTGGTGGCGGTGGTGGTGTAACTTTACTTTTCCGTCCCGGAACGCACGCTCCGATTCTCTCGGCAGAAAACGCGCGCCCCGAACCCCGCGTCGTAAAGTACGCCTGTCTCTCGAGGTCGCCCGCCAAGGGAAGTGTTTACAACAGCGCTTTCCCCCCAGTCAAATCTCCCTGGTGCTAACGGCCCACCCGCGGAGCTCTCGTCGATCCTTACACTTCTTCCCCTCGTGTAAGTGACATAGCTTTCAACAAATGGCGCTCAAAACGGCAAAAAAAAAAAAAAGTCGGAGAGGCGTTGTCTTTTTTTCTTTCTTTAGGTTTTGCCGACTTTCGAACACTACATGGTAGAGATGCACATACATCACTGAAAATACAGAATACACGGAACACACGCAGATCAACCACGCACACAACAGCAACAACGCAGCAACGCCGGGCCCCCTCGTCTCTCTACGTACGCCAAGTTCCCACTAGCTCTATATATGGCAGTCTTATTTTTGAATCCGACTTTTTCGGTGACTGCTATCATTTGTCACATAAACACGGAAAGGTGGAGTAAATATTACTCTTACTTAATACATTATTTGAATTGTCTTGTGGAATAGCCCCCATCTCTTAATTCAACACCCCGAGCAAAGCAAATGTAGATCATTATGCTAATTAACTAAAATTAAATAATTTTCTTCTGAATAAGTTCGATGATTTATCTTGACAATGCAGTGCTGAAATGCAGTACACTGTGCTAAACATTGCAATCAAGCTTTTGTTTGATTGCGGTGTTTAGTGCCAGTGTAATTATTTTCAGTTTTGGTGGGGTAATTAATCATTTTAATTGTTGCACAAGTTCAACGGATCTTCAAACAAACAAGATTACCGATTTTAACAAGACTTCTTGAAACAGCAGAGAAGATATCTTGGTTCATGCTTTGTCACCGGTGTTACAGAAATTTAGAATTGTTTTAATTTACTAATCTGGAGCGTTTTTTCTATTATAAGTAAGTGCCGGGCGTGATAAAGGCCCACGAACCATGACTTTGGTATCCTCAGCAGACAACTAAAATAAGACTGTCTTTGGTGATATAATGCAGCCGCTTGAAAACATCACATTGCCCGAGTCAGAAAGTTAAAAAGCCCGTGTTTAGAGTTTTAATAGATCGTTTAGTCACTCCCGCAACTCCATACGCAATCCGTTATGGCTTCCGCTATATATACCGTAGCGGAGCCGCGTTTTCGTGTTCTAGTCGAACGTTTGCAGCCCGATGCAGAATATAGCGTTCCGAGAGCTAACGCAACGGAACTCTTTCGGACACTAAAGCTAAAATAGAGGTTCGTAAAGCAATTGTTAGTAATCTTCTATTCATGTCTCTATCTAAATAGTATTTAAATTTATTATCGAGTGCTCATGTTCATGTTTGTTTCCTTTATAAGTACGTCCAGTACGTTTGCGACGAGTTTGAGATCCAGGTTGTTGACGCCGGGTTAGCTGCGCTCGTTTCGCGACACAAAAGGGATCGCGTGATAATAGACTAAGTCAGCCGAATAATAAAAAATAAAAAAAAAGAAACGTAAAAACGGAGTTCTTCTTTTTTTTTTTTATTTAGTGCGAGTTTTGACATGTAGCAGGAGATAGGGCGCAGCGCAAACTAAAAAAAAAGCAGCGGTGAACCGTTGGCTCTGTCGAATCATGCGTTTCTTCAAGCCCGCGGATCTGCCCTCCGTTCCCACTTGGCCCCGCAACGAGAATGGAATGTCTGTACTACCCTTTCTTCCAAGTGGACTCTTCCCGAATGCATAGTTGACCTTGCTTTCCGGATCTGTTGCCTCGTCCCTTCCCCGAATCGTCATTGCAGTGTCGTTTCTTGTGCGGGGATATGGTTTTTGAAAAACGCGTGTTTTTGCAAGCCGGTAGTTTTTCCGATGAGGACGGACTACAGCGTGTGTCGGACGGAGTCGCTCGCCGCAACGCAGTGCTCGTTCCTATCGACTGGATATGCTGTTCTGTTTTATACAGAACTGAAATAAACGCCTCACGGATTACCTTTCGCTGTATGATACGTACGCTTTATTTCAAGAGTATATGTTTCTCGCGGAGGTGACGGCAACCAAGCCACCAAGCGCTCAAGTTGCCGTCACCGCCATTAAACATGTTTGCGGTGGCAGCGGCGGTTCGACCGCCGCTGCCGCCACGAATAGAGAGGAGGAATTTTCGTCCCTTTTTCAAGCGCCACTAGGTCGCGCTGCATGTGGATCGGTGGAAGGGAGGAACAAGGGCAATTAATTTCCTCCCTTCCGTTGGCCACAGGGAGGAACATCGTTCTTTTCCTCCCTTTCTCCTCCCTTTTTTTTTAGAGTGTACGCTCTGGCCGTCGTAGATCTCTGCACGCGATGGCCCGAGGTAATTCCTCTCCGCTCGCTCACAGCAAAGTCCACGTGCCAGGCACTGGTTGATGTGTTCTCGCGACACGGGGTGCCCGAACTGATCTGTTGTGATCAAGGGACGAATTTCACGTCTCAGCTCACCAAGGAGCTCCTCAGCCGATTGGGCGTGGAAATTCGGTTTTCTACGCCTGATCACCCCCAGAGTAATGGTATCGTGGAGCGTTGGAATGGCACCTTTAAGGCAATGCTTCGCCACGTGGTGAGTGAGAGGGGAGGGTGTTGGGACCAGTACGTGCCGTGCCTTCTTTGGGCGTATCGGGAGGTCCCGAATGAGGTCACGGGGAGGTCCCCATTCGAATTGATGTATGGTAGAGAGCCTCAGGGCCCGCTGTCTATACTGAAAAGAACATGGACGGGGCAATGGACGCCGCCTTTAGGACTAAACAGGCCAGCGGCCAAGTACTTGAAAGATTTGAGAGAAAGAATGGTAGACTCAGCCCGCGTTGTTGACGAGCATGCTAAGGCGAAACAACACCCTATTGAAAATTCCATCAAGCTACGTAATTTGGGACACTGACTGCCAGTCAGCAGCGTTGGTGGAACGTAATGGACCATCAGACGTCATCTGATGGTCCATCAGATGACGTCTGACTGCCACTGCCAAGAGAATTTCATCAAAAAGGGCAGCATTTATATAAGAGTAAAGCTATACGCACTCATAAATATCGCCAAATGCCTCGATAAAACAAAATGTCCAAGAAAAAAAAAAAGCAGCACCACCGCGCATCGAACCCGCGACCACACGCGTACAAATCGGACACCCTAACCGCTATGCTACGCCACCGTTAGAGAAACTCGATTTGACTACTCGTTTTATACGAAATGCTTTGGCTGAAAATGCAGTTAAGCCGTCAGCATGTTATGCAAAGCACTCGTACATCACTCGCCGTACTTCAGTTCTACTCACCTGCCATGTAGAGTACTTTCGCGTCGTAGAACGATCCTTTTGTTCGCGCATCACCGGCCCAGTAGACCTGGTACACCCTGTCGTCTTCAAC
The DNA here is from genome assembly GCF_016920785.2 of Ixodes scapularis. Classification (NCBI taxonomy): domain Eukaryota; kingdom Metazoa; phylum Arthropoda; class Arachnida; order Ixodida; family Ixodidae; genus Ixodes; species Ixodes scapularis. The sequence continues at coordinate 112,849,707 of NW_024609879.1, read as the reverse complement.
TACACCGCTAAAGTCCCTTACATCGTCGGAACTCACAACAGGCTGGGTCTTGTCGAGTAGAAATTCTACTAAAACATAAGACATTGTAGAGCCCGGGCAGGATCGACAGGTTGGAGCGAGCGGGCAAACAAAACGAGTCGAGAGCGATCGTTCATGAAAGCTCGGCGAAGCCTCTATGGGCGAAGCGAAGTGCGAAGTGTCGTGTTCGGCGCTTCGGCGGGCTTCTGATCAAGGTTGTCGGTCGGTTGCGTGTCATATCTCTAACGTCAGCGGTTTTATGGGCTCACGTCCCAAAATCGTTTTCTCGTGCATCGATTACTTTTCGTATTCATAGATTTGACGAAATAGTGGTATCCGAACGAACTTTACGTCCTTTGACTGTGCGTCTGTCTGCACGTCAAAGCTTTCTGACGTACAGTCAGAGACAATCGATGTACAGTCAGAATCACCACCAAGACATCCTGATGGCATTTCGCGGCGGCCGACTGCCACCAGGAAACCATCAGAAAGCCGACAAGCGGGGTCTGACTGGAGTTTGACTGTCGGTCAGAGTAACTTGTTGGCCAATCAGACAAGCTTGACGTACAGTCAGGCACAGTCAGCGGTCCACTAGAAAACATTGACTGCCAAACGGGGTTACATTGATGGATTTTTCCTTCGGGCAGGCATATGCCCACCGGTACAATTTGAGGGCACGCCCGAAAGAGTTCACGGTGGGCGAGAGGGTGCTTGTTCTCGAGACGGGGCTTTCCGGTAAACTCCAGCCGAAATGGTCGGGGCCCGCAGTGATCAAGGAGCGAAAACGCGCGGACAGTTACATAGTTGACTGTCCGGAGAGGGGTGACAGGTGGGTACACGCTAACAAGTTGCGCAGGTATGTCGCACGGGCACAGAATGTTGGGGTTATCTTTGAATTCGATGAAGAATTCGGAGATGTAGAGAGCGTTCCGGCAAACAATGCGCATCACGCGACCATCGAGGAGATCACCCATGACTCGCCACATCTTGGTGCGGACCAGCGGGTGGAACTCGCGACATTGCTGAGGAAGTTCAGGAAAGTATTCTCTGAAAAACCAGGGAGAAGTGTGGTAGGGGTACATAAGATAGCGCTGGTTGCCGAAGCGAAACCCGTGAAGTCATATCCGTACAGGGTGCCGATCGCCCTCAGAAAAGCGGTCGAAGATCAGGTAGCACAGCTGCTCGAGTGGGACTTTATATACCCTGTGGACAGCAGCTTCGCGCACCCTGTCGTGTGTGTCGCCAAGAAAGACGGGTCGATCCGAATGTGTATAGACTACCGACGTTTGAACGCAATATCAGAGGCAGACAGCTTCCCGATGGGGAATGTCACAGAACTTCTTTACGACGTGGCAAAAGCCAGATACATATCGGTGTTGGACATGACGCGAGGCTATTGGCAGGTACCGGTAGACGAGGACTCGCAGAGGTACACAGCCTTTGCGACCCCGCGCGGGCTGTATGCGTGGAAAGTGATGCCGTACGGGCTCAAAAATTCCGCTGCGACATTTCAACGCGTCATGAATGAGGTACTAAAAGAACACCAGGGGTACGCTTTTGCGTACATTGATGATGTGGCGGTATATTCGGAGACTTGGGAGGAGCACTTGGAACATCTCCAGAAGGTTCTGGAGACAATTCAGGTAGTGGGGCTTACTGTAAACCCGACAAAGTGTAGGTTCGCACAGCCGAAGGTAAAGTATCTTGGCCACGTGGTGGGGTCATCGTCACATGCTCCAGACCCGGAGAGGATGAGCGCCATTGCAGCACTCAAGGCGCCTAAGGCAAAGAGGGAACTAAGAAGTGTCCTGGGCTTATTCAACTATTATCGAGAATACGTTCCAGGATATTCGGAAGTAGTGCGCCCATTGACTGACCTCACGAACCGCCGGGTTCCCAACACGATACCGTGGAGCACAGAAGCAGAACGGGCGTTTAACTCGGTAAAGGAAACGCTGGCTACTGTGCCGACTCTGGCCGCCCCGGACATGAGCAAGGAGTTTATCCTCACGACCGACGCATCCGAACACGCCGTGGGGGCATGTCTCTCCCAGGAGTCGCAGGAAGGGGAGAAACCAATAGCGTTTTTGAGCAAGAAGCTTACTGCCGCTCAGTCGAAATGGTCAGCTGTCGAGAGAGAAGCGTTCGCTGTGGTGTGGGCATTGGGACGTTTGGACACGTGGCTGTTCGGTTCAAAGGTAAAGGTGAGGACAGATCATAACCCGCTAACCTATTTGACTTACTCGGCCCCCTCGAGTGCTCGTCTGACGAGGTGGACTCTGGCGTTACAGAAATACGATGTCGAAATATCCCACATCAAAGGGTCTCTGAATACTTGCGCAGATGCCTTGTCGAGGCTCGACCGCATCGAGTAAGGCGAATTCTGACTTTTCAGTGTTGTAAAGGTATTGTGGATTTTTGTTTTTCGGTTAGCGGTCCCGAATTGGCTGCCTGCGTCTACGGTTTCCTTTAGGTAAATACTGGTCATGGTGGAATCTGGAACGTACGGGTTTGGGTCTCACCGGACTGTGTTTGCTTGTGTTTTTTTTTTGTGTGTTGTTGGTTTTCCCTGTCGCCCAACAGACTTTTTTTTTTGTCAGGGGGTATAGCTCCTTTGTTGTTGTTTTGTTTTCGTATGCTACGCGTCTGTCTCGAGAAGGGGGACAGATGTTGCGCGAACAGCAAGTGTACTTGCAACATTCTTGGTGGGGAGGTGTTAAGTAACGAAGGATTTTGTTAGAAATAAGTAAGATTTGTTTTAGAAAAGTCTATCTTTCTACAGTTGCGTCGGCATCGTTTTATTTCTTTTTTAGCTTTCTTTGTGAGTGTCGGCGTTTTGGAGGGAGCATTTGCGGGGGCAGAGCGGCCGGGAGTGGGGAGCGGCTTCCCCGCGGTCGTTAAGAAACGTCTCGGGTTTTGGTAGTCTGTTCGGACAGATCCCTCCTTGCAGCTGGTTGTGGCTTTTAGCCGAATGTGCCTGTATATTGAGGGTTTCGCCGCTTAGTGTAAAATTGTCGCTTTTTGCGGGATGCAATAACTTAGCGGTTGGCGCCAGTCAGACTGGAAAAATTGCAGAGAACAACCCTACAAGGAATTTAGGTTTGGCGGTTACAGCGACAGGATGACAGCTCGCCGACCATTGGACGACAGTGTACCACGTGGGAGTGGTGAAATTTGAAGTGATTGGTCCATCTCTGGAGGGAAAGAAGGCATCCACGAGGCTAGAAAAGGGCTGCCGAGAGGGTTCTCGGGGGAATTCGGCTCTTGAGACTGGGGACTAAAGTATGGGGTTTTAATTTTGGAAGTTTTGGTATTACCGTTGACTTGTCGTTTTGTTTCGAAAATAAACGTGGCCACACTGGCCACCGTAAACCTACCAACGTCGTAATGTGTCCAGCGGGATCGAACAACTTTTAGTTTTTTTTCTTAATCGACTTCCCGGGGGACTACCATCGGGCGAACACCATCATCGGTCGTCACCCTCCTGACCGGGCCCCTTCACCCTCGGAAAGTTGACTGGCTCGCTTTGTGTTTTGAAGGAAAGTTAACACATGTAATTTTTTTCTAGGCTGTACCACTTTGGAAGTTGGATGTTTGAGCAATATCACATTGTCTTCTACTGTAATATCTATCGACTGCCTTTTTACGTTAAAGCATGAGATTGTACTTCTTTTACATCATCTGCCCCGCGCACAATGTCAGTTGAAATATTCAGTTCTGGGTTTTTTTTTTTTAATTCCAGATTTCACAAGTTTTTTTTTTCCTTCAACCTTTCAAATAGTCCGATGTATGTGACCTCTACTCCGCATAATGTTTCTAGATCGGGACACACATTTCTTAAAAGGTGGCAGGTAAGCCAAATAACTGTAAAGGTATATGTTTCAGCTCATACTGTCCACGATACACTATTTGAATATAGAACTCACTTTGCACTTTTTCCAGAGAATGCTATTTTGAACACAATCAATAATCACTGAGCGGAGTATAATTTTATGCGCGAAGAGAGTTCTTCGTGGAGTTTGGTCCGCCTGACACAGTAGAAAGAGACGGGATAGTACTGCTAATTAAAAACGTTCTTTACATGATGTTTATGTGTTAATTGTGCGGTGCAACGTTTACAATTTATTTTCTGTAAAAAAAGGATATCACCAGCGTCACCATAAAAAACAAATTTAAACATTCTTTAGCCCCAAATTACCAGTCGCTGAACAGAGATCCCATGATCAACTGTAATTAAGAACAGCTCTTACGCATGCTGAAGCTTACAACTTGGAGTCCCGACATTCCGAATGCAACTCCGACACGCGCTGCCAAGAAGAAATAGAGACTGTTGCTGAAGACGCACGCTACGGATGATAAGGCCAATAAGATGCTCGAACATACGCCAACTATTCTTCGGCCGTACTTAAAAGAAAGTTAAAGACAGCCTTAGAAATACCGGCATCAGGATATCGTATAATTAGTGTTAATCCCGACTATCGTCATTAAAACCATCATCATCATCGTACCTTTGTTAATGTGCATAAAACGCGCCTACCACGCCTAAAAAGTTACCATCGATTTCCTTCTGTTGACGTCATAGGAGCGTGATGCTCTTGCATACCGCGATCCTGGCGGTTGCGCAGCAGCAGAGGAGAGTGCGGCAGACTCTTGTTCTGCTGTAGCCCGCCTCAACTCAACAGACCGCGGAAGCCTCTGCAGCAGCAAGTTTAATCTCGTTTTTTTTTTCCCCACGACTTCTACGCTTAACCGCCAGGATTTCGATATCTAACAGGATGACACACCGGCTTCTTTTATGTCATTTGTTGCCATTCCTCAAAGTTACTAGATTAGCTCAGCTGTGGAAGTCACGCGGAATCTGGTACCTCCCTCTTCCCTCCAGTCCGCCTTCCGTAAAGCGCTTTAGCCTTCCGTCGTTCAAAGTGCCATATAGAGTTTCGTTTCAAAACTACTTACCTCATAGAGTGCGGTGTATCGCCATCTAGACGCTCTGCTTCAAAACGTGATTATTTCATAGAATATGCTGCAGTTTACGTAACAGCCATACCCAAATGGTGGCGCGCCGAAAGGCGGGAAGTGAAAGACGGGGTACTGCTTGTGGAAGCACCGTCTATTAGCAGTTTCGTAAATGAGGTGATCGTTGCCACTTCGGGACCCCATGTGATACATGGGTGTCATAGGACGCTAAACAAATTAGTGAAAGACGAGGTCCAGAAACGCTAATGGGCTCATAAAAGAAGGTGAAATTCGTGCAAGAGAGGTCGTCTATGAAAATGTTCTCCATACCCTTTCGCCATGAAAGCTTAAATTAAAATTTGGGTTGGCTTTTCTTTTTTCTCTTTTTTGTCACGGATGAGTCATGCTGTATGTGTATAAAGAGTGCTACGGTTACAATTTAATATCTACATGGGACTCGTCTTGATGCAGCCAAAACAGATGTACCAGTTTTCGCGAACGCCCAATTAGATAAATTTCATAAACACAAATCTGTTTTTGTGTTTTTCGCCATTAGGAATGTTTACAGCTTAATGTTACGTTTTGTTTTTTGATATCGAATCTTCACACCTAAATTTTAAGCATTGTTTTGTGATAGTATTTGACCAATTCCACCAGCGTTGTCAAACCTCTGTCCATAAATTAGAATGGCAAGACTCGCTCGACAGCGTAAGTCGTTATTTCCAAACGCCACAACTAAAATAAAGCCATAGTATTTCACAAGGACCCTCAACCAAGATTAGCATAAGATATATTTATTTGCCTGACATTTCAGTGCTTCTGCAGCACGCGCCTGAACATTGGTGCGCTTTTTTTTCACTGCTGCATAAAGCCCTATATATAAACGCGAAGAGAAGCGCCTGCTGTTGCATTTGGCTGAACTGATCTGTTTAAATAATTCGACTGATAACATATTAAAACCGAATAAAGAGACTTTCCGTTTTTTGTGATAGGGTCCTTTTGAGTGGCACCAAACAGTTTTTCTAAGCGGAATGAATGTCACGTTGTCTAAACACTCCCCCCTAAAATACCAGGGTGTAGGTAAGCTGCTCAATGCTGGGCATGGCACTGAGGTTTTCTAATTGACGATACAAACACGAAGGAAACTTAAAGAGGCAGTAAGCCAATTTCTGCGGTATAATTCGTTTATATTATTTTTCTAACTCAATGTATAAGCATCCTAAAAGACTAAGCATTACATTCATTAGTGGTCGATTTCTCTATTAAAAATGGAATCAAATGATCAACACTATTTGGAGCCATCGAACGAGGGAGGCCAGGTGCCCTCTAGTGTCTGTTATAGTTGAATGTAAATATGCGTGCAAATATTTGTGAATGTAAATTTTTGGAATTTTTAGGGTTGATATATTGAGTTATGACTATAAATAGACTACCCAAGAAAGTGATTTAGCGCCCTTTAAGGTATCTGTGCATATTTCATGTTTGTAACGGTCACGAGAAATTGGAAATAAATGTTTACCCGTCGGACAAACTACCGATGATAATAACTGCCATCATAAGACATCCCATACAGAAACTTTGTATTAGTGACTTCTACCATTTGCGGTCGCAAATCAGATCCCACTGCACAATTTAGTAAAAGCGAACGTATATCATAAAATAGCAGCATTCTCTAATTCTGTGCTTAGCAAAGATGGTGTATATACTATGCAGTTAAGCATGATTGAAGGAATTTCTTTGCTGGCAAATGTTCCAGACCTTGATTTCGAGCACGAAACCACCTTCTGACATGTCGAGCACAGCAAGCTTAAGAGAACTAATTAACTTTTTAGAAGACGAAGTTCACAAAGCAATTCACAAGACGGCTTTTATAAAACTCACAGCAAATGTGTAAAGACTGCCGAGTGGTGACACCATACTCGACATGCGCCAGATGATTTGGTCATATTTCTGTCTTACACCTTTCTAAATGCTTGGGCACGGGTTATAGGAAAAGGAGATTCAGCGTGGCGGCAGACTGATAACACATGATGGGAATCAATACGAAGACGAGAAACACGCAGAGAAGAGCGAAACGAACACCTTTTATTGCCTTTGATTTGAAATGATCTTGTGCCGTATTTTATGCATGTGCTACCGGTCTCCAAGTTTTCAGCACGGGATATGTTTGTCGCCTGAACACAAGAAGTTTCCGCGAGACGCTTACGAGACAACGTGTAGCGCTTAGCTTAACCTTTGACATTCGACCATTAATCTTTTTACCTTTCCCTGCTTAGTGTAATATAAAAATACAGCGCGTGGCGTTTGAAGATGTTTTCGGCCTTGTTGTCAGAGGTAAAACAACAGCCAAAACATTCACTAGCATGTCTTGTGGACAGAGTTCAAAGGTGTGCCATGAAGGATGGCTCGAAGCGAAACTGAACATACCGATATCTATTTCATGCTTGCTTGTTTTCGTAAACATTTTCCTGAACCCCTCAGTCGATACAACTTGGGGCGTTCGCACCTTCGCGTGACCTCTTCGGCGCCCGGGTGTATTGCGCTCACTTAGTACGAATTAAGGGTACTCTCTCTACAGGGTGGATCCGACCATCATTCGGCCGTAAAAATATGTTTACGCCCGAATGTGACAGTTAATTCTAAAAGACCTGTTTTTTTTTTCTATGCGCAAAAGGAAAACGGAATAAAAATGAAAAATTGGTGGCGAGTTTTATTATCAAAGTCCTGCGATGCATGAAAGGCCGTTTTTAGGTGAGATGGTTTCATTGTTTGGAAGACATTACACAGTCCTTACAATAGTGAAGAGCCTACTTTTAATAATTTTTAGGAAGGTGAATAAACCAATGTCACCAAGCGAATTTCGCAGGCGAACGCATTCCGGAAGTGGTGCCGCCTTCATGCTACTTGTAGTCATCGCTTTCCGGCTTCCGGACTGCATAGGGCTGCGGTGCGCGTACATCATCGTACATCATCATTTGGGACGCCCCAGTATCTGCTTGGATTCTCCTGCATGTCTGCACTTTTGTGTCGTTTGGGATGCCTTAGTTTGTCAGCAAGCGCAGCAAAGCAGGTCCAGTCGTCTTATCGGTTTAGAATTGATTTGTCGTCTGCTTTAACGTCGCCTGCTTCTTCATCTTCGTGAACGCGTGAACCCATTGGGTTCACACGGCGGTCCCACTGCGGTCGCGGCAAAAGCAACAACGCCACTACTCGAGCATTCTGGCTGCTCGGGCGTCTCAATGAACTTGAGAACAAGTGAACGTCTACAGTTCAATGGCAGGGAACACAAAAAATCAATGGACCATCGGCTCGGTGTTGCATCGCGGAACAGCATCAGATCTGTCAGGGAAAACTGAGCTTGGTAATGCTCAGGCTTGTGCATAACTTTTAATCGACAATGAAGTAAAAAGATGCTAACTATACTTTCTCGGGGAGCGATAGTTTTATAAAAGACGTTTCATTCTGGTTGACAGACTGTGCGACAGGGTGCAGATCAAAGGCGAGGAGAAGCCTGCCTACAAAAAAAAAAGAAAAAATCTACAGAAATACCAAGCCTGACGGGTCGTCAGCTCGCATCTGTCAAAAAGAAGCAAACATGCCAGATACCTGGACGCTTTGGGTGGTGATGAGTTTTCGTGTTCAGTTACACCGGTGGTCTAACATGGTGCCAAAGGTTTCAAAAACACGGCAATACATTAATTGGACATTAAATAATAATGACACAGCGGGTTCTGGTGCCTTGGCTGGCAGCTACCGAGTTCCCGCCCGCCACCGCTGTCGTGCCCAGACTTGTCCATAATCCGTTACAAGTAACAAAATTATTTGTAATCCCTTACATTTATCAGTAATTTAGTACCGGGTTAATTACATCTTTTCTAAAGTAACTCTAAAGTAATTCCTTTACATTTTTTACGTAGCGGATTCGTTGTAATCCGTTACAATATTTTTCTCAATCAACCCCTCACCCCCGTTTTAAAGAAACGGTTGTTTTTATTCTGGTAAAGTTGAGCGCAGTGAATCTGTCACGCTTCAGTTCCCCAAAGCCTTTTCTTGCATCACCAAGTGGAATCTATTTTTTGTAGACCCTAATAGCAATGTCAAAAAATCCAAATGGACACTTTAAAAAAAAAAGGGGGGGGGGGCAAGTTATATTTGTTTTTTTTTTTAGTCCCTTTGTTCTTTCTTTGCGATCGAAGACAGGGGGAGGAGGGCACCAAGTGATTGTGTGCCTCTTCGAGAAGCTCGAGGTGGTAAGTGCACAGGCAAGAATTAACAATGTCCTTCTCTGATATAGTCACTACGACCATTTTCATAATGTCACAACACGAGACAACGCTCCGTGTACCCTAAAATCCACTAAAAGAGAAGGGAAAATATTTGAAGGTGCTGTGTTATCACCACAAACATGCTCGTTCGTTGCTGTACATTTATCTTCTCTTAGAAAACAGGATGTATATTTTTCTCCTTCTTTCACCTCATTTGACCCTGTTTTAATCATGCTGAATAAGCCTGAGACTGGAGCAGAAATAAACACACAAGTCGAAGGAACAAAAAAGGACAGGAAAACGACTCAAACTAAGCTACCATGTTTATTTAGTCCGCCCCCTTATATAGCCCACAATCGGCCTCCACAATGCTGGCTGATTGTGGGCTATATAAGGAGGCGGACTAAATAAACCTGGTAGTTGAGTTTGAGGTGTCGTCCTGTCCTTTTCTGTTCCTTCGACTTGTGTGTTTATTTCTGCTCCAGTCTCAGGTTTACTCAACATGGTTAACATTCACCAGATCGCCTGCACCCTTACTACCATATCTCTGTTTTAAAAGCTACTTACTTTGTTGTAGTCGAACTTCTAGGGTTGGCCCACTTTATTTGTGAATTCCAGCCAGGTGATCCTCATCTCAGTCACCCTTTTATGTGAGTCAGCTTTTCGCGAGCACTTCGAAAGAGGAAATAATCTTCCTTTTTTCTTGCGGTTTTTACCCCAGTAGGACGCATCTTATTTGAAGCAGATATTTTTACAAATAAAACATAATGGTGGCTGACGTAGAGTTGATATTCTGGGCTTGAGGAGAAAGTGAAACTTGCGAGTGGGGCCATAGTGCGGCCTGCTTAGTACTTTACCCCTCGCTGCCCGTGGCATCAGCGGACGTCTATCTGTAGAACACCAGAAAAAACTGCAGTCGATCCGCGCTCCGTGCGTTTTTAAACGGCACCAAGAAAGTTACACGCCGCAAAAGTGCGTCTAAATTTCCTTGTTTTAACCGACGTTCTAATTTTGTTATAAGCGTCCTGGTGTCTCGTTTTTTTTTTTTTTTTACACCGGAGCTGTTAAGGGCTAGTTATCTTAGGGATCGTGTCCGGTACCAAACAAATGTCGACACCCGTGGTCGACAAAACACTCTGGTTGCCGCCGTCGCACATAGCTGGCGGTGGCTGTCCAGAGTGTTGTGTTTGCCGGTTGTCTGCTTGCCGCCGTCGCCCATAGATCGCGGGAACCTTTCCAGCCTCGGCAACCAGACAACTGGTTGCCGCCGTCGCTCATTGATGGCGGCAACATTTCTTCGGAGGAAGGAAAGCGGGAACGGAACGAGCGGCGATGTGCGCAGCAGCGCGAATGGTTCGGCAACCGCCGCGAGGCCCCTATCGCCTAAAGTTTCACTGCGTCGAGCGCTTCAGATTCCCATGTGAAAGAAGAGCAGATCGCTCGCCTGGAAAGCCACGGCCGAGAACAGAAGCTACAGCTCCGCATGCTCTTCTTTCTTCACCAGAGTGGAAAGGCTGAAAGTGTTTTTTTTATATTACTTATATTTATATATTGGAAACTTTTTTTATTCATTAACGTCTCAACCGAGGCTCCACCTGTTCATAACCAAAGGAAGAAAAATGTCGAGCCAAACCTTATTTATTTTTTAGTTATCACCTTACTGTTATGTTTTGCTATTTTCTGACACTATATGTCGGTATAGTAGGACGTACAGTCGGGGACCAAAGTCTCCAGGACGCGCGAGCTGCGACTGAAACGCATCGCTCTGCCATCTGCCGGCGGGTCGCCTGGTTTCGAGATCACACAAAAGCGCATGCGCGTCCTAGTGTATCTGCAAGCTTGTGTTCCCCGCTTTTTCAGCGTCACGGCGCCTAACTTGGAATCGGGCGCGTGGTACCGCCTCGGAGATAGCGCTTACTGACATGGCACCTATGAAGCAAGAAGTCACGTCTGATCAACTGAGCGATAAGCTCAGGTGGTTATAAAACAAGATGCGCTGGCACGGCAAAATTCGGCGCAATGCCGCAGGCGGTATCTCCACGGTTTCGGTATGTGCAGCAGACGCTCGTCAGCCGCAAGAGCTATCTCCGAGGCGGTACCACGCGCCCTATTCTGAGTTAGGTGCCGCGCCGCAGAAAAGCGGAAAAACACAAAAGCTTGCAGGCACAGTAGGACGCGCATGCGCTTTTGTGTGATCTCGAAACCAGGCGACTCGCCGGCAGATGGCAGAGCAATGCGGTTCAGTCGCAGCTCGCGTGTCCTGGGGACTTTTGTCCCCGACTGTACATAAATGAATTCTTATTCTAGTTTTGGCTAGATGTATGACGAATTCTAGAGCTTCGAAATTTCAACAATGAAGAATTTTATTAGATCGGTCCGATGACTCTGATAACGATATCCGATACTCCGCGCCACATTTGCGCATGCATCATATAGTTATCGGGAGTATCAAAGGTATCAGAACGACCTACTAAAACTCTCGAATATCAGGCAACCGCTGCAACGACGAAGCTTTGCCCATCTTCGAGGTAAATAGTACTTCCCTTGCTTCGCTGAAACAGCTCAATGCAGAACATAAAACATTCGTGAGGCACAATATGACACTCCCATCCAATGCCTCAGTTCAAAGGCTGTTCAGTGTTGCAGTCGGCATCCTCAGCAAGGAACGACGCAAAAAGTCTGACGAGACTTTCGAAAGCCAGCTGTTGCTCAAAATGCCCAAGGCAAATAAATGGAACAGGTGGCAAGAATAAGAACTTGAATAACCTTCTTCCCTTTGTTTGCTTACTGAGGACAATAATGTTGAAAGTAACGCCACGAAAGCAACGGATTATTTTTTGGGGTAAAGGCCACTTACTTTTATGAGAGGGTAATTGTCATTGCAATTAATTACAATTTAGCCTTGAGTAATTGTAAATGTAATTCCCTACTATTTTTGAGTAACGTGTACAAGTCTGGTCGTGCCCACGGTTCCTCGAACGCGTGTTTGTCCCGAGTGTTTACTGTCTAATCCTGCCCATGCATTGAAGGTCTCGAAGTGGCAACAAATGACGTCACAGGAGCCAGCATGTCAGGCTGTCAGATGTCACAATCCTGGCAGTTGGCCATTAAAGTTCCGGCAAAATATACGAGAGAACGCGAGTATTATTGTAGCCGCGGCCTCTCAACCCTTAGCATCTGAAGATTCCGGAGACTCTCAAACTGGACGAGTGACGTGAAGCAAAACAGGCGCCGTCAGTAACCACCTCCACTGAAGTGCTACGGCCAGGATCATGAGGCTATCAGCCGGAAATCGTGGAACCCCGTTCCAGGACTAGTCGGAGACCAGGGGCGGATTTAGAGGGAGGGTCCGGATGTCCTGACCCCCCTCTTGATTTCTACATGTGTAAAATTTAGGGCGTGAAACGAAGGAGAGGGGTTTCCTAAACATATGGCACGCTGACCAACACCTGACCCCCCCCCCCCCCCCCCCCTCAGTAAATTCCTGCATCCGCCCATGTCGGAGACCCGTTCCAGGCATCGTGTGAGTACCCTATGTAGTGGACATGGCGCTCTTGGCGCCATGTCCCCTTCATGGCCTTTGTGGCATGGCGCTCTAGGCCACCAAGTGGCCAAACTGGACACGCTGGTTCGGACGTTGGGCAACCTCCCCAGCGCTAAGCATCGGAACCTCCAGGGTGCCGATAAGCTTCAATAAGAAACTTGAACTCTATTTGTGCGATAAGTCCCGCCCGTCTGACATTTTACAATTCGCATTGTTCGGAACTCTATGTGATGTTCACGAGCCTAATTTCGACCCTGTTGTCAATACATTCAGATGGACCGCAACTAGAGTTTGGAATTCTCCCTCCGGTCACTACCAAGGGCATTCCCTTTTAAACGACTTTTTTAAAACACGCTTATTGATTTACAGGTATATTTTGTATGATGTTGAGGTCCATGGAAAACACCTATTTTAAACAAGCCTCATTGATCAAATGGATAATCAACGTTTTTAATTTGGCGAAACTCGTATTTCTCGGATTTCTTCAAACTTTCTAATTGAAAGATCACGTGGGATGCTGGAATCGCCGCAAAATAGCTCGAATTGGGGGCTCCAGCTGCAGAATCCTTTCTTGAAGTTCCTGTAACGAAGAAGATTATAGTTGATTTTCTATAATCTCCCATTCTATGCTGATTATTGACAGAAAATGTATTTTAGCGTTTCTTTCAATTAAAAGCTAATATGTTTTTGTCTCGTCTTCCTTTTTGTTTGTTTATATTTAAAAGGCTTGGGGTATCTACGTTATGTACCGACTTTTACTTGAATTCCTATCAGGTTATTTTTTTTTTAATTTCTAGATTATATAATATTTCTAAGTTTGTACGGAGGTAAAAAATGATTATGCATAGCTTTTTTTTAAGTTCCCTACAAACTTTCTATTGTTTCTGGTAACACTGGTGACCAACCATTCAAGGTGTTCGTTATAAATTTTAATTCCAAAGTGTTCTCAGATAGAAAAACTAAAAGTAACAAACTCCTACTGTTCCTGGAATGCTGAAATGATGTACAAACGAGTGTGTGTAAACTGCACAATATATGTTCATATATGTTTATCTAGTACAATTGGATTAATCCTTCAAAAGACGATACTGACCTAGGTGTATGTTCCTCTGTGAAATAAAAATTATAAATTCCATTTTGCAATGAATTTGAGAAACGAATAGACACCCACAAGTAACAAGCATCAATTTTTCTGGTTATTGTAGTATTGAATGTATGTTATAGACAAAAATGCGTTCGTTTGTGAGAATATTTGTTTACAAACGATTCACAATAAGCCGCATTGCAAGAAAAACGGCACATTTTGACAGAAGATAATGAACTTTGAATATCATGAAAACCGGAGATCAGTGTAATTGAAATTATTTTATTTCAGCTCCTGCAGTTTAGACCATGTATACATAAAATATCAGGTAAATATAATTGGTTTTATATTTCTTCCTTTCCGTATCTTTCTTCAGATAGTCAACTCTGTTTTTAAGTGCAATAAAATGCCATGGTCACGATATTGTTTAAACGAGATGACCGTGTTGGGGATGGTGTCTAGATTAACCTAGCAATAAAAATATAAACGCGCAAGTGTCGTACATACCTTAATTTTCGGTAGAAAGAACAAGGCATGCGAGTCATGCTCTTCATGATACTTGATGTTTTTTCTTTTGTCCTGGTGGACGAAAAGAAAGGCTTTATCTCCAAACACATACATATTACCTAGTGGTTACAAATAGTCTTGGTAGACTAACGTTCTTCTGAGCTTGAGCATAAATACAATTCACGGTCTTTACAAGTTGCATATTAGTTCATTAAACAGGCAGTCAAGGTTTTACCAGAAGCTTTAGTTTGTTTAAGAGCTCGTTTTCTGCAAAACAGAGGCTGCCCTCTGGGGAATATTCAGTAGATAGTGTTAACAAAATGGTATGGCGTTTGTGTTGCATTTGTTCTGAACTTCTGGGTAAGCTCTAGTGGCCTTACTTTAATATATATCAGTTTTTTTTTTCTTGTTTTGCGCTACAAAATACAAGCTTGGTAATTGGGCTCGGAGTAGGATGATATGAATTATTACACACTGAAAGAAATTGTTTTCGTGAAACTTCGTCTGGGCATAAAATACCCGTTTCAGACCCACAGAGGTGTGAATCAAAATTACCATGGGAAATTCTAGTTCCACTTAAAATTACACACCAGGGCATTTTATTCCGCCGGTTCTTTTGCATCATAGTTAAAACATTCACTCTGTTCAAGTTTGAATTTGTAGTCCAGTGGAGCGTGCCCGGTACATAGTTTTTTCCAGAACTATTACCTCCTTGTTGCAGCCGTATGTGCGATACAAACACGGAATGTATTTCTCTTCGCATATGTCTCCATGTAGAGTCACCTGAAAGGTACAAATCAATTGATCGTCTACCGAAACATGGAGAACGGCAAGCAATTAGTGCTTACTTCGTTAACTTTTATCCAATTACCTGTAATCTAGTAAATTATAATTTTTTTTAATTGACCAGCATTGGCTCTGATGTCATGCCGCTGAGGCGGAGCTGTTGTAAATATTACTCGTGCGTAGACGTTTCACTTCACGCTAACCGTGTATAGCACGAGCGTAGTGCCCACAGCTAGTATAGGCAAACGCGGGCTTGCTTGTGAACAGCGCGCTGGATTATTAGTTGCATAATTCGGTGTGCTTACATTATCTAACCGCAGCAAGCAACTTTCTTGCTCGACAATACAGATATTACCAAGAACGTTTGTTTGCTCCAACTAAAGTTTTTTTTTATTCAATACTTTTTATGGGACAACTTTTCGGTTATGAATACAGTTCATTGTGCAGTTCTGCATCCCTTCGTTTAGAATATCCAAGCATAAGGTTGGAAGTTGATAGGGCTTGCATCGGAGCTTGAGCAACCACAAAAATTATTTGAGTGTCACCAGAACTTGCGAACTTGCTATAATCCAAACTGCAAACCTGCTAATGTGTATTCGATGAGTAAGAGTTCCCATAAGAGCAAAGGAAGTCTGGCACGAGTCGGAAAAATAAAGCAGTTTGCTGTCCGAATGATATTGCAAGAATAAGCTTTGATTCTTGGTTTCACCTCCCTATGCGTACCATGTGTGGCGGCGCACTTTAGTTCCACGCTTTGGTCATTGAAGAGCAGGACCGATGGTGCGGTGATGCTTTGTCACAAGAAAACCAAACTTGGAAACGCCTCCGAATCGAACGTTTCTTTTGGAAGCTTGTAAAATGTGGCTTGTGCCTTATATTTTTCAAAAGTGTGTCGATTTAGTGACTTTCGGTAATCCCCTGAAGGTTTCTAATTTATGTAATAAAAATGAGAAATTTGAATACTTTGAAGTAATTAAGAGCGCAAGTTTAAGCACATCAACAAATACCAAACAATATTGTATTCTTAAATAAGCAGCTTGGCAGAAACTTATAGCGTATCAACGCTTTTTTCCTGAGAATTCGTACTTTTTCTAGGAGCGATTTGCCCAGCCCGGCCCCCGCGAAACTTCTTGCATATTACGGCTTTACTACATCTTAAATTTTAGCTGGTATCATTAGAAATGTTTCCAAGTCTTGAAAAATTACGCGAGTTTTACTGACCTCTTCTTTTTTCAGTTTTTCGTTGCAGAAATTGCACTTCCCAAACTGGCAGTTTTTCTGCAGATATGGAAACGAAACAAATGTCAGAAGTACACAGGAAAATATGGTTTCAAGATATATCTATCTCCCAAAACTTCCTATGCAATGGTCAGTAACACAAATTATTACAACAAAAAAAAAAGGATGGTAAAGTGCCGTTTGATCTGCACAACTTTGCAAAGGTTCGGGTACTAGATGTAGACACTGAAAGTTTTCTTTAAGGGTAAAACAACATTTCAAATTCTAGCATTAAATATTTGATGTTACTCACGCCAAAATATGTTGATAAAATAAAATAAATTACATCACATGTATAATCAAGGATCTGATATGAAAAAAGAAAATCTATATACGTACCTACTCCACCCCTGCATACTGTTTAAGTTATGCAGTCTCAAACAATAAAAGTGTCACGTTAATAAATCCCATGTGATGCAAGTCAGAAATTTACCACCATTATTACTTTGGACGATGAAGGGAAAAGTGCCTATACTCTGACCTTAGCCCTCCAGCTGTGCTATTTCACACGTCAAAGCAAGAACCACTAGACCTCACCACTTTAGATAGTGCCACTTTAGCTCGAACACGTCGTATATTGATTCAGTTATTCTAGGCAGTATCCATTACTGGAATGCTCTTGACGCATTTCTTGAGCGACAATGCTCTCGTTGAGGCATATTCGGAAAAGCTTGTCGACTAAACCAACAGGCCCTTCTCGGCACTCTGATTTGCACGTTATCACGGGCGCCACATCGCGTTGTTCACGGGGAGGTAGAAAAGGGGGGGGGGGGGGGGGGGTCCAAAGGATTACGTAAAGGCGCCTCAGTGATTCGCGCGCCAGCCTTTAGTCACGCGTAATGTGGCAGCCGGGTAAAGGCTAGCGAGTGAATCCCTGGGGTGCGCTTACCGAAGCCTCGGGAACCCCTCCTCGCTCCCCTCTCTCCCTCCTTCTCCCCCCCCCCCCCCCTTCCGCCTAAACCAGGCGATATGGGGTCCGTTAATACGCGGCGATCAAGCGCCGAAATTGGCCTGTTAACGTACTCCCCAATTTTTTGTTTCAACACGCATCCTGGAGCAGATTGTGATTTCTTATACGATTATCTAGTCATGAGCAACATCCGGCTGTGGTGTTCCTTCGTGCGGGGATTCCTCTGGTCTCCCTTCCCCGATGGCTGTGATAACGGCCGCGGGTCGGAACGCTCGGCCTTCTTCGCCGTGAGCTCCGACCTGTCCGTGAGGCGGAGGGCCGCCTGGCTTGGGGGGCTCTCCTCTCACTCTCTCCCGGGGGGACCTCTTTCCGTCCCCCCGCTCGGATGCGAATCACTGCCGACAGGCGAGGAGGTTTCGCCTCTTGTTTTCCCGCTTTCGGGAAAGGGACTCGTCCGGGTGACCGCGAAAGAGATAGGACGTGTGTCGGCGACTTCTCCGATGCTTCCCCGGTCTTGGCTCTCCGGAACCCCGCGTCTGGCCAGGTAAGGACCTTTTCTTACCTTGCCGGCGCGGGGGGCATTTTGGATGGGGACATAGCAGTTCATTTAAAGAGTGTTCCAATAAATGCTCTTGGACTCTGTCCTTACTCTGGTACGTGTGTCTTCTCTTCCGCTATATTCAAGAGAGTGAGACAAGGTAGACGATCATTGGCACCGACGGAGGTAATTAATCGAACCGACCCGCGGTAATGTAGCCCTAAACGTCGTCTATATTACTGCGGAGATGTGGGGACCGCGCGCTACTAGGTTTGACGTCTCCTTTGAGATATCGCCGCTGTTGAGACAACCCTTTGGTTACTCTATCGGTACCTGTGTTAGTAGCAAAATCCCACATAAAATGGCGCCCAACGTGGGGCCACGACTTCCTTTATCGTGGTCGTGGCTCCTGGCCTCCGTCCCTTTTGTCCGGCCTTTGCCAGCAATTCCTTGCCTTTGATCGCCCCGTACTACGAGCGTCCTGATCTCGCCACTTATGGTTGAGCGATTAATGCCGAGTCGGCAACCCGCAGTGCCACTCCTTTGAGCGAGCGCAGTGTGATTCGTACGCGTGTTCCTGTTTTGAATTGGCGTGCGTCAAGCAACATTCGTTGTTGCGGGAGGCCCTTTGTTCTCCATGCTTGAGGCGAACCCTTCACCTCTGTGTATTTGGGTTCCTTGCGCGCCACCAACAACTTGTCCTGAAGGGAAAATGTATATAGAAGTTTTGATGATGTTTTTGAGAACCATTCGGACTTTCATGTCCGGCGGCGAGTGAGGCTTGGCAGAAAAGAGTAGCGAAGGATCAGCAGTGCAGTCTGGGAATGTAAATATTCGCGTTTTCTTTGACTCTGAGTAGTCGCGGACACTCAGTTAGAGTCGGACGGTGCGCCTGCCAATAACGTCGATAAGTAGCTGGTACTGCTACTGACGGGCTCCGGGAGCCGGGCCGCGTAACCGTCGGCGTCGAGAAGCAGTTTGCACACTGTTGACGCGCGCGCTGTATTCACTGCTGGTATTGCAGTGGGCGCGGAGGGTTTTTTCTTCGCGAAAGTTTTGTTTCTGCTTGATGCCAACGTACTCCTGCAGCCTGTTGTTGTTTTCCAAGAACGACACTAGTTTTGCGTTCATGGTGGTGGTGCTACGCGGTCTGAGGCGCACTGTGACAGTATCTGGGTGTACGAGTGACTCTAAGACTTTCGGAGGTTATGTTGCTCGGAAACCCAGGCGCCGTGTGGCCAGAGCGCCCTTTGGCGATATCTGTCAGACTCGCGTGATCCAGGTGGAAGAGCGACTCTAAGACTCTTAGCAGTTACGTTGCTCTGAAACCTGGCCTTGCCTCAAAAGAAGGGCCCACACCGTTGTGAGTCCTTGATCAAGCCGTATCGAGTGCAAGACATGTTTTTCTAGCATCGGTAAGCTGGCTAGCTGAAATATTTGGCGAAGCTGGCAGGTTTGAACGTGTGAGCTGCGGCCCCTTTTGTCTTCCTCCGTGGGGAGCAAGATGGCGGCTATTTTGCGCGGGAACTTGCATCTTCCCCGCTCGCAGACGCGCATGCATGGCGGTTTGTTTCTATCCGCCCCTTCGAAGTCCCCGTATCCGTTTACCTCGACTTCCGAAGACGGGCCAGCTGCAGACTGTTATCTGTTTTTGGCCACTTATAGTCTACGGACTCTTCCGGCAACTATAAAACCGGGTAGTGTGGGCAGCCTATTTTAGCTGCCTGCGCAAAGGATTGAGAACTCGGCGTTTTTCCTAGGAGCTCTCTCCCCGGTGCCCACATTAAGCGAACTCAATTAGCTTGCTTGGTATGTGGACGCGTTTCGAACGGAGGGACTCCCTTTTATATTGCTTCTTCCGGTGTCGAATCGGGTCACTCTGGCATGTTCCTGTCACCGTTGACAAACTGGCCACCTTTTTTGTGGTTTTTGTTTGTCGTTTGCCCCTGCCCGTTTTGCCGCCTTTGCGGCCTGAGGCAGGCGAGCGTCGGTTGCGCGCGTCCCCTCGTTTGGAGGCGGCGGCGCCCTTTCTTCCCTTTCGGGAGGTCTACGGCCGGCTCTAGGCGTGTTGGCTGCTGGCGCAAAACGACTTCGCAGGTCTGCTCCGAGGTCGTCCACCCCCCCTTCACCAGCCCACTGCGGCCGAGATGGCGCCGAACCCCCCGGGCAGCGTGTCTGGGACTTCCCCAGCTGGTCTCCGCTGGTGGGCGGCGGTCGTCGGTCTTTTTTGGTGCTGCCGCCTTCACGACCGCCTGACTGCCCCCCACTGCAGGCCAGCTCGTACCGCGACACCTGGGTCCAGCGGCGTCAGCGCGGTGCCTGTGATGCTCTGCCGTGCTGTGGCGGCGGCTGTCAAGTGCTTGGAACTGGAACTTTCTGGGTCTTCGGTCCTGCGGGCCAGCTGTTGACGGCGGACACTGTGGGGACGCGCGCTGGGCGTCGCGTGTATATGTTTGGGGGTGCACAGAGAGATATATTATTTTATGAGAGCAGGTGGGCCTCCTTTATTCTTTCTTGAGACCCACCTACCGTTTTAAGGAGGGGGGGATGCGGGGATTCCTCTGGTCTCCCTTCCCCGATGGCTGTGATAACGGCCGCGGGTCGGAACGCTCGGCCTTCTTCGCCGTGAGCTCCGACCTGTCCGTGAGGCGGAGGGCCGCCTGGCTTGGGGGGCTCTCCTCTCACTCTCTCCCGGGGGGACCTCTTTCCGTCCCCCCGCTCGGATGCGAATCACTGCCGACAGGCGAGGAGGTTTCGCCTCTTGTTTTCCCGCTTTCGGGAAAGGGACTCGTCCGGGTGACCGCGAAAGAGATAGGACGTGTGTCGGCGACTTCTCCGATGCTTCCCCGGTCTTGGCTCTCCGGAACCCCGCGTCTGGCCAGGTAAGGACCTTTTCTTACCTTGCCGGCGCGGGGGGCATTTTGGATGGGGACATAGCAGTTCATTTAAAGAGTGTTCCAATAAATGCTCTTGGACTCTGTCCTTACTCTGGTACGTGTGTCTTCTCTTCCGCTATATTCAAGAGAGTGAGACAAGGTAGACGATCATTGGCACCGACGGAGGTAATTAATCGAACCGACCCGCGGTAATGTAGCCCTAAACGTCGTCTATATTACTGCGGAGATGTGGGGACCGCGCGCTACTAGGTTTGACGTCTCCTTTGAGATATCGCCGCTGTTGAGACAACCCTTTGGTTACTCTATCGGTACCTGTGTTAGTAGCAATATCCCACATTCGTCAATTAATCTCCCGCACTTATGTTAGAGCGTCACTCGCCTTGTGGTCACTTAACTCCTCCTGTGTGATCCATTCCTCACAGTCTCGGCATTGGATTTCTTTTTTAGGACAAGCCTTCTCATGTTCCTGTAAAAAATTTAAAAAAAGCAAGAAGACCCCCATTTCGTCTGAGAGGACGGCGCAAATGTTGTGGGTTACATCGGCAACCTGTTTAGATATAAAACGCCCCGTTTGGAAAACTTATCTAAACGCTATTAACAGACAAAGTAACACCTTTCGGCAAACCACTGACCTGGTTCCTACGCAGGTGCCTTGGCTTTTTCTTAATCTTTACTTCAATTGATAACAAAATCACAGTTATAATTAATAAACCTTGTATGATTTCGCACAGGACAGAGCCAAAGCCAAGCATGGCGAACTCCAGAAGTGCAAGTAAAATGTTGCAGACATTTTACTCATTGGAAAGTGTCATCTGTTTTAGGAGTCCAAACGAAACCTCGTAAAGTCCTTCGAAAATGACTTTTCGGGGTTAACAAAGCCTTGTGGACCGCTCTTCAAATCACAATAATTTGTTCCTCGTTTGCTCTGGAGAGAAGCGTGATTTATCATATGTCGTATACAGAGAAAGCCGTTATTGCCCCCCCCCCCCTTACCCACACACACACACAAACTCGAAATGATTTAGGGCGTGCGTCGTCGATATCGTTACGAGACACCGTGACATTACAAAGTTAGGTGATTTTATGGTATCATGTGATATCAAAGTATTACGTGACGCCGAGCTGTATCGTGACATCTTGGTGGAACATGACTCCGTGATGTAAGATGACTACGCTAGCAGTCACGTGACATCATTTACCCGGATAGTTTCGTAGCTATAGGCGAGCTTCCTTCCCCAACAAGGCATTGGCGATGGCCCCTCTGCGTCAGGCGTGAGAGACACAAGTGCCAGGTGCATAAGGGTACATCAGGGTCTGATAAGGGGTCGCAGCAATCGCTGTTAGTTTTCTCTGGATTCACACAGAAGTGCTCTTTTTTTTTACCCACTGCGCTATCTACAGTTCAGAGAAACTGCGAGACCTCACAAACACTCTAAGCAGAAAGAACAATTTCCCATGATTTACAGCCTTTTGTAATATAGGGAGATGCGTAAGTGCACTTTTTAATCACCACTCTAAATAGCAGAAACGATACTTCATTGACTACATTTTTTGTAAAGAAAGAATCTACCAAAATTTACAAAACCATTCGTTTGATGTGCGTGGACAACGTCTCGTAGTTGAATTACAGAGCTTGGAAAGCGTTTCCGCACTGGTGTGTTCATCATTCTATTCCGCCCGCACGTTAAAAGTAGCCCCGAGGTGGCGACAATTGACAAGACAGAAGCCAAGGTGTCATGCTGTTAGATGTCGCGATCTTAGCAAAATAAACGAGCGTCCTAGAAAAAAAAAAGTATAAAGCACGAGATCACGAGTGTTGCTGTCGTCACTTGTCCCGATTCCGAGCTGCCGAATACTCCGCGGAGTGGCAAGTTTTTAAGAGCAATTTGCAGCAAACAGGCGTCTATACCACATTCACCACCGCTGCTGCCGTGACACTGCCAGAATTGTGAGCGGCAACAGAATGACCAGAGTGTCGAACCGATATTTTTATCGGTTCGGTTCGGGTTCGGGTTCACGGCTTTTGGTTCAGTTCCGGTTCAGTTCCGAGGCGCAAAAAATAACGGTTCAAACCGGTTCCAACCGGTTCGAACCGGTTTGAACCGCTAAATTGAGAATACATTTTCCGCGTTGTTCTGTCAATAGGCACTACTTAGGCCGTGAAACTAACTACTGTAAACGATCTGAGTTTTGCGAGGACCTATTTTTTTAGAATTTTACGAATCGCCTACAATTCGCGAAAAATGGGTCCCGCGAACAATTTTGCTAAAATGTAAACACATTGGTATTTATATTGAGATTCCACCGCGTCGAGAAAATTACAACCCGCGAATTATTCCAAAACTTCAGCTTTGACCTAAATCGCGAAATATTGAGCCCACGAAAAATAAGTCATTTACAGTATATAGTTTTCTCTTTTTTTATCGTTTGTTCAATCCAGTTTTATTTTCAGGTACCAAAATTATAAAATTATGTTATTTATTCCTACAGAACAAGAAAAGAAAATCTACATTAACATACAAAACGCCGTGTTTATACGACTCAACATCCTTTCGTTTACCAGAGTCACATGCATTGTACCTGAATCGAAATGTTTTCGCGAAGTGAAGTAGGTTGCCTAAAAAAACCGTGATTGGTACAACTTTGTATCGCAGTATTAGAAGTTGAATCGTTGTTTTGCCCTTAAACTAAGGAATTAATTACAGTGAAGAAAATCATGAAATGGGCACCTCGTTGCCATATATATCATGATATCTGTTTTACGGAATACGTTGCACAATATATATATATAATGACGAGACGACTGAGCTTAAGGCAATATAATTTTATAGATACACTAAGCGACAATCACAATGCTTGTTTTTCTAACCAGCATTGGTTTGCTCTCAGCACCATGATGCGGTTGACGAATCATGCAAAAAGGAGTGGCTGAAATTGTTCACTCTAATCTATGAGCACCTTCGTACTGAGATCGAATCTCACCTAAAGCAGTGCTTACCCATGTGAACATTTTCTTAAATTGGATAAACTGGCATAGCCGGTTGAGGTTTGTTCTTGACAAGATGCCGATCAATTTAATTTGCAAGTAAGCATCACCCTCGCTAATCGATGATTTTTGTTAAATAGAACAAAGTGGTATTTCATGCTCTACTCAATTTGGAAGCTACTTAATTGGACACTTTCTTATAGTTTGCGTGTGTAATCGTCATAGTTCCACCATTCGTCCCAGTGTATTTAGTTTTGGTTCGACCCACAGACACGTAAAAGGTCTGTTTAACAGATAAAAGACGCGATAATAAACTTCTATATATTTGAGAAGTTATATATGCGTGAGGAACACATAGTTATTTAAATTAGCTTAAAAAAAATTATTTAAAGCTTTCCCAAATCACCTATAACGTGTCTATAGAAGATTAAAGCGCCGAAAAAGATTTGCAGAACATCTTTCAGATAATTTGAAGGTGCGTTTACTTATATGTGTATCTTTGAGGTGAGGATCTTTTATTTATGCTGCCAAATCTTCAGACAGGAATTAAGTATATTTTTATTATCATCGATAAATTTGACTTTATGAAGTTCACGTAACCGCCTGAGACCGACACGGAAGGACGATACTCGAAAATACGCCAGCTGCATGTTGAGTCTTCGGAAACGTGCTTTTGTTAGCTGTTTTGCAGTGTAAAATACTGGGTTGCAGGGATGCCAAAAAGCACTGTGGTCACATGATATATCAGAAGGCAAATACGCGAAATGTGCAGAAATAAGGAGATGACACGTTATTTTTCTAAATAATCCCTTACACAATGCTTTACGGCAAAGAGAGATGCATAGAAATGCATAAAACGATATTCCTAATTAAACAAAAATTGCGCGAAGGGCAAACGAAGATTCTTAGAATCCTAATATAAATCACGTTTGGGCATTAGCTTGCCTCAGCTCGAAACGTTGCGAGATACTGCCTCGGGACGCTAATGTTATCTTAGGTTTTACGTTCACTTGTTTTGAGACCATACTTCACGACTCTGTTCTTTATCAGTCATGTGCTCCAACATTTCATAAGGCTGCCGTATATCATCGCGAGACTGCTATAAATACTACACAACTTTACACCTTGTACGTCTAGTGCTAGTGTGGCGAACGTCGCACTTCACCAGAAAGCTGAAGTATTTAACATGGTTTGCACGTGACGTAATCGCACTATATACTGGTTGTCATTGCGAGTTGTTGTTGCTGAAAAAATCAAATCCGGTGGGGCAAACTGCACGCTGCAAAAGGTTCGCACTCAGTGCAAGCTATGTATTTGAGAGGCACACATTTTTCTTGTTGGTGCATCGCCGTTAGGCACGACGCGAGCATCTGCCACGACGAAAACGTGCTTTCTGGCAAGAGTCTTTTCACAAATAAAAGTTGTACCCACTATCCATCTGTCACTATCGTTTCCAGGCCACGCTTTCTAGTCTGCGCCGAAAATGCGGGGCAGAGGATTCTTTACGACACATTATGCTTTAAAACTACACCCCCTACCCACTCCCTTTTCTTTTTTAGTTGCTCCTCAAGATACTTTTATTCCTCAGGGATTGCCTGCTCCGTATTGGGTGGTGTTCATTCGACAATTATATTTGTGTCACTTGTTAACAGTAATTCTTCGCTGCTTTTACTTTGCACCAAACTGTGAAGTTTAAACAAAATAGAGGGCGGTCGAAACTTGGAGAACTTGAGAACGACACTCCTGTGAGGCTTAGAGCGGCTGCCAACGTTCGGCTATCCCCCTGAGGCCACTGGGATCTTTCTTTTCAGGTATCCCTCCCGTACACACTAATAGTTCTATGTAATGTCGGACTAATACGTTACATTTAGACCCTTTAACACTTCTATTCCCGGTACAACTTTCTGAGGCCGTTCAGCAACATCGAAAACATGTTTGGGAGCCTCAATGGTGTGCATACATGCAAAATAGGTCGTACAGCATTTTTTTACCTTGAGTTCAATAAATACCGCTAAGATGTAATCCCTGACATTGATAACTTGCAAAACGATCCATTAGTTTTCCCCTCTGCGAAATGGTAGACGCAGTTGAAAGAAAGAAATGAAACAGCTTTCCCCTCCTCAACTCGCAATTAGAACTATCAGCCACGTGATCTGATCCTAATGTATACACCGTCAGTGTTTATCATAGTCATACGGAGGGTTGGCAAAGCATAGAGCATGGGCTGATCTTCAGATATAGTTTTAGTTGGGCTATAATGCCCGAGCCCTACTAAAGCAACAAACAGAAACAAACGACAGCGGCAAGCCTTAAACCAGAGTATTTCGCGATTTGACAGGCTTTGTAGAATACAGAAGGCTATGCTCAAACACGAGCATCACGCACACGAGGGTACCATTTCCAGGCTTGTAAACACTCGTGCTAACTTTACGAGCACTGAACAACTCAAAGCCGTATAAGCGTACCATCGCGAGCATGCTGCCTGTGTCTGAGGCCTGTCGCTGTCGTTTTTTTCTGTTTCTAGCTCTAGTGGGACTCGGGCCCATTATAATCTTTGAGTTGAACACGAGCCGTTACCCGAATGTTTGGCGATGCTGGTTGTCATGAACCAGAGCATTCGACTCGGGATCATGACAATCGGGTACATCATGGTGCCACGTGACTCAGTGCGAAGTTGTGATGTCATGTGACGTCACGGTATCAACAACGTTAATAGATATAGCGACGTCCTCAATTTGAATCGACTTAACGCGGTGAGTCACGTGACGTCACGGGGTCACGTGATGTGGCATTACTTTACAGCATGTCTTGACAGCACGACGTCACGTGACGATGTGACACATGCCTAATCATAGTGCCAATAAGAAAGTGCCGCAAAAACCCAGGATTTATTATACATTGCAATTCTGTATATGACGATTTGATCAATACGTAGAGGAATACACGTGCCACTTTTTTATTCCCAAATATAAAATTTGTAATACTAACAAAAAAAAATACCGTGAACCGTTTTGAACCGGTTACCGTTATATTTTTTTTCGGTTCAGTTCCGGTTCAGTTCCAAGATGGCGGCGAAGATTTCGGTTCGGTTCAGTTCCGGTTTGGCTAAAAATAACGGTTCTGTTCCGGTTTTCGGTTCGGTTCGGTTCCGGTTCGACACCCTGAGAATGACACTTCTATTACATCATCCAGCGATAACCGAAGGACCACTCTTTTAGAATTCAGGACACGGTATAAACATACCATTCGGAGTCGCGTCTCAGAGACAAATATACTCTTAAAACAAACATCTACGCCATCGCCTCTCCGCCATTTTGCTTCTTGATACACACTGAGCACGTTATTGGACACGAGGGCTGCAGCGTCAACTTCCGGCGAACTCGGCTCAGCTCGAATTCAAAAAGAGGCGCTGCGTCAGCGTTCGGCGAGGACTCGGATCCAATCAGAAGCATCGTGTATCCAATGGATGGATGGATTAATGTTAATGGCTATACCTTTTGTAACATGCGGTAGCTTGCGCCATTTAGCCTCCTCCCTAAGAAATGGCGACCGCCAATGTTGCTTGACGTATTCTTGAAAAGGGTCGTTTGTTGAAGTATTGAAATGAAAGTCATGCATTCTTCAAAAAGAAAAATAAGGAGGCTGAAGTAGGCTCGGGGTCGAGCTCACCCCAAGTTCACGCGCATCCCATTCCTCCTTGCAGTGTTTACAGGCAGGTGCTTCATCGACCTCCGACTTCACCGTGGCATCCGCGTTCTCGCTGAAATGGTCTTCTCTCCATGTTAAGGAACTCGTTCGATGTTTCTCCTGGGTGGAAGCAGGTTCCTAGAAAATAAACAATGAATAAATATGTTAAACACAAATAAAAAGGAAATAAAAGCAAGCAAGGCGTTTTTTTATACGTGCAAAAATGTCTTTGTCTTCTGTTATTTTTGTGTCTTATTGACACGTTTCCGTTACTGCGGTTCAGACTCGATCATCTAGTCATTTAAGGTTTTTTTTTATTTTCTTATTCTGTCGGCTGCCACAACGTTGCTGGGGCAAGAGAAAACGCCACTTCAATTTGTTTCGAAAGAACAAAAAAAAAAAAAAAAAGAAGTGAATCGTCATCATCCCACTGTATAAGCGGTTTATACGTTTGCACTACGCCAATATTTTGAGGTAACTGATCTAGAGGTATAATATGAATCCGGATGACTTTCTGATTCCGAAATGCTATCTCCGTTCTCCCACATTCACTCTAGTTAATTAAAAAAAGTTATTTTTTTCGCTACCGAAACCAAAACTTCGTTCACTCTAGTTTTTTCGCCAGTTTTCCTCACTACCCAAACTTAACGTCACCCGCGGGAAGCGAGGCGCGTGGCCGCCAATCGGATACGCTGGTGCCGGCTTTTCTCGCGTCTAAAGAAAACAGGGCCATTCGTTCTATCTGAAATTGATGATTGATTGGCAGTTCGAATGGAATGAAAGTTTATTAGTATTCTTTTAATTGTTATTATTATCATTACATAATTTTGTTATTATTACCATAACCTTTATTTGCACAATGCTTGACTTTGGCCTACAAGCTAAACTATAAAAGAAAAAAAAAACGAAGCAATTGGGATTTTGAGAAAACCGGGTTTGCAACTCGGTGCGCTCAAGCCGCGGCTCGCTAGTTTCATGAAATCGCTAGCGTAAGTCCGCTCTCCTTCTATGAGGAGCGGGCAGATACGCTGGTGAAGGAAGGTCGAAGAGTCATGCAGTCCACGTTTTGACGAATTTCCCAAGCACTACGGAGAGTGCTCGGAATGTGGGTACAGGTGCCCCACGTACGCTCGTATTTCCTAAAGGAACGTGGTATTCGGTTTGGATTTTATTTAGAAAAGTTGCTGTTGCCGATGCCAGCACGTGTAACTGCTCTTGTAGCATGCACATGCTCCTTGGTACTTCGGTAATTTGGCAAAGCATCTAAAGACCATTTTAGAATAGCGCTTCTTGTCGGTGCCAATTTCAGCGTTCGCGTGTGTGACGGGTGCTTTGCTCGCCTTCCGAATCGACGAACGTGCACGTGCTGGGCTGTGACCTAACACATGGAGACCGCAATTCTCGTGAGCACTAAAATGCAAAGAATGGAATGAACCGCATTCGTGTAGTCTAGACGGCAGGGTCATTGGTTCACGAAGATCGTGCTGAAACGATAAGTAAAATATCTTTGCAAACCCTACTGAAAAAAACCATTTGAAATTCAAACGGGTGGCGAACTGGTAAATCAAACGGGTGCAAACTTGTCGACCCGTTTGGATCAAACGTGATTATGGGATACGGGTAGCCGTTTGAAACGGTACCCGCTCGAAACGGTACCCATTTGATACAGGTGCCTGTTTGATACAGGTGCCTGTTTGATACAGGTGCCCGTTCGACCTTGCACGTGACCACACGTTTGAACGTGCCATTCGAATCGGGAAATTATGCGCTAGCCCTAAACGGGGATCGTCCGGTAGGTTATTTATCTTATACTTATTTAAGACGTTCCGAAACTCATGAACCTATTTATAACATGGAGGAAACCCGTAGAACAAATGTGGTCACGTAGGTGCTTGCAAATGGACAGGAAAACAGACACAAAAGATTGTTTTCAATCCTCCTCAAAGTTTATTACGTCCTCTGCAGACAGGTACAAATGTGCAAGCGATCTGTGAAATGTGAGAGGCACTCTAAGCTTTTACACAACTGAGAAGATAGCAAACCAAACAAGAACCGAGGTAATTCTAGAATATGAAGGTAGACTTTCGGGAAATTATTCGCCCGGCTGCCGCGAGAATAGTGGCTGCATAATGATATAGATAATCTGGTAGAGTACGAGTAGAAGAACGGTAAATCGTTGCCAAGAAGTAGGTTGCAGTGCACTTACCATAAAAGTAGCTGTAAGGGTTCTGGGAAAGACGGCTAGTTTCTCGATCGGCCGGGCGACGGTCGTCTTGTCCGGCGGCGTGTATGAGGCTCCGTCCCCGGTCGTTTTCTGTAGTTTTATTTTTCTAACGGAAGACCGCGTGAGCCTTTCTGCCGACGCGGCCCCCCTGGAGAGCGTCTTCCTGTGTCTCCCCATCGGAATGACCCCTCGGGAAGAGATGTTGTTTTTTTTATTTTGAATCTGGAGGCTTGCGCATTCTTGGGTTTCAACCTGGGGGTTCCGGACAGGCGCCGCTATGTCTGCAACGGGATGCACGGACGAAGTTACGGAGCTGTCGGCTGTAGTCCGTTGGCAAGTTAACGAATGTGTATCGACGCCCTTGCCAACTATTGGACGGTGGATATCACGTGGCTCCAGCAAAGCTTTGAAATGATTGGTTGATCCTCGCCCGAGAGTGAGCGGGTCAGCGTCTTCAAAAGTCCGTGACAGGGGAGAGAGAAGCCCCCTTTCTGGCTTGGACTTGGACTAATTTGGAGGACGGCGAATTTCCTTTGCTTTGTATATACTGTGTAAAATAGCTCGTCACGTCTAAATAAACAGTTTAGACGAAGTCCTCCCGCATCTGTCGCACTCTTCTGATCCCCCACCGAACAAGGCTCATCAAACGATTGGCCCCGCAAGACACCGCCGGGCAGTCATCATGTATTCAACCAAGAAACGAACCTTTACTGGCGCAGCTCGACAGCGATGAGCGAGCCTCGGTGACGATCGGAGGATCAAGAAAGTGACAGAGGTGGTCCAGCCGAAGCTTCCTGGCTGGCCAGGTGCTTGAACGGAGCGACCTACGGAATCCGTCGACAAGCAGCGCTGAGCGACAGGGAGCGGTACTGCCGAAGCGGCCTTCTCCGGTGGAAAGCGGCGCATGCGGCACATCGACGGAGAGAAAACCACCTGGGTCATCGGACAGCAACTTTGAACGACCGGTGGCTGAAACCAGGGACCTCGAGGGTCAGGAGTTCCGACGCCGAGGCCAAGGACGACTACTGAGGACGCAATATCCGGGCTCTGGGCGTCAAACTGCAGCAACGTTTGCGCCGGGTGAGTGGGATTTCTTCCGTCGGGTCGAGGTTGGCATGGCTGGTAGTTGGCGGGACTTATGGTTTTGACGCGTCAGATGCTGGCCGACATGGAGAACGGGTTAAATGGAGAGAACTCGCAGGGGACAGGAGCCTCTGGTCAGGGGCAGGAGGCGCCACAGGGTGCGACAGAAAAGGAATCGGAGGCGGTCACCATTCGAAGGCTCGAACTAGAATTTGAGTTGCGGAAAGCGCAACTTCAGATTGAGTCCGATGAGCGGATCGCGTTGCGCATGGCACAGCTAGGAAAAGAAAGTGGTCGACCTTCGTCCTCTGGGTCGGAAACAGACGACCAACGGCACGCAGGCTTAGACCCGGTTGCGCAATGTGCAAAAGTTTTGAAAGGGTACAGCCTGCCATGTGACGCGGACGTTCCTCTATGGTTTGATGAGGTGGAAAAATTGTTTACCACGTACCAGGTGCCGGATAGTGGTCGAGTACATTTGATTATGCCGGTGCTAACGGAGCGTGTCCGCTACCTGCTGCGCAGTCTGGGGCAAGACGATTGTTTAGATTACGAGTCGGTAAAACGGGCGGTGGTGAGCGAACTGAAACTCACGCCAGCTGAGTACCTAGACAGGTTCGACAGTGCAGCCAAAAGAAAAGATGAAACATGGGCTCAGTTCGCCTCCCGTGTCCGAACCTACTTCACGTATTACCTTCAGGTGAGAGGTGCGGACACGCAAGAGACAGTAACGGAGCTCATGGTTGCTGATCGGATTAAGGCGAGCCTGAGTACCGATGGTCTCGAGTATGTTCGCCTTCGCGAGGGAGAGACTTGGTTAAAACCGGTCGAGGTGGCGAGGGTGTTACAGACTTATGAGCAGGCAAAAGGGAAAGGGAGCGCCACAAAACAGGTGTGCGTTCCAACAGAACAGTCAAGGCCGGGGCGCTCGCCGGGGTTGAAAGGTCCCGTGAACTCGGGTCGAGCAGCTGTAAGCAGAGTGTCGAACCGAAATTTTTATCGGTTCGGTTCTGGTTCGGGTTCATGGCTTTCGGTTCAGTTCCGGTTCAGTTCCGGGGAGCAAAAAATAACGGTTCAAACCGGTTCGAACCGGTTTGAACCGCTAAATTGAGACAATATTTTTCGCGTTGCTCTGGTAATATACACTATTTACGCCGTGAAACGATTAACTATATAGTTTCTTCGATCGTCCGTGCAATTTACTTTTGCTTTTAGGTGCCAAAAATATTAAATTCAGTTATTTAATTTCGACGCAAGAGTAGAAAAAAGTCTACATTAACATACATAACGTCGTGTTCATACGACTCCACATCCCTTTGTTTGCCAGTAACATATATTTTACCTGAATCAAAATGTTTAAGTGCACGAGTAAAGAGTTGAGCTTGTTCGTACATACCTGTAAATAGATCAGCTTCAAATTCAGAACTATACTGTATTTTGTTGTGCTTTCTTCGTGTTTAAGTAAAATTCTAAAGTTAAAGCTTATCTATTTACACGGTATAAAATGTTGTCGCGAAGTGTGGTAGGTCGCCTAAAATACCCGTGATCGGTACAACTTTGTGTCGCAGTGTTAAAAATGAAATCGTGATTGTGTCCTTGAACTAAGGATTTAATACATCACATAAAATTATGAAATGAGCACCTCGGTGCTTATGCTAATTATGAAATAAGGTTTACGAAATACACTTCACAATATATATGTATATGATGACGACACAACTGAGCTAAAAGCAATGAAATTTTCAGAATGTAATAAAAGTTTTAGGATAATTCCTTTCAGTTTATTTTTTATAGAAGCACCGAGCGGCAATCCAAATGCTTGTTGTTCTAACCAAACATTGTATACACTCAGCACCGCATGCATGCCACTAATCATGCAGCAAGTAATCGTAATTGTTCACTCTAATCAGGGATGGGCAGTATTCCAAATACAAGTATTTGAAATATATATTTCAAATAGTTTGTGTATTTTGCATTTGTATTTAATTACAAATTAGGTAATGTATTTGACGTATGTATTTATATACTAAAACATGGGTATTTCAAATGCAATTGTAATTAAATACAATTTTGTGGGCGAAAATACATCCCTCAAATTTATTGTCACTGTCCAGAGCAGGAAGAAAACTACGTTCTGCACCGAATGAAGTGTCTTTAAATCAAGCACAAGCGTTTAGTGACTGTGATTACGGTGCTAGTCCAGGGCGAGAATAGTGACGAAATAGACGTTCACAGGCAGACTGGCTAAATAAGTGCCTGTGACAACCTGTGATGCTTTCCAGCCTGATTTCCATCCATATATTTTGCCTAAAACATTCTAAATGCGCGGGTCGTCCAAACTTTCGTAACTGGTGCGAGTTGCAACAATAAAAAATTCTCTACCTAGTGCTGCGCGTCTTGGTCGTCTCGGTGCTTTGTTGGTCTATACCAAATTGTAATCGACAAAAAAAGCTGCTTGAAGCTCTGTACTTTTTTCACCTGTTAAGACCAAGCTGATTAATTTTTTTTTGTGATTATATTTCTATCACGTTACTAGAGCCTCGCACACTAACTCCCAAGTGTGCGATGCAAGATTAAAATGATATACCCAGAAACCCGTTGCAGGTGCCCTGAAGTCGCTCACGCAAATTTTGGGGAATGTATTTGGAAAAGTATTCGGAGGAGATCAAATGCATTTGGTTGTATTTGTATCTTGTACTTAAATGCTTATTTTTTTTTTTGAAATGTGATTAGATCTGTAATTAAACACATTTCTGACGAAGTGTATTGTATTTGTATTTCGATACATATTTGCATGTATTCTGCCCATGCCTGACTCTAATTTATACGCACCTTCGCACTCAGGTCGAATCTGGCCCAAAAAAGCGCTTGCCCTAGTGAACAGTTTCTTATGCCGAATAAGCTGGCATCGCCTGGCTGTTGAGGAATGATTGTTCTTGACAAGATGCCGGTGAATTTAATTTGCAAATGAGCATCACCTTTGCTAACTGATGATTTTAACTCTATAGCGTTAAGGAGCTCATGTCGCAGAAAAGCCGATGTCGGTGGCGTGACTGGAAAATCCTGATTGGTCGATAGGTTCATGACGTCAGAGCTAGATACGCAAGAATTTCAAGCAACCCACAATGCTCACGTGAAACGTGACATCACGCGTGGAATGAGAGTGATTAAAACATGACATGTAATGTGAATTAAAGGTCGCCGTATGTCTCAAATGATTTCACTTTTGAAAGTAATTATTTTTCCTTAAAGAAAAAAAATTAAGAATTTCAGGCGGGATTCGATCCCACGACTCTTTAGTTGCGAGTCAGACGCTTTTCACTAGGAACGGCGCGAGCGTCTGGCACGACAAAAACGTGCTTTTTGGTAAGAGCGTTTTTGCAAGCAAAGTAGTTTCCGGAGTTACGCTTTTCGGTCTGCGCCAAAGATGCAGAAAAGAGGAACCTTTACAACACAGCATGTTTTTAAACCCCCCCCCCCCCCTCCACACACACACGCACCTCTTTATACAGCGGAGCTGTTAAGGACTAGTTTCCCCAGTGTCGTGTCCGTCAGCAAACAAATGATGACACTAAACTCTGGACAGCTACCGCCATCTATAAAAGACGACGGCAACCAGACAACCGGCTTGCCGGTTGTCTGGTTGCCGCCGTTGCGCATAGATGGCGGCAACCTCTCCGGCCTTTCCACTCTGGTGGCTTGCCGACTTGCCGCCGGCCATTACTTCATTTACACCATAAAACAGCTTCGCTGGTCTTGCTTCTTCACGAGAGTGGAAAGGCTGAAAGTATTCCTGAGGAATTGCCTCCTCCGTTTTGGTGTGTTTTCATTCAACAATTTTATTTAACGCTTGTTAACCGCAACCCTTCATTGCTTTTATTTTGCACCCCGTGAAGTTTAGATGGGTCATAAAACGACATCGGGTTGGAACGTTCATGACTTTTCCGAGGCGTACTGGTCCTCTGGCCCAAGTATACTCGCACAGGCCGCCACTAATACAGAAGCTTCTTTGTCGCGGTGAAATTGCGAGGATAAGAGGGGACTATTTCTTTTAGTCTTGCCTTCCCAAAGATTGAAGTCGCAATTGTAGGATCAAAACCACCCGCCTGACGACCGTCGAGCGCGGCTCGAGATTGGACAGGAGAACTGCGTGAGCATGGTACATCCGCTCGTAACAATCAATGCCTCGGCGGACACTTGGGTAGTGGCTCGTGTCCAACCACTGCGGTGATGAGAACAGCCGAACTCTAACAATGCCTGGAGCGTTTTCTTCCTTTAAAACCCCAGCGCGGTAACGTTGGCGGCAGAGGATTGGCACCAAGCCACATGGCCGCTTTTGGCTCCGAAGTTGAGGGGATGAACAATGCTCATATTTCTCGAATTTTTGGCGACTGCCATTGCCTAGAAAAAATAGCAAAGCCAAGTTCAAGCAGTTATTAACGTTGGGGAGTGATCCTGAGTAGTATTTAGTGATGTATAGAAATAATTTCTATAGCTCCTTTAAGCAAAGTACAGAGGGAGTCGAAACTTGGGCAATAACTTGAGAACGACGCTCGTGTGAGACTTACAGCGACTGCCAACGTTCGGCTGTCTCTCTGAGATCACTAAAATATGTTTTTTTTTTAGTATTCCTTCCGTACACACGTGTAGTTCTCTGTAACGTCACATTAATAAGTCGCATTTAGTAATTTCAGTGCTTATATTCTCAGGGACATCTTTCGGATGCAGTTCAGCAACAACGAAAAAATATTTGGGTGCCTCAATAAAGTAAAATGGGTCTTGCAACATTTTTTCTTGTACTTTCAATAAATAGTCTTAAGAAATAACTCCTAACGTTGATAGCTTGCGGCAATTAACATCCATTAGTTTTCCCCTAATAGCAGATGAAGAAAAAGTAAAGGAAAGAGACAGCTGTCGATATCTCCTGAACTCGCAATTTAAACAAGCGGACACGTGATCTGATACCGCCAGTGTTCATCACAGTCATGCCCTAGGCGGCTAGGGTTTGGAAAAGAAAAGCTTTGGCTGAGCTTCAGATATTGTTAGAGTTGGGCTATTATCATATGTAATTGACATGAGCAGATACCCGAATGTTTGGCGGTGCTGACTGTCATGAACCCGAGCACTCGACTAGGGGTTACGAAAATCGCTTACGTCACGGTGTCACGTGACTCTCGGTGCGAAATCGTGATGTCATGTGACGTCATGCTGTCAACAATGTTAATACATCTAGTGACTTCCTCAAATTAAATCGAGTTGACGCAGTGAGTCACGTGACGTCACGAAGTCACGTGACGACACGAGGTCATGTATTGACACCATGACGTCACGTGATAACGTGACACATGGTTAATCATAGTGCCATGAAAACCCACAACTTACCATACTTTTCAATTCTGTATATGACGATTTGATCCATAGATAAAATACACTGCAGCCGCCAATTTTTTGTACCCATATGTTCATTTTGTGATACTAACAAAAAAGAAAAAAAATATTACCTTGAACCGTTTTGAACCGGTTACCGTTATATTTTTTTTCGGTTAGGTTCCGGTTCAGTTCCAAGATGGCGGCGAAGATTTCGGTTCGGTTCAGTTCCGGTTCGGCTAAAAATAACGGTTCTGTTTCGGTTTTCGGTTCGGTTCGCTTCCGGTTCCGGTTCGACACCCTGGCTGTAAGGTGTCATGTATGTCATGAGCAGGGACACGTTGCCAAGCACTGCCCTCGCGCTTCGGGTAGTGAGGTGCCTCAGGGGCTGGCAAATGTTCCTGAACCGAAAGGGCAGACAGACAGAGTGTTAACCGCTCGGGTTGAGGTGAGGCGGTCGATTTCGGAGACGGGCCGCTCGAAGCTACAATTGGTTCAACTGGAGTGCGGCGACGTACACACCGAAGCACTGCTCGACAGGGGTACCGGGATGACGGTAGTACGGGAGAGCCTGCTACCTCAAGTTTTGAGGGAACCGTCGCGCACAGTGAAGCTAGTGTCCGCTTTTGGCCACGCCATTGATGCCAATCTTGCAGCACTTCCAATAAGGTTGAGCTGTCCAGGGGCGGTAGAAAATTCAACTAAAACCGACTTAGTGTGCGCGCTCACCAATCAGCTGGCGGAAGGGGTGAACTGTTTGCTTGGCTGGGAAGATTGGGAACTGTTGAAAGATAGGAGCGGTAAGGTCCAGGTGCAACAGGGAGGTACAGCGGCCTATCCTTGTGAAGTTGAAGAACAGAACGTCGGAAGAGATGAAGACAGCGAAGCACTGACTTGTGGGGTTGGCTAGGTAGGCCTCGACCCTTCAGCATTACAATGTAACCGTCCAGCATGGGAAGGGAACTAACGGAAATACTGACGCGTAGTGTGGGCTCAACAATTTATGTTAGGAGTCGACTGAGTGATCATGCCATGCCGCCTCGGTTAGACGTGAATGTTCCCCTCACCCGTGCCGCAGGGCGCTGTGGGGCTGTGAAGTGAATTGGCGAGTTGAACTTGGGGACCCAAAAGGACGTTTTTCTCGTTGATGTTGTGGATACGTTCAATGCGAATGTAACGCTGTTTTCCTCTTTGTGTGTGTGTTATTTTTCAGCCTTTGGGATGTCACGCACGCGTTTTGGCCCCTTTCTATGTTTGCACTGGGACATTCCGGTTTGTTAAAGTAGAATCTGTTGTCTTTATGTGTTTTGTTTTATTTTCAGCTTACGATTATGTTTCCACGCTTTGAGTCGGTTCTGAAGAACACGTTAGTGTTATATAGTTTTATTTCTTTTGCGTGTGTTTAGATTAACTGTTTAGCAGGTCCAAGGAGGACCAGAAACAGTCTTGGGGGGAAGGTGTAAGGGTTCTGGGAAAGACGGCTAGTTTCTCGATCGGCCGGGCGACGGTCGTCTTGTCCGGCGGCGTGTATGAGGCTCCCTCCCCGGTCGTTTTCTGTAGTTTTATTTTTCTAACGGAAGACCGCGTGAGCCTTTCTGCCGACGCGGCCCCCCTGGAGAGCGTCTTCCTGTGTCTCCCCATTGGAATGACCCCTCGGGAAGAGATGTTTTTTTTATTTTGAATCTGGAGGCTTGCGCATTCTTGGGTTTCAACCTGGGGGTTCCGGACAGGCGCCGCTATGTCTGCAACGGGATGCACGGACGAAGTTACGGAGCTGTCGGCTGTAGTCCGTTGGCAAGTTAACGAATGTGTATCGACGCCCTTGCCAACTATTGGACGGTGGATATCACGTGGCTCCAGCAAAGCTTTGAAATGATTGGTTGATCCTCGCCCGAGAGTGAGCGGGTCAGCGTCTTCAAAAGTCCGTGACAGGGGAGAGAGAAGCCCCCTTTCTGGCTTGGACTTGGACTAATTTGGAGGACGGCGAATTTCCTTTGCTTTGTATATACTGTGTAAAATAGCTCGTCACGTCTAAATAAACAGTTTAGACGAAGTCCTCCCGCATCTGTCGCACTCTTCTGATCCCCCACCGAACAAGGCTCATCAAACGATTGGCCCCGCAAGACACCGCCGGGCAGTCATCATCTATTCAACCAAGGACGAACCTTTACTGTAGCGGACTTGAAAGATGTAATCCGTGATATTTGTCGAAACGGTCAAAGCAGGACAACCACACAAACACAAATGAGAGGGAACGGCTTCTTGGAAGTTTCAACACGATGTGGCGCACAAGCTGTCATTTACCGAACCCAACCAAAGCGCAAGAATTCCTGACTTCTTTGAAGAATCGCTTGTTGCCGATATAGACGTAGGACTTTTCGAACACTGATAGCTTTGGTGCACATCCAATACGTTGTCGAGAGACATCCTAATAAGACCGCAGGGTTAGGCGACAGATCGAAGCAGGTGGACGCGCGAAGTTCGAGCTGGAACTGACAACAAGCAGACAAAGAAAAAAGCTGCTGCTATGCGCACCCTTCCGGAGGACCGGATCTCGATGCTTATCAGCGTGTAGCTCGCGCGCGGGTGCGGGTCACGTGACGGGTGACAAGAGAGGAGGGAGGGGCGAAGACCACAGGGACAGCCCCTCTCTCTCTCCCCAGGCATTTCAAAGAAATGTGTTTTTGTAACCTCGAAAAAAAAAAAAAAAAACACGCGCGTGCGCGCGCGCGAATTTTAGCACGCTCGAATCTTGGAAATGGCGGCGGGGCGGCCAGAACCTCGGCTCGCGCCCGAGCGAAGAAAGTACTCAGCGCGAGCTCGTAGTTTGACTGCTGCAATGGCGGGCGTGCTCTCGCAATGCTCGATGTTCTTGCAGCCGCGTGTACGCGTGCTACCTTCGCTGCGTCATGAATTAAAGTGAAACGGAGTCTAGACGTGCATTCTTTCACGCGGTCGCGTCTTCTGCGAGAGAGATTCGAGCTGAATAAGTAAATTGAGGCAACAAAGGTGGACAAAATTTTAAAGTTCTGTCAAAAATATCGGCTTACCAACGTCGCGCGTTTACGTAAAACAACAACAAAAAAAAGATGTTAGTTTTAGTTGCAGTATAAGCGAATATCAGCGCAATTGAAATATAAATATAATTACTTGCACTACGCGGACGATCTGAAATCGACGAACCGGCGCTCCCAGCCTCCCGGAAACATTAGCTGTCACGGCTGAAACGCTAGGCGTGCCCACGCCGCCGATCTGTACGTTCAGTATCAAACGGGCTCCGGAGAGCCGTTTGATTAAACCGGTGCAGTTTGCAACATGGTCACCGGTTTGAGCAAACGTGCGACAACTTTGCCCAAACGAGTCACCCATTTGTTCAAACGAGCGACCCATTTGCCCAGACGAGCGACCCGTTTGCCAAAGGAGTGACCTGTTTGTCCAAATAGGTGACCGTTATGGCTCATACGGGGGACCTCTTTGAGCCGTACGGGCGACTCCTTTGACAAACTGGTGACCAGTATGGTTAAACTGTTACCGGTATGAACCCGTTTATTTTCATATAGGCGCCAAATGTTTTTTTTCAGTAGGGAATACCAAACGAAACATCAAGGTGCAATGAAATACACAAAAGATATACAAACTATTCATCCTCAAATATGTAATATTTGCTTTAAGATGCAATAGTGAGTAAGGTACGGAATTCCATTTAAAATGTTTCATTCAAAACGAGTTAACAAACATTTTCCCCAAAAAATATTGGTACCCGTAGATTTTGGTTTCTTTACTAGCGGACTAGAATGCAAAGCGTTCAAACACTCATCCACAA
The DNA here is from genome assembly GCF_016920785.2 of Ixodes scapularis. Classification (NCBI taxonomy): domain Eukaryota; kingdom Metazoa; phylum Arthropoda; class Arachnida; order Ixodida; family Ixodidae; genus Ixodes; species Ixodes scapularis. The sequence continues at coordinate 112,809,754 of NW_024609879.1, read as the reverse complement.
GTGCGCACATGGAGAAGAGGGTTTCTATATAGAATTTGTTTTAATATTATTATTACGTTTTCGTTTTCATCAGCATCTATCTGCGGTAGATATAGTATACCTTCAACGACATTATTTCTATTTTCGCGGTTTTAAAAACTTTTTAATTAAATATAACGTTTCTCTGCAGTAGGAAAGCACAAAATATAACTGCACGCCTACCATTGAACAAGCAAATCAGGCAACGGCTCTGTCTTTTAATTAATGGAGCTAAACACTTGCTTAATAAACCTCTGTAACGGCATGGTGTCGAAAGCCATGCCTAAACTCAGACTTGAACTTTAGACGTTTCACTTTTCGCTTTCAAAAATCAGCCGCTTGATTTCAACTCCGAGAGGAGCGCGAGTTAGATTCGATATCTCAGACGGACATAGTTTTTATATATAAAAAAATAATCGCTCAAGTATTTTTGAACAACAAATGTGACTGCGCCAAATGTCGATTAGTGCTAGAATGTGCACTATTTTTTTCGATAGTATTAGCGTTTCTATTTCAAAGGACTTCGTAGTAGCCACAGCCGGCTTGAATCTGCGATTACCACTCTTAAAGTTGTTCCAACTGCAGAAGGATAGTTTACTCTTAGCATGTGGCTGTAAAGTATTCCGAGCAGAGGCGAGAATGTTTCATGAAATAAAAGTTCTTTCGCCACACAGCTAACGCAAAAGCACTTTGACGTGGTCGAGAGTCCACTCCTGCCGGTGAGCGCATTTTTTTTCTCCCACGAAAACAAGGGTAAAATTAAGTTTTCTCTAGCGCTGTTAGTACAAATTACCAACGAGCACAGACTACTACACATTGCAAAAGATATTTCAACGTTCAAGCTGTGTAAAATTACGCTCGATTGCTGGCGACGAGGAAAGCCGCCTACCGGCTGCCCGGATCCCTCGTCCGCCTTCCCATTGGTGATGTACATGGGTAGGGAAAAGTAGGGATTTTTCATTGTTGTAATATTAAAGAGTCGTCTCCCGGAATCCTCTCGGCCGGCGTAATTTGAAAATACAACAAATTCATGAACTGGTTTTATTTTGATAAAGTACTTTGGTTATCAATTGAGAAACGGTTATTTATGCGGTCTGCAAATCTCCGGCCAAATCTACGACTAAAAAAAAAAAAACAGGAATATTGCCGGAGTTCGCTTACACGAACCGCACATATGGTGCGGGCCGCGGAACCGAGCGTTCGACGTTGCGTAGTTTATTTTCTCGATTAAAAAAAATAATACATTTCTTTCGGGGAATTGTGTACTTTAAGAAAAGGAATTTAGATGTCAACAAGAATACTAAATCAAATTCGGCACGTTTCTTCTTTCTTTTTTGTTTTGTTTTAGAGACATTTTTTTGTAGAAGTCTGGATATACATTCTGCATTCCACGTAACGTGAATCAATATAGCTGAGTATGTTTCTACATCCACTAGACGTAGCTGTGTTTGCTTCTACATCCATAAGAAACGCCAGGATTATTGCTGCTCAAATACAGCCCTGCACCGACCCTGAATGCAATTCAAGTGAGCGGGATACGTAGCTTTTGTTTAGTATATATCAAATTTCTTAGCTCTCACTCTATCATGACGGAGGTAATATTATCCAGTTAAGAAACCATTACCTGCCGCTTTGTTGCAAACCTGCAAATGTCAAGTCGTAACCACGCGATTTTTTTATATTTGCTAGGTAACTATATTCGCCATAATTTCAATTTCCGTGGAGCTGCGGATGTTATTTTCTTTATTATTCCACGCAAATATTGTTTATATACTATGTATTTCCGAAAGCGTATCCTTATTTCACTAAATATTTAAAAGTCGAACAAAATCGAGCTCCGGTTACGTTTATCCTACAACTGCAATATGCATCGTACTTCTACAACTAAAATCAATTTTCTCACCTCTTGCTTGTATGCTGTCGTCTCGGAACTCTTGAGCGTTATAGCTAGCACTCTAGGGTGTTTTTTAGACATGTGATCCTAAAAGAGACGAAGTAAGAATTAAACTAAATAATAAAATGCCTTCTTAAACCCACGATAAAAAAAAAATCAGGTTTCGGACGGGTTTGATTGATGCTCCATAAAACAAATATCCCACCTGCTAAAATTGACATTAATAACATAAAAAAGTTGTGAGCCATTTCACTCTGGTTGGAGGGTTGGCCAGCGAAGCTGTAGAGCACCACCACAAATGTTTCTCCGAAAAAAACAAAAGCACTTCACCAAATGTTAATTTACAGTACCGCATTTTCCGGACTACAGTCCGCAGACTATGCATGTTCAAAATGAGAAATTTTACCTCGTGAGGACTATCTATCTACAGGCGCAGACTATACAAGGTTTTGTATTTTTCTAGATCGTTCACTGTGACACGACGCGAAGGATTTTAGTATATTAATAGTGATAAATAGGTATGATACAAGCTTCTCTGTGAGCTAATATAGCAGGTATTTGTAAAGGTGTGCTGTGTATGATCATTTTACGTTCGGATTAGGCACTAAGTGCGGCCTATGCGCCACGTGCGGACTATGCACCGGGTGCGGACTATATTGTACAGAAAATACGGTATATATACATCATTTTGAAACGGTGATTGTTGCTTTGGGACCACGATGATATACACTAATGGGTTAAATTACAGCTTCGGTGAGATTCTTTGATAAAGTTAAATCTATAATCGGATGTATCTCCATTATCCCACGTTTCGACGTCTTTCCTTATCAACATGCATATCGAGGTGACGGAGCGTATATACATTTCCATACAATGGAGCGTTTTTACGTGCAGTTTGTCTGCACATGGATACCAAGGATGCATGGAACCCTAGCTATAAAAAGCTTGGCTGTAAAACACGTAGTACGTACCTTACGAACGCGCACAGAATTTCGGGGGGTGATGTTTGTCTAAATAAAGCTTGCATTTCTACATCTACAATAAATGATTAAAAAAAAAAAGACCGTTGGAAAGTCACGTGCTAATTATTAGAAGGTTCGAAACACTATACATTGGTAGAACAACTGACATCGTGGAACGTGCAAGTCATTCCATAACAAAGCAAAAACCTGAGTGCGGACAACGCAGTCATAGGCTAAAAGTAAAGTCGAAATTCTTCCCACCTCTTTCCACTTCAACAGAGCGAACAGTGGAATGGAGGCCGCCCTCTTCCCAGCATTCGCTCCGCTAAAGCGGAATGAGGTGGGTGTGTTCTGACCCTTTAATCCAACCAGTCTTGTACATGTTACTAAAAAAAAGTAATTGATTACAATTACTATTACTCTTGGCTAAAAAGTATTCGATTAGATTACTTGATTACTCGATAGCAAAAGTAATTCGACATTACTTAAAGAAGCAATCGTTACTTTTCCGATTACTTTATTGTGTGGAGACACATCTTTAGCGCTCATAACAATGAACTACTTCCAACCTATATTTCTCGTTTGCACAAGTATTGAAGAAGAAAAACTGGCTCCCTCTTTGTGGTCGTTGCACCTTCACAATGCGGACACAAGCATAGAATTCGTTTGAAGATGTTTAATGATTTGGGCGTTCGCCAGTGTGTGTGTGTGTGGGGGGGGGGGGGGGGGGGGGGGGGGGGAGCGGAGGGGGTTCTAGATCTTGTTAAGCTTGAGCAAGGGTTGTCGCTCAAAGTTTGCGTCGCTCATTTTATTATTCACATGTGGATGAGCTCGTATGTTATCAAAAAGAGGAACAGCTCCGGGATTTGAAACGGATCATGTGTAGTATCCATTAGCAGAAGAGATCGCCCCGACCACTTCTCAACTCGAAACATTGCTTGTCACAGACCACGTAGGGGAAATGGGGAAATATTTCAACTGCCTTTGTTATAGTTTGCATCCGCTTTAGGTATTCTTCGGTTCTCGGTCTCCTACGGGCTGCCAGTAGGTACCCTAAGCGGCATTTTTTATTTTTTTTATTTCTGTGTGTGTGTGCGTGAGGGGGCTAGTTTGAACGAAGGACTCACAAAGCTACATTCTGCTTCCTCAAACTTCGCCCTGAATGGCCTTTGTCACGCACTGTGGTTTCCCTGGGGCTTCTCACTCCAAGTCCCAGCTCGAAAAAAAAAAAAAAAAGAGGGCATTTTACAGAAAGTGTACATAGAAAGAGATTGACCTCGTTTCCTACAGCTCCGCAAAAATCTTTCTTTTTTTCCATTAAAACAAAAAGCTAATTTTATTTTTGTCATTTCATTAAAAAAAACGCGTGTGCCTGGGGGGGGGGGGGGGGGTTCCCGTGGACAAATTGTAACGGTTACAAGTAGTTTGATTACTTCCAAAAGTAATCAGATTACTCTTGTGATTACTGCCTAATAAAAGTAATCAACTGATTACAAAATTACTCCAAAAAGTAATCGATTACAAGTAATTTGATTACTAGTAATGCGTACGGTACAAGTCTGAATCCAACCGAACGCATAAAGTGTGCTGTTGCGGTTTTTTGGCCTACCATTTGCAGTGTTTCCACAGCTGCCAACACCGGGCAGTTTTTCGAAAATGGTCTATTGAACCCAATCCAACCCTATCAAATTCAAAAAGAAATTACTACTCAGACTGTTTTTTTTTTTTTTTTTTTCCAGCGCGTCAAATTTCGAAAAATCTGCGCCGGCCTTGTTACACTCTGGCTGTAACAAACTTATTAAGCTCTCTGCTTTTTTTTTTTTTTTTTTTTTTTTTACAAATTTGTGTATTGCTTTTGAGTAGGACATCACGCATCCTACCTCTGGAAAGCCTTCCACCATCATACCGGTCATTACCTGAACGGAAAGAGTGCGAAAGCAAGATCCGACACTTTTCATTCCTTTTTTTTTTTGTTCACGTATTCCAATTAACCTGAACTTCTGATCCTCGTAGCTATTGATCGCGAGACAAATTTTAAAATACTTTCACGCAATAACAGGTGTTACGTTGTAAGCCAGTTTTAAATACCCGTATTTTCCGGACTAGAGTCCGCGGACTATACATGTTGAAAAGTTGAATATTCACAAATGATTTGTTCGTTTTTTCTAGATCGTTCACTGTGACAAGTCGTGATGAATTTTATGAGTATCGGACTATATTAATGTTGATTTAGGTATGATAAAGCTTCATCGTGAGCTAATATAGTAGGCACTTGTCAAGGTGTGCTGTGTATTATTCCTTTTTACGTTTGGACTAGGCGCTAAGTGCGGGCTTTGCACGTGGGTGCGGACTATAGCCCGGAAAATACGGTAACATTTCCGAGGAATTATTTAATGTAACATAAATAGATGTAACTTTTTTATCTAATGTACCTCGAACTGAGGGCATTTCTATGCTAGAATTTATATTAGTTCTTGCAACTAAATTTGGGGGCACGAATATTTTTTTGGGGACGTTTCTTATATTTATAATTTCAATGGACAAAATGGACATCACGGTTACGCTATCAATTATGACCGTTATTCTTACAATGGATTCACCACTTACCTGAAAGTTCAAAAAAGTTTCTCTAGATTCGCAAAACGGACACTGAATCGTAAGTTTCTTGGCAGCCTTATTTGTTTGCCCAACTGCATTCCGCAGCTGAAATTAAAAGATAGATATTTATAATTTTCATGTATCTTGGCATATGTATCATGTACTCCTTTGCTGCACTCATCGTATGACAAGCATGGTATCAGAATCAAAGAGCATTCAACTCTTGCGGGCTGGATCTGCGGTAAAAGTTCTTGCCAAGGAGTCTGCAACACTGCAAAGGCAAGATACTTTTTGCATGGTTAAGCAGTGTCTACGTTTAATATACCATACATAACGAATGCATAAAAATCCTCATTACATCAGACCAAGCTTTCATTAAATGCAACGCCTCTCATGACAGTCTTGTGCAATGACACGGATTACACTAACGTCGTTACCTCTAAGTAACGACGTTACAGCATGCCTATTGATGCTTCGATACTGTAGAAAAGGCATATTCGGATAGAAACCGAGCTCCGACAAAAGTGATTAATAGATCGACGCAAAGCTAGCTGTCTGTTTTCACACGTGTGAGAATGCCGAATACCGGCCTCCGGTGTTCTTGTCCGAACAGTGAAGAGACACAAATGCTGTTAGCTTTGCGCCTGCCCGCTAATAATTCCAGTCAGACCTCTGTGCTCTCACGGCTATCGCGCGTTCTCATTTCTTTCTTACTCTCGGTTTCTGACCGTATAGGAGAATCTTTAGTTCTTAATTTCTTTTCGAGCCCTCCTGCCTGTTTTTTTTTTCTTTTTTTTATTCGCAAGTACCATGATAAACAAGAATACCACGTCATCGTACACACCTCCTCGGCTGTCACATTGCCGCCATGATGGTGGCAAGCGAAATCACTTTCTTTGCACTCTCTGCAGAGTCCATGTCCTTGACATTCATTTTCCAGAGGATATATCGTATCGGAGACACAGCCACATCCGTGGCACCTGATCTTCTCTGGAATACTTGTTCCGTGGAAGGAGTACTCTGTGCTTGACCATTCAAATCGTTCTATTTTGAACTTCACGCTCTGTTTCCTGCAACTGAAAAACTTCGACATCAGTTTTTCGGTACGTTGTATAAAAAAAACTCACGATATTACGTTTTCTTTTGTTTTTTTTTTTTAAGGCGAACATTTTACTTGACCCATTTTTGGCGAAAAAGCAGCCGCGTTGTGCCCGAAAGTCCCTCCAAAAAGTCATCAAGCACGCGCCTCGGAAACAAAACACAAAGCAAAGCACAGCAGTTCAGATACTTCGTAACGCAACCTTCCTGCGGGTGCGCTCAAGGTCAAAGTGGCGGAGCGCTCAAGGTCAGCGACGGAGCGCCGTATGAAAAAGGAAGACGTGGCCCACATCTTGTAGGAATACGCTGCGTGTAGGAATGCTTTTGCATTCCGACACTTAAGCAGTATTAAGTGTCTCTGCCGAATCTTATTTATTTCATGAGACCTTTGGCGTAGTATGCAAATTATCTCAGTCATCACGAGATGTTCCCAGCCGCAAAAATCACTTTACGCTGTTATGCCATGAAACGCGCAATCAAACGAGCGAATATAGAAGAATTTAAAGCACCCCGTGTTTTAACTGCCCCTGAAATTTGCGTACGTATCGATTTTTTCTTAGAGCCGCGCTTAAAAATTTAGAGAACGCTATCTTTCGTATGCATTAAATACAAGAATTGCCACATCATCTGTTATCGAATTGACTAAAACTATTAGCTTACTTTCTATCTACTGTAAACTGCTCATTTTTTGTAGGATCAATATTTCGCGATCTAGGTCAAAGCGAAAATCTTGGAATATTTCGCAGGTTCTAAATTTCGCGACGCGGTTGGATATCAATATAAATTCCAATGTGTTTACATTTAACCAGAATTGTTCGCGGGACCTGTTTTTTGCGAATCGTAGGCGATTCGAGAAATTCTCGAAAATTAATTAGTTTAGGGTATTCATTTTATGGGTCACGTTGCAATTGTAGTTTCGAAACCTGTCATTACTGGAAACTCACGCAAAAAAAAAAATTGGTTAGAAGAAAATTGGTTTTGAAACGTCCACAATTCAGTTCTCGTGTCGTTTCTGTAGTGCTATACTTGATAGCACCAAAAGTGCATCACCACGGCGCACAACGTCTTTGCGAGTTTGCTGTCCCCGATGGAACCAATAACGGGTAGCGAATGCCTCAAGCTCCTGCCATCTCGTTTTACACGTGATTGGTTTAGCCGTGATAGCAAGATGCACGAAGACGACTACGAGCACCGTGACGTGGCACTTTTTTGGCGCTGTTTGACTGCTTCCACAGGTTGCGCTCAGTCTCATAGTGAAACGGACTTATCATTTCAATCCTGAATGCAAAAGCAGGGCTGAGAGACCGCCTGGCCCCATTCACATTGATAGGGAGTTTTAGAACAACGTACGCAATTTTAGCGCACGCTAGCGCTAAATTGAGCGCTTGTATTAGCGCACGCGACGCAAGAAAGGTTTAGAATAACGTTTCTCCGCCGCGACGCAAAAGCTCAAGCAGCTCGCGCTTGCAACGCCCCCAAGATAGTCACAATTTTTATTTCACACACGAAATGCTATAACAAAAAAACAAGTTTTTTGGTTCAGAGTATTGTTTTAGAATTGTTTAAGCATGAGAATGCGACGCGAGCGGTTGAAAAGTCGTGTCCGTTTGCGTCGCCTCGGCAAGAGAGGTCTCGCGTACTGACCTTCGCACATCGTACCTTCGCCGAGAAATGTTCGCGCGTCGCAAGCATCAAGTTGCCGGGGGTCGTTGCCTAACCACGTACAATGTCGTCCCGCATTGAAAATCGCAGTCGCGAGGACGCCGGCGACGTCGCACTCACGACGCCGCCAACGCAGCCGCCGACATAATCCTGGAAGCCGCCATTTTTTTAACTTTGCTCGTCTTGGCTTTAGCCAACTCCTCATCACGATTCCTCCTTGGAGAAGCGCAAAGACTCTTTGCGTACGCACGCTATTTCCGAGAAATAGCGCACGCTAAAATTGCGCACGCAAAGCGCAAAACCTGGTTTGCGTTCGGAGCATGCGCAGTGGCGACGACGCTATTCTTTGCGTACGCAAAACTTTAGCGTGCGCTATTCTAAAACTCCCTATTGTATGTGTGTGTTTTATGTATCCGATCGTGGCGACCACCTCTTCGTAATCTCGTCTGCCCTTCCGTCAATGTCACGTTGCTGGGATAGCAACGAGTATGGTTAATTATTCTAGGGATCATCATAGGCAGAATATGGGCCACCGGTTCGTGTAAACTCAGAACCAAGCAACAAAAAGAAATGAGAGAGGGAGCACAAATGGTCTACGAATATCGCGAAAACACTCGCAATATTCTTGAAAATTGTTTAAATTATTTCTTTAGCTCTTTACCGACAGCCTACAAAAGTTAATCAGCCGCTATTGCAGTTTCGCCCCAAAAAACATTAGTGCAAAAAAAAAAGTTGTTTACAGTTTTTTGTGGGAAATCGCGATGCCATAGTATATAGAGTGTTTGAAGTCACCAGGGTCGATCTAAAATGCACCGTGCTAAATGACGCATGCACGAGGCAATCTAAACTTTTCGTCAAAGATATACATTTCACAGGTCCGTTTTTTCCTGTAAATTTACAATGCGTGGCTCCCTTTCTGTAAAAAAGAAGGCCAAAAAACTTGCCAGGGTCAACGGCGGGCGTCGAACCAGATGACCTAGTCTAGCGGCGGGGCGCGTTTGGCACACGTATTGATAGATGGTGTTGGGCGCAGCGTCAGATGGTGTAGCCGACCAGCGAAATAAAGCAGACTACACGCTGACGAAATCCCTCGGCAGCAAAAACGCCGTCGTTATGCAACCGCGTTTTTTTCTTTTTCTTCTCAGTTTTGATTTTATTGTCCACATTTATTTTTAAACCAAAGGTACACTACAAAAAGATTATCTTCATTTTAGTAAATGACGGTCGTCGCGAGATGCCTCGATAAGGAGGTAGCGCCATCTATCAATAAGTGCACCAAGTGCGCCCCGCCTCTCGACTTAGTCATCTGCGTCGCCGCCCGCCGTTGTTGACCATGTCAAGGTCTTTGGCCCTATATTTTACAGAAAGGGATAGAGCTACCATTTGTAGTTTTACAAAAAAAAAAAAAAAAAACGGACCTGTGAAACACACCTTTGACGAAAAGTTTTGATTGTTTCGTGTAGGCGTCGATTTTTACGGTCCATTTTACATGGAGCCTGGTGACTTCAGACATTCTATATATTGTCTTAGTACAGTTTCTTTTGTATCTGCCACCATACTCTGACAGACCAGTTGTTCTGGAGCAGAAAATAAATAAAGCACTGATAATATTTTCCTTATTATTACTGCATTGTAAGTGGCGTAGAGTGACGCACTTGGCCAAATGCATTCCGGCATAATGCACTGGGCATAGCTAGAACATTGAATGGGTTTTTCAAGCTCCGCTACATGCTAAAATAACACTAAGGCTTCTTTTGTCTAACAAATCAATAAGCTAAAAAATTACTAGAACATTTTAAAAATAGCTTCGCTGAATTTCTATGGGTTCCTGTCGTCTACATCTCTTCTAACACAGTGCGAAGGAAGAACCTATTATACCTGGCCCCACCACTCAGTAAAAAACGTCCTCAACAAAACGTTCTTTGACTGAAGGCGAAAAGAGACGACAACCGATGGCATTTATGCTCCATGATAGTTTACGAAGAAAAAAGCATGCATCGAACTGCAGAGGCTCGCCGCCCGCTCAAAGCTGGTTCAAACAAACAATTATGGAGGCACCATCACAGCCCAACTTTATTATCTGCAGTAACGCACTGAATTTTAATACGACACGTGTTTTGTCACAAGAATGGTGAATGATTCTTCTCTTTTATGTATCTACGCTCGCAGGCCACGCCCAGTACACCTATCGTGTGACTATCGTTAAAACCTCACGACATTAACGAACCACAAACAACCTTTCTTACCCCCTTTTGGAAGCCTGACTAAAACTGTATCTCTTCCCGACACGAAAACGTAGAACACAAAAAGTTACTTACGCCTTCGAACGTCCCTTGGAAGCCATTTCAGGCACTGCACGAAACAGGAAGTTGTCTGACGCCGCCTCCCTCCTCGACTGACGCTCTTATCAAAGCTGTGATAACGCGAAAGCGAAGGCCGCGGAAGCCAGCTGGAGCAACTTAGTTGCGGGCGACGTGGTTGCGGAACTTTCGCGAATAAACGAACCCCCCCCTCTCCTCCCAAAGGTCGCCATCAGTCGATCGCAGCGCCATCCACAAATTGTGATTCAAAGCTGTAATCTTCGGAGACGCTAGACTACTTAAATGGCGGAACCAGACTATCGCCTTTCTTTTCTATTCGTCACCAACTCCTCATCGGCGGAGAAAGGGTCTCATGCGGTAAATGTGATTACTTCGCTCGAGGCGAGGCCGCTTCGACTAGCGCCGTGTTTGGGGCATACGTTTCGCTTTGCGCTCGCCAAATGTGGATCTCGCACAGAAGTATGACGACTAGCAGGAAGTTTTTTCAACCTTTGGACATTGTGTGTGCCACCTAGATATCTGTAATTGCGTTATTTTTATAACGCGAGCGTAGTTTTAAAACGTCTGTGAGCAAGCAGACGACACGAGAGCCAGGACGACCAAGCCAGGGCACGAGGGCTTTTGTAGAATCCGAGAGGCGCACGACGGTGCATAGGCGGTGAACCGTGCCTTATGTCGTCGCGCCCGTCGCGCCTCCTGCAAGAGCGAAGTTCACTTCTTACCGCAATACTTAAAAACTAAAAAAAAAAAAAAAAGAATCTCTGACTGTTGCGATAGTCTGCTCTACAAGCGGAGAATGTACAGTTACTCCAGGCGACGTTACGGTGAAGCGACATCTAGATGCTGAGCTTCAGTAGACTGTGGTTACCATTGCAGCCGTCCCCAAAACGGTGGCGCGTCGAGCGATGGGAGGCGAACGTTAGGGGAAAAAACGGGTACTGCTAGCATGAAGCAGCGTCCATGGGCAGTTCCATAACTGCGTTGATCTAGTTACGCTGGCGGATGCACACCAAGGTACTGTTTTGACCGTGCGGGGTCCGTAGTGGTGGAGAGGCGACTCGAGCCAGGCACCGGGCTAGAGCTCAGCGGGGACAACGATGAGCCACGATCTTTCTCGAAAAGTACACTGTTTATTTACATGATGTACAGTTGGTTCAAGAACAGAGAAGACATTTGCTTTTCAAAGTTCGCTCATTTTAAACACTTCGCTCTCCCTAGGTCTCTAGGTAGGGGCCCCTACATCGGCGGATGGTCGGCCAATCACAGAAAGGTGTCCCGTTCATACACCGCCCCACATTCCATTATTACGCACACTAAGCCGCCGTAAACACTTCACCGTCGGTCTAGACGGCGCCGAGAGTCTCACCAAAACACCGGCTCGTTGGTATCCACGCAGCGGATCAAAACATCGTCCGGGGCTGAGACGTGACGTGCCGACGTTCGACTCTTAGTGTCTACGCGTTGAATGAAGGCGTCCTGATCATTTCATCGCCCCGGATTGTGCCCTGCTGTTTCAGTCGTGAAACCTGAGACGTTGTTTTAACTCTTCGGAGGCTATATCCAGACTTGTACACGTTAAAGTCTGGCTATATCACGGCGCCCCTCTGGTGAGTTCGCGGGGCAGGCGTGCTTCTGAAGCGATGATTGCGCCAGGCTTGCTGAGTCAGATGACCTTGAACCCGCTGGAGGCGCAAGACGAAAACAAACGGCCAGATGCAGACATTAGGAAAATGGTCCCGGGGGCCACTCATAACAGCACCAATCAAAGTAGACTATGTATGCCAGACCCAATATTGTCACCCTGAGGCTTCACGCAAAATGAACAATCGCCGAACGCTTTTTTAGCTTTAAGAGTTTAGGTAACCTTGCGAGGTTCAAGCCACCCTTGAGTGTGTAAATTATTTTGTCGCATTTGTTTCTTTTTTGGTTTGTTTCGTGGCTCATTGTGCAATGGCATTAAGGATTATTGAAGATGTACGGTTTCCCTGGAACTAGGTCATGCCTCCTAATTACGAATCGAGTTAATACGGACATCCCGATATAAAGACAGAATTTTCGGGGTCAAACTAGGTAAATACATGCACTTTTGTCTCGTTATTGTGGAAAACTCGCATTGTGGGTGCTTTTGGGGGGTGACCGGACGTGCCCACATTAATGAGATATCACTGTTCTTTTTTTTTTTCTTTTTTTTTTATGAGGCTTCGATTCGATGGCGTGGACATTACCGCGGATAGACCTCTCAAACACCAACGTCAAACTAAAGCTCGTAATTTCTTATCTGACTTTCTACGACTTTATAGACCAACACGCGGCTCTGACGTCACGCCTCTGTGGTGGCGCTGTTGTCGCCACGGCGCATGCGCAGAAGCTTCACCTCACGGGAATCTGGTTTCTGGGCAAGCGCGGGCTTGTTTGTAAACAGAGTGATATACTATACGTCATAGTTTGTCACCCATGGAATAGCGCAATCTTTAGATATCTGCGCTCGTGATGGGGTAGTCTAGGGGGTCCCTTTCCGCGGGGAATGTCTGTAAGAAATATAAACCGCCTGAATACCGAGATTATTGAACATGTCAATCAATGATCATTGGTCAATCGTTATCATGCGCGTTAGGAGCGTCATCTTGGCGTTAACAACTTTCTCAAATAAAATTACTCACAAAGGGGTTTTAGAGCACAGCACTTAGGCGCCGGTTTCCGGGTTTCGCGACGTCGACGTCGGCGTTGGCGTAGCCGCCCCGCTAAATTTAGCGGGAAATTGAATTGGTGTTGAGGTCACATGACGTCCATTTCCCGCTAAATTTAGCGGGTATAATGAAGTCACATGTCTTAGCGTCACGTCACCCATGAGCAAATTCAGTTTCTCCGCTAGATTTAGCGGAAAAATTAACGCCACATGACCTCAACACCGATTCAGTTTCCCCGCTAAATTTAGCAAGGAAAACGACGTCACATGATTTCGTGTCACGTCAACAATGAACAAATTCAGTTTCTCCGCTAGATTTAGCGAAAAAACTGTCGTCACGTGACCTCAATCTCAATTGTACGGGGGAGGAGGCGCATACCCTCCCCTCCGTAGCCTCCCCTCCTCCTCCTCAAGAGCTGCGCTCTAATTACGCGTTACTGAAATTTGTAAACCCCTTTCATTTTTTTTTCTTATTCGGGTTTTATAGAAACAGCACCTCGGCAATAACTGAACAAATTCACATATGACCACCTTTGCTTCGCCAGCATTTTAGAGCGCAGCTCTTAGGCGCCCGTTTCCGGGTTGAGCGGCGTCAGCGTCGCCGTCGGAGTAACCACGCTAAATATAGTGGGAAAATTGACGTCATGTGACCTCAACACCAATGCAATTACCCGCTAAATTTAGCGGAAAAAAGACATCACACGTCATGGTGTCACGTCACCTATCGTCGAATTCCGTTTCTCCGCTAGATTTCGCGGGAAAATTAACGTCACGTCACCTCAACAGCAATTCAGTTGCCGATAAATTTAGCGAGAAACTTGACGTCACGTGACCACAACACCAAATCAGTTTTCCGCTAAACTTAGCGGGGAATTGACGTCACATGATTTGGTGTCATGTCACCTACGGACAAATTCAGTTTCTCCGCTGGATGTAGCTTGAATATTGACGTCACGTGACCTCTCCGCTAAATTTAGCAGAGAATTGAAGTGATGTTGAAGTTACATGGTGTCAATATTTTAGCTAAATTTAGCGGGGAAACTGTGGGTGGAGGGGAGATATGGAGGAAGATAGGAGGATATGGAGGAGGATGAGAAGGTACGAAGGAGGATGAGGGAGGGTGCGGAGTAGTAGGGGAAGGTATGGAGGAGGAGGAAAAGAGGAAGAGGATGATGTAAGTAGAAGAAGGAGGAGGAATAATAGGGGAAAAAAGGAAAGGAGGGGAGGTGAGGATGGAAAGAGGAGGACGAAAGGAGAAGAAAAGGAGGGGAGTGGGAGGAGGCGAGTAGAAGGTGCATACCCTCCCCTCCTCCTCCTCAAGAGCTGCGGTCTAAGTTCGTGTTACAGAGATTTGTAATGGTATCTAATTTTTCATTTCAATGCTTCAAAAAATGTATCATTGAATTCCAGTTAAAATTCTCCTATTACATTTCACTGCTTACCTGATAACACTGATGGCCACTCCGAGTTTTCATCGTTGCATTCTTTGTATTGCCGTCACGCTTCGCAAGAGATTTTCGTAATCAAATGTACAGTATCCACCAGTATAAAAGAGTCAGTAATAATTCATTTGTTTATTGTATCATAAAAATAAAACTTGGCAACACACTGTTGTACAGTACTAATCGGCAACTATTAAATGCTAAATTCGTACAGACGTGTACGCTTTTTTTTTTTGTTTCTAGATCAGGGGTCTTCAAACCCCGGCCCGTGGATCAAATCCGGCCTTCAGAGGCATTTTGACCGACCCATGACTCACTGCGGTTCTTGCAGTGACGCCCGGCTCACGGCCCGCTTCCAACCAAAAACTCGCGCCCAAAACAAAAAAAAAACAAAAAAAAAAACAAAAAAAAACGCACAAGAAAAGCGCGAAATCAAACGGTTTTCCCACGAGCACAAAACACACACAAAAAAAAATAAACTAGAAAGAACGAGGGAACTGCAACGTGAAGCGGGTCCTCTAGACCAAAATATTTATTCAAATTGTCATCACCATCGAGTCTTTAGTCCCCTGTTTAATACCTGTGAAACTTTAAAATTCCTTTACGGTCTCTTGTATACCATACTTAGAGTCTCGCGTAAAAACTATAGCACATTGTCGTAATCAGTTCTACCGTTCTCGTTGCTTTTTGCACCGTCCGAACATGCCAAAGTTGGCAGGCTCCTCGATTCCGCTAATGAAAAGGGTTAATAGAATTGTGTATTGTTATCATTACTTAAATATCGCATTTTATATAAAATGGATGTATTCATCCACCCAAGAATATTTTTAATTTTTACCGTAATCTAAATATCCGCATTTAATGCTTATCTAGGAATTGTTTTCTTTTCTTTTCACTTTTTTTTTTTTTTTTTTTTTTTTTAGAATGCAACACAGGATCTTTATTTGACTTGTCCTTTTAGCCCGAATGTTTGGACAAGCTCGGTCTAGAATACAGCATCTGTCGTTTTGTGCTTTAAAAATTAATTTAGTTTCTATTTACCTGATCAAACTTAATATTACATCGCCAACTTATGTGCCGACGAAATTAGCGTCCGCTCCGACCACTAGCCAGGCCGTCCAGCCTGCAGTGCAGGAGTGGTCGTGGTGGTTCTTTGCGTCCTCTCCCGTCGTATTTCATACCTTTGGCCGGGGTCCGTGCTAGCTGGTGCCAAAAAGTCAACGGCATGTGCTTCCCGCGTGGACCGGGGTTGGACCGGGGTCAGCACACAGCTACTACTTTCACACGAGCGCATCAAAAGACAGATCGAAGCACCAAAAACTCTTCACAACTTTATTTTGTCAAAAGTTTTGCTGCAAGAAAAAAAAAACAATTGTGGTGCCTCTAAAAAAATCGAACCACCGCTAGATATTTCAAGAACTTTACAACACCCTTTTTATCGACAATTTTCCTTACACAACAATGCACAGTGCAGTTTCTTTCGGTTGGCGATCATTGACTGGTTCCCACCGAATGCGAATTACGAAGTTTTTCTACGAGGACGGTGAGCGGCCGTTCCAGGTTCTCGATTCTTTCTTGCAGCCCCTTCAAACAAATTGGCAAATGTAAATCATCAGTGTCATGCACTTATACTCTCAGAACAGAACGTAAGGGCTCAGGTGAGCTGGTGTATACTCAACATTTTGAGGCAACCCCAGACTGGGGAAAGACGAAAGTTGTCACCAAGAGAAGGAGAAATACTATACAAAGGCTAATTCTCGAAAAGCGGGACCAATCGCTACTGCTGCGAAAAGTACACACCGAACAGAAAGAAAGGTTTATGTCGTATTGGCGTCTACCAAATTGCCTTTCAGGAAAATGAATAACGTTCTGTGTAGTAAAGTTGTCAGTACCTTGAAGTAATAAATCTTTTATGAGTAAATTTAAAGGTATTTATTGAATTACAAACTTTGTGGCCACCATCAGAAACAACTAACGGCTGATCCCTATAGAGCGAACAAAGACACGAATTCCGCCCGGCCGTGTTCGCTCGCACATATGTTCGAAATAGTGTCCGTCGCGTCGCGCGCTAAGCGAACGCTCCGCCAGGCGAAGTTTGTCGGTTCATCGCCGCATATTCGCTCCAGGACCACATGCTATGGAAAGTATTTTACAGCGTTCAGAAAAATACTCAGTTTGGAAGCGTTTAAATGTTCGTTTTTTAAATTATTTTCATTAGGATATTTTTTGGACAGTGGTCTTGGTCCGCCTTGCCAAAGCGCGCGACTATACTTCGTTTCAGCTTCGGTCCGAGCGCGGCCGATGTTATGAGCCAAAGGGCCAATCAAACATCGCAAAAAGCGCAGTATCATGGCGTGCTCTCTGCACTTGATGAGACTAGTCGGCGGAGGAGCACGCACAGAGAGACGGCGAATACCGGCTGGTCCTATCAACTGCAGAGAGCACGCATGACGTTGTGCCTGTTTCGCTGTTTGATTGGCCTTTCGGCTCATAACATCGGCCGCGCTCGGACCGAAGCTGAAACGAAGTATAACCTGTCCCGAAACGCATACTTCGAATCGTGCAGGTGAGTCCAAGGATTAAAGCGTATTCTTCTCTTGTCATTCGAACAGCACAGCGTTTTAGTTCGCCGACTCGCACCACACTTCTCTCTCTACAAGAGAGATAAACGATACGATAGTTGCGCGCTTGTGTCACGGGTAGCAGAACCTCAGGCGTGAACATGCACTCCGACAGAAAACCGAAACCCAGAAATGCGTTCAAACTGAGTAAAGCCCGCTGATTTCGTGGTTTTCGGTGATGCAAGAAAACATTATAAATGAAACCATTACGTGGAATTTAGTATTTAAGTAGTTTATTACTGGAATGTTATGAAGAATTTAAATATACCAGACGTTCTTAGATTCTTTCTCTATATACCTCTTGGCAAACACCAACGTGAAAAAAGGCTCTCAGTGCCATGCGCACTTTTCGTGGGTGCAATTGGGCCAACGGCTCGCGGAACGCCCCCCGTATGCGAGTGCGCTAAATACACCACTAACCACCCATACAAGGAACACAACAAAAAAAAATCATGAGCCATTCGACTTTGTGAAGATTGATGACCAGAGGTGCTGTTTAGCACACGACACAGACGTGGCACAGTATTTTGAACAAAGGTACGAACACATTTGTTGTCTTGATCGGTGGTCATTGTGACGAAATGTACGCACACAAATGTCGAGGACTATCGCCGCCCCGAGAAGCCGGAGGAAAATAGACACGCGCGACGGGACCGCCACCAGGCGGAAGGGAAGGAAACTAGGCACGCAAGAGTTTGGAACGACGACAAAGAGAGGCCGGTACGAGCCCTAAGAGTTTTTGTTGACGCACACGAAAGATCCACGGGAGCCTAACCGTAAAGAGCTTCACTGTAAAAAAACAAAAAAAGACGTATACTCACAAGGATCACTTGATTAAGAAGTGCATTGTGTGGGTGCTTCTCATGCTCCTGCATCTCTTTCCTTGGGGCCTTAAAACGGTTGTTGAATATAGCTTGTAATATGAGCAATATCTAGGGGTTACGCATTAGCAATATAAAAATCGCAATGAATACGAAAATAAACTTTGTAATTGAAAACTTTTCCGGAGAACTACCATTCCATTTTTTCATACACACCCAGCTTAAAAAAGTCGCTTGGTTTCCCTAGACAGAGTGTTCAAAACTTGCGTGAGTTTAGAAGAAACTCCGTCAAGTGACAACGGTCTGCTTTCTTTTCTCCCTCCCCCTCTCTCCTGGAGAGAAACAATAAAGTTCAAGTTCAAGTTGAATTTATTTGCAAGCCATAAGATGCTTGTCCTTTATTATTGATAGGCGCTTTATTAATATGGTCATTAACGTCACTATATTAAAGTCACTACTCACATCACGTACAATGGAGTATACTCATTCAGTGAACTAACATTGTGCTAACACAGTTAGACGCCAAACATATCTGCTCCCAGCACTTGCTGAAGCTTTCCAGCATCAGAAAGTGTTGCGGTTGTAGTTCCCGAACCCCGTTTGTGATTGGTGCGCAAGAAACTCATCAGGTCTGTTCTTGATAGAAAAAAGGAAACAATAACAAACTGCGCTGATTTATGAGTACGATGCCACACAACTCAATTGACAAACTAATCAAATGTTGTGTTTAGGCGCTTCAGTGTACTCCAAATATGCTTGAAGTGAACTTCTGATAGGCGAGCTTTTTAATACTTTGGTAGTTTAAATCAGACTACCAAAGTATTGCACTTAAAAGATACTTGGAGCATAACACAACAGTATTTACGATTTCCAGGTATTTTAAGAGTATCCTGCACATATTTTTCATCGCTGCATTTTTATTAGGGTTGTAGTATATTTTGCATGAAATAAATACATATTTAAAAAAATGTATGTGAAAGGTATTCGGGGCCTACTAATTTAGTATTTACATATATCAAAACGCATGCAGGGAACTCCAAATGAAAATAAAGGTATTTTTAAAAGATTTTCAGAAATATGTTTTAGTACTAAGTAAAAAAAAACGAAGTGTATATGTTCGGCACATTTATTGTGTATTACAACTATGAACTGCACTCGTATACACTCAAATTAGAATGTGGTATATTTCAAACGTCTTAGTTTTCGCTAAGGGTTGCCCCATTTGATCCGATAACTGATCTATGCTATATGCTTCGTTAACTACAAGCATTTTTGGTGTGCCGACAACCGAAAAACACCATATCTAGCCGCATGTTTTCTCCATAGCAGGGTATATTAGTCTAAATTATTTTCAGATATTTGACGGGGTTTAGGGAAAGTACAAGAGCTTATCTTCAGACGTATAAACTAAAGACAAAATGAATGACTAAAAAAGAAATATACTTGTTGGAAATGAATGACAAGAAATATTTTATATATGTATATACATGTCTTACTTAATCCAGCTAAAGTATTTGCACTATAACATACGTTTAAGTTGCGAAACACAATATACTCACTTTCTCGTTGCATCCAAACTCTTTAAAAGCACATCCTATCAAAGCATCTTCGCAGGTTACAAGGTGCGCGTTTTTCTGCGAGATCATAATTAACGAGGCTTAGCTATGAGCAGGCTTAACAGGCGACATCTTATCTACAGCGTGCCACAAAACAGAGTGCCGGGGATTTTTTCACTGCAAAAATCAATCGCCGAACGCCCACTGTCTGGCCAAATAGAATGTAGGGCTAGCGGTCCGTACCTAACCATTACCTTATTCAAAAGCTAAGTGACTTTCTGAAACTTTCAATGGAAAATGGTGCTTATTCTCCATAGTTTGCGCCATTCAGCTCCATGTATTCGCGAAATTGTAAATATATGGTTGTGCTACTAAAAAAAAATACGTGGACAGGAAGGTATACACGACGTTTCGGGCGGACGCCCTTATTGAAGAAGGATGTCCACCCGAAACGTCGTGTATACCTTCCTGTCCAAGTATTTTTTTTTAGTAGCACAACCATATATTTACAATTTTCTGTTTAAGCTCATTGTGCTCGGCAGCGCCCCCATTTTCTGGGATACTTCCATGCATACACAGGCGTTTTCGGCCACCATTTTACCGTTGTAAATTTCCAAAAATATTAAACTTTTTTTAACTTGTGCGGCTGGTTCCGGCCGCTCAAGCTACATTTGGACGGGAACTAAGCGTTTGACGATGCGTAGTTGATTTTTTAACTAAAAACACGTTTTTTTTTCTTGTCCGAAGCTTTTCGTATATTCGCTATTATTTCCAAATGGTCCATATTGTACGTTTTTTGTATCGCACATTCCGCCAAAACGGGCGCAAAGAACTAGGTCAGCTCTTTAACATATGGTAGATATCTATAGTAGGAAGAATACGAAACAATTTCGGGGGGAACCCTTTATAATATTGCAATGATTTGCAAGACGCGAGGAGCTGCCACTCCCGTTTTTAAATGCCTTGGCATTTAACAACGCGAGTACAAGCCTGGCATTGTCTTGTTTAGGTGCAAGTTACTCGAGTGCCAGCCTCACGTCTTACTCAGTAGATGTCCCGTTACTCCCGTGGAGTCACAACACATAAACAAGCAGACGCCAACGACGCCCTCTTCTTCTATAGGAGAAATAGCTATAGGAAAAGTGTGGATAGATTGCTAAACGAGCAAGCTATTCAGGCTCTGAGTGTTTCCGCCGAGCAATACAATATTTTTCTTTTCTAGTTTTTTCTTCTTTTTCTTTTTTTTACTTTGGAGCACCTCCTGGATAGGGCCGTTCACGAGGAATTCGCGGCATGGCGTGAGTTTCATCTTATCCGTTCTTTTATGTCTCGCTCCCGAAGTTGTGATACTGGAGTTGCTGTGGCACGCAAAACGGCGGCGATGCGATCGAATCTAGCTCGACGCTGCATCACATCGTGTATTACTAATTATTCATTGTTATTGTTACTGTTATTGTTGTTATTGTTATTGATATTGTTATTACAAGGCTATATGCTTAATGCTTTTATTATGAGTTGTGATATTCCGTAAGAACTAAAAACCGCCATTGTAAGGCCCTTGTTCAAAGGTGGAGCAGCAAATCAGATTAAAGACTGCCGCCCGCTTTCTGTGTTACCGATTATTGCTTAAATTCTCTAAAAAACGTAAGTTCCATGATATTTCGTCATTTCTGGGTGTTTCTAATGTCATTTCAACCAGACTGCGTGGTTTTGTTCAGGGGAGGGGAACACACCCATTCCTCGAGTACTTTGCAGATTTGCTACTTTCCGCTTTCGAGAGCAATTTGTTAGCTGCGCTATCTTTTAGATGTATCGAAAGCACTTGATTCCATTAGCCATTCACTCCTACTAAAGAAGTTATATTGTTTTGAGTTTTGTGGTCTGTTTCTTTATTTATTTCAAGCTACCTTACAAAATCGCTCACAACGTGTTATTGCAGCAGAGTCGCGAAGTCCACGAAAAATCCTGAGAGCAATTGTACCTCCACATCGGTTTAATTTGTTGGTTAATGATATTGATATATTTGTTTCTGAAGCAGAACTCTATTAATATGCAGACGATACTGTCATTGTCACGCGTCATATTAATTACGAAGATGCTGCCCGATCAATGCAATGCACTGCGACTACGGTCATGAAATGGTTTCAACAAAATCTTATCGCCATCTATGCAAATAAGATAAAAATATTTTTCCTCTTAAATACGTGCGACTAAATTTCTTCCTCATCTTAGATCACTCAAAATGCGTATCTCGCAAATGTCTTGCTTTTGGATATCTTGAAAGTTTAAAATACCTTGACATTGTTTTTGACTGTAGTTTAACCTGGAGTATCCAACTGATATCTCTTAGTGCAAAACTGAGGAGTGCCTGTTGCCTGTAATTACAGACCACTTATGCCTTTTCAGTACGTAAGTTAATCATTCATGCGCTTGCATATCGTGTATTAACATACAAGGTTACGGTGTTTGGACAATGTTCCGGCTACTGGCATGTCGAGATGGATTGTATTTAAAAAAAAATATATACTGAAAAGTGATTTCTATGGCCTGCAAATTTCTGACGGTTCTGTCTTGTTTAAAGATTTAATATTGCCACGTCCGCTGAGCACTATTTAATCAAACCGTTGTCCTACGCCACTTTTTGTAAGTGATTTAAAATCCAAAAACTCGTCAGTTCGTTCGCTTCGTTTTCAATATACTTTAAAAATTTACTTTGTCCGAATATAGAACGGCAGGCCCACACGCGAATATTATGTACCAGATGTCATTAAAAATTTGCGTTCTAAAATTCTGCAGGTAACTGGCTGAGAGAGCTGAAGGAAATGATAATATCTTTTCTAACGGTTATGCTTCCTAATGATTTTTATACCTAGCATGTGTCAACTACGTGCTATGCTTGGCGTGTTGCGTTGTTGTTTTGTTTTTCAAACTGTTTTTAACCTTGCTTTTACGGATTTCTTTGTACGGCAGTTACTGTTTTTGTTGTCGTAGATTCTAGTACAATTATCTTCATAGCGTTTAGTTGGGCGGCGTCACACATGCCTTTAATGGCTTTATTGCCCCCGCACTCTTGTGTAGCTTCATGAATGTTCTTCAATACAAATGACTATGACTATGGCTATGACTATGGCTATGACTATGACTATTATTATTCATAATAATATTAACACAACAAAATAATAACCTTTAACTTCCGTGAAAAAGTAAATTACCGCAGCCTATGTCACGATTGTGGAGGAGAGAAAAGATCATTTTCCGGATGGAAGCTGCACCTACTAAATCCTTTGATACGCCAAAAATAAAGTTTCAAGGTTGCACAGATAAATGTTTCTGGTGCCAGTACTAGATAAGCAATGAACTCTGATTTGCGCAAAAAAAAAAAAAATAAAGTACTCTATGCCGCCCAAACAACCTAAACATGGCCATGTCTGTTCTCCCGACAGACGGCAGAATCCGCGAAATTCTCCCGGCTGTCACCTCCCATTGGCTGTGAGAAACTACGCAACGACTGCCGTTAGACTACCAAGTTTCTTATTGTCCCTTCATTTCGTGGAAACATGTTTCGTGGACAACGTTTTGCGGACACAGGTCTCATGGACACGTTTCAATGACACACGTTACTCGAATTCCACTCTGCAGGGACATTTGGTCGCGCGTCACTGGAGCGCGTGATAACCTACTCGGCCCACCCGTTAACGCCGCTTGGCAACGACAGTCCGGGGCGGCTCATTACAGAAAAAACGCTAATCCGAGCTGTCGGTGAAACGATCTATTGATGAAACAGTGCTCGTCGTTTAAACGATCTGTCCACGATCGAAACGTTGATTTATGAAATGGCCTCTGCCAACTGGAAGCGACTGCAGGTAGAATTTGGGAACAATTATTATCTTTAATGCCGGAAGAATAGACACTTTCTTTTAACATCGTACACTAAGAATCAAGCCAATTGTCCGCTTTGACATTTAGAACCCATACTCACTTCATCATCGCCTTCCAGTTCCAATTCGCAGTACTCGCAAGCAAGTTTATTTTTTTCACACTGCTCCCTGTGCTCCTGTAATTAAATATATAGATCAGGTTATCAAGAAGAATATAAAGCATCAACTACAATCATCAATGTCACCTTGTCTCTAAAACAAAACGAAGAGCTTCTAGCGCTACCAGTTCATCTTAATTTCTTGTGTACGAACTTAACTTTAAAATACGGCGGTCAAGGCACCGACTTGTTGTTGAACTAAATAGTTTCGTTTTATTTACTTCTTTGTTGCTTTCAAGCAGAGCTACATTGCTGCTACCTTTATGATATTAATAAAGACGGACGAACATTGCATTCTTAAATAAATAGTTGTATCATTTGAAAACGCTATACACAATAGAAATTATAAATATTTCGAGCTAGCAGTTATTATTTTCATATCGTTTTACTTATTTAGAAGTGTGTAATTTATTAGTAAGCTTTATCATTCGATTCTAATAACATAAAATATATTACAACGAATGACGCTTCTACATTAAAAGCTTCTTTTGCCAACAGTTTTTTTTTTTTGAGAGCAATCACTCGCTAAAATTGATTCTAGACTATAATGTGTCATTGCATTACGTCATCATTGACTAGGCTGTAAGAAAAGATTGGTTGCTCGGCTTTACTACAACAACAAATGGGGAAACGAAAATATTTTTTTAAGGTGTATGAATTTCCTGTGCTTAATATTTTAGACTCAAGCGCGAATGTAGCAAGTTAGGGACGACAATTAAATATTCCACCATCCTTCACGCTTCAGCTGATTTTTTTTTTTACTAAATATATATTTTAGCTTTGAAATGTAAAGCGTTGTCTTTTGTATAACTTAAGCCGCAACATAAAAAACATTTAAAGAGAGCCAAAAATTACAATAAGTACCACTTCCTGAACTCAAATGAAACCACCCAACCATGTTGTGTTATGACAGATTTTTGTCTGTATTTCCTACCGTGATCTCACTCTTCTTTTTGACACATTGTAGAAATTGTCGTGTCTAGTATTAGCGACCACACAATTAATAAACCCCACTGATATCGCCTTCACTTTAGAATCGGTAAAAGTTTAAACAAAGGTGTACGTTAATAAATAATATCAAAATATATAAACACACATTAAGATCTATTTCAAGTATAGACCTTTGCAAAAAAATAAACTTCTGCGCGCTGCCATCTGTTGTCAATAACAACCGCAAGGTTTAACCCAATACGAACTGTTTATTAGTCTAAATCTACAACTCAAGCTCCGTTAAACAGAGAAGAGTTCCTTTGCATGGCGTCTTTCGTTGCGTTCCTCTTTCGATCTTCCCTGAGAGCCCGTCGTCCGGTGATCATTTTTCTTCTCCTCCTCCTACGACCGACGTTTCAGATTCTGCTTCTTTCCCGGTCCACTTTTCACTCCCCGAGATGGTCGATGACGGCGGCAGGCATCTTGCCTTGCTCAAGTTCGCCCGAGCTGGTGTAAACATGACGTGAGGCCGCGGGCAAAGCTCAGTCCGTCAGGTGCCAGACGAGATTACCCGAGCATCCACGTGCTTTCCTCGTGCTCGTCTTTCTTCTTTGTGTGTACTTATTTTTTCGCCCTGTCTGTTTACGCTCTTACGCTGTGCCGTACCACGTGAGATTTATCGCCATCTCGTTGTCGGTTTTACTGTTTCTTGCCCCCCCGAGCTCCGAGTCAGAGTTCAAACTTACAACACCATCTTTGTCTGCTGGGCTGTGGAACGCCTTCTGAGAATGCGCTGTTGGTCTGGTGTGTGGTACATCGGACGCTGAGCGTGCGTCCACAGCTCACTGATTCAGCATTTTTCGCCCTTGTGATGAGCGATGGAAAGGTCTATAGATAATTATCATCTAATTTGTAGACCTTTTTGTATTTTTCATTAGTCCGTTTGCGGTACAAACCACGTGACTATGACAATGTGTACGAAAACCTACTGCGCACAACTATGCGGTACATGGAACGCGTCTCCGACTGGAGTGTTTTCCGCGTCCTAAGAGGTGGTCCCTCCAGTTCCCCCTGATGACGTCACAGAAGTGTCATATTGTCGCCGGGCGCGATCCTCGCGGTGTCACAACAGCGGTTGTGAATCGGTTGTGAATGGGGCAGACGTCTGTTCTACTGCCGGTCGCTTTCCACCTTGACAGTGGCAAGGAAGCTTCAGCAGCCAGGAGTTGAAACTCTACGACGCCAGCGACACTCGCCTTCACCCGTACTTTTGCCATGACTTGTTGCACTAAACGCCAGCATCGCGACATCCAATAACAAGACAATTTGACTTTTGTGACGTCATTGGTTACTTCTTCGGGAGCACTTTTGATCTCAGGGCGGGATAGGACCCTAAACACACCAGTCCAAGATGCTTTCCGAATTCCAAGTACCGCAGTACAACCAATCACGACTTTATTCCTCACCTTTTCTAAAGAGTAGGCGTACACTCCTTCACAGCTCTCGCAGTATACAAGACGCATTGGACACTCGAAGGCATGCTTGAACCTCTCCTTCCGTAGTATCTCACCCTCACAGTCGTCGCAGAACACTGGTTTCTCGAGGCACTCCTGGTCATGATCCTTCAAATTGTGATAAAAGTATAAAACATGCACTATTTTTCCATACATGCCGGAGTAGGGTAAGAAACTATACATATAAAATCGCCTAATTAATGGCAAAGCCGTCTAGACTCTATTTGTCCTTATTAGCTTAGTTTATCATCACGCGCCTTGTATTCGTCATTGGAACTTACAGCCAATAACTGTTGTCTAATTATTTTTATAGTCTTTTTTTTTTCGTTTACTCGTATGCAACGAGGCATTTTTTTTGGTAAAGTAATGTAATGTATTCAGCAGTAATAGAATCGATCACAAGATGGTTTGACATGAAACCAAGCTCGATTCAGTTTTTAATGTTTTCTTCTTTGGTTGTCTTCTTCAAACATAGGTATTTTCGCTAGTGGGCTGGTATACATTTTTTATGCGCACGAAAAACAGGGAACAAATTACAAGATAGAAATAGTATCAGCGAATATATTTTGACCAATTATCGTTCTATTCGAGATAAGATATCAAACTATACCCATCAACAGTGCTCTCCGAAATTCAAACGTCTTTAAGACTAGGTATACATATACGGTTATATAAAAGATCGCTTTTGATTAAAAATGCCGTCAGCAACTTCCACTGTGCGCAAATGTTGGTTGAAGCAAAATATTAATGTTGAATAAGTCACCATCACGAACTAAGAACTGTAGGTATACTCCAAATAAAATGAATGTATGTCCCACACCTGGACAATATGCAGAGTGCTTAATTTTATTTCAAACTATTTTCTGTGAAAAGGGGGTGAGAGTCGCATGCTTGCCGTATCAGCACATATTTCTCGTGCTCGACGAACATTATTTGACGGAATACAATTCACTGTAAGTCGGCCACTTAATTACCATCTGCTGATTATATTTTTCAATGTTGTTTCAATGGGGCGCACGGCAATCGCGCTATTGTTGGCAATTACTATTAAAGGCTACACCAATTGAAAAAGTTTGCTAACAGGCAATGGCTTCTGGAGTCAATACTCTGATTAGTTGTCGCGACCTCTCGCCCGATTTTAAAATCGCGCCTAAAAAGAGCGCCCGAAACTCTGCTCACACTGACGCTTAAAAGAGTCACGTAGTCATCTCACTTACGTTGTCAGTGGGGTTATTCTTTTTTGACCTGTACCAGCCTGCACCGCTGCAGAAAAGTGCGAGTTAATGTACTTCCTTTGTTTTGAGATAGGCTGCACCCTTAAACTGAATACGACGGTCTGCTCAAAGTGCAGCTGGCGCAGGTAAATCGAACGAGGCCACTATCTCAGTGGCGTGTCTTTGAAGAAGGGGCAGACAACACACTGTTGAAATACAAAGAACCTGACACATGACTACGTCACTCGTCTGAGCGCCATTGTAAGCTAAGCATCGGGCGCTTTTTCTTTTTTTGGTGCAATTTTGAACCAGTTTTTGTTTTTTGTCTTTTCTTCTTAGTATTATTGGAATCTTTTCTTCGTCAAAACATAAATGAAAGAGAAATAAAAAAAATTTAAAAAACTCAGGGCTCAAGAGATACTGTGGGTATTATTTTAAGAAACAGCAGCGCAAGAGAGACAGCAAGTAATGCAACTCTTTCCGCGTCTTAAAAACAACTTACGCTGAGTTCATCATAAGACATTGCACTTTTGCAGGCGTCACAAAGAACTACTCGCTTCTGGCACTCCACCTCTTGATGATTTTGTATTTTTTCATTGAGAAAGTTGGCACCGCAGTCGGAACACTTCCTTTCGATCTTCGGACACTCAGACTTGTGTTTCTGAAAAAAGGGATACACTTGTGCGTACAATGGTGATGATAATTAAAAATAACAAATAAAAACCAGCGTAGGTCGCAAACTGAAAACAGACAAAAATATAATCATAGCGCTTTTGTTTACCACAAAAAATACCTTCTGTTTCTTCTAATACTTTCAAAACTCCCTATAAATAGGGTGGTAAAAAAAAATGAGTCAGAAAGAAACTGACAGGTGGACATTGAGGTTGCAAGAGACACACAAATGAGCCAAATAATTACGTAATATTTACCTATTACTGTTCTCATTAATAAAAATAAAGAAAGCTTAAATTATGAACTTGCTGAGCGTCGTCAAAACCCCCTAAATAAGTTACTGTTAGCAAGACTTGAAGCAGGTGAGAAGCGCGGGAAAATGCTAAAGGTACCATTGTTGTAGCCAACGGAAGGCTGGAAAAGCGAAAACTTGGATTATTATCTGATCTACTGCGTTTTCGCATCCCCAGCCTTCCGCCTGCTGCCCTAGCGGAAAGGTCAGTGCACTCCCCCGCTTTAACCGGCTTCAAATCTTCCTAAATGAATGAATTTATTTGAAACATGTGTATATTTTGACAAATTTTAATGCTAATTAATTTTCATGTAAATATTTTGGTAAATAAGTAGCGGGTTTTTGCAATAATCCTGACGTCCGCCCTGGGTGACTGTTTGTTCCCTCAGATAGTTTCTTTCTTTTCCATACCACCCTATTTTAATAAAAATCTCAAAATATTCGCACAAACACCTGTAATGAAAATAGAATGAACGCGCAAGGATATCAACAGATATTTAAACATGCCGTTTATCGTACAAAGGAAAACTTGGATTGTTGTGAGGTGTTGTGCAATGCAGAGGGTAAGCTCGCCTAGTTCTTGCACAGGGGTCGCGGTGATGTCAGAATGTCGAGCTCTTATTGGCTGATTGAAAATAATAGTGCGAAGACCTCGAGGCATCTAGCATTGAAGTCTACCCACTATCCTTTCAATCAAGGCCAATCAGAACTGGGCGTAGTGCTGACGTCACCGCAACCCTTGCGCAAGATGCAAACGACTTGCTCTCCCTATAGTCATGAGCCAGAGGGCGGCCGGCAACCGATGAATGCCACTGATGAATCCTAAAATTAGGTGACTTCTCTTTTATAAAGACATTTACACGATGACTTATTACTCGAAACCCCAAACAGCGGGTTCACAACATTTTGTTATGTGTTGTGGCTGACACTATACATTTTTACAGTGCATTTTACATTTTTTCAGTGCATTCGTTGTGGCTGACACTATTGTATTATATCCCGTGAGGGGTTTCAAGTAATTCTAGATGGAAACGATCAGGTAAAAGTAGTACAAAAGAAGTACAGTGGTGGATTTGTCTTTACGTATACAGGTGGAGAAACATTTCATTACTACATGCTTATATCAGTCTCATTTTGCAAACGCTATGCAATGTAGAATTTTGTAATTATAGTCAGCAAGAATGTATTATTTATGGAAGTAGAAAATTGTTTATATGCGTATAAGCTATCAGCAAGCATTTTTATTACAACCTAATGGCGTCTAAAATATGTTGCAATGCGTTGAAATCTTCCTATATCAACAGGGCGTGCTTTTGGAGAACGACCCCTTGCCTAACTGTATTAGACTATAATTTCTCAATATTGCATCAATCCTCCGTGAGAAAATATTGGTGCTCGTTTTCACTAGAAGTAGGTGCGAGAATTAAAAGTGAACTATCGAGAAACATGATATTATTACTCAAGCGCGAACCTAAAATGTTACAAACGAAAATCATCACAATTCCGTCAGATTTCCTGCTGCTTTAGAAATTCACTTTAAAACGAAATCTCTCAAAGTTCTGATATTAAGCCTTGTTTTTATTTTGGTACATGCCGAAACACAAAACCAATAGTAAAGATAAACAACAATTTTAAATGTACTCCACTGTCTGACCTCAAATGTAACCACCCAGCCATTTTGTGCTCTAATAGCCTGGTTTTCTGTATGTCAGTGCTTCAAATCATAGAGTTATTATAATGCACGCTAGAGGTTTAAATGGCCCTCGTGTGTTGTTTTAGAATCAGTATAGAGTTTAAAAAGGGGTGTACCTTATTAAATAAAACCAAGAAATATATAAATTTACATTAATTTTAATTTCAACTATATTGATAGTATCTGTCCTTGGGTAGCCCTTTTCTTTATCTTACATTAGCGCGTTCCTGGAACAAGCGGCATGACTAGGACTGTGTTTGAAGCAGTACAATGGGTACAACTACGGTGCATATGGAACGCGTCTTCGACTGGTCTGCTCAAAACGTCCTAAAAAGTGGTGTGTTTCAGAATTGTCATGTTTTCGCCGTACGCGATTCTGTCCGAGAGGTGATGAATTTGGCAGAAGCCTGTTCTACTGCCTGCAAATTCCTCTCGAGCTTGACAGGCAACAGAAGTTTTAGCAGCCAGGAGTGGGAACTCCGCGACGACAGCGGCACTTCACTTCGCTCGTACGTTTTGCCGTGACTTCCAGAACCAACCGCAAGGGTCGCGACATCCGATAACATAAAAATTTGTTTTTTTGTGACGTCATTTGTTGCCGTTCGGGATCACTAGAATAATTTTACATCACGCACTCTGTAGTCGTCTATAGATCTCATACCAGAACATTGTTACTTAATTATTTGTTGCAAGTGCATTTTGTTTTTACTCATAAACAACACAGTGTTTTGTTTCAGCGATATGTAATGATTAGATGTGAAGTTTATCCCAACGATATTTAGAAAGAAAGAAACAATCGTTCCAACATGCTAATAGCTTGTATTTTCTGTTTGTTTTATTCATTAAGCATCAGTAGTTTTCTTGGTGACTGGCGTACATTCGCTAGGAAAGTTTAAAAATAAAGTGAACTATAAAAAGATTTAGCAATTTTATCGAGCAATTTCTCTTGATCTTCTCAGTAACCAAAGAGAAAGCATCATTGTACTTATCAGCAGTACTCTTCGAAGTGTAAACTACTTTAAAATTTGGCAGTATCTTGAAATATTGAACAGCGTTTTTCATTAACGATTAGGATTTTGCGAATATTCGTCACTTTCGAATAACGAATCGAATATTACCCTATTCGATTTGTTAATCGAATCGAATAATAATTTTCGAAAGTTTTGAATATTTTTCGAATAATTTTTGAATAGTCGTTACAGTGTCGCGCTGCGAGATTCCCTTCACAGGCGTCCCACAGCGCTCCGGTACGCCTGCCATACGTGCCCGCAAGATGGCTATATGTACCCTCTTCTCCTAGACAATGATTATCATCATCGGCAGCAGCAGCTTCTCTCTAAACGTACGTTGCTGTTGCCTCCATTAGGGACCACTGTTAAGTATAACCCGCATGAAAGAGATTCGACAAGAGACGAGACAGGCGACGTCGACCCGCTTCGCTGTCGCTCGTTCAGTCGCGCGATGAGGCAAGCCGCAGCGAAGTAGTGTGAGCAAGCGACCAAGGTCATGAAGACGTTTTCTAGAAATCCAAACACCGAGCGACTCGACGAGCGACAGTGAGAAATCTCCATCACTCGCTGCTGACTCTCGTCGCTGTCGCTCGTCTTGTCTTTCGCTAAATCGCTTACATGCGGTTCAGCCTTTAGGGACCGCTTTCGCACGAGAATGCTCGTTAACGCTTTCGGAAATCGTGTCGTCGAAAAGTTTCAAAACTGGTTGCAACGGTACTGCCACTCTGTACCAGCGAAGTAGAAGTGGCAGAAGAGGGAAGTTGTTCGAGAAGAAAGCGCAGTAGAGTATGGAAGTTTTTAGGCCGCTCCCATGCAACCAATTCAAGAAGCCGCAACAGCTGCTTGTGTCGAGTCTTTCCCAACACTTTCCATGGTCGTTCCACTTGTTCAGTGCGTGAAAATGGTGCGGTTTGGGGGCGCAAGTGAAACAAGACAATACGTTTTCCCACAATCTTCTGAGATCAGTGAAAGCAAGGTTCCTGGACGTAAGTACACTGGCACACCACGCCCCTTGCCACCTTCCTTGATCCTACTAAGTACATTGCTTCAGGATGTACCAGGCTCAATTGAACTCTGATTTTACGTTCAACATCGGGTGAATCGTGATATTATGTTTCACAGTCTAATATTTTAGTAGCGTTCGACTGCATCTAATTCTATATCGTTAAACTCTACTCATTATTGTCTAGTAACCTCTTTACAATAATTTTAAGAAATATTTTGTAACAATAAAAATAATTTTATAATCTCTTCGCTCTTCTTTAGTAGCTGTCTACTTACCATTCGGAAACTATTAAAAAATTATGCGGTTCGTATTCGTATTCCATTCGGTGTCACGATTATTCGATTCGTATTCGATTCGGTTCCAAAAATCACTATACGCACACCCCTAGTAACGATGTCGCCCACAACTTATCCTGAGCGCGTAGGTTCACTGTACCAGGTTTTCAGTGTTGATCATGTCAGCATTAAGAATAAACGACCTAAATTTTCGCTTCTTTGTTGTTTAGAAAGACCGCTCGGCATGCTATAATAGTGCTTTCAGTAAGTTGTTGGTATTCTCCAAATAAAATATGGGTGCCAAACCATTAGAGCGTACTAAGTGCATTATTTGATTTTGAACGCACTTAGAACGATGCGTTACCAGGGGGTCGTCTTCACCAAATAATCACCAGACTCGGTGGACATTAAGCAATGAAATAACCGTCACCGTAAGTTGGTTAATTAACCAAGCTCTGTTGATTAATTTTGAATTGGTTTTATGGGTAACGTTGCAGTTGCAGTATTCACGGGCATTAATATTAGATGCTAGACAAATTAAAAGAATTGGAGAACAGACAATGATTTCTTTAGATATTTATAGATTAGTTTTCACGACTTCTCGTACGATTTAAAAATTGCACCCGAAAAAAGCGCCTGAAGTTCTTTCCATAGTGAGGCTTAGAAGAGTGATGTAGTCGTCTCAGTCGAGTTGTCACTATCTCGGAGGCCAGTACTTGGTGGAGGCGCCGGCAACACAGTGTGGATGTAGTGACGATGGGACTAAAATGTATGTTACCCGCCTAAGCGTCATTGTGGGCGGGACATCGGGCGTTCTTTTCGCGCGCAATCTTGAACCAGTACTTGCTTTTATCTTTTTTATTTTTCCTGATATTATTGGACATCCTGTGTACGGCATAACGAAGGAATAAAAGTGAACTAGAAAAGTCTAAAAACTTGGGGTCTAAAACACATTCTGGGTAATATTTTAAGAAACAAAGCGCGAGAGAGAAAGCAAGCACTTACGCCAAATTGAGTGGAAGTCACTAGACTGTGGCACGCATCACAAAGAACTACTCGCTTCTGGCACTCCTCGTCCAGGTTATCTTGTAGGTTTTCGTTGAGAACTTTGACACCGCAGTCGAAACACTCCCTTTCGATCTTCGGGCACTCATACTTGTGTTCCTGGTACGAAACATAGACTTATGAATAACATGGTGATGATCATTAACCAAAAGTAAAAAGAAGCTTAGGTTGCACACAGATAAAATTTCAGCACTTTTGTTTACCGCCAGAAAATAATGTATAAAATTATGATGAACCGTCAAGAAAATCCACACATTCGCAAACATGTAGTTAATCTCTCAAAAAGATTTCAATTATTTTATACTTTTGCATCATAGTCATAGGTCAGAGGCAAGGTATCTGAAAAATGACCCAGATTAGTCCTATGATTAGGTGAGGTGCCTTCTATAAAGACATTTACATGGTTACTTCCCATTACTCAGAGATCCAATTATAGTGTTCGCAACGTTTTGTTCTAATCCTTACAATTTTCTGTGTATTGGTTGCCTGTATGCCAAAACCTTCTCTTAGCATATCATAATAAAATTGATCCGCATTCTTTATGGTGCACATTATTGTGGTACATCCCATGCCCAATCTCAAGACATGTTAGAATGGCAACAATTAGATGAGTGGATACCAATATATACTAAGACTACAGGTTAATTTGCCATCCAAAGAGTCAGCGTGACTTCGTAGACTGGATCGTTATGTAAGAGGCTACATCTCTTATCATGTAGAAAACAATCGTTATTAGGAACGGTGAATATTTTGTAATGCCCAGAGAGAATTCATTTTTTTATTGGCAGAAGTTAAAATTGATTTTAGTATTTGTGCATAAAATACGAACAATAATTCTAATGCCAAATACAAGTTTTTTTGTTTTTATGCATTCAAAGCGGATAACAATAAAACAAGTTACAAGGATTTATCCTCTTTCTATTGTCCTAACATGTCTTGTTATAATATTTTCTTTCTCTAAGGACGGCTGAAAGTTACATATTAAATGTTGAAATTACATAAAAAGAAGCTCATGATCAGCTTCACGTAGAATTGATAGTTGACGTTTTACGTACCGCGTTCAAACTACAACATAGACCCTCACTCTGCAGTGATATCAGCAACGAAAATCATTTCTGTGACCTTAATTAAAAATACCTAAATATTTATTAAAAATGCGTTTCTAAATTCACTCCTACCATATAAATTAAACTTCTTAAACTTTGAATTATTTATTTTATAGCTATACATTTCCAGTGCAGGCAACGGAAGGGTTTATTTGCTACTTCGACAAATGAAACTTTTGGCAGCCGGTTTTGGTGGTACTACCTACCTTTAGCTTGCTTTCGAGGGCGTTGTTTTTACACAGGGGGCGTTTGGACACTTGCGCAATAGGTGGACTGCATCGACTGGTTAAATTGCTTTCAGCAGCAGCCTCAAAAACTGGTAAGTGCTCCGACGACAATCTAGACTGCTGTAACAAACGGCAAAGGTACAAAAATATTTTAAAAGTTTCGTTTTGCTTTGGAATACCAATATCAAAACGTATTTTTGAAAATAAAATAAAATAAATATTTTCGCTGACAATAACTGAGTTAGTATAATTTGTTCAAAGTTTATGTTGTGCATCAAAGTTTCATTACAACATTGATGCATACACATATCAGCGACGCATCCCTTTTCATCAATACTTTTCCTGACCTACGCAATCTTGCGACATTTGATCTCAAGTTTGCGTAGGCAAACTTCTATATATCAGGAACAGCAACGAGCGAGGATAGAAGACTGCACAAATTGAAGTCGGTCTCTAAATTCTGGTCCTAAGATTATACCATTGTGCACACCACTGAACTTATGGATTATAAAATTATTTTATTTATTTTGTAATAAAATGCGCAGCATCAGCGATCGCTACTTTAATCGTGCGCGTGACCTCTTCAGGTAAAATGGGACAGTAATGTGTTCACTCAAATACCAGTTTAGTTTATTTTATATGCATGTGTTACTTTTAATCATAGTTAGCTCAAAAATGTTAAGTGGAATTTAATAATTAATTTAGATTTTCTCAGACCAAACCTTCCAGAAAACCTTGCGGTGAATGGTAAATGTGAGGGCAAGTAAACAATAATCCGCACTTTACATTTTATACTAAATTATAGAAACGTAGGCATTTAACAAGAACATCATTTTTCCAAACTGTCTCCTTCCTTTTCGATGCACTTTGTCTAGCGCCACTACCTTGGGTACTCCCTCCAAGACGAATGTGTCGGTTGGTCGCCCAACCTTTTACGCGGTTCCCGCACCGGTGGACGTCCTGCTCCCCCTTCGTACATGCAGATTGTATGGATACTTCTAAACGTCTAGATACACTCATAAAGACTTTTATGTTGCACAGCAATTTCCCCGTATTGTATGAAAAGCCTCCGATAAATTTCTACCCCTGATACACCTTCCAACCAAAAAAATTGAATCATTGCTCTTTTGTTTTTCTTCAGTGCACGCTACTAGCAGAGCGGGCATGTTTTATTACAGTGAAACAGAAACAAGACAAATTACGCTATCAAGGTTAAACTACAATAGCGTGACCACAGTAGTATCAACTCATGCACAGAATGCAGTGTGGAAAGCCTAAAGATGTGTTATAGTAAGCATAGAGCTACTATTTTGTACGCTAGAGTTCAGCTGACGCGTGTGTGCTTTTGCAAATTGAAGCAGGCAGCAAACAGACAAAAATTGATTTCCCGCGATAGGCTACCGGTAATGCATTTCTACAGAGAAAAGCGGGAGCGTTTTTTTTAAACTTTATTTTAGGAGAAATTTTTACAAACATTTGTACGGTAGCAAATAGTTGGAAACATTTCTAAATCATGCAACTAAAGGTATTGGTCAGTTAGTGTGTTTCTTTCAAATTTATAGCATAAAATAAAGCGCTAATACAGCTTCATGCATGCATTTATGTTCACTATCGGACATTGTTGTGCGAACACGGCGTCGGCGCTTTTCAACATGGGAAATTTACGTGCCAAATGAACAAAGGACATCTGAAAAACCTAGCGAGATGGCGATAACTACGCAGTAAAATTGGAGCAGTAGCTTCCTGTGCATGTAGACGATAAAAATGAAGTAAAGGCCAAGTTAGCACTGTTCGATTTGCAATAAATAAGTATGGCTTTGGTATCTCTGTTTGTGCAGAAAGAATCCTTCTGTTTTCAAACCAGCACCGTGCGCTAGAAATCGGAAAATAGGGATGTGCAAGAAAGCAGGTGCACGGTAAAGTCTGTCTAGCATAGGAAATAAATAATATTTAAAAACACTTTTCATAGCCCACGTAATTTGTACTTTACGTAAAAATACTTTAAATCGGTAATAAAGTTGCAAAGTGGGGTAACTTTCATATAGTGACAGGACTGCAGGCAAACCTTGAACACTTTACATTCCTTTCGATTGTTATTTTGCTTGGAATCTTCGCTCGTATTTACGCGCCAGCTATGGAACAGAGGTTTGTATCTTAAATATAGCTAAGTTTAACGTCGTTTATTGACGAGGAAAATACCGTAGCTGAAGCAGTTAAACCTTTACAATGATAAGAATTGTGCATGTAATTCGGTACGATCGAAGTAACAGAAGTGATCTATGTTATTTCCCGGCGAAGAGCCAAAACGCACACGCGTTTTCCCATAGGAACGCACAGGAGCACCGCAAAATTACACTGGGGTCTCTCTGGCTCAATTTGCATTCCGAATGTCGCATAGACACCAGCGACAGTGTAACCTCTTGACTACATTATCATATCGTTATGATGGTAAATGCGTGGATAATTTTTACTCTTCTCATCATAGTATTGACTCTGTGCTTCATAAAAGTTTCATGTATGTTCAAACAGCGTGCTGATGAAGCCGCTAACAGTGCTGTTTTCCTTCGCCTGAGTGTTTATAAATTATCGAGAAATAACCTTTAAAGCTTCAAACCTAACTTTTAAAGCGTTTTACCAGTCGACTCGTTTCAATTATTACAATTTCAAAAACAGATTACTTACCTCCTCAGAAAACTGTCCAAAATCATGAGCCCAGGTCTTGCCGTCGACAGTTTCATCAACATCCATAGTCGTGTCCTAGAAATTGCCAGTATTCCAGGTGTCATAATTCAAGCACTACGTTGAATCAGTAAAAAAACTTCGCATTGATACAACAAGAGATTTGTTTCCACACGCATGCTTTACCTACTATGAAAATGAGCCTGCTTGTTGGGTTTGTGATGCAATCGCTGCTATTGCGATTTCTAAGAAAATGGGGTCGGTTACTTGTCAAGCCGAATTTGTGCTGCTTTTTGTGGTATTGGACCATCTACATTATGACAAATAAACACTATTTATAATACTTGGTAAGAATGTAAAGTGAAATTTGTACCGTTTTAAAAATGGTAGTGTATTTTTCTTTAGGGTGCAATAAAGTAATCCTTTCTTTTCATTCTCACAAGCACTGTCGCATGTCTCATACTAAATGTGTAACTACACCTTGTGGATCAGCGAATATTTTCAATACTTCCTAACTTTAGGGTGGGTGATATTTAAAAAAAAATTGCGGGAATGAACGATCAGCCACGGTCGACATCAGAAATATGAAAAAATACTAATTAGCAAACTAATTACATAGCATTTACTAACCAACCTTTAAATCGTGAAAATAAATATTTGGTTCCAATTGGTAAGCGTCATCGAAAACTCTAAATCAGTCAACTATTGCATGACTTGTATCTCGCGCAAATCACGGGGGTCCGCCAAAGTTAGCACTTGTGTGGCAGACGGAATGCCAGCGATCCAAAAGCGCGGATAAGAATATCATCTACATTTTCTTATGGCCGGTCTTCCGCCTGCTTCACGAGCGGTAACTTTACAGCACCCCCGCGCTCCCACACGTGCATCCAGTCGTACTAAAACTGACTAATTTAGTGATTTTCTACGACACTTATCATGTTTGTAATTGGAACCATGTGTTCATTTTAACTAAATAAAAAGTAAATGAGTAAGTTTTAGGTAATTGGTTGGCTAATTTGGAATTTTTTT
Organism: Ixodes scapularis; assembly: GCF_016920785.2. Classification (NCBI taxonomy): domain Eukaryota; kingdom Metazoa; phylum Arthropoda; class Arachnida; order Ixodida; family Ixodidae; genus Ixodes; species Ixodes scapularis. The sequence goes on along the minus strand of NW_024609879.1, from coordinate 112,771,327 downwards.
CTATAATTACTGACGTTTGTCGTAGCTGGCATTTTTTACCCAAAGAGATTTTTTTTTGAACCACCCTATTTTTATGAATATGATTTTTGTTTATAGGAACACCCCGTATATCTAGAAGAAAAATCGCACAGGCCTTTGTTTTGTAACCATTTTCTCTGTTTGTAAAGAAAGGTTCACATAGTGTTAATGCAATCCACTTTGAACTAGATATCTTTCTCGTGATATCCCCCCTTTCTTTCCACCGGTGAGGAAGTCGCCACTTTTCTTCTGATCAAACGTAGTAGGCATTATCCTGGCACTGGACCCTCTGGGAGACAGGGTGGAAAGTTTGGGCCGGAGCCACGAGGGAGGGAGTCCCAACTTTCCTTTGTCCCGGCTGTCCCCAGTTGTGTCAGTTAACTGTACGTCATTCATTTCTCCCTAGATAATTTCCACTAGTCTTTTCATCCCCTCTTTGTTATTAAAGTACACTTATCATCCATTCTTCCACTCTCATCAGCAAACCCTAGCGCTCCGGCTCAATTCGCCGCCCCCTATGGAAGGGCGGAAGCAAGCCCTGTGCACCTCAACACCCCCTGTCCTATTGTCTCGCCTTCCCCTTGGCATACGGCTCACCGCGTATTCATTTCCTCATACTTTGTCCTATATCCCCTAGGCCTCAATGCTCCTATTCTAGTGTCAAATAACAACGAGTTCCCCCGTGAATTCTCACACCAATGTTTCTTCTTTGTTCCTGTTTTCGTCTCGTATACGTAGTTAAAGCTGACTTTTCCTGCATTTTTTGCTCCCACATCTCTCTCGGCTTTTCTTACATTATTTTTTGCAGTGACCATCTGTTCTGCCCCCACACTTGACTGTTGGTATTTGAATTTTAGAGTTCGGGTTCGGTTTATTGATATAGTGTTCAAACTTCATGTACAGTTCCTTATGTACATTTCATGGTGTATCCTCAATAGTGTACAGTCTTTATTCAAATTTCAACTTTCCGATAGCCTGTCTAGCCTCGAAAGATTCCCAGCCCATGTTTCCCTGCGCTCCTTCATTTGGCGTAGTCTCATACGCCCCCAGTGCCAGCCTGCCCAAGCTCCACTGCCGGGTCTCTATGCTCGACTGTACCTCAGCTAGGTTTCGTGCAAAACACCGCATTGCCAAAACACTACCCCGGTACCATGACTCCTTTTCATATTCCCATAACAACCTCATATCTATTGTAACTCCATAGTGCCCTATGATTCATAATTCCTGCAGTCCTATTCCCGTTCTTTTAGCATATTTTCTTCCTGTTCTTCTAAGTATTGTTTTCTCTCATTCAGCCATATTTCTAAATATTTGTACTCCTCCAAGTGTTCAATAAAACGTCCTAAATTTTCGAAAGGTCCCCCTCTCCTCAACATAAACCATTACTCCCGAGTTGTCGCTACTTAATTTCAGGCCTAGAGAGTGTCCTTCCTCTCCACAGATATTATGCAGGTCCTGTAACGTATCCCTGATATCTGCTAACAGTACAACGTGTGCGTAGAACATTCCTCGTATAACTTGGTTTACTGTTTCCCCTTTCAACATATATGACATATTAAAATCTAAATTGCACTCTTCTAATACCTTTTCCATTCTACTCAGGTATATTATAAAAGTAGAGGTGATAGGGGAAAACCCTGCCTGATTCCTCCTTTTATTTCAGCCGGTTCTGTTATTTCTGCTTCCAAAGTTATAACAATCTTATTTGTGTTTACGTGTTGTAAAAGCCTAATCAATTGTCCATCTAAATCATACTCTCTCAACTGTACCCAGAGTTTTTCCCGACTCACATTTCGTACGCGGCTTTAGTGTCTAAAGAAAATATCAATGACGATTTCCTTCTCATCCGTGCCACTTCTATATATTCAGTAATGATAAATAAGTTATCATCTACTCTTTTATCTCTTCGGAACCCGTCCTGCAGCTCACCTAAAATCTTTTTGGCCCATTCTTTTTTTTTTTTTTTTGCTACATCCATTGCCGCTTTGTACAGGACCTAAGTTAGTTATTGGGCAGTATGATGTCACCCCATCCTTATTTCCCTTGCCTTTATAGAGCAATCGCACTCTGCTTAGTCCGCGATCATTGCGTACCTCTGCCCCACTTATTGTTTAATCAGTTGCCTATCTTAACTTTATTTTTCTTTTGGTTCCTAATGTCTTGACTAGTCTCATTCCTATGCTATCTGGGCCTGTTGCCATTTCAGCAGGTACCTTACTTTCTGCTCTGTGCCAATTTCTCGTGGTCGTCTCAGTTGTCTCGCTAGCGCTCTCGTCATGTGCAGTGTTGCTGTTTGTGCTCTTTCCAATTTTGTTCGGTTGAAGCTCTGCGAATGTTGCCTCGACTGTCCGTCTAATAAATTCCCTTGCCTCCTCGTCCTCAACATTTTTCCTCTTGTGTGGTCAAAGAGTACTGAAACCCTTGTTTTTCTTCCCTGCGCATTAATGTGCTCTCAGAACCTTTTTGCTCCATTCCTATCATTTTGATCTACTTCCACCATACACTGCACTCCACCTCTATTAATCTTGGCCTGGATTAGAGCAGATGCCTCTCCTTTTCTTTTCTGAAAGGTATTCCACTTCCATGCTACCTCAGCGGGGGAGTCCCCCCTTTCCTTCATCCATCTGTGTTCCCTTGAGGCCCCTTGTCGCCCTGCTATGGCCGCTTTAACTTCACAGACCTACCGGCTTTTCGGTGTGTGTTTCCTTCTCCTTTTTCCTTCTTGTTTGATTTTGAAGTTATCTGACTCTCCTTTAAAAGTGTTTACTAAATCGTTATATGTCCATTCTCTTTCCAGTTGTCTAAAATCTATAGTCTTAATTCGTTCTGATACTTCTTGTATTTATGAATCGTTTACGGTCAATATACACTTTTTCGTTCAAAAATTTGTTTCTCTGGTTGCGCAGTTTTAAGCTTAGTTTTAGGTAGCATATATATATATATATAAAAGTCACCGGAAAACTTTAAAGTGTGGCCCATTCAGGGTGTGTTAGTGACCTTAACCTCAACGTAAAGTTAAACTTGGTTCATTTTATTGAATGAAAATTTAATACATATACTTTGTATATATATATATATATATATATATATATATATATATATATATATATATAATCAGTAAAATGTACTCCAAAACTGTTATCAAACTGAGATGAAAACATATATAGTATATATAAATAGGCACCTGAGCTTTTTTGGTCCTTGCATCCACTAAATTGCTTAACATTTAAATACGCGCACAAACAAGCAGAGACTTACCTCATTCTTTGTCTTTTGAATGTTCGGTTGTAAAAAACTTACGTCGTGTTTGTGCCTTGCCCCAATATGGTACTGAAAAATAATAAATTGTAATTATAACGCGATCTACTGACGCATCTGTCGCGCTGTCTACCTTGATTGTTTGTGTGAATAATAGAAAACCGTACAGGAAATGCTTATTAACATTGAGCATATGATATCATCTAGATGCTGAAAATATATCAACATCGTATTGCCACGCGCGTAGCTGGCCAAGTAGGCAGCGCGCGCGTGGCCTAATGGTTATCGCGCCTGCCTCCCACGCGAAAAGCCGGGGTTCGATTCCTGGGAGCGCCGCATCTTTTGTTATTTTTCCAATTTTGTTTTCTGGTAGATTCGAGAATAATTTGGCGTATTCGAAGTCCGAATGTTCTACGCATCGAACATTCTACGCCGGTTATTCCAGAAGCTCACGCATGTACATGAGGGGCGCCGCGTGGCGAACCGGACTGAGTTTCGCCCCAGCGTTCGACTCTGCTGCTACGCCGACTTCGACGCCCGCGACGCTCTGCTAATATCTTTTGTACCCTCCTATTTTTGGCACAAGTTCGCCTCCATTAAACGTTCATTTCTTCCTGTTTATTTATTCATTTGTCATTCGTGACAATATGGTGTAGTAATAGTTGAATTCGCAAGAGAGAAGCGAAGATATAAGCACACTTTCCCAAACGTGCTGTGAAGTGGTTTAATTTTTGCGTTTCGTTTTTTCAGTTGGCCTGTTGTAGGTGGCGGTACCTTCATACGTCTGTGGCGAATATGTCGACGGCACACAGCCGAGATAGTGACAATGCCACTGAAATTACTCAGCTACTCTTTTATGGCTCATTGTGGGTCAAGCTTGAGGTACTCTTTTTGCTCGCACTTTTTAAATCGGGAGAAAAATGAAAACACTGATCGTATAATATCTCAAAAATAATGAACGTGTCACAAGTTATTTAATTTGGTCTGGCCTCTAATATTAATTACAATCATGACTGCAAATGCAAAATGGCCCAAAAAAGCAAGACTCAAAATTTTTTCATCAACGTATTTTAGTTAATTTGCGTTCCGATCATGATCCTTTAATTCGCCCTTAATATCCGCAATGAAGGGGGCATCCACATACCTGTAACCCTATATTTTTTTTTTTTTGTAAAAGGAATTGTTTTCATTATAAAAAAAGCACCCTGCTTACCTGCAGGGTGCGTTAACCAAACTCTTTCCGTTTTACATGTCTATCTGACCCGTCAACACCGCGAATATATTTTTTTTTTCGTATGGCCCCTTTGCAGGCGACTTAAAAATGACGAAACTGAATCACAAAGTATACATATTCTCATTTTCTAAAGAGAAAAAACGTTTTTTTTTTATAAATACTGAAATTTAACAAATTTTTCGAATACCTTTCGTGGGCGCTATTTATTCCTAAATCTAAATTGGTTGCCGTGAAAACAGCGAATAAACATAACGCCAAAAGCAACATTCAAATTTTCCCGCTCTCTCTATTTGGATGACGTCACATGTTACATAACTTGCAAGTCGGCCAGGCAAAGAACAAAAAAAAAATAATTCCTGCATTTTCTTTTCTTTTTTTGCTTGTGTGGTTTTAATTAGCATTCATTTCACGCCATTAAAATTGTTGTAACTTGACGGGAACAAGCTCTAACACCCCCGTATCACAGCACAATACATGTTTTCAGTGTTGCCAGTAAATCGTCCTATAGCTTCTCAGATCAAATTTGGTACATCAATAACTTTGCGGGAGAAGACATTAATGTGACTTGTAATTTTGGTTTCTAGCTCAGACGTGTCCATTAGTGTGTTAAAATATTTTTAGGCAAATCAGTGAATATCAAATTTTCAGTTTTGATAAATACAAAATCTTCAGCCGAATACTGGCTCTGTGGTATCAGCTGTTATTAATTTTGTGTAGTCGTTTTGCTGAAGTTCCTAGGTTTCTTGCGACAAATATTAGACATGTAGGTATTGAGATTTCCTACCTCTATCACTCCCAGCGTCATTTCCTCCTCACAGATGGGGCAAAGTCCCGGCAGCTGTATTGCCACAAAGTTGGTGAATGGAGGAGCAGCCTTAAGCTGAAAAGATATATATATATATATTACGTTTCATTCAGGAGTTTTGCTTATGTTGGATCAATTACAAGTAAAAATTGTACACGTTTTAATCGCTATAACAAAGAACAAAGTAGGCAAGCAAGGTGTTGCGAAAATGGCACAGACAATAAAAGCTACAGGCAACGAATATTACGCTTAGAAAATACAATCAATATAGAGGGTGTTACACGAAAGGTGAACAACGACAAATTCGATGTTGCGAAAACTACGTATCGCACAAAAAGAAAAAAAAAAGACGTATCGTTTTCGTTTTAGGCCAGGGGCCTATTTAGGAAAATTATTAAAGTTCAAGATAATTAAGTTGTCAATTGTTTTACCGTAATTAATTTTTAAAATATTGAGTTTAAGGGCATGGTTTCAATTAGAATCTTGCTGAGCATCATCGAAAACACTAAATCAACAAGTTGCAGAACGATTGAAGGTATTTGCGGTAATCTACGGCTTCCTGAAAAACCGCACAACTTTGACTGGTTTTTAATTTTCGGTTTGCAATCGGAGCGCTTCTCGACGCCGACGGCACCGCACCCCGTGGAAAAATAGTGCAACCAACCTCTGCTGCGTTGCGCGAGGAGAGCGGAGCAGAGGTCGGTTGCACTATTTCTCCACAAGGTACGGTGCCGTTGGTGCCGCGAAGCGCTACGATTGGAAACCGAAACTTAAAAACCACTCTAAGTCGTGAGGTTTTTCCAGACGTGTACAAATTACGTACTCAGAAATGATAGTTAATATACTTAGTATCGACGCCAAAAGTAATTGGAGTAGAGCAGAAGTACGAATTTGTAATAGTAATTGAGTAAACTACTAACACTGCAAAAAAAGTAGCGGGTCACATTGAAGTTACTTTCGAAGTTACTTTTTTATATATTTGTGGTAGCAAAATGAACAGCAGTTTTGATCCGCGAAAAACCCTACGAGCCTAAAATGAATGGTCATTTTATGGCTTCCGTTTTTACCAAAGTAGTTTATTCGCTCGCAGAAGCAATTGACTTTCAATGTTCTTGATAGGAGAGTTGTCCCTTTTTCCTCCTAAAGACGTCTCCAGCCAAGCTAAAAAGACGTTCCACCGTTGCGCTGGATGGAGCGGCAGCGTTGATTTTGTAAAATAGGCTGTGCAGGGTCGGGTAAGCGACTGTCGGCATCTTTGGTGTCCATGACGAAACATGTGAGGTTTACCTCGGCTGGATGGTCTTTTGTAACAAACTCCCCTCCTTTTTTTCTTTTTTCTTCGAAAAATTTAGATTGTTATGACTAGCCCCTGTTTATTCTCACGACGTTTGAAGAGTACGCTGAGCGAGTGCACCTGACCGTCAAAGGTTCAAGACTCGCGCCACGACGATGAGATCATCCGGACGACTGCGCGTCTCGTTGTAGTGCGAGTGCTACGTTACTGAAGAAAAAAAAAATTGCTTTGGTTTAACAGAAGATGAAACGATGTATACTCACGCCGCTGACGCCGGGTTCAACAGAAGGATCTCCCAAGCGAGATTCGGAATGCTCGCCGGTGCCTGCAGTATCCTGACGCGCTTGACTCGCCTGACAATTAAATCGTTTTCAGCAAAGAGAAGGTTTCCCTGGCGTGGAAGGTCGGAAGGACGCGAAGGATTATGTGAACAAGCATCGTCGCTCGTACAGTTGCATCTGGAAGCGCGAACGTGCTCCCATGAACAGATTATCCGTGTCTGCATTTGTGCGCGAGAGAGTCCGGCTTAGGGAGGGAGTATGCGCTGACGACGAGGCGACCATGGGAAAAGGCGCCCAGCTGCGAAGTCATTCCAGTGGCGCCTACCGTGGAACCCTCCAACCGCTTGAGGCAGAACTCACTAAAGGCAGACCCTGGGAGTGTCCCCGTCTTTCACAGTTCCAGCTGGAGGCGCGGCGCCTGCGTGCATTATTGACGTAGGTCAATACCCGACCAAGGCTTGTTAAGCATCTCTTCATGCGTTCATGCGCACCGGCGTTATGTTCTGGCCGCTCGTCGCCACCTTGTCCCAAAGACGCCTGTGGCAACGTTTACATGGATGCGACTGCAGCGCATTGGATCCAGTTAACGAATCAAATCGGTCCATGTAAACAACTCGGATCGGATTGGATCGGATCCGATACGATCCGCTGGGGCGGTGTGGTTTGAGAAGGTCTAGCGGATCGGATCGAGTGCTCGAGCGAGGGATTACGGGAGCTTTGCTTTGCATGCCGCTAGGCAAACCGGACACCTCGGAAACCATCTGAAGGTCACGAGGTTTGCATTGTGATCCTTCGACACGAGGTGCCACTACTGGTCGATCCAAATCCATGTAAACATAGTGGTTGGAGTGGATCCGATTCGCTAACTGGATCCGAAGCGCGGCTGTCGCATCCATGTAAACATGGCCTGTGATGCAGTTTCTACGGCTGCCGAGTACAAGTGCGTGGAAACGGAATGTGAAGGGGCTCCTTGTTCGGGAATGCCACTTCATCTGCCGACGTCTCCTTAATTTCTGCCCTTAAACTTTTGTGATGAGAAAAATTATCACTAGATTTCGAAACGAGTTAGTAATTTGAATAGAAGTTACCTAAAAAACCTAGTTAAATTAAACTACTAATTACCACCCTAATAGAGTTGTAAATGAGAGTTACTAAATTACTTGGAAAAGTAGTTAAACTACAGTAGTTTGAGTAGAGTAATTTAACTACGTCCACGTCTGGGTTTTTCAGAAAGCCGTAAAATAACGCGCGTACGTGCCTTCTATGGTTCTGCTATTTGCTGATTTAGTGTTTTTTGATGATGCTCAGCATGATTCTAATTGAAACAATGGCCTTAAGTTCAATATTTAAAAAAAACTTAATTACGCGAACATAATTAAGAATCTATTTATCCCGAACTTTAATAAACCATAAATAAGCCCCTGGCCTATAGGACCAAAACGACACAAGTTTCTTTTGGGTGCGATGCGTAGTTTCCGCAATATCGAATTATTTCACCTTTCGTGAAACGACTTGTATCCAATAAGTGTGCATAAAAAGAAAGAGGGGTCAAAGCAGGTAACTGGCAACTTATTTCCCAATGCGAAAATAATTACCAAATACGCTATTTTTTTAAAACATGATGCAAGCCTGTTTGTCAGACCGTTTTGTTTGATATAGCGTGCACTCCCTACAATCTTGCGGAGAAATTGTCTCTAAATTTCTCGCTAAATTTAGCACGAGATCGTTGGTAAATGTTTAGCAGGGAAATTTCCCCTCCCCCTTCGAACCCTCCGCTCCTCCTCTCCTGCTCCGCTCCCATTTATCGGAATATTTTCGTTAAATTTCCCGCTACATTTAGCGAAAATATTTCCGCTAAATTTAGCGGGGTAATACTCCCGCTAAATTTAGCGGGGAAATTTTCGCTTAATTTAGCGGGAAATTTAGCAAAAATTCTACGCTAAATGGGAGGAAAGCAGGTGAGGAGGAGCGGAGGGTTCGAAGGGGGAGGGGGGTGCATACCCTCCCCTCCGTAACCTCCTACCCTCCTCCTCAAGAGTTGTGCTCTTATTCGTCTTTGCAGAGAATTGTAAACGTCTTTCAGTTTTTTTTAAACAAATACGGAATCTTAGGGTTCATATTTATGATTACATTAAAAAAACAAAAATAGTTGTTTAATTTTGCTAGGGTGGAAAGGGGACAAATGCATTCAAGAGACAGACATCTTCAAAATGTACCCATTTAGGAACAATATGGCGCGATATATTATGCATACAAAAACATTATCCTCGGCATTGGACGCTCTTTCTTCCGCTAAATATCAAATAAATGTACTTACTTGTTCAGGGCTTGTGTTAACACCACATTTGAGGCAGTCATAACCATTGCAATATTGTTTGCACTCCAGGCAGAGTCGATGCTTGAAGCAACGAAGATAGTATATTTCCTTTGGAATACAATTGCAGTGATCACATTCGGCCTGGTATAGTGCGCCATGTGAAGAACTGAAGTAGCAACCTTCAAGCCACAAGAATCCTTTCACCTCACGAAATGTTTTGTCGAGACTGAAAAAAGGATGTTATTTAGCATTTTTAGAGATAAACAGAAAACACACATAAAAAAAGTGTTATGTCTTGGTTATGTGGCCTTAAGAGAAATTTAAATAACAGTAGTCTCCAATATGAAGAAGTTTCGGAAACAGTAATATTTAAGTCAACAATATACTCACTCCCTGGAGATTCTCAGAAAAATAGAGCAACACAACGGCGGCAGACAGAGCATTGATTTCATTCTACTTTTGTCGGTGACTCCGTGCTCTAAAATAATTCAACAATTTGTGGAGCACCGTCTTTCGAGCAGAACAAAGTTTTCGCGTTGCTCTTCAAAAATATATAAACTTTACATTTAATTCTTACTAGCTTGTCCAACCTTAGAACGTTGTATGTTCCACATAAATGGTGTGTAGAGCTGTTATAAACAGACGCAGACTACACCGCGCACGAGCGCGCCCTTGCCGAGGCGAGGGTTTCCACCGGCGCTCCGCCACGCCAACCAGGATCACACGCAGCGCGCCGCCGCGTCTGCTGCTAGAGGGCCGGTCGTTGTCCGGAATACTTTGAGGGTTAAAATAAGATACTGCTTTACTTTACTACGGAAACAGAGCCGACAGAGTTACTTAACTTTAAATGTCCCGTAACCGCCTTATGTTCCTGCATTGAAAACTTAAAAAACATAATTACAATGCAGTTACTTCAGAAAACAATGATTGCAAGAAAAAAAAATTAAGGTCTTGATACTTGTTTTGAAACTTTTTCCGCTAAAATTTTTTTTTGTAATATTTACACCATTAGACGTAATTTAGGGGGTAGCGCTGCTCTTGGCCCCGCCCCGTGCTTCGAAACTAAGCACCCTTTCTCGGATCTCATTGGTTGGACAGATGGTTGACGTATGAAACGTTCGCTGTAAATTTGTTTCTCCGTACCGTAATAGTAATTATATCGACAATATATTTTATGTTTTTTAGAACCAAATAAACTAGATAGAGCCATTATTGTTTTCAAAAATATCCCGAGAGTGTATTTCTGCTTCGGCCACTTCGGCTTGAAGAGATAAGGAAGATGGCAGTGTTAGCTGGGTACACGCTCGTTCAGCTCGTTTATTTTTTATGAGTGCGAGTCGTTCTGCGTTAACCAAGGTTCTTAGAGGAAGATGTCCTCAACCGACCTAGTTTGATGCCACCAACAGTCGGATGTGCACTCCTTCGGAAGCGCTGGGCGGGTGGTTGCTTGTGTTTGTACTGTCACCTTGCGTCCCACGTCAACTATGTTGCTTTATCTGGCTTAATTTGTTGACTTGCGCATGTTCGTGCTGAATAAAGGTGTCGGTTCCCGTAAAAGCGGCCCCGCTACTTAGTGAATTGTGGAACCGTTCTGATTGGAAACACGGTTTAATACCCAGAAGGCACCCACCGACAGAGATAATATTTTGCGAGCCATGTGGCTGGAGGCAATCGGGCGTTATTTTGTCCGTGTTCCCGTCATTTCGCTTCGAAAAGCTAGTAGCTTATGTTTTGCAGTGCACCTGGTCTACCAAAGCGAATATGTTTACGTCGCATGTTAATTGTGCGTTATGACGCTCACCCACCTTGCTCGCAAATGTCATGTGGCAAAAACAAAGAAAAACAAGAACAGTATATATTTTGTTGATTTGTTTTGTTCTTTCTGTTGTATATCTAGGCTTCATTAATACTCGTAGCGACTATGAAGTAGACTTTGGTGCGCTAGATTACAACTAATCACGTGGTGGTGAATCTGGTGACGGCATAGTTCGGCAGGGGCTCGGGCATCAGTTCGAGCGTACTTTGTGGCGTCGTGTTGTCAACGCCGCCGGTTCGTGCTTGGACACAAACCTCTCGGTCGCTTATTACCGCGCATCGATTGACAGAGATAGGCGCTTGTATTGAACCTCGTCTTGATCGTGCATGATGGAAAGCTAGAACGCCGCTTTCGTGGTCGTGTCTACGGAGCGTTGTAAAAGTTTTAGACGGGGGCGGAATAGCAGACGGACGGAGGCGGAAACGGACGCTGACGCGCAGCTTTCTTGTCCGCGTCTCCCAGGCACTGTAGACGAGGATAGACGCTGGTGAAATAGCAGACGATGCCACTGGCTGCCGCGCGTCTGCTCGCACGACTAGCAGGCAGTGCCCAAAGCAGACGCACCGGATGTCGCGAAAGGGATACACTAGACTTCTTAGCGTGTTCAGCCGAGCAGCCAAGCCAGTCCAAAAGTACAGGGGGGGGGGGGGGGGGGGGGAGGGCACTGATATGTGGGCGGGGCTTAGAGAGGGCCGTGACCTCAAACTAAATTGCGTCTAATGGCGTAAATATTGCTAAAAACAAATTAGTGGAAGAATTTAAAGCGTTTCAGGACGCCCAGATTTACTACGAGGGTCGGAACGAAGGCCTCCGATGTATGGCTCGCGGCGAAAACTCGAAGGACAAGAATATCATCCGCATTTTCGCATCGCGAGCCTTGTGGCTGCTACAAGAGTGGAAACTTTAGTGGAAACCCCGTTTTACACGTGCTTTAAATCTACCTGAACTTGTCTGAATTAGAGGTTTTCAGTGACGCTGAGCAAGTTTCTAGTCTGAAACATATATTATTTGCCCTAATTAAGAATTCAATTAAAAAAATTCAGGTAATTAATGTGCTGATGTGTTTTTTGCACTTCCTGATGTCCACCGTGGCTGGCACTTTTGATCCCAAAAAGATATTCTTTTCTTCTTAACTTCCCCCTCTCTCTCTTCCCTTACCGGCAGGAATTTTTAAAAGTTTTTGCTTAAACACCCGGAATATTTGTGGAGTGTGTCGCCGTAATTTACATCAAGCTCAATCATGAATGCATTAAAAATTAGAAGAAATCGATTTAGAGAACCTATTTTATCCTGCCGCCCTCCCAGAATCGTAACCCATTTTCATATTAAAAACAACGGTGAAATTGCAAGACGGCTTTCTTGATTATTTTTTTAAGTCATATGAATTTATTTAAATCTAAATATGCACGCACAACTTTACACAGGAGATGACGCATATAGCCGAAAAGCTTATTAGAAAACATGGGGCTGAATTTGTTTAGGTTTTCTGAGCAAAAGTTTTAAAAAGGAAGAAAGAAGCATTGGGCTCATGTTTCTAGGCATTCAGAAAGTGTAGCTGGTGTAGCAATGAAGCCGAAAATTTTGTTGAGCAATGAAAATTTTTTTTTTTTAGGAAAGTTTTATCTTAAAATTATATAACTGAAGGGTATGGCGAAATTAAGTGTTTCCAAATGGTTCGTCCGCGGAGAATTGCGATGTACTATTGCGGACAATATGAGCTGAAACAGCGCTCCGGCCGGCGCACGTTACTACCTGCGCCGCCTGTCGCCTTGCTCCGCGCACATGGCGCATCCTGAGTCCGAGATATTTTCTCACTTGCGCTCGCTGCGCCACTGCGCTCTTCCGGCTGTCTGCAAGCGAGACGGCGGGTGCGACAGCGGGCATGTGTGGTAGGGCGGCGGGGGGAACAAAAGATTACATTTGTCGTTCCCCTTTTGGTATTGATTCACTTTACTCTATCGCGCAAAATCCCGTAGGAAAAACGCTGACTGGTGAAGAAAAAATATTGAAGTGTCTTAAATTTCAACTGCGATTACCGTTTTTGAAAGTCATATCAAAAGACATTGCAGGTTGTTTTTGTTTTATTATAGGTGCATGCACAAAGTAGGACATCGTAAAATACAGGCCAAAATCTGTACGCCGGATTTAATCCGGCTCCAAGGTTTTTTTGTTTTTTTTTTCTGTTTTATTGATCACAGATGTTCAAAAAAACGGTAAGCATACATGTTACTCAGAAGGTTTTGTAACCTTGATTAGTATGAAAAGGTTTAAATATATTATTTCTTTATTACTGGGGTCACGTCTTTGTTTCAATTAAAACAAGTTGCTGACAAGACACCAGTTTTTTGTTTACGAATTTCTAGTCTTATTAAGGTGGGACAAACAGTCATATATTCGTCAAGAGAAGGAGATTGAAACTTAATTGAAAGAATATTTGCAGAGGACATTGTCAGACACAAAAGATAGTCGGCGCGGAAGTTCAACTGCACTATACAAGAAGATCGGGATGAAGGAGTCACCACACAAAAGTATGCGTGGTTAACGGCGTCAAACAGTGTGTCGCAACCGTAGCATCAAGTTTTGTTCCAATCGGCAGATGTCCAGTTCAGGGGGTCCTGAGGCACAGTAAAACTTGCAAAATAATTTAATACCGCGTCATTCTCCCCTGACTTGTGACCACGGTTCTCATCCTGTCTGGTAAGAAATCATAGAGCGCGCGCGCTCTATGATTTCTTACCAGACAGGAAGTCACGAAGTCTGCCTCAGCCCGAAGCCACTCCCATTCACCTCTGATTGCTTTCCACGATTTGTGGGCAGTGGCGCGGTGGAGGGGACGCCGTGACATGGCTACCTTGATGCGCCTCCAAATGATTTCAATGATATTGAGGCAGCGCTCCTCGATGAGATACGAGCGTGACAGCGCATTTTCCACTTCGGCGCTTTCTTGACATGCACTGAATTGCATGTTAGCTGAAAACGTGAACATTGGGCTAGCAGACGGCCGGAAGAGCGCAGCGGCGCAGTAAGCGCAAGTGAGAATTTATTTGGCCTCAGGGTGCGCCGTGTTTAGGGAGCGATGCGACAGGCGGCGCAGGTAGTACCGTGCACAGGCCGGAGCGCTGTTTTAGCTCATATTGTCCGCGATTGTACAGATTAATGCTTTGATAAAGGGTAGTTTAAAAAAAAAGCGTTCATACTCTGTGTCCTCTTACATCCGAGCAGAACAAAAAGCTAGTAACTAGACAAATCAAACGCACAGACTATACACGCAATCTCACGAAGCATATCTTCGCGCTTGATTGGATTATTTGGCAATAGAACACGCTTAGACAGAAAATCCTTTCGTTTTGTGACGGATTCTGAGGGTTTCGTGGACCCTATTGGCTCGTAACGTTGATACTGCTCCGACATAAAGATGAAACGGAGCATCGTGCGACTATAGACCTTTGCGAAAATCGCCTTCTGCGCGCTGCCATCTTCGTCTGCTGGGCTGTGGAACGCCTTTTGGGCATGCGCTGTTCATCTGCTGTGCACTATATTGGACGCTGCGTATGCGTCCTCATCTCTGTGACAGAATAGAGAGTTCTAATATTGCGTATAGAAGCAAACGGAAGTGGTGTGCATTGCGTTAGCTTTGTCTGTTCTAGCTTGCAAATGCGCGTCATCGTCATTCGCCAATTCAAGACGCAGTTTGAAGCTCCGCGCACGCTCAGTGTGGAACACGCAACGCTAACACAAACGCCCAGTGCTTGCGTTTGCACGTATGCGCAATACTAAAACTCACTAATTTTTCGCCCGGGTGATAAGTGATGCAAAGGTCCATAAGCCGCGCCTTTCTAAGTTCAATCGCAGCCGACCTTACGATGTAGCCATTCAAGCAGCGGCAGAAGTGCTTCCTCACGGCGCTCCTCGTCTATGCGCGTTAAGTATCACCGACTAAACCGAGCAAGCACAACGAAGGTGCCGTGATCCTCCACGTATTTTGTGCGGGACTGGTTCAGTCGGTGGTACTTACCACGCGAAGACGAGGAGCTACTGATCTCTATTGTAGTAGGCATGGATCGCGGATCGGGAACCCGTCGGTGTCGCCACCGGCGGCCATTGCTTGACACCAGGCAATACACGCAAGTCTATGGGAGAAACGCATAAAAATAAGAATATTGAAGCATGTAGTATAGTGTGCATGGAGGCGAGTGTTTGGAGATCGAATCGGTATTTGTCAAACGTTTGAACGCCGATTAAAAATATCAAACGTATCGGAGAACCTACGGCTGAGCTGGTAAGCTTGCTCTCGTAGTGAAGTAAGCTAAGGAACTTGCCGTCAATGAGACCGTGCTCGGAGAAACATAGAAGTTGATGGATGACAAAGAAGTTCCATCTCGACAGCGGCTTTCCGGGAGTGAGCGAATTCCGCGTAACAAAGCCTTCGAGCTTGTCGTCTGCTAAACCCAACTCAACGAAACCGCTCACGACTCCGCGGTAACTCTAGGTAACTCTCGCCTCATTGAGCTGCACCACATCTATCGCCCAGCGGAGTCACTCTCGACCGCAAAATATATATTTATAAAAACTGCGAGGGTTGTCAGTTTTAATGTTCGTACGCAAGCTATTTGACGGGCTTATCCAAAAGCAGCCAAAACGTTTCAGTGCCGACAACTGCTTAGAAACGGGGGAAACCTCACTTTTTCTCGTTTTCCCCATAAAGTCCCATCCATTTGGTTTTGTGAATCAATGGCCGCCGGTGGCGACACTCGGCCCCAGCTGCCCAGGCCGCGGTGGGTGATCCAGCCTACTACAATAGAGATCAGTGCGAGGCGCGCCTTAAGAACGCACTTCTGTCGCTTTATGATGACATACATCAGATTATGGCGTCGGATCCTGTCAAAGTGAAAGAGTCTTGCCGTTTACCTTCGGAGGACGAGGAGTAATATGCGAAGATTTCTATTTTTGGGGAAGGAAACGAGCCAGACATTATTGTCACTGACAGAGTAAGAACGCCAGGGCGTTTTTTTTTTTTCGAATGCTTGGCAGTCAGCACCCGCTCGTTGCCTTCCGTTGTGCTCCGGATGCGCGGGCACGCTCGAAGCAAACAAGATGCTCAAGTGCTATCGAAGGTAAGACGGCCCAACTGGAAGCCGGACAACTGAAAGACCTGCATACCGTTCGAGTCCTGTCAGTGACAAGAGTGTACAGCCGCAATCTACGAGTGCTTGACAAAGATATTTCTTGCATCGCTTGTCAAGTGGTGTGCGGCGAAAATGTTGCCACGGGGAATTTGCTGTTCCCGTGGCTTCAGTCGTTCTTGCCGAAATTAACGCAACTTTTTTAATCACTCTGCAGAAAGACTTTCGCGCTTCGTTCAAATTTTTCCCCCATCATGGCTTACAACTAGAGGTTTTCAAAAAACCTGTTTGAAACATGTGCAGCCAAATTTTGCAGAAGAAAACCGCCGTTTGCTATTAGCGATGCCATAAAACATGATATCGTCTTTAAATAAAAGCCGCCACCTCTTTTTATGCACACTTCAGTGTCATGGATACATATAAGAACAGGAACGGCCTCAGATGCCATCCTGGGTAACACCCCAAGTTGGAAAGCAAACGAGAGGCAAAATATAGCTTACAGTTTCGACGCGGAGAGTTCTGCGGTGTTCTGTATTATATTTTGTGGTTTCTTCTTTTTTTTTTATGGTCACACTTCACTTGGCCGTAAATTTTTAATCTTAGGACTTGAGCTAGGACCAGTGCGCAATCTAGGGCAGACAAGACTGGCTGACGCCTCACACCGACTCACTGTACAGTGCTAATGCGTGCGGCTTTCTCAGGGGAGCGCAAAACTGGTGGCATTCGTGGAAACTAAGCTAGTCACGTGGCGCAACACCGAAGGGCCCGCTCGAGGGTATTCTGCCCACTCTGTCAGCTTGATAAGCGAAAAAGGAAAAGTGTTTTATGATATATCTTTGTTTTTTGATGACGACATCGTTGATACGCCTTCATGCTTTAGTGTGTTTATTGTTCGAACAATGAATGACGTTTGTAAAAAGCGTGCGAGCAGCCTTCCGCGTTCGCCGCCAGCTGATAGAGTGGGCAGGACGACACCCCTCGAGCGGGCCGTTCCATGTTGCACGATGTGACTAGCTTAGTTTTCGCGAATGCCACCAGTCTAGCGCTCCCCGGAGAAAGCCGCACGCTCGAGCGTTATAGACAAGTTTGATTAGCACTCTACAGGCAAAATATAGGGTGAATCGTTATTTTCAAATAAAATGTTTAATACTTTAATGTATGTTTGAACGTTAAATAAGGTTCGAAACTATGATAAAAAGTACAAAATGTGTTAGACTACATTGCTTGGTTTTTATTAGTAATATTTATTTCTGTTTATTTTTGTCGTGGCAATATATTCTTTGTTTGCGTAATAGACAAAATAAAAATACATTCTATATATTGTCTTGGTGCAGTTTCCTTTGTATCTGCCACCATATTGTGACAGACTAGTTGTTCTGGAGCACGAAATAAATAAAGCGCTGATAATTTTTTTTCTTATCATTACTACATTGGAAGTAACGTAGAGTGACGCACTTGGTTATAAATGCATTGCTGCGTAATGCACACGGCATAGCTAGAACATCGTATGGGTTCATCAAGGTCCGCTACATGCTAACACACCACTAAGGTTTCTTTTGTCTAACAAATCAACAAGTTTAAAAAAAAAATCACTGGAATATTTTAAGAATAGCTTCGATGAATTCATACGGGTTCCCGTCGTTTACATCTCCTCTAACGCGGTGCGAAGGAAGAACTTACAATACCTGGCCCCACCACTCAATGAAAAACGTCCCCAACAAAACGTTCTATGATTAAAGGCGACAAGAGTCGACCACCAATGGCATTTATGCTCCACCAGAGTTTCCGAGGAAAAAAACAAGTACCGAACTGCAGAGGCTCGCCGCCCGCTACAGGCTGGTTCAGGCAGCTATTACGGAGGCACCATCACAGCCCAACTTTATTAGCTGCAGTAACGCACTGAACTTCAATACAACGCGTGTTTTGTCACAAGAATGGTGAATGATTCTTCTCTTTTATGTATCTACGCCTGGCAGGCCACGCCCAGTACACATATCGTGTGACTATCGTTAAAACTTGCGACAATAACGAACCACAAACAACCTTTCTTACTTCCTTTTTGGAACCCTGACTAAAACTGTATCTCTTCCCGACACGAAAACGTAGAACACAAAAAGTTACTTACGCCTTCGAACGTCCCTTGGAAGCCATTTCAGGCACTGCACGAAACAGAAAGTTGTCTGACGCCGCCTCCCTCATGGATTAACGCTCTTATCGAAGCTGTGATAACGCGAAAGCCAAGGCCGCGGAAGCCAACTGGATCAACTTAGTTGCGGGCACCGTGGTTGCGGAACTTTCGCATAAACGAACCCCCCCCCCCCCCCCCCCCCCCCCCGTCTCCTCCCAAAGGTCGCCATAGTCGATCGCAGCACCATCCACAAACTGCAATTCAAAACTGTAATCTTCGGAAACGCTAGAATCAATACCCAAATGGCGGAGCCAGACTATCGCCTTTCTTTTCTATTCGCCACCAACTGCCCAGTGGCGGAGAAGGGGTCTCATGCGCTAAATGTAACTACTTCGCTCGGGGCGAAGCCGTTTCGAGTAGAGCCGTGCTTGGGGCATACGTTTCGCTTTGCGCTCGCGAAATGTAGATCTTGCTCAGAAATATGACGACTAGCAGAAAGTTTTTTGAACCTTTGGACATTGTGTGTGCCACTTTGATGTCTGTAATTGCATTATTTTTATAACGCGAGCGCAGTTTTAAAACATCTGTGAGCAAGCAGACGATACGAGAGCCACGACGACCAAGCCAGGGCACGCGCGCTTTTGTAGAATCCGAGGGGCGCAGGACGGCGCATAGGCCATAGGCGGTGAACCGCGCCTCCTGTCGTCGCGCCCGTCGCGCCTCCTGCAAGAGCGAAGTTCACTTCTTCCCGCAATACTTAAAGTAAAAAAAAAAAAAATCTCTGGCCGTTGCGATAGTCTGCTCTACAAGCGGAGCATGTACTATCGGGGAAAAATGAAATGCGAACAGAGGAGCGCGTGGTTCGCAGTACATGGTGCGCCGCCTGGAAGTGAGCCTAGGAGCGAGGGTGCGTGGCCTACTGCGACGTGTTCACGCCCCTCCCTCTGCGTTCCCCAAGCTTCAGCAGTACGCCGTACGCCTCTTAGTGCGCTGAGAGCTATCACCGCTATCTTTGCTGGCTCAGCGCGTGCGGTGCAACGAAGCTCGCCGCACTCGTCGAGCAGGCAATGTTGTTGTTGTTGTTAAAAACTTTATTGAACCAAACAATAGACCGAAGTCTAGTTTACGGGTTCAAAGGGTTGGGGGTATGGGACTGTCTCATGCATAGGCGTTTCTACCACTTGTCTTCGATCTTCTGCGCCCTGGAGATGACTTCCAGTTGCGTGCCGATGTCTTCGGCAACCAGTAAGGTTTCCCATACCGGTAGGCCATCTTCTACCTGGAGGGTGGCAGGTAGCGGGTTTGCAGGGCATTCCCAGTACACGTGCCGCCAGGTTCCTTCTTCCTGGTTGCCGCAGTCTTCACACTTGCCACTAAAGAGGTCTGGCCAGGACCTCTTTAGTATGTGGGGAGTGGTGTTGTTTCGAAGTTGGAGTCTTCTCCAGGCACTTTCTTGGAGTCGGCTGAGCTTCTTGTGTGGAGCTGCCAACGTCTGTCTTCGTAGCCGGAGTCTCTCGAGGATTTCACCATAACCTGCAGGCCCTATTGTGTTTGTCGAGGAGCTGTAGTTATGGTCCCCATGTGTCGTGGGGAGGCCCATTCTGCCAGTGGTACGGAGATGAAGACCGCGTACCACCAGCATGTGGGCCGTTTCGTTTCCTGTGTGCCCGGAGTGTCCGGGCACCCAGGTTAACGTATGGTTTGCTTCTTTGCTGATCTGGGTTCTGGCGTAGAGCTTGTATGCTGCTAGTCCAACTCTTCCCAAACTTGTATTGGTGATGGCTTTCTTGGAGTCGCTTGTGACGATGGCGTACATTTCTCCTCTTCTTGCTGCTTGTACTCTCGCAAGGGTGATGGCTGCTTCCTCGGCTTCCTCTATCGACTTGGCGCTGATTGTGGCCATTGAATCTTGTCTCGCATTGTGTACTGCTATTACAAATTTTCCTGGCCTGCCTGGATAGGGTCCAGCATCGGCGTGGAAGATGTGCACCTTTCCTTCGTGCAGCTTGTTCAGAGCTTTGGCTCTAGCTAGCCTTCGTCCTGAGTTGTGCGCCGAGCTCATATTCTTCGGAAGGGGAATACTCCGTACTGTGTCAGTCCATTCTTGTCGTATAGAGTGTTTCTCCTGCATTTCCTGGTCCATTAGCAAAACACCTATGTCCTGTAGGACCCGCCTTCTAGTTCGGGTTTGTGATAATAGCTGGATTTGCACCTGTCTTTGTGCCTTTCTCATTTCATCGAAAGTGTTGTGTATCCCCATTTGATCGAGGCCGTCGTTGGATGTTTTCTGACTAATCCCCAACGCAGCCTTGAAAGATCTTCTTATAATGACATCTAGGGAGTCTTCCTCTGCCTTCTTTAAGTTCATGTAGGGTGCAGCGTACATTATTCTACTTAATGTGAAGGCGTGCACCAGCCTACACGTTCCACTTTCTTTGAGTCCGTAACTTCTTTTGGATGTAGCGGTGACAGCTTTCAGCGCACCGAGAGGCGCACTGCCGAAGCTGGGGGAGCGCCAATCAAAAGGCGTGAACACATCGAAGTAGGCCACGCTCCCTCGCCCCTCGGTTCACTTCCAGGCGGCGCAGCCTGTACCGCGAGCCACGCGCTCCTGTGTTCGCATTTCATTTTTCCCCGATAGTACAGTTATAGCATCTTCGATCAACTCGCACCGGAATCGCCCTGAAACCAGCACAGTGCACAGCGCTCCTCGGTCGTGCAGCGCGATGTCGGTGCAACATCGAGGACAAACTGCGCCGCGCCGGTGCACCGCGGCGAGCTCCACCTTGCGTCACTTCGCGTTTTGTTCGTTTTTTCTTGCGTAGGTCAGCGCACGGTGCCCGTCTGCTGTCAATTTCTTCTATTTTTTACTCGCGGATTTGACGGTCCCACAGAAATAAACATCGTGGACGTGATTGTCGATGGGGTCACGAAGCGGGTGACAATTCCACATGTATATGTTGGCCATCATTATTGGTTCAAGAAAACGAAACGCCAGATAATAGCCGTACCTCGCTGTCATCGAAACGCCTCGCGCCGCTTTCCACGAAGTTCGTGCTTTTCGGGCGCTCCTTGCCACTGCAGCAATCGCCAGTAATCGCGGCGATGGTGAGAAGCTCGTCGTCTCGCCGTCAGAAGACCCGAGGAAATCATCTAGTGCAGCTGCGAGGCGCGTTCGTTTTTGCAAGATCGCCATCTCGATAGTCTGCGCGTCTGCTACTCCCGCCATCTTCTCGATTCCCGCTCCTGGCCGCAATGCCTGATGGGACTGCCCCCCGGCGCACCGCCGATTTTCTTGGTGCGCGTTGGGGCAACGAAAAGCCGCACCGGGAGGGTGCGCTTCGTTGATCGAGGACGTCCGGTGCGCACCGGTGCACTTGATCGAAGATGAAGGGGCGCACCTCAGTGCCCCGGTGCGCACCGGTGCGGATGATCGAGGATGCTATTAGTTACTCCAGGCGACGTTATGGTGAAGTGTCATCCAGATGCTGAGCTTCAGTAGACTGTGGTTACCATTGCAGCCGTCCCCAAAACGGTGGCGCGTCGAGCGATGGGAGGCGAACGGTGGGGGAAGAGAGGGGTACCGCTAGCATGAAGCAGCGTCCATGGGCAGTTCCATAACTGCGTTTATCTAGTTACGCTAGCGGATGCACAACAAGGTACTGTTTTGACCGTGCGGGGTCCGTGGTGGTGGAGGGGCGACTCGAGCCAGGCACCGGGCTAGAGCTCAGCAGGGACAACGATAAGTCACGATCTTTCTCGAAAAGTATACTGTTTATTTACATGATCTACAGTTGGTTCAAAAACAGAGAAGACTTGCCAAAGTTCGCTCATTTTAAGCACTTCGTTCTCCCTGGGTCTCTAGGGAGAACCCCTACATCGGCGGATGGTCGGCCAATCACAGAAAAGTGTACCGTTCAAACACCGCCCCACATTTCATTATTACGCACACTAAGCCGCAGTAAACACTTCACCGTCGGTCTAGACGGCGCCGAGAGTCTCACCAAAACACCTGCTCGTTGGTATCCACGCAGAGGGGCAAAACATCGTCCGGGGCCGAGACGCGACGTGCCGTCATTCGACTCTTCGTGTCTACGCGTTGAATGAAGGCGTCCTGATGATTTCATCGCCCCGGATCGTGCCCTGGTGTTTTGGTCGTGAAACCTGAGACGTTGTTTTCGCTCTACGGAGTATATATCCAGACTTGTACACGTTAAAGTCTGGCTATATCACGGCGCCCGTCTGGTGCTTTCGCGGGGCAGGCGTGCTTCCGAAGCGATGATTGCGCCAGGCTCACTGAGTCAGATGACCTTGAAACCGCGGGAGGCTCTCGACGAAAAGAAACGGCCAGATGCACACATTAGGAAAATGGTCCGGGGGCCAATCAAAGTATACGATGTATGCCAGACCCAACATTGTCACCCCGAGGCTTCACGCAAAATGAACCATCGCCAAACGCTTTTTTAGCTTTAAGAATTTAGGTAATCTTGCGAGGTTCAAGCCACCCTTGAGTGTGTAAATTGTTTGTCGCATTTGTTTCCCTTTTTGGTTAGTTTCATGACTGATTGTGCAACGGCATTAAGCATTATTGAAAATGTGCGGTTTCCGGGAACTACGTCATGCCTCCTAATTACGAACGAGTTAATACGGACATCCCGGTATAAAGACAGAATTTTCGGGTCAAACTGGGTAAATACATGCACTTTTGTCTCGTTATTGTGGAAAACTCGCATTGGTGGGTGCTTTTGGGGGGTTACCGGACGTGCCCACATTAGTAAAATATCAGTTTTTTTTTTTTTGTTTTTTTTTTATGAGGCTCCGATTGTCCGATGGCGTGGACATTACCGCGGATAGACCTCTTAAGGCTAGCAAAAAGTTGGAGGACGAAAACAAGCACCAACGTCAAAACTAAAGCTCGTAATTTCTTATCTGACTTTCTACGAGTTTATAGACCAACACGGGGCTCTGACGTCACGCCTCTGCGGTGGCGCTGTCGTTGCCACGGGGCATGCGCAGACGCTTCACCTCACGGGAATCTGCTTACTGGGCAAGCGCGGGCTTGTTTGTAAACAGAGTGTCGGTCTATACATGATAGTTTGTCACCCAGTAGATAGCGGGACTTTTAGGCATCTACGGTCGGGATGTACTCTAGGGGGTACCTTTCTGCGGGTGAAGTCTCAAGCGGCAATAAGAAATATAGAGCGCCTGAATTAAGAGATTATTGAACATCGCAATCAATGATCATTGGTAAACTGTTATCATGCGCGTGAGGAACGCCATGTTGACGATAATTGCTTTCTAAAATCAGTTGACTCACAAAGTTGTTTTTTGTACGCAGCCCTTAGGCGCCCGCTCCCGGGTTTCGCGACGTCGGTGTCGGAGCCGGCGTAGCCGCCCCCCTAAATTTAGCGGGAAATTGAATTGGTGTCGAGGTCACGTGACGTCGGTTCTTTCCGCAAAATTTAGGGGGGTAATAACGTCAGACGGCTTTGCGTCACGGCACCCATGAAGAAATTCAGTTTCTCCACTAGATTTAGCGGGGAAATGAACGTCACGTGACCTGAACAGCAATTCAGTTCCCCGATAAATTTAACGAGAAACTTGACGTCACGTGACCACAACACCAAATCAGTTTCCTCGCTAAACTTAGCAGGGAAAATAATGTCACATGATTGGGTGTCACGTCACCTATGAAAAAATTCAGCTTCTCCGCTGGGTGTAGCTTGAATATTGGCGTCACGTGAACTCAACAGCTATTCGATTCCCCGCTAAATTTAGCGGGGAATTGAACTGACGTTTAAGTGACATGGTGTTAATTTTTTAGCTAAATTTGGTGGGGAAACTGTGGTAGGAGGGGAACATATGCAGGAGGACGATGGAAAGGTACGGAGGAGAAGGAGGAAAGGAAGATGGAAGTACAAGGATGAGGAATAGGGGAAAGAAGGAAAGGAGGGGAGACAAGGATGGAAAGAGGAGGAGGAGAGGAGGAGCATACCCTCCCCTCCTCCTCCTCAAGAGCTGCGGTCTAATTTCGTGTTGTAGATATTTGTAAACGCAGTTTGCTGTAAAAGTGTTTCCACCCAAGAATATTCTTTTTTATTTTCGCCGTAATCTAAATATCTGCATTTAATGCTTATCAAGGAATTGTTTTATTTTCTTTTTTTTAAATGACAGAGCATTTCTATTTGACTCGTCCTTTTAGCCCGAACGTTTGGACAAGCTGGGTCTAGAATGCAACATCTTTCCTTTTGTGCTTTAAAAACTAATTTAGTTTCTAATGTCACATAACTGATCTAACTTAATATTAAATCGACCACTATGGTCGTCGAGCCTATACCGCAGGCTTGGTCGTGGTGGGTCTCTCTTTCCTCTCCCGCCGCATTTGATACCTTTGGCCAGGGTCCGTGCTAGCTGGTGCCAAAAGCCAATGGCATGTGCTCTCCACGTGAACCGTGGTTGTTGACGAGGAACCCCCAGTCAGCGTGATGTAGCCGAATTCATCACAAAACTACTACTTTCACGCGAGCGCATCAAGAGACAGATCGAAGCACTGAGAACTCTTTACAACTTTATTTTGTCAAACGTTTTGCTGCAAGAAAAAAACAATTGTGGTACCTCTAAGAGAATTACACCAGCACTAGATATTTAAAGGCCTTCACAATACCCTTCATATCGACAATTTTCCTTGCACAACACTGCACAGTGTAGTTTCTTGCGGTCGGCGATCATTGACTGGTTCCCACCGAATCCGGATTACGAAGTTTTTTAACGAGGGCGGTGAGGGGCCGTTCCAGGTTCTCGATTCTTTCTTGCAGCCCCTTCAAACAAATTGGCAAATGTGAATCATCAGTACCACGCACTTATACTCTCAGAACAGAACGTAAGGGCTCATGTGAGCTAGTGAATACTGAACATTTTGAGGCAACCCGAGCCTTAGGAAAGACGAAAGTTGACACCGAGAGAAAGATAAATACTATATAAATGCTATTTCTCGAAAAGCGGGACCAATCGTTACTGCTGCGAAAAGTACGCACCGCACAGAAAGATAAGTTTGTCGTATTGGTGTCTACCAAATGGCCATTTCGGGAAAAGGAATAGCGTTTCGTATAGCAAGGTTGTCATTACATTGAAGGAATAAACCTTTTATGGGTAAATTTGAAAGTATTTATTGAATTAGAAACTTTGTAGGCGCCATCAGAAACAACTAACGGCTAACTCTATAGAGCGAACCAAGACACGAATTTCGCCCGGCCGCGTTCGCTCGCATATGGTTCGAAATAGTGTCTGTCCGTCGCGTCGCGCGCTAAGTTAACGCTCCGCCAGGTGAAGTTCGCCCGTTCTTCGCCGCATATTCGATGCAGGATCATATGGCATGCAAAGAATTTTACAGCATTCGAAAATACACTCAGTTTGTAAGCGTTTGAATGTTAATTTTTTTTAAATGATATTTATTAAGACATTTCCGCAACAGCGGTCCTGGTCCACTACGGCCAAAGCGCGCAACCAACGTGGTCCGAAACGCATTCTTGGAATGGCGCTTGTGAACTTAAGGATCAAAGCGTATTCTTGTATTGTCATTCGAACAGCACAACGTTTCAGTTCGCCGACTCGCACCACACTTCTCTCTCTACGAGAGATAGACGAGACAATAGTCGCGCGCTTGAGTCACGGGTAGCAGAACCTCAGGCGCGAACATGCACTCCGACAGAAAAGCGAAACCCAGAAATGCGTTTAAACTGAGTAGAACCCGCTGATTTTGTGGTTTTCGATGATGCAAGGAAAGATTACAGATGAAACCAGTACGTGAAATTTCGTATTTAAATAGTTTATTACTGAAATGTTATAAAGAATTTAATTATACCAGACGTTCTTAGGTTCTTTCTACATATGGCTCTTGGCAAACACCAACGTGAAAAAAACGCTTTCAGTGCAATGCCTACTTTTCGTGGGTGAAATTTGGCCAACGGCTCGAGGAACACCCCGTATACGAGTGCACTAGATACACCACTAACCGCCTATACAAGGAACACTACAGAAAAAAAATTATGAGCCATTCCACTTTGTGACGGTGGATCAGCAGCGATGCTGTTTAGCACACGACACAGACGTGGCACAGTATTTTGAACAAAGGTACGAACACATTTATTGTCTCGATCGGTGGTCATTGTGACGAAATGTACGCACAGCCATGTCGAGGACTATCGCCGCCCCGAGAAGCCGGAGGAAAATAGACGCGCGCGACGGGACCGCCACCCGGCGGAAGGGAAGGAAACTAGGCACGCAAGCGCTTGGAACAACTACAAAGAGAGGGCGGTGCGAGCCCTTTTTGGAATTTTGTTGACGCACACGAAATAGACTCACGCGGCGGAACCACCACCCGGCGAATAGAAAGGAAACTAGGCACGCAAGAGTTTGGAACGAGGACAAAGAGAGGCCGCTACGAGCCCTCCCGAGTTTTTGTTGACGCACACGAAAATTCCACGGGAGCCTAACCATAAGAAGATTCGCTGCAAAAAAAAAAAAGTATACTCACAAGGATCACTTGATTAAGAAGTGCATTGTGTGGGTGCTTCTCATGTACCTGCATCTCTTTCCTTGGGGCCTTAAAACGGTTTTTGAAAATAGCTTGTAATATGAGCAATATATAGTGGTTACGCATTAGCAATATAAAAATCGCGGAGAATAGGAAAATAAACTTCGCAATTGAAACAATTTCCGTAGAACTACCATCCCATTTTTTCATACACACCGAACTTAACAAAGTCGCTTGGTTTCCCTAGACAGAGTATTTAAAACTTGCGAGAGTTTAGAAGAAACTCCGTCAAGCGACAACAGACTGCTTCTTTCTCTCCCTCCCCCTCTCCCCTGGAAAATAAAGTTCAAGTTGAAGTTTAATTTATTTGCAAGCCATAAGATGTTTCTCCTTTATTAGAGATAGGCGCGGTTGCTTCATTTGCCCCGACAACTGACATATTCTTCGTTAACTACAAGGTATATGCTTCGGTAACAACGAGCATTTTTGTGGTGCCGACAACCAAAAAACACTATATTTAGCCATATGCTTTCTCGATAGCAAGGTATATTAGTCTAAATATTTTTCACATATTTGTCGGGGTTTAAGGAATGTATGTGCGCTTATCTTCAGACGTATAAAATGAAGGCAAAATGAATGACTAAAAAAGAAATTGACTTGTTGGAAATGAATGCTAAAAAATATTTTATATATTTATATACCTGTTTTAATGCAGCTAAAGTATTGGCACTATAATTAACATACGTTTATGTTGCGAAGCACAATATACTCACTTTCTCGTTGCATCCAAACTCTTTGAAAGCACATCCAATCAAAGCCTCTTCGCAGGTTTCAAGGTGCGCTTTTTTCTGCGAGATCATAATTAACGAGGCTTAGCTATTAGGAGGCTTAACAGGCGACATCTTATCTACAGCGTGCCACAAAACAAAGTACCGGGGATTTTTTCACCGCAAAAAATCAATCGCCGAACGCCCAGTGTCCGGCCAAATAAAATGCAGCGCTAGCGGTCCGTACCAGGCTTCAATTTTCAGAACTAACCATTATCTTATTCAAAAGTTAAGTGATTTCCTGAAACTTTCAATGAGAAAACGGAGGTTATTCTCCGTAGTTTCCGCCATTCAGGTCCCTGTATTCACGAAATCGCAAATATATGGTTGTGCTACTAAAAAAAAATACGTGGACAGGAAGGTATACACGACGTTTCAGGCGGACGCCGTTCTTGAAGAAGGACGTCTAACTGAAACGTCGTGTATACCTTCCTGTCTAAGTATTTTTTTTAGTAGCACAACCATATATTTGCAATTTTGTGTCTAAGCTCATTGTGCTCGGCAGCGCCCCCATTTCTCTTGGATACTTCCATGTATTCAAAGGCGTTTTTGGTCACCATTTTACCGTTGTAAATTTCCGAAAACATTAAACACTTTTTTAACTTGTGCCTCTGGTTCCGGACGCTAGCGCTACATTTGGGCGGGAACTAAGCGTTTGGCGATGCGTAGTTTATTTTTTAACTAAAAGACACGTCATAGCATTTCGTATATTTCCAATTATTTTCAAGCAGGCCATAATGTACATTTTTTGTATCGCACATTTCGCGAGCACGGGCCCAAAGAAATATGTCCGCTCTTCAACATATGGTACATACCTATAGTATGAAGGATATGAAACATTTTCGGGGACACCCTTTATAATATTGTCATTATTTGCAAGACGCGAGGAGCTACCACTCTCGGTTTTAATGCTTTGGCATTTAGAAACGCGAGTGCCAGCCTAGCATTGCCTTGATTAGGTGCAAGTTACTCGAGTGCCAGCCTCTCGTCTTACCCAGTAGATGCCCGGTTACTCCCGTGAAGTCTGAAGTCACAACACATAATTAAGCAGACGCCAACAACGCGCTCTTCTCCTATAGGAGAAATAGCTACAGGAAAAGTATGGATAGCTTGCTCGTTTAGCACGTTCTGCAGCACGTACTGAACGAGCAAGCTATTCAGGCTCTGAGCGTTTCTGCCGAGCAAGCCAACGTTTATTTTTTTATTTTTTTATTTTTTTACTTCGGAGCGCCTCCTGGATAGAGCCGTTCACGAGGAGTTCGCGACACGGCGTGAGTTTAATCTTCTCCGTTCTTTTATGTCTCGCTCCCGAAGTTGTGATACTAAGGTTGCCTTGGCAGCCAAAACTGCGGCGAGGCGATCGAATCTAGCTCGACGCTGCATCATATCCTGTATTATTAATTATTAATTATTATTATTGTTTTTGTTACTGTTATTGCTGCTATTGTTACTGCTATTGTTATTAAAAGGTTATGAAAGGCGTGCTTATTCATATGCTTAATGCTTTTGTTATGAGTTGCGATATTCCGTAAGAACTAAAAACCACCATTGTAAGGCCCTCGTTCAAAGGTGGAGCAGCAAATCAGATTGAAGACTACCGCCCAAATCGCTCACAACGTGTTATTGCAGAAGATTCACGAAGTCCACGAACAATCCTGAGAGCAATTCTACCTCCACATCGGTTTAATTTGTTGGTTAATGATATTCATACATATATTTATGAGGCCCAACTCTATTAATATGCAGACGATACTGTCATTGTCAGGCGTCATATTAATTACGAAGATGCTGCCCGATCAATGCTATGCGCTGCGACTAGGGTCATGAAATGGTTTCAACAAAATCTTATCGCCATGAATGTAAATAAGATTAAAATATTTTTCCTCTTAAATACGTGCGACTGAATTTTTTTCCTTATCTTAGATCACTCAAAATGCGTACCTTGCAAATGTCTTGCTTTTGTATATCTTGAAAGTTTAAAATACCTTGACATTGTTTTTGACTGTAGTTTAACCTGGAGTATTCAACTGATATCTCTTTGTGCAAAACTGAGGAGTGCCTGTTGCCTGTAATTACAGACCACTTATGCCTTTTCAGTACGTAATTTAATCATTCATGCGCTTGCATATAGTGTATTAACAAGGTTACGGTGTTTGGACAATGTTCCGGCTACTGGCAAGTCGAGGTAGATTGCATTTAAAGAAATATATACTGAAAAGTGATTTCTATATGGCATGCAAATTTCTGACGGTACTATCTTGTTTAACTATTTAATATTGCCACTTTTTTGAGCACTATTTATTCAAACCGTTGTTCTACGCCACTTTTGGTCAGCGATTTAAAAACCAAAGACCCTTCACTTCGAACGCTCCGTTTTCAATATACTTTCAAATATTCCTTTGTCCGGACTTAAAACGGCAGGCCCACACGCGAATATTATGTACGAGATGTCGTCAATAATTTGCGTTCTAAAATTCTGCAGGCTAACTGGCTGAGACTGCTGAAGGAAATTATAAAAGTTTATCTTTTCTAACGGTTATGCTTCCTAATGATTTTTATACCTAGCATGTGTCAACTGCGTACTATACTTGGCATCTTGCTTTTTTGTTTTGTCTTCCAAACTGCTTTCAACCTGGCTTTTGCAGATTTCTTTGTACGGCAGTTACTGCTTTTGTTGTCGTAGATGCTAGTACTATCATCTTTATAACGTTTAGTTGGGCGGCGTCACACATGCCTTTAATGGCATTATTGCCCCGCACTCTTGTGTACCTTCATGAATGTTCCTCAATACAAATGACTATGACTATGGCTATGACTATTACTATTATTATTAATAATAATAATACGAAGAAAAAATAACCTTTAATTTCCTTCAAAAAAGTAACTTACCGCTGCCTTGGTCACTATTGTGGAGGAGAGAAAAGGTAATTTTCCGAATGGAAGCTGCACCTAATGAATCATTTGATACGCCGAAAATAAATTTTCAAGGTTGCACAGATAAATGCTTCTGGTGTCAGTACTAGATAAACAATGAACTCTGATGTACGCAAAAAAAAAAAAAATTGAAAGTATTCTATGCCGCCCAAACAACCTAAACATGGCCGTGTTTATTCTCCCGACAGACGGCAGAATCCGCGAAATTCTACCGGCAGCCACTTCCCATTGGCTGTCAGAAACTACGCAACGACTGCCGTTAGAATACCAAGTTTCTTATTGTCCCTTCATTTCGAGGAAACATGTTTCGTGGACAACGTTTTGCGGATACAGGTTTCATGGACACGTTTCAATGACACAGGTTACTCGAATTCCAGGGACATTTGGTCGCGCGTCACTGGAGGGCGTGATAACCTACTCGGCCCACCCGTCAACGCCGCTTGGCAATGACAGTCCGGGGCGGCTCATTAGAGAAAAAAAAACGAATTCGAGCTGTCGGTGAAATGACCTATTGATGAAACAGTGCTCTTAGAGCAAACGATCTGTCCATGATTGAAACGTTGATTTATGAGCTAATGGCCGCTGCCAACAGGAGGCGACTGCCGGTAGAATTTTGGGGAATTTATTATCTTTGCTGCCGGAAGAATGGACACTTTCTTTTAACATCGTAGTCTAAAAATCAAGCCAATTGTCAGCTTTGACATTTATAGCCCATACTCACTTCATCGTTGCCTTTCAGTTCCAACGTGCAGTACTCGCAAGCAAGTTTCTTTTTTTCACACTGCTCCCTGTGCTTCTGTAATTAAATATATAGATCAGGTTATCAAGAAGAATATAAAGCATCAACTACAATCCTCACTGTCACCTTGTCTATAAAACAAAACGAAGAGCTTCTAGCGCTACCAGTTCATCTTAATTTCTTGTGAACAAACTTAACTTTAAAATACGGCGGTCAAGGCACCGATTTGTAGTTCAACTAAATATTTTCGTTTTATTTGTTGCTTTATTGCTTTCAGGCAGAGTTAGATTGCTGCTACCTTTATGATATTAATACAGACAGACGAACATTGCATTCTAAATAAATATTTGTCATTTGAAAACGCTATGCACAATAGAAATTATAAATATTTCGAGCAAGCACCTTTTACTTTCATATCCTTTTACTTATTTAGAAGTGTTCAATTTCTTAGTACGCCTTATCATTCGATTCTAATAAAATAAAATATATTACAACGAATGACGCCTCTACATTAAAAGCTTCTTTTGCCAACAGTGTTTGTTTGTTTCTTTTCGAGAGAAATCACTCGCTGAAATTGATTCTAGACTATAATGTGTCAACATTGCTTTACGTCATCATTGACTAGGCTGTAAGAAATGATTGGTTGCTCGGCTTTACTACAACAATAAATGGGAAACAAAAATATATTTTTTCAGGTGTATGAAGTATCTGTGGTTAATATTTTAGACTCAAGCGCGAATGTAACAAGTCAGAGACGGCAATTAAATATTCCGCCATGCTTCACGCTCCAGCTGAATTTTTTTTTTTTAACTAAATATATATTTTATCTTTTAAATGTAAAGCGTTGTCTTTTGTATAGCTTACGCCGTACCATATAAACTTTAAAGAAAGCCAAAAATTACAATAAGTACCACTCCTTGAACTCAAATGAAACCATCCAACCATGTTGTGGTATGACAGCTTTTTGTCTGTATTTCACACCGTGACCTCACTCTTTCCTTTTTGACGCATTGTAGAAATTGTGGTGTCTAGTATCAGCGACCACGCAATTAATAAATTCCCATTATATCGCCTTCACTTTAGAATCGGTAAACGTTTAAACACAAGTGTACCTTAATAAATAAGGTCAAAAATATATAAACATATATTAAGATCTATTTCAAATATAGACCTTCGCAAAAATCGACTTCTGCGCGCAGCCATCTTTGTCTGCTGGGCTGTGGAACGCCTTCTGAGCATGCGCTGTTGGTCTGGCGTGTGGTACATCGAACGCTGCGCATGCGTCCACAGCTCACTGATTCAGCATTTTTCGCCCGTGTGATGAGCGATGGAAAGGTCTATAGATAGTTATCTGCTTATTAGCAGACCTTTTTTGTATTTTGCGTTAGCACGTTTGCGGTACAAACCACGTGACTATGACAATGTATACGAAAACCCACCACGAACCACTATGCGGTACATGGAACGCGCCTCCGACTGGAGTGCTTCCCGCGTCCTAAGAAGTAGTCCGTCCACTTCCGCCTGATGACGTCACAGAAGTGTCATGTTGTCGCCGGGTGCGATCCTGGCGGTGTCACAGCAGCGCTTGAAAACATGGCAGACGACTGTTCTGCTGTAGGTTGCTCTCCGCCGTGGCAGTGGCACGGAAGCTTTGGCAACCAGGAGTTGAATCACCACGACGCCAGCGACACTCGCCTTCACCCGTATTGCCGTTACTTGTAACACCAAACGCCAGCCTCGCGACATCCAATAACAAGAAAATTTGACTTTTGTGACGTCATTTGTTACTTCTTCGGGAGGACTTTGGATGTCAGGGCGGGATAGGACCCTAAACACACCAGTCCAAGTTGCTTTCCAGGTACCGAGGTAGAACCAATCGCCGAATTATTCCTCACCTTTTCCAAAGAGTAAAGGTAAAGTCCATCACAGTTCTCGCAGCACACAGCACGCATTGGGCACTCGGAGGCGTGCTTGGACTGATCTTTCCGGAGTACCTCACCCTCACAGTCGTCGCAGACCACTGATTTCTCGAGGCATTCTTGGTCATGGTCCTTCAAATTGTGATAAAAATATAAAACATGCTAAGTACTACGTGCACTATTTTTCCCATACATGCCGGAGTAGGGTTAGACATTATAAATATAAAATCGCCTTATTAATGACAAGGCCGTCTAGAATATATTTGTCTTTACTTGCATAGTTTATCATCACGCGCCTTGTATTCGTCATTGGAACTTACACCCGATAACTGTTGTCTAATTATCTTTACAATGTCGCTTTTTTTTTTCGTTTGTTCGTATGCAACCAGGTATTTTGTTTTGGTTATGGATGCAATGTATTAGGTAGAAATAGAATCTATCACAAGATATTATGACACGAAATCACGCTCGACTGTTTTTAATATCTTTTTCTTTGGTTCTATTCTTCAAACATAGGTATTTACGCAGGTGAGCCGGTATAGACTTTTGATACGTAGTAAAAAGAGGGAACAATATAAAAGATAGAGAAATAGTATCAGCGAATATATTTTGACCTTATGAGTTTATTCGAGATACCATATTATAATATACCGATCAACAATGCTGTCCAAAATGCAAACGTGTTTAAAAACGGAGTAGTGCATATTCATATATTGAAAATATTCTTTTTGATTAAGAGTGCCGCCAACAAATTCCACTGAGCGCAGATATTGATTGAAACAAATACTAATGTTGAGCAAGTCAGCATCATGAACTAAGGAGTGTAGGTATACTCCAAATAAAATAAATGTATGCCCCACACCATGACAATATGCAGGGTGCTTAATTTCAATTCGAACTCTTGTGTGTAAAAAGGGAGTGAGAGTTGCATGGTTGCCGTATCAGCACATATTTCTCATGCTCGACGAAGACTATTTGGCGGAATACGAGTCACTGTAAGTTGGCTACTAATTAACATCTGCTGATTATATTTTTCAATGTTGCTTCTCTGAGGCACGTTGCTATTGCGCTATTGGTGGCAATTACTATTAAGGGCTACACCAATTGAAAGAGTTTGCTAACAGGCAATGGTTTCTGGAGTCATCGATTAGTTGTCGCAATCTTTCGCTCGATCTTAAAATCGGGCCCAAAAAGGGCGCCCGAAGCCCTGCTCACATTGACGCTTAGAAGAGTGACCTAGTCGTCTCAATTACGTTGTCACTGGGGTTATTCTTTTTTGACCTGTACCAGCCTGCACCGCTGCAGAAAAGTGCGAGTTAATGTACTTCCTTTGTTTT
The DNA here is from genome assembly GCF_016920785.2 of Ixodes scapularis. Lineage (NCBI taxonomy): Eukaryota > Metazoa > Arthropoda > Arachnida > Ixodida > Ixodidae > Ixodes > Ixodes scapularis. The sequence goes on along the minus strand of NW_024609879.1, from coordinate 112,736,764 downwards.
GAGATAGGCTGCACCCTTAAATTGAATACGACGGTCTGCTCAAAGTGCAACTGGCGCAGGTAAATCGAACGAGGCCACTATCTCAGTGGCGTGTCTTTGAAGAAGGGGCAGACAACACACTGTTGAAATACATAGAACATGACTGAGGACTATGTCACTCGTCTGAGCGCCATCGTAAACCGGTCATCGGGCGTTTTTTTTTGTTTTTTTTTCTTGTCTTAGTACTATTGGGATCTTTTCTTCAACAAAACATGAAGGAAAGAGAAATAAAAATATTTAAAAAAACTTGCGGCTGAAGACATATTGTGAGTATTATTTTAAGAAACAGCAGGGCGAGAGAGACAGCAAATACTCTTCCTCTTTAAGCGTCTTAAAAACAACTTACGCTAAGTTCATCATAAGACATTGCACTTTTGCAGGCTTCACAAAGAACTACTCGCTTCTGGCACTCCACTTCTTCGTGATTTTGAATGTTTTCATTGAGAACGTTGGCACCGCAGTCGAAACACTTCCTTTCGATCTTCGGACACTCATCAGACTTGTGTTTCTGAGAAAATGCATGCATTTGTGCATAATTGGTGATGATCATTAAAAATAAGATATAAACACTAGCGTGGGTTGCAAACTGAAAACAGACAAAATATAATCATAGCGCTTTTTTTGGCCATCAAAAGAAAAATATACCCTGTGTTTCTTCTAATACTTTCAAAACTCCCATTAAATAGGGTGGTTAAAAAACAAAACGCATAGGAAATACACTGAGAGGCAGACATCGGGGTTGGAAGATACACACAAATTAGCTAAATAATTACGTAATATTTACATATTACTCTTCTAATTAATAAAACTAAAAAAGGTTTCAATTATAAACTTACTGATCGAGCGTCATCAAAAACCCTAATTCAGTTAATGTTAGGAAATCTTGAAGCGGGTGAGAAGCGTGGACGAGCGCTGGAGTACCATTCCTGTAGCGAACGGGAAGCTGGAAAAGCGAAAATCTGGATAATTATCTTATCTACCGCGTTCTCGCATCACCAGCTTTCCGCCTGCTGCCCTAGCGGAAACTTCAGTGCACACTCCCACTTCCCACCGGGTTCGTCTTCCTAAATTGACGAACTTAGGGTTTTTATCACGCTCAGCAGGCTTCTGATAGGAGCCACATGAATATTTTGACAACTTAAAAGACTATTTAAATTGTATGTAAACATATTGGTAAATAATTAGTGTTTTTGCAATAATTCTGCCGTCCACCATGGGTGACAGCTTGTTCCCTAAGACAGTGCCTTTCTTTTTCAAACCGCCCTATTTCTATGAAAATTAAAATATTCGCAAAAACTCCCGTGATAAAAATTGAATGAACCCGCAAGGACATCAACACATTCCCAAACATGTCTTTCATCGTACAAAAGAAATCTACGATTCTTGTGAGGTTTTGACCAATGTGAAGCGCAAGTTCGTCTGCTTCTTGCACACGGGTCACGATCATGTCACAACGCCCAGCTCTTATTGGCTGATTCAAAATAATAGTAGGTACACCTAAAGGCATCTAGCGTTTAGGTTTACCAGCTATCCTTCCGATCAAAGCCAATCAGAACTAGGCGTCGTGCTGACGTCACCGCAACCCCGGGGCAAAAATGCAGACGACTTGCTTTCCGCATAGTCATGAGTCAGAGGTGGGGCGGGTACTGAAGAATGGCACCGATGAATCCTGAAGTTAGGTACGTCTCTTTTATAAAGATACTTACAAGGTGACTGTTCATTACTCGAGACTCCGAACTACGGGTTCACAACTATTTGTTATGTGCTTTTGGCTTGTACATTATATGCGTTTATGCAAAAAGCTTTGAAGAACATATCATAACACATTTTCTCATTGTATTCGTTGTGAATTACATTATTGTAGGGCATCTCGTCTGAAGTTTCAAGTCATTCTAGATGGATACAGTCAGGTAGGAGTAGTACAAGTATAAGGTACAGTGATGCAACTTTTCTATACCAATACAGATGGAGGAACATTTTAATATTAAATACTTATTAGTCTCATTTTGCTTTCGCAAAATGAGATTTGTTAAGAAGGATTTGATATTATAGCCAGCAAGAGTTAATTATTTAATAAAGTAATAACTTGCTTAAATGTGTATACGCTATGACAATCTATGTATACGCTATGAACGCTATGTATACGCTATGTATACGCTATATATGTGTGACGCTATGTATACGCTATGAAAATGCTGGTAAGCATTTTCGTTAGAAACCAATAGCTTATAAAAATATCTTACAACGAATGATGCCTATGCGTTGAAGGCTTCATGTACCAACAAGGTGTGCTTTTGCAGAACGACCGATTGCCCAACTTTCTTGGACTATAATTTATAAAGGTTGCATGAAGTCGCCGATGGCAGTTCTGTGAGAAACTATTTGTGCTCGTCTTCACTAGAAGTAGGTGCGAGAAATAAAAGTAATGTTTCCAGAAGCTTAATTACTTTTACTTGAGCGCGAATCTCAAATGTTAGACGAAATTTGTCACAATTCCAATGTTTTTTCCATTCCTTTTTGAAATTTTCTTTAAAACTAGACATGTCTGAAGATTCACCTGCTCAGCCTTGTTTTGTTATGGTACACCCGTGAGCGATATGAAGGTGAACAGCCCTCTTCTTGTTTTTGACGCTCCTGCAAGTTTTGAAATAAGCTCTGTTCCAGAAGAGGGCTAGAACGCCAAGTTTAGACCCCCAAGCCACGTACCATTTGAGACGTTGAGAGTTAATATAGCTTTAGGGAGCCGTAAAACAGGCAAGAAACCAGGTAAGGGGTTCACCTTCCTATTGCCGGCGGGTGTACATGCCAATAAACACACAAACAGCAAATATAAACAAACAGTTACCAATGCACTCCACCGAGCTCAAAGAAAACCAACCAGCCATGTTGTGTTCTAATATATTTGTTTTCTGTATTTCAGTGCATAAAACCATAGAAATATTATAATGCACGCGAGAGGTCCAAATGGCGCTAGTGTGCTGTGGCAAATTGAAGCAGCCAAAAACCAGTCGAAAATTGACTTCCGGTAATGCATTTCTATGGAAAAAAGTCAGTGCATTTTCTCCTTGCGCTTGAATATAAGAGCAAATATCACGAATAATTCGTGCGCACTAGATAGCCTGGAACATTTTTCAGTCAGGCAGACGAAATCATTGGTCAGTTACGATGTTTTTCTTTCCAATTCATTGCATTAAAAACGGTGCTAAAGCGGCTTCGTACAGGTATTTATGTGCACGGTCGGACATTGTTAGCGCGAACACGACGTCGGCGCTTTTCATCATGGGGGACAGCAGTGCCAAACGAACGAGGGACATCTGGAAAACTAAGAGAGACAGCAAGAACTACCACAAAACTTAATCAACACCTCTCTATGCATGTACGATGAAAATAAATTAAACGCCACGTAATATAGTCAGAAAACAACATTCGAGTGTGTGTATGTATATACAGCCTAGAACTTAGTATGCCACAACGGGCGACTTGTCTCCCAGCTATAGATGAGAAGTTTAGCCAGTGCAGTGCAACCGCTAGCCTGGGGTCTTTGACGTCCACCAAGCAGTAGTGATACACGACCGCACGCCGGTACGATGCTCATCCAGATCGAAACGGACAGCGGTGGGGATTGAACTCAGGATCCCTAGGTTCTGCAGAGCGAGCTTTCGCTCCACGTGCTCCAAGCTGGTGTGCGCTAGCCCACCAGTGGGGACTTCGCGACGGCAGCGGCACTTGCGTCCTCTCGTACTTTTTGCCGTGACTTTAAGCACCAACCGCAAAGGTCGCGACATCCGATAACATGACAATTTGGCTCTTGTGACGTCAATTTTTGCCCTTCGGGGCCACTTAAATATTTTTACATCACGCACTCCGTAGTCGTCTATAGAACTCATACCCTATCGTTGTTGCTTCATTATTTGTTACAAGGTCACCTATTTTCCTTTACTCATGAAGAACCTAGTCTTAAGCTTTGTTTTAGCGATATATGTAATGATAAGAAATAGAGTTTATCACAAAAATATCTAGACACGAAGAAACAATCGTTCCAACAGCTAACGGCTTGTATTTATTTTATTCACTAAGCATCAGTAGGTTTACTTGATTGGCATAAGTTCGTGAGGAAAGCTAAAAAAGTTAACTATAATAAGATTAAGAAATATTATCGAGCAGTTTCTCTGAATCTTCTCAGTAATCAAAGAAAATATATCGTTGTACGCATCAGCACTACTCTTCGAAGTACAAATCATTTTAAAACTTTGCAGTATCTATAAATATTGAACAGCATTTTTCATTAAGGATGTCGCCGTGATTTTACCCTGAGCGCGGAGGTTGACAGGAGCAGGTTTTCACTGTTGATCAAATCAGCATTAAGAATAAACGACATAAATGTTCGTTTCGTTTTTGTATAGAAAGACAGTTCGGCATGCTATAGTTGCCGGTATTCTTCAAATAAGATATGGGTACCAAGCCATGAGATTATACTGAGTTTATCATTTGATTTTGAACGAGCTTGAAAATGATGTGTTACGAGGAGTCGTCTTCACCAAATAATGACCACACTTGGTGGACATTAAGTAATAAAAGTGGCGAACTAACTAAATTTTGTTCATTAACATTCAGGTCTCTTTATGGGTCACGTTGCAATTGCAGTATTAACGGCAGTTACTAATACTAGAGAAATGAAAATAATTAGAAAATAGGCATTGATTTTTTTTATATATATAGATTAGCTTTTACGAGTTCTTGTCCGATTTTAAAATTTCGCTCGTTAAGAGCGTCTGAAGTTTTCCTGTAATGACACTTAGAAGAGTAATGCAGTCTTATCAACCAGGTTGTCACTATCTCGGTGGCGCGTACTTGGTGGAGCCGCCGACAACACACTGCCGATGTGGTATCGACGTGACTGATACGTACCCTACTCTTCTAAGCGGGCGTTGTTTTTGCGCGCAATTTTGAACCAGGACTTGTTTTTATTATTTTCTTAATATCATTGGCCATCCTGTGTACATCTTAACAAAGAAATAAAAGAGAACTAGAGAAGTCTGAAAAATTAGGTTCTAAAACACATTCTGGGCAATATTTTAAGAAACAGCAAGCACTTACGCCAAGTTGAGAGTAGGTGACTGAACTGTTGCACGCATCACAAAAATCTACTCGCTTCTGGCACTCCCTGTCCAGGTGATTTTCTAGGTTTTCGTTGAGAACGTTCAAACCACAGTTGAAACACTCCCTTTCGATTTTCGGACCTCCGAACTTTTGTTTCTTAAAACTTCTTAAACCAGAGAACACACTGGCGCCATCTATTGGGAAGCGGTGCACACTCGGCGGTCCGGCATACTTTTTTTTTTTTCTCGCGCATTCTCCTTTTTTTTTTTTTTTTGGCTCGAAAAACTTTTGTCAATGTTATAAACGAGCCTTTCTATGGGTATTACGGACGTTTGACCTCGGAAATCCCGCAAAACCTTCGCTCTTGTGAAATGCAGTTCCAGGGTCACCGCATAGATGGCGCCACAATGTCAGTGTGTTCCCTCATTCTAAAAACATTTAAGAAGTTTTAAGAGATCTCGTCTCTCTCAGTCGTACTCGGTCGCAAGAGTGTGAACGGGCCTTTACATAGCATATTGACCAGGTTCACGTAGAACTGATTGTTTGATATATAACATATATAGACCCTTCCTGTGAATTGATATCAACTACAAAAATAATTTCTGTGACCTTAATTAAAAATACCCAAATCATTGTTAAAAAGATCTGTGCCTAAATTCACTTCAATGATATGATCTAAATTCTTAAACTTTGAATTATTTATTTTATAGCTACACATTTACATGGTAGGTAACGCAGTAGTTAATAGTTTAATTCAACAATTTCAACATTTTCTGCCTCTTTAAACAAAATGGGGAACGATGAGCAGTAAAACTCGCAGTAAATTGTACGCTCTCGACACAACAGAAGAGTATGCTTGGACATTATCTTCCGCTGCACAAATAAGCCGCTGCGACAGCAGGTAATTGGGCATTCTTCGTGGTGCTTCTGGAAAATAATAAGCTCTTTCATACTGCTTTTGTCACAAACTGAGTTTTTTGAAGAAAATGTTTCCCGGAAGCAAGGTTCAAAATGTGTCTTACTTCCTTGAAATATATGATGTTCGCGTCATCAAACATCAAACTAGCCATATTTTTGTACGTATATATTTGGGACTCTTCATTTGATCTGAGAATGGGCTGGTCATATTTTTCTTTAGTTCTCTTTAAATCAACAGTGCAAGCGAGCTGATCATAGACTTTTAAAGTAACCCTGGACACAACCCCTTGCATCATGTTTGTTTCGTAGTAACTTACCTCGATTGCTTTTGTATATACTTTCTCAATCGCCTTTTCTGCCAGAAAAAAAAACTACTCTTACGAACTAAATTAAATGTTGATACGCTCCTGGCACGCTCAAGTGGCAACTTGCTTTTATTAGTAGTCAAAGTAGTTCTTAGCATATAGGTGACCGAAGTCACCAGGCTCGATCTAAAATAGGCCGTATGAATCGGCGCCTGCACGTATCAATCTAAACTTTTCATCAAAAATATATTTTATAGGTCCGTTTCTTCATGTAAAAATCAAGGCGTAGCTCCCTTTCTGTAAAAAATGGAGCCAAAAACGTGCCAGGGTCAACAGCTGGCAGCGACGCAAACGACCGAGTCGAGTGGCGGGGCGCATCTGGCGAACGTATTGATAGATCGCGCTACCTCCTTACCGAGACTGCTCGCGACGAACGTGGTCCCAAAAATGAACATGATCTTTTTTGTAATATACAAAAAACTTTAAGTAAAATAAAATACGGGGTTACATAACGAAGGTGCTTTTGCTGCCGACGGATTTCGTCTGCGTGTCGTCTGCTTTCTTTCGCTGGCCGGCTATCCTTCCGACGCAGCACCCGACGCCATCTACCAATAGTATATACCACTACGTGAGCCAAACGCGCCCTGCCACTCAACTTTGTCGTCTGCGTCGTCGTCCGCTGTTGACCCTGGAAAGTTTTTTGAAGCTATTTTTTACAGAAAAGGAGCCGCGCTTTGTTATTTTACATTAAAAAAACCGAACTGTGGGATACACCTTTGACGAAAATTTTAGATGCCTATGTGCAGGCGGCGAGTTTTACGGTCTATTTAGATCGAGTCTGCTGACCTCAAACACCCCATATATTCCAAGTGTTTTCCGGGGTACCTGAAAGTTCCGAAATTATCAAGCCAGCGCACGCATCTTTAGGATGTTTAATTTTCAATACCTTTTAAATCTTCTAGAGTGTACGTGCAGCAGCGGAGTCAAAATATTTATCTGTAGCATTAATGAAAGAATTAGATTGGACAGGTTTATTACAGGGGAGCTGTTAAGGGCTAGTTTACCCAGTTTCATGCCCGTGGACAAATAAATCTCAACCCAACGCTCTGGACAGTTACCGCCAGCTATATATGACGGCGGCCACCAGGCAACCGGCTTGCCGGTTGTCTGGTTGCCACTATCGCTCATGGATGGCGGCACATAGTACTGCTCCGCTGCTCTTCAATCTTCACCAAAGTGGAAAGGCTGAAAGTATTTTCTAATATATATTGCATGGCCCCGTACAAGGTTTAGTGCATAGATATTCCGCCATTGGTAAACCTTGTAGCGCCTTTGCCGATACACCACACTCCAAGATTTCTTGAGCCAGACCTTACCTCCAGTCTCTTTTGTGTGATTTCGTTAAAGCAGTTATTGCAACAAACCAAACTTACTGGACAAATCATTTTCTCATGATCCATCGACTCTTCCTTGAGCACTGACTCATGATCGTCTGAGAACTTGAGCTCCGCGCATTTTAATACGTGTTTCTGAAAAAATGAAAAATTAGTCTGACAATTTTTTAGGCTGAAAATAAACGTTATTGTTAAGCAACACAATCTTTTCATTGCTTGAGGCAGGAATGCTTCAAATCACAGTCAGGGTTTTGTTTCGGAAAGGGGGGGGGGGGCGCCAATAAAAAATTGCTGTATGAGGGGGAGGGGGAGAGAAGGTCCCAGAAAAATAAAAGATTTGGGGGGGGGGGGGCGGGCCCTATGCCCCCCCCCCCTGGCTACGTACCTGAATGAGAGGCATCTTCAAGGCTACCTTACAAAAAAATAATTTGAGCCATATACTACCCATATTCACTGATACCATAAGTCAGAACCATAAGAGAGATTATATGCCTGCTTTTTAACAAAGGACGCACAAATTAACACCTGGCCATGGTTGTCTACAGTACATTGCCTGTCAAATGGCACAGAGCTCATTGTTTTCTAACGTCTGTCCAACCACTGTCTAACTAGGAATATTCTAAATGAATAAATGCAGCTCACAGCAGCCGACAATTTTGTTTTTGCGTTTTACCTGCATAATAGGTGTGTAAGACATGGGAGACTGTCATGAACAACTTAAAACTGTAAAGGTAACTGGTAATTATTATAATTTTGAGATTTGTTTTTATATGGGTCGTTTACATGAAATAAATACATATATGCCGTAGGGGTACATATTGACTTTTTAATATGGAACCTATGCTTGCTTGTCGAAGGTCAAAAAAGGCTGTCATTTTTGCATGAGGAATGTTGTTCTCGCCTTTTTGGCACATGTCTCTGATATCAAAATGATGCAGCCCAAAATGATTGGCCTTTAGAGGTCAACTAACGGTATTAAATAAAGGCTCCCAGCAAATGACAAGAAAAAATCAGGCTAAGAAATGTCGCCTAAACAGAGGCAGGGGAAGTGTGCACAATCGCGTCGCAGTTCCCATTCTTTCAGACCCAAGTTACCGCTGTGATTGGTTTGTATTCTTTTATGAATAAAAATGATTGTCTTTCCAAAGCCACTGAAGGAGAGGAATGCCGTAGATGCGCTCACAAAATCTGTGAGTTCACGTCGTTTGTGTTTTCTACCTGTGTCTTTTCGCGCTTTTTAACATTTTACCCAGACTTGTACGTAGCATGTTACAAGTAACAAAATTACTAAAAATGCTAACATATTTATTAGTAACTATGTAAACAAGAGTTACATATTTGCCAAAATAAGTTTGACGTAATTTTCCTACCTTTTTACGTAAAGGCTTCGTAGTAAAATTGGACGCTTTTATTACAACACCCTCTAAATCTTCTCCTCTCCTAGTGCTCTCTGAAGCAAGCTGTCGTAGGTGGAGAGGCGGGACGTGACATAGTACCATTTTTTTGTCGTAAAAACAAACAAAGAAAAAACGAGTGTTTCGAAAAGTGGTCTCGGACACGTGGCCAGTGCTCGCCTCGTCATACCATTTTTCCTCTCTTTCTGCTTTTATATCCCCCTCCCATACCTGGCGGCCTGTTTTGGTGGTACTACCTACCTTTAGGTTGTTTTTCAGGACGCTGTTTTTACACAGGGGGCATTTCAACATTTCCGGAGTAGGCAGACTTAATTCACTGCTTGAATTGCTTTCAGCAGCGGCCTCAAAAATTGATGAGGGCTTCGACGGCCATCGAGTCTGCTGTAATGAACGGCAAAAGTACCAAAAAATATATATTACTTAAAAAATGGCGTTTAGCTTTGGACTACCAAAATCTACACGTATTTTCGAACATCCAATAAAATAAACTTTTTCGCTGACACCAAGTTTGTGTCGTTTGTCTAAATTTATGTTGTGCAAACAGGTTTCATAGACAACATTGATGCATACACGTATCATCGACACATGTTTATTCAACAATTGATTTCGTTACCTACGTTTCGTCGCAAGATTGCGTAGACACACTTCCCGGCTCTACGAGCACCAATGAGCCGGTAAAAAAGATTGCACAATTTAAAGTCGGTTTTTCAATTCTGGACCTGAGGTGAAACCATTGCGGACACGTCTGCCGTTAAAAAATATGGTATATGAAAACATTTCACCCCTGTAGTAATAAATGTGTAACAGCAGTGATCGCTAGTTTTATTGTGCGCGTGACCTGTTCATGTAAAATGGGATGGTAACGTTTTCACTCAAGTACTAGTTTATTTTATTTTTATATTCAGGTGCTCTTTTCAAAAATAGTTAGCTCGAAAATGTTGATCATCATCCAATCATGTCAAAAATAAAGTTTAGATTTTCTCACGCGAAACTTTTCAGGAAACTCAGCGGTGGATGGTATACAGTCGAGCCCGGTTATATCACAGCCGGGTATTTCGAATTATTGCTTATATCGGACATTCCAAACATCCCATTGAAATTCGCATGTAATCGTATAGGAGCGTTGTCTTTTTGTATCGAACTTCCATGCAATCCAATGGCGGGCACACTCGATATAGCGAACGATGCACGGCGGCCCTTCGCTTCTCCCGCGGTCAGATTGCGCGCGCGGAGCACATAGCTCGCATTGCCGGGCTGGCACACCGCCAAGCCAGCATATGCGCACAAAATACTCGACAAAAAGCAGCTGAAAAAACCAAACAAAAAAACGAGTAACCGTAAAAAAAAAGGAGGCAGGGAGTACTCCTTTACCCCAAAATAAAAGAAGAAAAAAAAGTCTTTGTCAAGTTGAGTGTGTCGACAACAACGGTTGAGCAATCTCACTTTGAACGCATTATCTTTTTTCCCCCTTTTCGTTCACCGTTTTTGCGATGCGCATTTTTTTTTTTTTTTTTGCTTTTCTTTTTTTGCTGTTTGCATTTAGTGAGGTTGCTTTTTCGTTGCTTGCTTAGCTTCATTTTATGAATGGAGCTTTTAATGCAGCTCGCTTTTTCCGTTCTTTTTGTTTTTATAATTCATGTTTTGTCGTTAGTGCTGTGCGAAGGTCGCGCGTCGCGTGCGCGTAAACGATTGCAAACACTGTGATCTTCCCCAACTAACCTCTACTGTATTTAGCGGCTCTTAGTGGATCTATTAGGTAAGATCCCGTTTGTCGCGGCCTTCGGTATTAGCAGAGACGCGCGGAAATTTCAACTAAAGCTTAATTTAACATATTTTTGGATATCAAATTATCGATATATCGAACTATTTTACGACCCCCTTTGAATTCGATATATCCGAGTTCGACTGTATGCGAGGATAAGTAAAAAAATTATCCGCACTTTATATATTGAATTAATTTACAGAAATGCTGGGGTTAATTAAGTACATTTTTCTGCATAGTCTCCTTCCTTTTCGATGCACTTGGTCTAGCGCCCCAAACTTCCGTACTCCCTCCAAGAAAAATGTTTCAGTTGGTCGCCCAACCCTTTACGCTCTTCCCGCACTGACGGACGTCCTGCTCCCCCTTCGTGCATCCAGGTCTCCCGGCCACTTTTAAACTTCTAGATACATCACAGACACCTTTATGTGCATAACACTGTCCACGTATTGCACGCCAAGCCTTCAATAAATTTCAGCCGCTAGCACAACTTTCGACCAAAGATATCGAATCCTTGCTCTCTGGTTTTCCTTAGTGCACGTTGCTAGTGGAGCGGCCATGTTTACAGCGAAAGAGGAGCAAGAAAAATGACGCTATCAAGGTTACACGACAGCGTGACCACAGTAGTATCAACTTTAAGCATGCATGCGGAGGAAGCAGTGTGGAAAATATAAATATTTGCTATGGTGCCTCTGCGGATATTTTTTTACTTCCCTTTCTATTATAATATAGACTGCTATGCTTCCCGAAGGGGTCGCGTAAGAACAGCGTGTTGATAAAGCAGCTAGCAGTGTTGTTTTCCTTTTTCTAAGTGTTTATAAAATATTGCGAGTGCCCTATAAAACATCAAAACATTTATATTTTAAAGCATTTTACCACTCGAATGGTTGGGAAAATTTCACTTGCAAAAATGCATTACTTGCCTGTTCAGAAAACTGTCCTAAATCATGGTCACCAGTCTTGCTGTCGCCAGTTTCGTCAACATCCATAGCCATGTCCGAGAGATTGCCAGTATTCAAGGTGTCATATTTCGAGAACTACGTCGAATCAGCAAAAGCACTCCGTTTTAATACAACGAAAGGTCTGTTTACACATGAATGTTTTAGCTACAATAAAAATTAGTCTGTTTGTTGGGTTTCTGGTGTAATTGCTGCTGTTGTGATTTGTGAAAAAAGGGGGTCAAGTACGTGTCAAGCGGCATTTGTACTGCTTTTTATGGCCTCCTTCCATTATCTAGATGATGGTAAATAAACACAATTTGTAATATTTGGTCAGAATATAAAGTGCAATTTGTGCTGTTTTTTTAAAGTATTAGGGTAATTTTCATTGGGATGTGGTAAGTAATCCGGCTTTTCTCATTCTCACAAACATTGGCGTAAGTATCATACAAGATTTGAATATATAGACCAGGTATATCTACGAATACTTTCAAAGTTTTTAAAACTGAAGTGGAAGGTAAAAAAAACTGGAAACAAATTGTGAGCAACGGCCAACGTCAGGAAGTGAAAAAGCATACTAATTAGCCAACTAGTTAATCGAGAAGCATTTACAAAAATTAATATTTGGTTTTAATTAAAACTTGCCGAGAGTCATCGAAAACTTTAGATCAGTTAATTTGTAGGACGACTCATAGCACGCGCAAAGCACAGGGGTACGCTAGAGTTATCACTCGTGCGGCAGGTGGCAGGCGCAAGGCTAGGGATTCAGAAGGGTGGATAATAATGATATCCGAGTTTTCTTTTCGCGGTCCTTGCGCATGCTGCAAGGGTGGAAACTTTAATGTACCCCCGCGCTCCCCCACGTGCTTCAAGTCGTACTAAGATTAAGTAATGTAGGGGTTTTCGATGATACTCGGCAACTTTGTAATTAAAACCGTATGTTAATTTTAAATATTTAAAATGTAAACGAGTAAGTTTTAGGTAATTGGTTTGACAATTAGAATTTTGTTTTTGCGATTCCTGACGGCCTGTTGTAGCTGGCAGTTTGTTACGCAAAAAATATACTTTTTTTTTTCTCAACTACCAGAATCTTGAGATATTTATCTTTTTAGTAGCAACCGGTACATCTGGAAGAAATAATCGCATCCTCAGTCTGTAGGTCCTTGTTCTGTAGCCATATTCTTTGCTTGTCAATAAAGGTTCGCATAGTGTGTATTCAATTCACTTTGAACTAAATATCTTTCTTGCGATATCTCATTCTGCGACTTAATCTTAAACACTTCCCCTGTGCTTTTCAAATTCCTCTTTAGTCTAAGGATAGTATAAAAATGCTAATACTAGAGGCTGAGTACTCAACACGTGAAACAAATGGGTGCATTAAGACACTCCTATTTGAGCAAATCGTTCCGAATCTAAACGCAGGCAGAAAGTGGAACCGGATAAATGACTTCTAAATGCTTATATTTTACATAGATATGTATAGTCCTCATCAATCTATGAAATAAGAGTAGTGAAACGGAAAATTATACAAACATATGCGGTTTACTGTTGAATGTATAATATTTAGTATTGTCCTGATATTGGCGCACTTGTCACTATTAGAAGAAGTTTCAACTTTGATAGCACCACTCAATATTTTTACATATGTATGGGTTTTGAAAGTAAACATTTTTTGACAGCAATCTGTCTGGTTAGAAAAATAATGGACTGATATATTGGTGTTTTCATTTGAGATCAAGTAGGGCTTTGAGGTAAAATATTTAATTTTGATGAAAAAATATTTGTACTCAAAGCAGCCTTTGAAATGAAAAACAGCGAAAACAGCAAGCTTGGTGGATATTTGTTTTTGTTTATTTTCTATTGATCATTGAAGTGGCCGAGGCAAAAACGAAGCATTCTCCCACCGGTCGGGGATTACATGTTTGATAGGTAGCTACTTTTTCAGTTCTCGAAATAAAGCACCAAGACTCCACTGTACTACACTCTCCAAGTAGATTTAATAAGGTTTAAGGACACAGAGAAATTCGGAATTTCTTAAAATATGAGCTGTAGACTTTTTATGCTTTCCAGCAAGGTTTGGCAAGCTTTTACGTGTAACGTATTTAGTACTGTAATCTTGACATCCCCAGAAACCTCAATCCTGATTGCTCATAATAAATGCAAATTCAGCATGGCATGCGCTCGAAAACGTTTAATACATTTAAGTGAACGAACGTTTCGTAAATTAAGCAAATTCGAAATCGAGTTTCTCAAAAATGCCGTTTTTACTTGTTTCATTTTGATTAATGGCAAGGTTTAATAGTGGTTTATAAAAATATATATATATTGTATAATATGTTGCTTAAATGAGCACAATTAAAGCTGTGAACTGTAGTTTATAAAACAGCACACCCTGTTGCGGACTAAAATGCTTCATACTCAGCATTACACACAATTTTTCGTATTCTTAAGGTCATGGTTAAAGTATTTACACTAGGTAATTATGTATACCAAGCCACAATGCTGGCCGAAACAGCGCCTATGCCACGACGCCGTCACAGAAAACAACTGGCAAGACTCGGCTTTAAGAGGCACTTTTCAAAAGTGCGTGCCATCTAGTAGCCGGCGCGCCAATAAATCATAGGCGAAATTGTTCGAACGCCTGGCAACACTGTGCGCCACCATCTTCGTTGCGTCGAGATTCCTCTGCTGTTTGACAATTTCGTAGCGTTGTCGGCAGCCATCGAGGCCTACTGCTCACCGTCATCAATCCTCGCCCACGCCTGCGAGCTCAGGGTTAGTATTGCTTTAAGCTCTTCTAGCGTATGTACGTGCCCGTCGCCCCGCCGGTCGCTGGTTTCTCGTCTCAACCAACATGGCGGACGTATACTTCAGCTCGATATTTGGCGTTGAGTGCCGGCGAAGGCACGGGCGCCGGCGCCTGGTTTTCCAAAGCACTTTCTCTGCGCGAGTGCTTGTGCGAGCGAACTATACTTCAGAACTACGCTTTCGCACCCTGGCCTTTGCCAGCGCCGAAGCCAACTGGTGAGACGGAGCAGGATTCAGAATTCAGTATTCGGGTGCACCAGAACACTTTTGGATCAGGGCGGTCGCTCCCAAAGGAGCGTCTCAGGCTCCGTTAAAGTAATAGAAAAAAGTACAAAAGAAAAAAAAACAATGTTGTTCCATACACACACACACACACGCGCACTTTAAATCCGATGAGGAGGAAGGGAGAAAGCGAGGGCTTGTCTTCGGTCCAGTGTCCAGTCAGACCTGCCCTGTCTGGGTTCTGACTGTTTTTAAAGCCAAGCCGGCCCAGCTGGCTGAACTCCCGCGAACGCCTTTCCCATCTTGGGAGGTGACGCTTCGCCGCCTCTCCCACTTCCGCTTCCAGCCGTTGAGGCGGCTGGACTGCCCGGTCGTTTCCGACCAAGTTCGCGGTGTTTTCAACGAGTCGCAAAACTTCACTAAGGTCTCTTCCCAGCGTATGGCTGGGTTGCAGGTGCAGAAGACGTGCTCTAAATCGTCGTCCTCGAGGCCACACAGTTTGCATGTGTGGCCTCGAGGCCACACATGCAAACACAGACTCCTCTTCTGTGTCAGCCTCGAAGAGAAGGGAACTTGCTCTGTCTCCCCGGTACTGGTGGTAGGGAGCCGGTGCGTTCTTGTGCTGTCTATATCTGGCGAGTGACTGCTTCTTGCTCATAGCATCTTGCCTGAGAAGCGTTCCTTCTGCCATGATCTCTGATCTGGTCGCGCTGGCCCACTGTTTCTCACTAGTGGTACGGTGTCGCTTTGTGTCCGCACTGAAATTTGAAGCTAGTGCCGCAATTTTTCTGATGCACCCCGTCCTGATTCCCCGATATCTAATATGCTGGTACATTCGGCCCAGCTAGTACCTCTTGGATTTTGCCTCCCTGTCTTCGTGGGTCGACCACCCCATCTCGCCTGTTATTGATGGATTAGCAGAACTGGAATCGGCCCCCAGGTGCCACCTTCCGATTTCGGTTTGGTGTCGATCGAAAAGTTTACAATACGTTGGACCGATAACTATCGCGCCGTTTGCACATACGACGCCTGGAACTGCCATGGTTTTCCATAGGGCTCTCCCCACTGCATATTTATTGTGCGAATGTCTTGCTAGGAGCCACACAGTTCTCTTTACTTTTATTGGATTTCGCTACCACAGCTTCTTCAGGTTTGGCCAGATAGTCGTGCGTGTTTTATATTTTGACTCCCAGCTCTGTGTATTCGGTTGTTTCTTCTAATCTTTGTTCTCCAATGTGGAAGCTCGTCTTGTGTGCTGTGTTGAATGCTACCCACTGATTCTTGCTCATGTCGAACTTGAAGCCGTCTCTGTGAGCCACCTGAGCACACACGTCCAGCAGGTGCTGCATATCCCATTCGGACTCGGCGAGCAGCACAAGGTCGTCTGCAAAGGCGAGGAACAATGTCTTGATGCATTCATGATGTCCCTCCTTGGGGACGGCGGTGAGGCGGAACCCGAGACCCTTCTTCTCTAGCTCAGCGACGAATTCATTCATGTAGACGTTGAAGAGGGTGGAAGACAGCCGGCATCCTTTTCTCAGTTCAGTCTCTATCTTAACTGCCTCAGGTTTTTATGAACCTAAATTGTATAATTCAGTGCAATTGCTGTATAGATTTTCTAGTAGTTTGATGGCTTCAAATTCTAGCACGAGTCGGGATAGTTTAATCAAGCGTGTGTCAATGAGGACCGCATCATGTGCTTTCTTAAGGCTAGGTGGGGCTGTGCATTTCGCATATCGTCTATTCACACTTCAACGTGACTCGTCTGGCAACATCGCAGCACTGTGACGCACTCGGTACTATTTAAACAGCTGTCTTCGCTACGCCACTTGGGGCATGACACCGGGTCCGGAACGATGGTCATACGCGTACCTCTGATACAGGTAGGCTTACATTCACATACATGAAGAGTGGTTGTTTGGGCGAGTTGGTTTGACATCTTATACTATCTTGTGCGCAACAAAGACTAGGAGAAAAGCAGAGAAGAGGACACAACAAGGCGCAACTTTCAACTGAATTTTATTGAAAACGTGTTCCGGTATATATAGTCTCAACCATCGTTACAATGACAACAAAAAGACAAAAGTAAAGGAAAAACACCATGACCGAGCATAACTGGGAAACAACACTATCTCGTTCTCAGGAAAAACAATTCCTTCTCCGATAATGCAATCGACGGCATAGCAACACACGTGTCTCCTAAATAATCAATGTGCTCGGCTTCTATGATTTCGCGTGTCATGGTGTTTTTCCTTTACTTTTGTCTTTTTGTTGTCATTGTAACGATGGTTGAGACTATATATACCGGAAAACGTTTTCAATAAAATTCAGTTGCAAGTTGCGCCTTGTTGTGTCCTCTTCTCTGCTTTTGTCCTCGTCTTTGTTGCGCACAAGATTGTATAAGAGTTCACATACATGTTTCAAAAGTGATGACCTGTTCTTTATCAAGGTTTCGTGCCCGACCCATTTGCGTTTTTTGTGCCATAGGCTTCGTACCTATGTCTGTTCCTTGTACATGCGCCTCCTGCTTCTCGTTAGCGGTGATACTGAATGCAATCCGGGTCCAGTGACTAAGGAACAGGCGGAACAGTTGGCTTCCGTTTTCGCTATTGCCCAGCAGCGGCAAATAGGGCAAAGGAACGTAATCGAAGAATTAAAGACGCTCATAAAAGATTTGCAAAGTACAAATAAATCGGTTACAGTTATTGAAACGCAAGCGTCCGCTAGCGCTTCAACTATAAAAGATTTGCGTGGAGAGATTGTGACATCTGGGACAGAGTTATCTGGGGTGACGGGGCGTCTTTCTGTTCTTGAGGCTCGTTGCGAAGATGCCGAAAATAGACAAAGGTGTAACAACTTGATTATTCATGGCTTACCTGATACAGATAATGAAACGTGGGCGATCACCGAACAAGTGGTCCTAAAAATGTGTTCAGAGAAGCTTGGTCTTAGTTTAGGTCAAAGCTGGATTGAACGTGCCCACAGATTGGGTCGTTTTGGTCCGAACAAAAGCCGCCCAGTAATAGTAAAAATGTTGTCTACTAAGCACAACGATTTGATTCTTAACAATGGCCGCAAGCTAAAAGGTACGGCATACTCTGTAAATGAGGATTTTTCCCCAGCAGTGCGTGAAGCGCGACGAGTTTTGCTCACCTTTGTGAAAGCTCAAAGTGAAAGATTTAAGCTTCGTTATAATAAACTTTCCATAGGTAATAACGCTTTCGTTTATGATCTTGTGAGCAAAACTGTTGTGCTTGAGATTGAATAACTATGCGTAGCACCTTCACGTATCTCTGAAAAACCCATTCCTGTTCTATTTACTAACATAAGAAGCCTCATGCACAAGCGCGATGAATTACAAAGTTTTATTGATTCCACCAGTGCTGATATGATTGTTATCACGGAAACATGGCTACATGATTCTATTGATGACAGAGAACTTTTTGACTGCGTTCCATCTTTTAACATTTATCGTTGCGATAGGATTGGTCGGCGCGGAGGAGGCGTTTTGATAGGAATCAGAAAGACCATCACATCTGCTTTAGTTAACATAGCCACTAACCTCGAATTGCTTTTTATATGTATAAATACCAAAGAGTCGAGCCATCTTGTCGGAGTGTGCTACCGCCCGCCGAATTGCGATGTCTCTTTTGTTGATGCGCTGCATGATGCGCTTGCCGGGCTCGTTGCCAATTATCCCAATGCATCCATCACACTTTTCGGTGACTTTAATTTTCCTACCATTGACTGGACTAATCCTCCTCTGCTACAAAGATCAGAACCGGGACGGTCTCTTGAGTTGTGCCTTGAATTTAATCTTACCCAACTAATTAAAAGTCCTACCAGAATTACCACGGATTGTTGCGCTATTTTAGACCTTCTTTTGACTACCCTCCCAGACGTGTTTTCAGATATATTATGCCTCGGTGGCCTAAGCGACCATAAGCTTGTTCGCCTCCATGCCATGTTCCCAGTGCCTACTAATGTCACTTTACGAAAAGTTATCAGAAATTACGCAAAGGGTAACTATGATGCAATTAATGCTAATCTGACAGTGTTCTTTCAAGATTTTCTTTTCGATTTTTCTTCTCGTACTGTGGAACACAACTGGCTACTGTTTAAAAATACAATGCTTGACCTAGTTGAAAAATTTGTTCCCGTCATCAGTATAAAAACAAATCATCCTGCGCCCTGTTTTAACCGGGACCTAAAGCTAATACTAAATAAAAAAAAAAGCGTCGCTTCAGGAAAGCCAAGCGAAGCCGCTCCGATTCTGACTGGGCGAGTTATTTGGAGTGCCATCGTTTGTACAAGGGGAAGAGTCGGAAAGCCCGTAGAAAATATTTTACTCAAGATTTGCCGTCACTTCTCTTGAATAACCCAAGAAAATTTTGGAAGGTGGTTTATCCAAAAGCTAATGCCGCACTTCACTTAACTGATAACGGAAACATTGTATCTGAGGAAGGGTGTGCTTCGCTGTTGGATATGACTTTTGGTGCCGTGTTTACTCAGGAACCACTGGGGGCAATCCCTTCCTTTACTTCGTATTTAAGCGATAACATGCCCAACGTAAACATTACACCGGACGGTGTTCTTAACCTTATTAACAGCTCTAAACTTTCTACATCCGCTGGTGAAGACGGCATTAGCTCGAAATTACTGAAGTGTACTAGGGACATTAGCTGTGTCTTACTATCCGAAATATGTTCCCAGTCATTGCTTGAGGGTAGGCTGCCCAATGATTGGAAAATCGGGCGGGTCGTTCCTGTCTTCAAAGGTGGTGATAAATTGTCTGCTAATGACTACGGGCCAACATCTGTAACCAGTGTTTCATGTAAATTACTTGAACATATAATCTATACTAACCATTTACTTTCACCTCATCAACATGGTTTTAGAAAAGGACTGTCTTGTGAGACACAGTTAGCTGGTTTCTTACACCATATTCACACTAATTTGGACAGCAATGAGGTTACTGATGCTATTTTTCTCGACTTTTTTAAGGCATTTGATCGCGTTCCACATCAGCGTTTGCTCTTGAAATTATCTGCACTAAATATAGACCCGCATGTATTTTAATGGATTAAATACTTTTTTACATAACACAACCCAGTACACTATCGGTAACAACCATCATTCAGATCCTGTTCCCATCACCTCCGGTATTCCACAGGGTAGTGTGCTGGGCCAGCTTCTTTTTTCTGTCTGCATTAACGATTTGCCTAACTCCTTAACCTCACAAATTCGTCTTTTCGCTGATGACTGCGTTACTTATCGTCGGATCAGTAACCCATCAGATTCTACTGCCCTTCAAGACGACTTACTAAATATCAGCTCATGGTGTACTAACTGGCTCATGCTTTTAAACTCTTCTAAATGCAAGCACGTTCGTTTCATTCGTCCTAATAATTTTTGTTCGTACCCCAGCCAATATCACATTCAAAATACCCCGTTGGAATTAGTCCAATCTTACAAATACCTAGGAGCTCACCTAACCTCGGATCTATCATGAAACATGCATATTAATTACATTCTTTCAAAAGCTAACCGTAGTCTCGGTTATTTAAAACGCAACCTTAATTCTGCCCCATCTTCTCTTAAACGACTAACATACGTCACGCTTGTTCGACCGATCCTGGAATACGCTTGCAGCATTTGGAACCCTCATTATCATTACTTAGCTGCCTCACTGGAAGCACTTCAAAACCGAGCCGTTCGTTTCCTTTGTTCTGATTACTCAGGTCATGCTAGTGTAACTAACCTTAAAACTCGTGCTGACCTTGATTCACTTAAGATACTGACATGGAAACAGCGCACCCTCAAAACAAGCACTCTAAGCTTTCATGCACACAAAAGAAAGAACCATTTACACAGCGCTGATTGACAACTCTATGTTATATTTACAATTTTTGTTTTCGTCTTGCTGTTTCCATGTCAGTCACGAACAACCAACTCGCCCGAACCTCCGTTTTAACGCGTAAGATACGCCGCAGGGTATCAAAGCTTTGTCTTCTGCATAAAATATACTACTCACGATCACCTCACTCATCACTTCTCTCTCAACCGTTTTATGTTTCAGCCCGCATCGAAAACTCTCGTAAGATTAAACTTATTTCTTGTAAGTCATCCTTGTTTTTCTGCTCGTTTTTGCCATCCGCCATTGCTGACTGGAACGACTTGCCCGATAACATTGTTTGTCAACGTGATCAAGTTCTTTTTCGACAAGACTTGACTACTTTTTGGGACCCTTGCGTCATCTCTACTTAAGTGTGGTTGATTTTGTTGTTTTTGTGCTCTATACTTTTGATTTATTCTGCTTTGTAACCCCCCCCCCCCCCCCCTTACATGATGCCCCTTGAGGGCGCGTAAGTATTTAAATAAATAAATAAATATTATCCGAGCTCGCAATTGTTCCAGCACACACCCTCAGCTTCTGTTAGACACGACAGATGTGCCAGCGTTCGACGTAAACTCGGCGTAGCTTGTAGCGAAAACGAATGCTGCCTCAACCGTCGGCGACGTGTCGGATTGGATCACAAGCATCGTGCCCAAAACTGACGACCACCAATGTTGCTTAAAAGGATACTGAACCAAACATTTCACTGTCCCTATTAAGGGGCGCACGATCTTTCCACGGGCCACCAGCCGCCGGTATCCGCGAGCCCACGCAACGAAATCGACATCGTAATCCTCCATTTTAGATGATAGTGAAACGTATGGTATCCAGGCAAAAGGAAAATAAAGATCGGCTTTTCATCCCAACAGGTGAAAGCTACGTGCTTGTTAGACCAATTAATCGCTTACCTTTTACACCAGACCTCACCGTGGAGATGAAACGCCTGTCTTTATACTCTTTTTCAATGGAGCCCATACGTTTCACTGGGGGACTATGACGTCAAGGGGGGCTGTGACGTCCACGGGGGACTATGACGTCAATTTCGTTGCGTCTACTCTCGCACACCGGCTGCTGCTGGCTCGTGGAGAGATCGTACGGCACTTATTATGGAGACTGTAATGTTTGGTTCACCATCCCTTTAATGGACTTTTGAAAACGGTCCATGCGGTCATAAATACAATATGCAATGTTGTGTGTTTATATTTGCTCATAAAAAAACGTACACTCCTACAATAAATCTTTAAGCAAATAAAAGATGTTGTATAGACGCTTTGCAGCGGCTGTGCATCGGCACCGCCATAACCGACCTGCAGCTTTTGTTTCCTCTTATTTTGATCACTTCGCTCCGTTATTACCACAACAAGACAGGTTATTGCCATTTGCCATCCGACTGTGCTCTTCTCCTTATCATTGGCCTTTGTGGAGGCTTGTCGAAACCCGCTTCAGTGGCTTGGTATCTCGTTAAGACAAGGTAAGGTCACAAATGGCGGCTGTACTCGTGCGCGTGTGTAAAACGTCTATATGAAAAAATCAGTCCCAAATTGGCTGGATATTCAAAACCTTCCATCATTTAAATGTTGGTAACATATTTTATTTTTAAAATGTCATATTGAATTTGTAGTCAATAAAACGAACGAACTTCTAGCTTTCCGGTGAGGTCATGGTCATTATCATACCTTAAAGTTTTTCAAACTATTTTAAATAACATCAAACAGACACTTTAACTCTTTTTTTAAATCATTGAACAATAGTAATTTTATTTCAATTCAGTAAGCATAAGAAATGTTTTTGAGAGTTTTACAGAAGAGCCCAGTGAAGTATTTTGAGAAGTGACAAAATAGTGAGTGGTTAAGCATCGAAGACACGTGTGCCCCGCCCCTTCAATGATTCTTGGCGAAGTTGGGCACTTTTTCAATGTGATCAATTTAAGATATTCTAACGACCGCAACGAAAGCTGCCGTTTCGTCAGTTTTCGCCTCGGTCGATGGTTAATACCTCGAAAATAAGATAATCCGCCAAGCTTGCTGTTTGCGCTGTCTTTCATTTCAAGAACACTCCTAAAACATATATATTTTTGTCAAAATCAAGAAATATATCTCAAAAATTTGTTTGAACTGAGATTAAAACGCCTATATAGTATATATAAATGGGCCCCTGAAGTTTTTTGGTTCATGTAGTTACTATACTACTTCAACTTCAAACACACGCACACGCAACCTAAAACTTACCTCATTCTTCGTCTGATAAGCCTTTGGTTCGAATGCATTGACGTCATCCATGTGCTTGATCCAAAGATGACTCTGAAAAATTATCAATTTTAACTTAACGCGATCCACTCTAACACAGCTCTCGCGCTGTCTACCTGGACAGTGAAGGTAATGATTATTAATATTGCGCATATGATCTCGCTTAGATGCTCAACAATATATCAACAGTAATATCCGGATTCGCAGCAGAGAAGCAAAGCTGAGAGCTTACTTCGCTAACGTGCAATAGTCATGTTGCTTTCTTGTTTCTTTTTTTTTTCAGTTGGCCGGTCGTAGGTGGTGGTACCTGAACACGTCCTTGGTGACTTCACTGATGTCACACGGCCGAGAGAGTGACAATGTGATACTCCGTTACTCCTTTCCACTTTTCCCACGCTTCCTCCTCTTCCTCCTTCTACCGTGTCCACCGCTGCCTGTTTCCTCCTCCCCCATGGTGAGGAGGATCTTCTGCCTTGCAGAATCTCGAGTCTGGCCGTCGGCCAGACTCGAGATTCTGCTTCATTGTGAGCCTGCTTCATTGTGAGCTTCATTGTGAGCCTGGCTTACGGCGCTGTTTTTGCGCAATTTTTGAAATCGGCTGAAAAATGCGAACACTGATCGTATATCTAAGAAAATAATTAACGTGTCACAAATTATTTAACTTGATCTGGCCTCTAATAATAATTGCCATCAATACTGCGATTGCGGAAGTACCCATAAAAGCAAAACTTAAAATGCTCATCAGCGTGTTTGAGTTAATTAGCGTTCCGATCATGATGACTGCCTTCGCCCATAATGTCCGCAAAGCCCCATACACACAAATTGAAGACCGCATCCACATACCTAGCTGTGACCCTTTTTGTAAAATTATTTTTCATAAAAAAAACGAAAGAAGTCTCCCTGTATACCTGAAGAAGGCGTGAATCCGCGCTACTTCCATTTTACATAACTATCCGGCCTGTCAATACCGCGGATATGTTTCTATTCATATGCCCCCTTTCCAAATAACTTAGAAATCTAATAAAACAAGATACAAAAAGAACTATTCATGTGCTAAATTTCTTAAACAAATGCTTTCAAAACAAGAACTTCGACAGTTGTTTTGTTTCAGATATATTGAAAATAATCGAATTTTCGTATTACTTATCAGAGATGCATTGTATTATCTCTCAATTAAAATTAGCTATTGAGAAAACGAGAAATGGAGGTAACACCCAAATATTCAAACTTTTCCCTGCGCTCCCTATTCTGTGATGCAACGAACTGCATAACTTGCAAGTCGACAAGACAGTTCAAAAATGTTTTTTACGCACTTTTTTCTTTTGCTTACGCGAGCTTTACCAGCATTCATTTCATAGAATCCAAATTGTTGTGAGTCGTCGAAGTCAAGCTGTAATGCCCCCCCCCCCCCCCCCCGCTTCCGTATTACCGCACATTACATCATCTGACATTACATTTTCAGTGTTGCTAGTAAATTTTAGCTTCTCAGACCAAATTTGACACCTCGATAACTTCAAGGAAGAAAATAGTATTGTGACTTTAATTTAGGTTAGTTTAGGTTAATAGTTCAGACGTGTTTATTAACGTGTTGAACAAATTTTGAGTCAAATCAGTGAATATACAAATTTAAGCTTTAATAAATAAAAAAAAAACTTTAGCCGAACACCGATCTTGTGGTATCTGTTGTTGTGATTTAGTGTAATTATTTTGCTGAAGATTCAGTATCTTGTGACAAATATTCCAAACACACAAGTTTCAGTCTACGTACCTCAATCCATTCCAGCCTCATTTCCACATCGCAAAAAGGGCAAAGCACCCGCAGGTGTTTTGCCTCATAGTTGATAGAGCGCGGAACATCAAGAAGCTGAAAATATATTTGTTTTTGTTTTTATTACAGTCAAACCTTAGTCAGGAATTTTCTTATATTGGGTAAATTAGAAATAAAAAATAAATATGTTTATTCTTTAACGCACGAAAACTGTAGAATGAGTAGCAAAACAAGATAACAGACAACAAGGAAAAAAACATATCCAATGCATATTACGCCTAGAAAATACAATCTATACAAAGCATTTTTTACTGTTTTGTTTTTGAAGAGCATGAGAAAGCTACAAAGGTATGGTTTTTGCAAATAAGTTATACGGCCGGAGGAACACTATGTGTTCGGCTAATCTTTTCAATAAGTCGGAAAATTTATTAAAATTCGTTAATGAACTTTTAGTTAGTGAAAATAGACATATGCTACCATAGAAACTTACTGAGCGTCATCAAAAACCACTAAATCAACTCTTTTTGGAATGACTTGAAGCTCGTGGAAAAGTCGGGGGAGCACCAAAGTTACCTGCTGCACGAGTCGTAACTTTAGTGTGCCCACAACTTCAAGTCGAGCTATAAAGAGTTGATGTAGTGGCTTCCGAAGATACTCAGCAGGTTTCTAATTGAAACCATATGTTTGATTTAACTAACTGAAACGTTAATTAAAAAATTGAATTGATTAGCCGAATTATCGCAGAGATGATCCACGCCGATAATGTCCCCCTGGCGTATAATTCATTTGCAAAAACCATATCTTCGTAGCTTTCTCAATCTCTTTTTAAAGAATCCGTAAAGAAGAAAAGCAGCTGTACATAATACCGCTGTACCAAAGGCAAAAGGCTCAGAGCAGGTAACATATTAACTTATCGCAAATAGCTGAACAAATAAGATACACTGATGCTTCAAAACATGGCTAAATCCAGTTTGCCGGCCGTTTTATTTGCCAAGACGTGCACTCCCTAATATTTTTTATGAAGAAGTTGAAACCTGAAATATGACTCTTGCGATGTATGCTATGTTGTGACCAATTGAATTCACCTATTCGTATAGCCAGGTGTTAGAACATTACCCCGCATGAAATTTTACATCTCTTAGTTGTTTCCTCCAATCACAAAGGACGGCGCTCGCCTCAATCATCGAACAGAAAGTTCCTAGCAAGTGCAACTTACAAATTCCACAGCGGATATATTCGGGAAGAAGAGTTAAAGGAGTGGTGAAGCGATTTTTGAACCTTGGCCAATTTACTGCAGAAATTAATCTGCGTCACCTATGAAACGAAGAATAGAAAACCGCATTTTCTTACGCGCGCTAGTTTTTATTTAAAAATAATGAAACAAATCCAAGGTCAAAGTGCCTCTCAACTTTCACGTTGTCTTTCGAGTGACGTACACTCTGGGACCACCTGGCTTCCCGTTGGGTTCTTTCTTCAGAGACCCCACCCGCTTCCTCAGCGATTGTCGACTTTTCAAGAATTAGCATCGTCGAAGGTCGCGACGAGCGATCGACAGAAATGACGGTTCGCACCGGGGCTAACGGCGCGTGTAGCCGCGGAGGGGGACAGGTAATGTTGACTTCCGCGTCTCCCCCAAAGACGTGTCGGCCTAGCTCCCTAACCGCCACACGCGGCGGCCAATTGGCAAATATATTTTTATGTTCTTTTGCGATTACGTAGCGGAATGGCAATTTCTCGGGGCAATGTGACGCGGTTTTTGTCATTTGTGCCTAGATAAACAATACAAAATATGCGAACTGCAAATTATTTCAGCATTAAAATCGTTGCACTGATATTTCAGATGCATTATGTGAGGTTCTAATTTACGCCTAAAGTTGTTCTTATATAGGGTGGTTCAAGTCACCAGGCTCAATCTAAAATGGACCGTAAAAATCGACGCCTGCACGTAGCCATTCAAACCTTTTGACAAAGGTGGAGTTCACAGGTAGGTTTTTTTTTTGTAAAATTACAAAGCGTAGCACTGTTTCTGTAAAAAATAAAGCCAAGAAACTTGCCAGGGTCTACGGCGGGCAGCAACGAAGACCACAGGGGTCCAGTAGCGTGGTGTGTTTGGCGTTCGTAGCGATAGATGGCGCTACCTTCTAATCACGACGGCTAATCACCGTGGTTTATTAAAATGAATATGATATTTTTTTTAAATGTACCTTCGGTTAAAAAATGAATGCAAACAATAAAAGCAAAACTTAAAGTAAAAAAAAACGCGTCTGCATAACGGCGGCGCTTTTGCTGCCAACGAATTTCGTCTGCGTGTCGTCTGCTATCTTTCGCTGGTCGGCTGCGCCTTCAGACGCTGCTCCCGACGCCGTCTATCAATACGAACGGAAAACAGCCCGCTACTGGACTTGGTCGTCTGGGTCACCGCCCGGCGTAGACTCTGGCAAGTTTTTTGACCCAACTTTTTACTAAAAGAGAACTACGCTCTGTAATTTTACAAGAAAAACCGACCTGTGAAATACACCTTTGACGAAAAGTTTAGATGGCTACGTGCAGGCGTCTATTTTTACGGTCCATTTTTGAGCGAGCCTGGTGACTTGAGCCACCCTATATATACACACTTATTTTTCTGTCTTTGTCGGAATATGATTAGTTTATTCATATGTTTATTCAGGTTAGCCTGCTGCTCAAAAAGTGCATTATCGTGAAGAGAGTGGTAAATGTACATTCTGGCAGAAGAAAATAAGAGGTATATTTGTACTAGCTCGTTTTTCAAACTGATGCAGTTGCATTGTTACTAAAAATGTTTATCTTAACAAAATTTTAGAAATAAATTCAGATGTCTTTATATACCCCGAAGGTTCGTTTGTATCGGTACATTTCATTCAGAAAATAATTGTTTATTTTTATATAATGGGGAGGAGACAAATGCATTGAAGAGAGAAACATCATCCCAATGTACACATTTAGAAACAATATCGCACAATATTTTATAAGTAAAAAAATGAAATTCTTGGCATTGGCTGTCTTTCTTCCACGAAATATCAAATAACTATGCTTACTTCTTTAGGGCTTGTGTGAACATCACATTTGTTGCAGTAATAACCTTGGCAATAATATTTGCATCCCAGGCAGAGTTGATGCTTCAAGCAACGAAGATAATATACTTCCTTTGGAATGCATTTGCAATGATCACATTCAGCCTTGTCTAGTACGTCACATGGAAACCTCAGGAAGCGGCCCTCAAGCCCCCAGAATCCTTTCACTTCACAAAATTCATCATGACGCCTGAAAGAAAAAGGAAGGTATTTAGCATTCTTAAAGATAATCACAAAACACATTTAAACAAATGTGATGTCTGGGTTGTGTGGCATTAAGGGCTATTTGAGTAACAGTAGTCTTTAATACAAAGACGTTTCGGAAATAGTAATATTTCAGTCACCGATATATTCGTTCCTTTGAATGTCATAAAAAGCGAGCAACAAACCGGAGGGAGTCAGAGAAACGATTTCACTTTACTTTCCTCGCCGACCCCACATTAGAGGTGGTGTGACATGCGCAAAAATAATCCTACAGTTTTCGCTTTGCCTTTCAAGAATGTAGTCCTTACGTTTAATTCTTACGAGCAGGAAGCTTGTCCAACCTTCGAACGTCGTATTCGCCATTTAAATGTAGTGTAATTGTGTCATAAATAGGGTTCCGTGTTTTCGGAGTTTATTTTTCGTCGAATTCGGAGGGTGTTTTTTCGGAGTTTATTTTTTACAGGGAATTTGAAGTTTTTGGGAGTTTATTTTTGTTTGATTCGCAATTCTCCAAAATTCGGAGTTTAATTACGCAGTGTTTTCTGTTAAAACAAAATAAAAAAATTAATATTATCCGCATGTAAACGTATGCCAGATAAAAAAAGTCCAACGCGCTTGTATCAATTAATATATCTTAGGCTGGATTTGGCGTTGGTGTTATTTCCATTGGCAATACTAATTTTCCCACGACAAAAGTTGCACACAAGTTTTGCTTCGATAAACATTGATACCTTAAAGTCAGTAAACTCCTGGAGGAACTGGCTGGGAAGCCGTGTTCATCCCATCCTATCCCATCAATCTACCCCGCGGCTGCACGACGTGTAGTGGCTAAAGACCAACCTACAAAATAATTCACCGTGTACTCCTTGCCACCCTTCCTCTTTTCTCCTCTTTCCTTAATACCTGGACGAAGAGGGAACTTCTTTTATAGCTGTATCTTAAGGCTGGTTAAGCCGAAAGCTTATCCAGCTTAAATATGCAGCAACAAAAAGTCTTTAGAATTGCTCTTAAGAAGAAAAGTGCTGCCTCTAAAAAGACATCGACATGCCCAAGGTGTAAGAAAGCACAAGGAAGTAACAATCTAGAAACTGACGATTCCGCGTCTAGAACGAGAAATATGACGAAAACACACTCGCAAAAATAAAGAGAATGTTGTCTGCTATAACGGCACTACACGCAAAAGTTGACACGGTGATGGAAATGAAGAACACTGTTGACGGAATCGAACGCTCGGTTTAGCTTTTGTCTGACCAGTACGATGTCTTGCTTACCCAAGTACAACAGCAAAACAAAGAAATATTTGAACTGAAGAAGAGTGTCGAAAATGTGGAATCAGGTGGACATACCGAAGTACAGTCGGGAGCAAAAGTTTGCGGGGCACAGGAGCCCGTGTCGAAATGCATCGCCGCGCCGCCCGACGGCGTGCAGCCGTGTTAAAAAGCCGCGGTTTGCGCATGCACGCCCTTCGTGCATGCCCCCGCCCACCCCCACCACCTTCTCTCCCCCCCGCAGTGCGGGTCACTCGTCAAATTACATTTCGCGTCAAACTCAGCCGCGTGCTAAACAACATTTTTTTTTTTTATTTCTTGCTATTTACGCTTTTCAGCGGCGTGTTATGACCATTTGCACTGAAAACAGCCATCTTTCCGAAGTTCGACAGCAATGATTCCAAGCTGTCTATTGGCCGGTGATAGGTAATAAAACGTTTATTAACCAACTCATCTTATAATTGCTCTGTATTCTGCGAAAATGCCGCCTCAGCCGCCACAAAGCCCGGTGACGAGGGGGCTGAAGCAAACAGCAGCATGACAGCCAGCGAAGCGCTAACTTGCGCCCCTGGCGCCGACTCCTGTTATCAGGAGTGCGTCAGAAAGGAACGAGCAAAAGAGACAGGATTGCGAGCAAAGGCGCGCACGCGCAAAGCGCGGTTAGCGCGGCTCCTTAATGCGGCGGCGCGCCGTCGGATGGCGCGGCGATGCATTTCGGCACGCGCTACCGTGGCCTGCTAACTTTTGCTCCCTATTGTACAACAACTCAGGCGTGAACTAAACGATCTACAACAGTACAGTAGACGACAAAACATCCAGGTACACGGTCTGGCGCCCTGCGAAAATGAGTACTTGCTGAATAAGTTAAATATACTCTCTGCACATCTCCAACTATTAAACCTGACCGAGCAAAATCTTGAAGCAGCACACAGACTCTCTCTTAAGTCTGACGATGTCAGTTATCTTAGTATGGTGTACATACCGAGTAACCAGAAACAAGTTGCTGCAAAATCCACAGTACTCATCTACGAGAATCTGACACCAAAAAAAAAAAAATTACATTTGAAGTTTAAGCACTAAAACGGTCGAAAAAAGGCAATCAATTGGCATGGCACAAAGAACGCAAAATGTTCGTGAGAATAGCGGCCGGTGAACGTCTTATTAGGATAGAACGCGAAGACCTGGAAGTGATAAGATAGACCAGCGCTGCACTCCAAGCTTTTTCCATCTTTATTTCTCTTTATTTTTAATAGAAAGTCCTACGGAACACGGATATTATACTAAAACTTCATTCAAAAATCTTGTTCAAGAAAACATTTCACGCAGCCACAGTATGTTATCTTCAATTTAAATACAAGAAGTATTGGAAACAAATGTGACGACATTGAAGAATTCCTTGACTGCCAAGACCACCGCTTCGATATTTTACCATTCACTGAAACGTGGCTTACCTTCGATTATCATATGCCTGAATGTAATGGTTAGAACCATTTCAGCATATTTCGGAGCGAAAAAAAAGGTGGGGGAGTATCTCTTTACTATAAAAGTAACCTGGTATTCAGTTTCATTAGCGAATATATTGTGTCTGTTCGAATGTTGAGTGCCTTCTTGTGAAGTGTCGTAATTACATTATAGCTATCGTATACCGACCGCCCTCTTGGTCCCCTATTGTATTTCTTAGATTCCTGGAAGCTATTGTTCAGTTTTCTTTTGATAGTAAATTACCTGTTATACTTGGTGATTTTAATATCAATCTGATGCTATCTGACTCATGGCAGTTGAATTTTCTATATCTTGTGCAATCAAATGATTTTGAAAATATTACAGATCGGCCTACTTCCGTTACGTCTGATACTGAGACTTTAAATGATTTGTGTATAATCAATGTAATGACTAACAACATTGTATACGGTGTAATAATAGTTGATTAATTGATCAATTACCCCTGTTTTGTTTCATGTGAAAACATTAGCTGCAATAAAACGAATACCAGTAGCCCTTACTATACAGATATAAACGACTATAGTATCGAACGCTTTGTTGCGCTTGTATCAAACAAAAACTGGAAATGCTATCTACAATGAGCCAAGCTCCATTACATCCTCTGATACGATATTGAAGAAAATAAAATATGCCTTTGAAAGAGCATTTTCCTTTAGCAAAGCCAAAAGGCATAAGAGGTCACGGAAACCCTGGATTACGGAATATCTTTTCAAACGAATAAATGAACGAAACGAGCTCTACGATGCATTTATAAGAACTAAAGACATCAATACATTGATTGAATACAAAAAGATACGGAACGAGTTAAACTGCGACATAAAAAAGTCTAGAGCAAACTATTCCAAAAGTAAATTCATCGCAAATCAACATAATCGAAAGAAAGTACAAAAAACAGCAAAAGAATTAATGTCCAACTTGAGTAGCACTATCCCCAGTGTCCTTAGAAGATATGATGTTGATTATTCCTGTAGAACCTTCGCAAATTTGTTTAATTCACATATTTTATATTCAGGCGATCCAACGTCATCCTCGTTCCATGAAAACGCTTTATACGTCAATACGTACGCCCACCAGTATCTATATTTCTATCACCAACCACGAAGACTGAAGTTTTTAACGTGATAAATTCATTAAAACAAACAGTGGCGCATGTGGTGATAATGAATTAAAAGTTAAACCTATAGAAATTAACAATTGCTCATATAATTAGTCTTTCTTTTTCTGCACTCTGGGATAAAATATTACGCACATGGGTATTTCCTCCGAGACTAAAGATCACCCGAGTATCAATGATACACAAAGGTGGACCAATTATTACTTTCAATAACTATACAGACCCATATCCATATTAGCAATATTCTCAAAAGTAAAAGAGACGATAATAAATTCCAGACTGTCCGATCATTTTAGCAAACACAATCTCCTTGCAAAACAGCAATATGGTTTTCAGGAAAGGAAATTTACTGAAGAAGCTTTACTGAATATTAAGCATAAAATTTTTTAAACCAAGCTCTATACATTAAGTTTATTTTTAGATTTCAAAAAAAAAGGAAAAAGGGAAATTCGATCAAGCACCAAATTAATTCTTAAAAAAGCTTTATAGTTATGGTGTAAGAGGTCTTGCACCACGACTCATTCAAAGTAATTGATCAGAACGTGTCCAATACACCACTCTTGGTTGCGAGAAATCGGATACCGGTAACATACATTATGGGGTTCCCGAAAGATCAATCCTCGAACCATATCTATTTCTGATACATTAATAATATTGTTAACGTACCACTACACCTGATAGTCCACTCTATGCAGATGACACAACTGTATTTTTTTCGAGTACGAACATATATCAGCTTGAAACATTAGCGAGCAACTGGGTGGTAGAGCTATGTAGTTGGCGTGCAATGAATTGGAATTAAGCGTTAAAAAGCAAAATAAATACTTAGAGCAAGAAATATAACTATTAATCGAAAACTAAACATTTGATTTACGAACACTGAAATTCGTTACAAAAAAAAAAAAAACCACAAGTTTCAAAGAGTATTCTTTCAAGAAAATATAAATTGGTCTTACCATATTGATCGGATTCGAACCGAAATTTTACGGGCAATCCGAATTATAAGTGGGCTAAAATATATTCTTCCGGTTTGGTTAAAGCGGTAGCTCTAATAAACTCTTGATCATTCTCGTTTAAGCTATTGTAGTTTAGTATGGGGTACATACTAAAGACATGTGTATCTCAGTTACTTCTATTGCAAAAAAGAGCAGTGCGGTCAATTGCCAATGTATCATATCCGGAATACACCCTCCCATATTTCATCAAATGCTCCCCTCTTACAGTAGAATCACACGCACAGAAATTGGCAATTTACATGTTACACAAAATTAAACTATACCCCGAGTTCCTGCAAGAAAATTATATCAACAGGGCATCTACATACACCTTCCGTCACACCAATTATCCACAATCGAGAACACGCACCAACTATGGTAGACAAACGATGTTTAATCAGACGGCACAATCATTAAATAACCACCCTGATATACTGTCCTTGATCAATAGCTCTAACAGAATGCACACATTTAAAACCACCTTAAAAAGGTTCCGTCTAGTTCTAGCATAATCTATGTTGGTATATTGATGTGTTTCTGTTTTATTAGATCACATTTTGTAAATGTCACTGTATTTTTATGTAATGGTGCAATTGTTTCTTGTTCGTTTTTTTACTGTACATTGCTGTTGGACTGTACAGGGGGACGGGCCCTTGTCAGGCGGCTCTAGTCGCCGTTTGCCCCATCCTCCAAGACATTTGCCTGAGTAAAGTATCCCTTAGCGAAAAAAGACGTTTGAAATATACCACATTCTAATTTGAGTGTATTTGCAACACAGTTCATAATTGTAAGTACACAAAAATAGACCGAAAATATACGCTTTTTTTTTTACTTAGTACCAAAATATATTTCTTAAAATCTTTTTTTTAAAATACCTTTATTTAAACTACACTTCAAGTTCCCTTCATGCGTTCTGAAATATGTAAATACTAAATTAGTAGGCGCAAAATACCTTTCACATAGATTTTTTTAAATATTCATTTCATGCAAAATATATTCCAACCCTAATAAAAATGCAGCGATCAAAAATATCTGCAGAATACTCTTAAAATACATGAAAATCGTAAATACTGTTGTGTTATACTCTAAGTATCTTTTGGCTGCAATACTTTGGTAGTTTGGCTTAAACTACCAAAGTAATAAAGAGCTAGCCTATCAGAAGTTCACTTCAAGGAGATGTGGAGTACACTGAAGTGCCTAAATACAACACTTCATTAGTTTGTCAATTGAGTTGTGCAGCATCGCACTAATAAATCAGCCCAGTTTATGTTATTGTTCCCTTTTTTTCTATCAAGAACACACCTGATGAGTTTCTTGTACACCAATCAAAAACGGGGTTCGGGAACTACAACCGCAACACATGCTGATGCTCGAAACCTTCAGCAAGTGCTGTGAGCAGATATGTTTGGTGTGTTGTGTTAGCGGAATGTTAGTTCACTGAATGTGTATACTCACCATTGTATGTGATGCGAGTAGTGACTTTAATATAGTGACGTTAATGGCCATATTAAATAGTCAACTAGTAAAAAAAGCAAAATAACTATTTTAAAGTGAAGAAACTTCCTTGAATCGCTTCGTCCTGAGTGGTGCTATGCAGAGAAGCAACAACATCTCTTCTAGGAGACGTTTTTGTGGATATTGTTTAAGCGACGGCGCCGAATTATTATTAGTTGTATTAGATGTACCAATGAGTTTGAGTAAGAGATATCGTCCACGAACTCCCAAACACTGTTTTCCCTTTGACAGAAAACGCCAGAGAGGAGAATATCGAATACTTGGAACCTTAATAAGTGCCGAGTTGGTCACCGGCTAAATGATTACCTTCAATGTGTAGGCTATATAAGGCTCTAGAGCAGTCAACGGAACTGTGGTTCAGGTGCTCAGTGCGTCATGGTGTTTGTGTTCGTTTCCAATGTGTAGTTCTGGGATGTATTTCGTAGTGCATTCAAGTACCACAGGGACACTGTTTACTAACAAACTAAAACAAATTGTGAGGCCGGTTTCGAGGGGGAAGGAATTATAATTTTGGTATATCTTAAATCTTTTCTTATTAATATTTATGATATATATTGAATACCTTACGCGCGTATTTGGAATGCGGACAAAATAATACAGAATGAATACAAAATGAATATTCATATTCAATATATTTCAAATTCGATTCAGCTACGGCTTCTTTTTGCTAAGGGATATTCAATTTAATTCAATGAACATCGAAACAAATGGAATGCATCGTAGGGTGAAACGGAACGTGCAAATTAACTCTGCTAAGAAGCTGTAATGAATCAACCAATACCATTCACAATCCTGCGCAAAAATACTAAATCGCAGACAGTTGTTCTAGATAAAAGCTTCAACGAAAATCGTGTAGGTAAATGTTCGTAATTATAATAAACGCGCTGTCCAATCCATCTGTCGTAAATAATATATGAATCAGATTTTTCTGCACATGTTCAATGGCTAAACCTTGAGTCAGAGATAATAAATCCCAAACCGCATACGTGAATTCAAGCCTTAAAATAACTAAACTAAAAAGTGGTATTAAGCAATGGGGCTTTCTATAATGATTCGTCAAACGTGATGCGATTCCCAAAACTCACGTTGTACTGCCCACTACAAAAGTAACATCATTTTTTTTTAAGTTAAAGAACGATCAATGAACACGCCAAAAATTTCGAAAGTTAAAGCACAATCAATGAACACGAATGACCATAACATGCGCTTCAGTATGAATAATAAAAAGCGCAAAAGACAAGGACAAGAGGGAGACAGCACAGGACAAGCGCCTGTCCTGTGTTGTCTCCCTCTTGTCCTTGTCTTTTGCGCTTTTAAATTTTCGTATTGTTTAATCAACTAGGCCAACAAATCATTTCGCCTCAGTATGGTTCGTACGCGGAGGATTCTGATGTGCAGATTATCTTTTTTCTAAGGAGCAGTGATCAAATCTTTCTAGACTGTTTTCTCTTACGCCCGTGCAGGACAAAACACTAGCTTCAACAGAAACCCAAACGCACAGATCAAAAATACCGCGTCACGACGGATTCTTCGCGTCGCTTGATTGAATCAGTGGCAAAATTACAAGCGTAGAAACAGTAAAAAAAAAAAAAAAAACTCCCGTTATGTGGTGCTTTCTGAGAGTGTTGATTGGATTCCATAAGCTCGCAGCGTTGGTGCTACTTGGACATAAAGATAAAGCGATGTATTGTGCGACTAGAGACCGTGTCTTTCTAAGTCCGATCGCAGCCGACTTTACGATGTGGCCAGTCAAGAAGCGGCAGAAGTGCTTTCTCACGGCGCTCCTCGTCTACGCGTGTTAAGTATCACCAACGAAACCGATCGGGCACGAGAAGGTGCCTCCATCCCCCACTTCCTTTGTGCCGGACTGGTTCAGTCGGTGATACTTAACTCGCGAAGACGAGTAGCGCCGTGAGAATGCACTTCTGCCGCTTCATGATTGGCCGCATCAGATTTTGGCGTCAGATCCGGTCAGACAAAGTGAAGGAGTCTTGCCGTTTACCTTCAAAAGGCGAAAAGTGATACGCCAAGTTTTCTATTTTTGGGAAGGAAACGACCGAGACATTATAGTCATGGACAGAATTAAAACGCCAGGGCGTTGTGGTTATTTTCGAATGCCCGGCGTCCAGCGCGGGCTCGTTGCCTTCCGCTGTGCTCTGGATGCGCGTGCAGGCTCGAAGCTAACGACACGCCGTAGCGCCACCGAAGGTAAGACGCCCGGACTGGAAGCCGGACAGCTGAAAGACTTGCATGCCGTTCTAGGCCAATCAGTGACGAGGAGTCTACATCCGCGATCCAGGAGCGCTTCACGAAGCTACTCTTCTGGTATCACTTGTCGAGTTGTGTGCGGCGAAAAGGCTGTCCCGGTGATTTTGTTGTTCCCGTGGCTTCAGTCGTTTTTGTTAAAACCAACGTATCGTTTTGAATCATTCTGTGGAACGATTTTAGCGCTTCGTCAGAATCTTTGTTCTACATCGGCTCACCATTAAAAGGTTTAAAAAAACTAAGTTTGAAATACATGCCACCAAATTTTCCAAAAAAAAACTGTCGTTTGCACATTAAGTTGGCAAACAAGATATGTTTTTTTTGTTTAAATAAAAACTGCCGCCCATTTTAATGCAAAATTTAGTGTCGCTAATACATTTAAGAACACGAACGGCCCCAGTTGTCATCCTGAGCTACACCCGAAGTTCGAAAGAAAACGAAAGCCCTACTACAGCCGACGGTTTCGTCGTAGAAAGCTCTGTGGTGATCCGCATTATTTTTGGCGTTTCTACTTTGTATGCTCACACCTCAGTTGGCCTTGAATTCCTAAGTGTTAGAATATATCTCAAAAGCAGTGCGTAACTTAAGGCAGATAAGACTGACTGACGCCTCACAATGACTCACAGTGCAGGCAAAAAAACGGCTAGAATTTTATTTTCCAACAAAATGTTCAATAATTGTTTGTCTTTTTGTACACTTCTGAACTTTCATAAAAAATTCCAAATTTGTCTGACTTCGCAGTTTGATTTTTATTTGTAATATTTAATTCTGTTTATTTTTGGGTTGGCGATAGATTTCTCCACATAAAAGACAAAACATAAATACCTTCGTCACCTGTTCATTTTACGGTTCAATTGAAATTTTGTCAACACCCGAACCCCTTATGTTCAGTCCGATATCTGGAATTTTGTCCGGTAGACTTGTTTCACTACGGTAGGAAAGTCCAAAGACTTTCTTACCAATTATTGCTTTAAGAGCATTATTCTTGAAGCGACTACTGGATATACCACTCCACCAAACGACCTTCACTTCAGAGATAAACTGTAATAACTGCTTTGAAAACCACTCACCGCCACAAACATTCTTGTGAGAATCATATAAAATTAAGTAAACTTTATAGAGGTTGTTTTTTGGTCGGACAGAAATTATTAAAAAAAACTCCGTTTGCTTTTATTTTGTAATATTTTGGTTAAGCTGGTGGCCATGTCAGCTACAACAAAATACGCGAGATTATTTAATTAGCTTTCAATTACCTGGGACGTTTCCAAAAACTTTTCTTTTAATGTCGCTAAAAGAAGTTTCTGGTAGGCACTCCGAGATGAAAAGTGCAATCCTTGTACACGACTTCAAACCGAAACTACTCCTTTAGCCCTCCGCCGGTTCCGCAAGCGAAGCCGGGAGCGATAGCGCCACTCCATGCGCGCTTAGTTTTGGTTTGAAGGTGTGCAGCAGAAGCTTGACACTTCTCGCCTCAAAGTGCCTGCTAAAAACTTGTTTCATTAAAATTTAACTAAATGTTCAGACTCTACTGAGGTAGAATGTAAGTCTCTACAAATACATTATACCTCCGAGGAAAAAAAAAAGAGAGGGCATGGAATGAAAGCATTTTAGTTAATTATCTGACCAACCCTTTTTGCCTGCTGTTTTGTAGCACTCACGGCTGCCACTGGCAACCCAGAGCTAAAGCAGCAATATCCCAAGTTCATTTTCTTAACTTTTCACCCACTGAAAAAATGCCAGCTGTGTTTCCAAAGGTATACATGGGTTGCACAGACGTCACATCGCATACTTTTGACCACCATGAAAGAGGAGAGGGAAGCTGCTTTGTAAGAATTTTGAGTGACGGGTTTATCTTCTATAATCTTCTGGGAGGAGAATAGCGAAGCCTGTGCAAATTTGTGGGGAACAAAAGAGGGTCCTCGTAAGAAGGGAGCTCCTTCTTGCCCTCGTCTCTGGTGGTCATCTGAGCTTTCTTTGAATGAAGTCACGTGCAACTCATGTAGATACAATCGTTGCCTGCCCTCATAGATCAATTAACATATATGTCAAACAAGGGTACTTTGCGCTGCCGCTAATTTTAATTTTCGGCTATGTTCTATTTCCTGCCCGGTATACATGAAACCAGTAACTCGCACTGAACACTAAGCACTAAGTCGGGTATATACTACGTCAGCTCGAAAGCGTAGTGCTCCAGATCGCTTTAACCTGGCAGTTCCTTCAGCCCCCCCCCCCCCTTTAACGCAGTACAAAAATTAACACCCCGTAGGTATATTCTTCAATTATTACATTAAAACCACCATCGTTTACCAAATTCAAGTTTGCATGTTTTACATGGCAAACAAAGTTGTTGGCAGAGGTTGTCTGGCACACACTCTTCAACAACTACCGCCATAAAGTTCGCCGCCAGCCGGTAGCGTATGTATACACTACGTTGCAACAAATATGCAGAAGAAAGACTCCAAGTTTCGCTCAAGATACAGCTGACTTCGCCAAGACAGTGAACAACCGCCACAGTGGGTGCCTTGGGAATCACCTGAAGGCTGGGGATTTAGCGTTCAAGATACAAAAGAGACAGCAGCTTACTCGGCCGGCGGCCTCCCGTCCGCCATCTTGATGTTTGCGATCCGCAACAAAAATCCGACTGGCTCGATCGGTTCGCCAGACGTATCCCGGTTCCTCCTTCAGATAACCGCGGCACTCTCGCAGCAGAGCACAGTCGCCCGGGGCGACGCGATAACCGCAGTCGTTGGTGCTGGCGTCGCCCGACGGTGGATAGATTAAAGCTGAATCAAAAGAGAACGCTTGAAAAGGAGCATGATTCATAATGTTTCTTTCTGTGTGTCTGTCAGCGGGTTAAGAAAAGCGGGGTGGCGAACGAGCGCTTCCCCTAAGCTCGTCATAGACCAGCATTTTATGTCGAAATGTTTTGTTTTTGTTGACATGGCAGATATTAGGTCAACAAAACAAATTTGTGCAACGCTTCGCCCGTGACGTCTTCAATCTATAGCCCTCCCCCATCCCCCCCCCCCCCCCCCCCCCCCCGCCGCGCACTCTTACCCGCTGTTGCGTCAATCAGACGCCTTTTCTTAGCAGACGGAGGCCGTACAGGTCGCCTAATCAGGTTCGTAGTTTCGTACTCTTTCCTCGGGTAAGTTCACTCTCGGAAATGTACAATCGTCCGCCACCTGTATACAAAACCTTGGCACGATACGATAAAAAACCGATTTATTCGATGCCTTCAAAGGGCTAACGATTCCTTCGACTCACCTTGTTTAACTCAACCTCAAAGACATTGGCATCACGTAGTGGAACACGCTGGCTCCTTTAACGCATTATGTTAAGACTGCGGCGATACCTCCGCTGTACGTTAGTAAGCTAAACAAACACCGCTTCCGTTTTGTTTTTTTTCCACATGAAGTCCGATTACAGCTAAGGCTATGATCCGGTGCACCCAATCATGCAGCCCCAAAAGTGCGACTTCACGGCGTCCGTCGTGACTGTTCGCCTGCAATCCCCGGCTCAACCAATCACGCACATCGAAAAGCGCGGGATCACAGTTCATTCACCGTGCGAGATTGGTTCAGCCAGTGATAGGAAAGCGCAAAAAGGCGACGAGCGTCGTGACGTTAGACGTTTGGCACTGCATGATTAGATAGATGGATGAATGGATGGATGTTAATGGCCATACTCTTTGTAGCGGGCGGTAGCTTGCGCCACCTAGCCTAAGTCCAAAACTACATATGTAATGTGAATGGGTACATTGGATCGTAACGTTGCCAGCAGTCGGAGTTAATGTGAAATAAAGTATAGGTTAGAAAGTTCTCTGAACTTACAGTGTGATGTCATCGTACCACGGCCGAGTGCCGGCGCAGATCGGACACGACTAATGCGTCAGCGTTCGGCTGATACTCATGTCATCTGCGCGTTACTGAAAAAAGAGCAACAACAAAATGGTTCTTGGTACTTCCAAATAAAAGAAACCCGTTACCGATTTACGTTAGCTTCAAGGAAAAGGAAGGGCGCTTCGTGTATGAAAAACGTGACGCACGTTCCTTTTGTGTTATTTCGTATCTACAAATCAAACTTCTTACACTTTTGACGTTACGGTATACGTAAGCAATGTCTTAAAAATATATTATGACCATTCCGATTATAGTATAATTACCTTATCCTGTTTTGCGGTTCCACCTGATTGCTGGTAAGAAATAGCCGAAAATAATAAGGTAAAAATGCAAAAAAATTTAAATTACTCGTCGCCTAGAAACACGAAAACATTCTGTCGTTATATAATTATTAAGTTTCGTGAAGATGTAATTAGTAACGTAACACTGTTAAATTTTACAATTAAATTAGTATTTTTTACAATTAAATTAGTAACGCAAGTACCGTTATTTGTTACTGTTTGTAAAACCTAGCGTATAATTTGATACGTCACAAAAAAAGCAAAGTGTTACCGTTATCGCCGTCATTTGTAACACGTTATCCCCAACACTCTCTGGCACACGTTTTTGACTAATTTGTCCACAGCCTCTTGGCGTCTGTCACGGGCCTAATTGCCGAGTTTCCGCGGTCGCAGCGCATTGAGATGTCACTAAGAGCAGAACAGCATGTACTGCTGGCCGTATACAGGATGCGCAGGCCACTTCCGGCCGCCATGACAGGGAGACAGAAACACTTCCTGTTCTCCTATGTTTAACTTGTCTTTGGGTGCGCGACGTCTCTTGGTTCACAAGCGAGCAATTCTGTGAGAATTATAAGCTCTAGGAATGCCTCAGTGTCATGCTTTTTAAGTTGCCGATGTTTGCCTGCACCAACAAAATGCCACAAGTGAAGTTCTTTCGATTCTCTCGATACGAGGGACGCCGCCGACTTCCTGAGTGTTGCTGATCACAGGACGACGATGGCATTGGTAGAATGTGCTAGCCCGCTTAGCTGCGCTGCCGACAGATGGCAGAACACGACAAGCGCGACAATGCGGCGCCTCGGCCGACCCTTCTCTTTACAGCGATGGGCTATTACGATTACGGCACGTACAGTCCCCTGCAATATGAAAGACCCACTGGGAGCGCGTAGCTGAGGCGGTGGCTGGCGGAGGCGCTGCGAGCGCCCCGGGCGATTTAATTCTGCTTCGAAGGGAGGACGCTAAAAAACCGTAAGCAGAAAGTGATTAGCGCGTTGCGCTTTGACCGAGCCCCGAGTAAGCGTCCTCACCTCGAAGCTGAATGGAACTGCCTGGAGCGCTCGCGGTGCCTCCGCCAGCCACAGACTTGGCCACGCGCTCCCAGTGGGTCTTTCGTATTGCAGGGGACTGTATATAAAATGCGATGTGTACAATTATCTGGGAAATAAACCTTGAATACAAAAGTGGGGAAGTCAAAACTCTAGAAAATTGTACATAGAGACTTGCGTCGCGTCAAAGGAAACGTAATAAAAAAGAAAAAAAAAAAGCTTTCCGAAGATTGTCTGGTAAAACAAAGACCCGGCTCGGCGACCCCTGCGGGTGCCCGAGGGGAAACTGCGCGCATCTTCGGTGCCTGGGGGAGGTAGGTGCCTCAAAACGACGCCTTACCGTTCTCAAAGCAGTTGAACGCGTTTAGGGATTTGTAAGATTAAGAACGTTTTCAGGGGTATGGATCAAGCTAGCCGAATAGGTTGCCCTGAAAATGCGCCCACGGAACCTTCTGCAGATTTATCATTTCTTTGAGGAACAAGTGCTCTTTCCTTTCACCCACGGGAAAATGAAGGCATATTGACCCCGTATAAGTAAATTTTAGGAGGTTCGGTAGTTAGCACTCGACGGTGAGACTATTAAAATTCTCGCTACTCACTGCGGGCCATCAAATACAAGCAAATACAATAACCAACTTGATGTAAATTCCCCTCCCCCCGGGGAAGTTCCGCCATTATTGGTTTTTGTTTACATCCGCACACCCTGTATATTGTTGGCTAAAATATCCGTCGAAGACGCGTTGCTGGTGCCATCCGATAACTTCCAGTTAATTGTAAGTTCAAAAAACCTATAAATTGTAAGCACTATATAACTTTTAAGCAATATCAGGGGCTGCACTCGCACCTTCGAATATTTTGGGGAAAAAAAAAAAGCTACGACACATGCTCAGCATACGTTCCGCAGCCAAGCAGACAAATATTGCGGCTAGAAGATGGCGATTATTGGAATGGTCTATAGTTTTTTTTTTTTTTTTTATATCTAAGGCGGATAGCGAGTTTTCAACCCGCTCAAAACTTACCTTACGTAGTTTGCAAGTTGCATTTCACTGTCACGTAAGACGGGTTAGTTATAAACCCACCAGCCGATTTCTTAAATAGACCTTCCTTCCTTCCAGGCTTCCAGAATGCCTATTACAAACACCATCGAGCTTGTTGTTCGCAAGGTGACGTCAAGAAAGGTAACCAAACGAGGGCGCCACAGAAACATCTCGCCGCTAATGCTCCTTAAACGTTTATGCTGAGACCACAGCTAAGGCTAGAAACACAAACTAGCCCAAGCGACTGGCTTTGGGGGACGTGCCTTTCCAGCGCGAGAGCTCGTTCTGCAGAAGAACGTTTCAAAGCCCCGATCTCGCGGGCTAGCTATTTGAGGTGAGAAGCTCGTTAGGGGTGTGTCTGATTTCCACACTGCGGGTAGTTCACGTGCTACCCACGCGGTTATGTTTTAATTTTCATAGTGCATAGAAGCTTGAAATTGCACATGCTTTCACCAGCAGAGGGAATTGAAGTACCCTCACTCTAGGTTGTGAACGAATTCCACCAGGCGGCGATACTCAAACTTCTCGCCGCGAATACTCAGTACACCCTTACGCTGAGACTAGAAGCTCCGCCTTCAACGCGAGCTTTCTCCCTCGCTTAAAGAAGTGTGAACGCGCGGGCACGCGCAACGAAACCACTCCAGAAGCCAGCGAGCTCGCGCTGAAGGCTTCTCAGCTCAAGTGTGAACGGTTCTTTATTCGGGCATTAATGAGCAATCATGTAAACAAGTGCCCCTCACCCGAGCTGAGGAGACAAGGAGCGTTTTCAGATGTTTTGCTTTACAAGATAACACCTTACCTACTTATGTTTTTTTTTTTTTTTCGCTTTTGGCATTCAGTGTTTGACTACCATTGTTTTTAAGTGTTTCTTGAAATGATTTGATCAGTACATTACAATTATGTCTGTGAACCAGTTTGGTTCACAGAAATTTAAGTTTGAAAAGTGTCTTCGTTTATGCCATATTAACATTTCGATAAGACTTCTGTCTACTTTGCTTGAGCACAGTGTCCATCATGCTGAAACCTCAAAGAGGTTTCATGAATGAGTAAATAAATGATGCTTGGGTAGCCGTGGAGGGTGTGGGTGAGTTCCCCGTCATTGTATCTTAGGTGGTATCGCCTGCACCCGTCATAACTGCGTCTGGATGAGTCATCTTCCCAACAAAGACATGAATGTAAACGTAATTTATACCGACGATTTTTGGTCAACAAAAAAAAACATTTCTACAGGGTATCATGGTGTCTATTATCTGTAGTTCCTAAGGCAACCTCTATGGAGTGTTTGAAGTTCTCAAGTCAAATTTTGAACCTACCTGCAGCGCAGACCTGTAGACTTTAACGTCGTCTTCAAAGTTTCGCGATATTGATC
Source organism: Ixodes scapularis (assembly GCF_016920785.2). NCBI lineage: Eukaryota > Metazoa > Arthropoda > Arachnida > Ixodida > Ixodidae > Ixodes > Ixodes scapularis. The sequence continues at coordinate 112,692,365 of NW_024609879.1, read as the reverse complement.
CGCCTCAAGCTGAAATTAGTTTCGTAAGCACCTTTTACACCACGTGTAATGTAAGTCGTTCTTCCGAAATAAAGGTAGCTTAAAAAAGGAAGAAACAATTCAATATTATTCTAGTTAAGTGTAGTTGCCTGTACCTGACAGTTCTCCAGTTCTTGTATTCTTTTTACCAGCTTCGCGTTTTCATTCCTCGCTTCCTCTTGTTTAGACATCTGAAAAAAAAAAACTCGTATTTATGTTTACTCAAGGACGTATATTGTTCGTTCGAAGATACATAAATGTGCTCTTCTGCTGTGGCGACGAGGTTTCCTCGGAGATTGCGGTGACCACGGCTGGCGCCTGAAGCTCCTCGATGTGGCCCACGGTGGTACCCTTCGTTAGGTGCTGCGGCTCCTCTCGAAAGTTTGTCACAAGAACAGTTGTACGTCTTTCTTGGAGATGCGTCACGCCTCTTGCGACACCAATTCCTTTTTCGAGGAGCAGTTGGACGCTGCCTTCCAGAAGAGCTTCACCGTGCATAGCTGCGTCGGTTATAACGGTGACGAAAACACTCGACCGCGGCGGTAGGCTCACATGATCGGTGATAACTCGGATCGCGGTTGACGTCGTGTTGATCTCCACCGGCGGCACGACGGGCTTTCGAAGCGTCAACTGGTTTGCAGCGAGGTCGATGACGGCGTCATACTCGCAGAGAAAGTCCATTCCGAGGATAACGTCCATCGAACAGTCTTGCAGAACGACGAACTTCACAGGGCACGTCTCACCGTGGATCTCGACGCGAGCAGTGCACCTCCCGACAGGTGTGATGAGGTGCCCTCCGGCGGTTCGTATTTGAGGTCCATCCCACGGCGTCGTGACTTTTCGAAGGCGGCGGGAGAGCCTCCCACTCAAGACTGAGTAGTCTGCTTCGGTGTCCACGAGTGCTGATGCGTCGTGGCCGTCGATGACGACGGTTAGGTTGTTGGACACCGTTGCAGAAGCGTCGTTTCGGTCTCTGGTAGCATTCGGGTGGGGGCCCTCCGACCTTCTTGGAGGATCTTGGCGTCGGTCGTCTTCGGCAACTCCACCTTCAGGGATTGCCGCGCCTAGTTTCCCCGTCGTGGAGCGAGGGGCGACAGACTTTCACGTCGGGGTCGGTGCATCAGCGAAGCTGGACGTCGTGGCGAACGCGACCGGAACTCTCGGCGGGACGCAGGCTCGGGGGACTGAGGTCGCCGCAGGTACGCGTCGATCTCCCAAGGGCGTTCACCATACCGGGGTCGCGGGTCGTTTGGGTGGAATCCGCGCAGCCCGAGTCGTCGGTAGGGGCATCGGCGGTACACATGGTCAGCTTCCCCGCAGTGGTAACACAGCGGGCGTCGGTCGGCCGTCCTCCAGACGTCTGTCTTCCTCGGCGCAGGTTGCTCTGGGTGAACGTGCGCCTGATCTTCCTGCCGTCGGGGATACTGGGGCTCGGGAGGCTCACGTTGAGGGGCCGCCACGTACGGGCGCGGGGCTGGTGGCGTTCGTCGGACCATTGCAGCGCAACTAAGAGCGGGCTCCTCCGGTGTTGCTACGGTGACAGGAGTCTCCGGCTGGAAGGCTCGGTGAACCTCCTCTCGCACGACTTCGGTGAGAGAGAGAGAAGACGGGCGATCTGCGGCATGTAGGATCTTACGAACCTCTTCCCGTACGATATCCCGGACGATCTCCCGAAGGTTGTCGACACCACTGGTATTCGGGTCCAGTAGGGAAGCTGCGATGGTTGGAGCAGTAGGCGCGCCGGCCAGTCGCATGGTAGTGGCTTGCTCGGGCCGTCAGTGCGCGCTCGATGTTGGTGGCTTCACTCACAAAAGCATCGACAGTTGTCGGGGGATTGCGAACCAGGCCTCCAAAAATTTCTGCCTTGACCCCTCGCATCAGGATTCAAAGTTTCTTTTCCTCGGCGGCCTCCGGGTTGGCTCGGGCACTTAGACGCAGGACATCCTCAACAAAGCTGGTCAGGCTTTCGTTGGGCCCCTGCACCCTTGTTTGAAGCAGGTCCTCTGCTCGCTGGCGACGATGATGGTTAATGAATGTCCGCTTCAGTTCGGCGACGCAGGACTCCCATGTCGTGAAGGAGGCTTCATGGTTTTCAAACCAGTGATTCGCAGCGCCTTCAAGCGAGAAGTAAAGGTTGTGGAGGTACTGCTCAGTCGTCCATCCGTTGTGGCGGGCTACACGCTCGTAGTGTCGCAGCCAGTCTTCGATGTCTTCGTGAACCCCCCGGTGGAAAGGCGTCGAACTCCGGGGTGCGACGGGCAGGACGACGACGGGTGGGGTCGTCATGGTTGGGATCTTCTTCCGGTTCTTGGGCAAGAGACCCAATCCAGAGGTTGCTTAAACCATCAGTCAATCCCTGCGCCATCCAGAGGTTGCAATTAGAAATTGTAATCTTCGGAGGCCCAAAGGGCACAACCAGAGTATTGCCTTTTTGTTTTCCTTTTACCCCTAAAAGCGCGTTCACACCGGCGATACGATCTAATCGCGCGATAACTTTCATCGCAAAAGCGGCCATCACGGGCAAAAAGCTACGAGATTTGAGCAGTCGCTTGCTGACCCGACTTTTTGCGATGCGATCTAGTCGCAGAGCGGCTGAGCCAATCAACAGCGTTCGGAGCGAGAGTTTTCGAGAAACGACTCGCCAACAAAGGCGTTGGACTCACTCATCGCGCACGCTAATGTTACCAGTTAATTTTTTGCGATGCAATCTAGTCGCATCGCACGACTGCGTACATCGCCGGTGTGAAAGCGCCTTAACTCGTCATTGGCAGAAAAGGGGTCGCATGCGCCAAATGTGACTACTTCGCTTGAGGGGAAGCCGTCTCGGGTAGCTCCGTGTTTGGGGCGGAACATATGTTTCGCTTTGCGCTCTCGAAATGTAGATATTGCATAGAAGTATGACGACAAGCAAGAAGTGTCTTAAACATTTGGACATTGTGTGTGCTACCTAGATGTGTGTAATTGCGTTATTTTTAAAACGCGAGCGCAGTTTCAAAGCGTTTGTGAGCAAGCAGACGACTCAATAACCACGATGACCGAGCCAGGGCACGCGCGCTTTTGTGAATCCGAGAGGCGCACGACGGCGCATGCGCGGTGAACCGCGCCTCATATCGTCGCGCCCTTCGCGTCTTCTGCAAGAGCGAAGTTCGCTTCTCCCGCAATACTTTAAAGTAAAAATCTCGGACCCCTAGGATACTCTCCTCCGCAAGCGGAGCACATACAGTTACTCTGTGACACGTTATGTTGAAGGATCTTCTAGAGGCTGAGCTTTAAAACGTTACTTTTCATAGAGTAGGCTGCAGTTACCATAGCAGCCGTCCCCTAAATGATGGCGCGTCGAACGATGGCAGGTGACCCTTCGGGGTTGTGGGATTTGTTAACTTTGCCCCCTGGTCCTCATTGACGTAAATATTCACTCCGTAGTCCGCTCTTTGCGCGGCTACGGCCGGGTCCGTCCATTGACTGCCTTTTTGGGGCACCGGTGGACGAGAGACAACACCAACACAGTGAGTCTGTTTTCGACGCGCTTATTAACTCAAACGCCAATACGCTTTGCTCTTAGGCATGAAAACTCTGGGTGCTGGCTCAATTGCCAGTATCAGGGGGATCGGTGGCCGAGTGGTCTAGCGCACACCAGCTCGGAGCACGTGGAGCGAAAGCTCGCGTTGCAGAACCCAGGGATCCTGGGCTCGAGCCCCACCCCTGCCCGTTTCGATCTGGATGAGCATCGTACCGGCGTGCGGTCGTGTATTACTACTGCGTGATGCACGTTAAAGACCCCAGGCTTGCGGTTGTACCGCACTGGCTAAATTTCTCATCTACAGCTGGGAGACTCGTCGCCCCTGTGAGGCAGACCAAGTTCTAGGCTGTATAAACACACACACAACACAATTATTATTGCCAGTATCACCCGGTCGGTTTCCCGCGCTGCCGCAATATACAGATTCACGGAAAGTCGGTGGCCCAAAGAGAAAAACTGAGCTCCGTAGAGCCAGGGCCTCCGCCGAAGAGAGCCCCCGGCGCCCCTTCGGGGCCGGCTTATGTAGCCTCGGAGATATGGGCGCGCCCTGGGCGTCCGCTAGAAGCCGCGTCCATTATAACTCAAAGCGGTGCCAAAGGCAACATTCACACAAAGTGGGCAAGGGAGAACCGGCCCCTTCGGGGAATTCGGCGTCGTTGTTCCTTGTATCCCGGAGGCCGACGCCATTGGTGAGGACGACTCCCACGGCCTGCTCAAAGCTCGACCGAAATAGGGATATAGGGAACCCCATGGTTCCCACAGGGGTAGAGAGGGGTACTGCTAGCAGAAGCAGCGCCCATAAGCAGTTCCGTAACTACGTTGATGAAGTTACGCTGGCGGATGCACACCAAGGCCCCAATCAAAGTACGAGGCTGATTAAAAAAGTGACCGTTATTTATTCTTCATTTGCCTGATAGAATAGACCTCATGGAAAGCCTTTTATTACTTTTCAACAGAGTCACCTCATCGCTCGACACATGTACGCCAACGCATCACCGTTGCGTAGATGCCGCGGGAAAAATAATCTTGTGGCTGACTCCGGAGCCAGAAATGCATCGCCGCTTTCCGGTCATCATCTGTATCAAACTTCTTTTCCCCGAACGCGCCCTTGAGGGGTCCAAAAAGGTAAAAATCTCTCGGTGCGAGGTATGGCGAGTATGGTGGGTGCTAAATGCACTCGAACCGTACCTTTCGTGTTTCTTTTTTTTTTTTTTGGTTGTCGTACGTGCCGTGTGAGGGCACGCATTGTCGTGCTGCAGCAACACCCGTGAGCTGAGCAGTCCGCGACGCTTTGACCTTATTGCAGGCGTCAAGTGGTTATCAAGCAGGTTGCAGTAGGATGCACTGTTTACAGTGAGTCCCTTGGGCATGTAATATTCAACTACTGGGCCTTTATGGTCCCAAAAGACCGTGAGCATTATATTGCCCACCGTTAACGCTGTCTTGAACTTCTTCGGCCTTCCTGACGTTGTGTCGCCACTCCTTGCTTGCTCGCTTTGCCTCTGGCTGGGCGTAGTGCACCCGACATTCGTCAGCGGTGAAAACGCGTCGAAGAAAATGGTCTCCATCGACTTCTAGCGTCGCAGTGGCGTCTCACAAGCATTCACACACCCCTCCTTAAGGTCTGACGTAACTTGTTTCGCTACCCACCTGGCGGATACTTTGTGGTACTGCAGAGTATCATGAATGATATGTTGCTTCGAGCCACGACTAATATTCAATCCTCCAGCCACTTTATCGGTGGTGGCAGGTCGGTTTCCGTGTATGAGCCGTTCCACAGCAGAGCTTACGTCCGGCGTCGTTGAAGTGTTAGCCCGGCCGGAGCCAGGTGTGTCCCTCAAACTGGACGCTCCACTTAGAAACTTTTTGTAACACTCGTAAAACTGCCGAAGCAATACGCAGGTATCTGCGTACTGCTTCATCATCCTGTGATGAATATCCTCACATTTTTTGCCTTCTGCGCCCAAAAATCGCTTAACCAAACGCTGCTCCTCTCTCGTGCGTGCTAACGAGGGGGCGGTCATTTTGAAAGTGCTGTGGTCACGTCACATTTCCCATCAATTCGCCAGGCAGGCGTACAGAGCTCCAAACACATATTTTCAGCGCAGCAGTCTATCACAAGATTCGGTTTTCTCACGGCTAAATTGCGGTTATTTTTTGCCTCTGCCTTGCAGACGGCGCAAGTGAAACCCAATATTTTATCACACTGCGGCTAAACGCAAAATGACCAATCGCCAAAACGTTTTCTTTTAGCTTTGAGAATTTAGGCAATCTTGCGAGCCACCCTTGAGTATTTTTATTATTTTGTCGCATTTGTTTCCTTTTTGGTTTGTTCCATGGTTGATTGTGCAACAGTCTTTAGGATTCTTGAAAATGTACGGTTGCCCTGGAACTGCGTCAGGGCTCCTTAACACGAACCCAGTTAGTACGGACATCCCGATATGAAGACAGAATTTTCGGGAACTGGGTAAATGCACGCACTTTTGTCTCGGTACTATGGAAAACTCAGTGTGGTTGCTATGGGGGGGGGGGGGGGGGGGGGGGGGGGGGGAGGGTGACTGGACGTGTCTACATTAATAAGATATCACTGTTGTTGTTTTTTTTTGTTTTTTTTATCAGGCCCCGATTGTCTGATGGCGCTGACATTACCCTGGATAGACGTCTTAAAGCAAACAAGAAAATTCAGGATGAAAACAAACACCAACGTCAAGGTAAAGCTCGTAATTTCTTATTTGCCTTTTTACGACATTATACGTGACAAAGTGAATATTAAGTTCGTCACCCAACAATAGCGCGATCTTTAAATATCCGCGGTGGTGATGTACTCTAGGCGATAGCTTTCTGCGGGTGAAGTCTCAAACGAGAGTAAGAAATATAAGGCGCCTGAATTTCGAGATTGTGGTACATCTCAATCAATGATCATTGGTCAACCGTTATCATGCGCGTTAGGAGCGCCATGTTGATGATAATTGCTTTCTAAAACCAATTGACTCACAAAGTTGTTTGTTCTTACTCAGGTTTTATGAATACTAGGAACCTCGGGAACAGATTCAAAAAAAGACATAAAAGCACCCTTGTTCACCATCATTATTTCGATGCTTCAAAAAATGCATCATTGAATTCGAGTTAATATGTTCCTATTACATTACACTGCTTACCTGATAACACCGATAGCCACTCCGAGTTTTTATCGTAGCATTCTTTGTATTGCCGTCACGCTTCGCCAAAAAATGATCATAATCAAATGTACAGTATCTTCCAGTATAAGAGAGTGAGTAATACTTCATTTGTTTATTGTATTAAAATGTAAAACTTGGCACAACGCTGTTGTACAGTCCTAATCGGCAACTTTTAAATGCTGAATTCGTCCACACGAATGCGATCTTTTTTGTATCTAGATCAGGGGTTTTCAAACCGCGGCCCGTGGGCCAAATACGGCCCTCAGATTCATTCGGACCGACCCCCCACTGATTGCGATGTTTGAAGTGACGCCCGGCCCAACTCCAACAAAAACCGCACGCAAAAAAAAAAAAAAGCGCGCCAAAACCAACGGTTTTGCGACGCGCACCAAACACGCGAAATAAAATACCAGAAAGAACGAGGGAACTGGAAAGTGACGAGGGTCCTCTTGTTCAAAATATTTATTGCACATTGTCATCACCGGCAAATATTTAGTCCCCAGTTTAATATCTCTAAAACAACGTTAAATTACTGTACGGTTTCTTGTATACCCTACTTAGTGTCTTGTGTAGTAATTATAGTACATGGTCGTAATTAGTTCAACGCTTCTCAGTCTTTTGCACTGTGTGTACATGCGAAAGTTCATATGTTCTTTGATTCATATCATGTGAAAAGGGTTAATAGAATTGTGTATTTTCGTAATTATCTATACATCGCATTTTTTAAATAAAGAGCATGCATTTACCCACCCAAGAATATATTTTAAAATTTGTACCGTATTCCAAATTTGTGTATTCAACGCTTTATAGGATATTTTTTTTTATTCTTGGTTCATAGTTTTTTTTTTTTTATTCGAGACAGGACTTTTCTTTTACCGGCCCATTAGCCAAAACGTTTGGGCAAACTTGGCCTAGAATACCACGTCTTTCATTTTGTGCTATAGAAAATAATTAGGTTTCTAATGACATCTATAATTTATTACACTCATTATTACATCGCCAAGTTGCGTGCAGGTGAAATTAGCGTCCGCCCCGACCTAGTCAGGACGTCGCGCTGATTGTGCAGGCTTGGTCGTGGTGGTTCTCTAAGTCCTCTCCACGCGCATTTCATACCTTTGGCCGGAGTCCGTGCTAGCTGGTGCAAAAAGCCAACGGCATGGGCTTTCCGCGCGAACCGCGGTTGCTAACAAGGAGGCCCGTGAGCGTGAAGTAGCCAAATTCCCCACAAGGCTATTGCTTTCACGCGATCTCATCAAAATACAGATCAAAGCAGTAAGAACTCTTCACATGTTTATTTCGTCGCAAGTTTTGCTGCAAGAAACAAAAAATTGTAGTGCCTCTGAAAAATCAAACCATCACTAGATATTTAAAGACCTTCACAATTCTATTCTTAACGACAATTATCCTGGCCCAACATTGCACAGTGCAATTTCTTTCGGTTGGCGATCATTGACTGGTTTCCACCGCATGCGCAGCACGAAGCTTTTTAACGAGGGCGGTGAGTGGCCGCTCCAGGTTCTCGATTCTTTGTTGAAGCCCCTTCAAACAAATTGGCAAATGTGAATCATCAATGCCACGCACCTATACTCTCAGAACAGAACGTAAGGGCACAGGTGAGCTGGTGTAACATTCTGAGGCAACCCGAGACTGGGGAAATACGAAAGTTGACACAACGATAAGATCATGCACGCGTGTCCAGTTGACATTTTTGTTTTTCTTCGTGTATGTTACTTCCCAATGTGTGAAGGGAACAGAATCACAAAGGGTTCTGCGAGAAAAATTGTATTTCTCCAGAAAACAAAAAAAAAAAAAAAAAGACTACATACAGAAGGCGAACTCGTTTTGGCATTTTGGCATTTCGGCCAAGTTTGGCGGTACAAAACACAAACAATATAAAACTCAAGCTTTTTCTCATATAGTAGTCGATAATGGCAATACATGAAACAATTTATAGAACTTTGGAAAAAATATATCGTGCGTAAAAAATGTCCAAACAAAAAAACAAACACAAACAAAAATGCACACAACTTTGACGTTTAAACCTTATATTTGTGATTTGTTATCTCGTAGAGTTTTTAAGATATATCGTTTAAATTGTTTTCACAGGTACTGCCCGTAGGTGTCCATTGTCCATATATAGTGCGTGTTTCTCTGACGCATAAAGAAAAATATTTACACTGCTCTAAATATAGCTAAAATCGAGAAGTCCCGCAACTTCAACGTGCTACTAAAAAAAACACGTTTTTTTTTTATTTTGGTGAAGTGTTTTACACTATATCGCACTGTTTTCTCATTAAAACATGTTGCATTATTTGATCTCTGTCAGAAATACAGCACTTCGATGTGCAGGAATTTCGCTACTTTGACATTTCTCACTAATATTGGTTCGCTGTTATCTGGTAAGATTTTCAAGCTTTATTATTTCTTTTTTACTCATACATCATCCTCAAAAGAATCTATCATAGATGTATACTTCGTTGTTCTCGTTTATAAATGAAAATATTTACAGTGCTTCAAACATGTCTTAGTGTAAAATGCCCTGCGAATTCAACGTGCAACTAAAAAAAAAAAGCTGATTTTTTTTTTAAGTTTTGGCAAAGTATATTGCATCACATTGCCGTGCTTTTCATTAAAATTTTTGTGCTTTATTTTGTCCCGTTCAAAAACACAAAGCTTCGAATTGTACTATCTATACCTTCCAGATCAACATTTTTGTTGCTAGCTGCCGCGGCCTCCAATTACTCCTACGTTCTATAAAAGAAACTTAAAATTTTATATTTTATTTCATTTGTGGCCAAGTCAAGATTTCATATACATGACTCTACAAACACGTCTATTAAGTAGTAGTTCAAAGCTTCAACTGCATCCGTCCTGTGACGAGCCCGCCCCTCATGCTTATTTCAAATGCCGCTGCTTGGTATACGCGTCACCTGAAACAACTTCCCAGAAACAAAGAAGCACAACAGCTCGGTTTGTGCTCTCTAAGTAAGAACGAAACACATCAATAAGGTGTGTTCGATTGTTACTTTGAGAGCGCCATGCCGGGCTGTTCTGTTTCTCAGTTTCAGGGACGTTGTGTTTCAGGTCACGCGTTTACCGAACAGCGGCATTTGAAATAAGCATGAGGGGCAGGCTCGTCACAGGACGGATGTAGTTGAAGCTTTGAACTACTACTTAATATATGTGTTTATAGAGTCATATATATCAAACTTGAAGTTGGCCACAAATTGAACAAAATATAAAATTATGATACGTTTATTTTAGGGAACGTAGGAGTAATTGAGACCGCGGCAGCTAGCAACCAAACTGTTGATCTGGAGGGTATACATAGTAAAATTCGAAGCTCTGTGTTTTTTGACCGGGACAAAAGAAAGCAACACACATTTTAATGAAAAGCATGGCAATTTGGTGCAGTATACTTTACCCAAACTTAAATTGTAAAAAATCAGCCTTTTATTTTTTTTTCTTAGTTGCACGTTGAATTTGCAGAGCATTTTACACTAAGATATGTTTGAAGCGCTGTAAATATTTTCAATTATACACGAGAACAACAAAATACACATCTATGATGGATCCTTTTGAGAAGAATATATGGGTAAAAAAGAAATAGTAAAGCTTGAAAATCTTACGAGATAACCAAACCAATATTAGTGAAAAATGTCAAAGTAGCCAAATTCCTGCACTTCGAAGTGTTGTATTTTTGAAAGACACAAAATTATGCAACATGTTTTTAATGAGATAACAGGGCGATATAATATAGAATGGTTCGCCGAAATTTAAAAAAGAAATTGAAGATTTTTTTTTTTAATCGTACGTTGAAGTTGCGGGACTTTCCGTTTTCAGCAAAGTTTAGAGACTGTAAATATTTTTCTTTATAAGTCAGAGAGGCACATTATATACGAAAAATAGACCCTTATGTGAAGAACATGTGAAAAAAAATTAAAACAATAGATCTTAAAAACTCTACGAGATAACAAATCACAAACATAAGGTAAAAACGTCAAAGTAGCCATGTTTGTGCATTTTTTACGCACGACATAATTTTCCAAAATTCCCTAAATTGTTTCATGTATTGCCATTATAGAGTGCTATATGAAAAAAAAAATATTTTGAGATTTGTATTGTTTGTTTTTTGTCTATTACTTGCCGTCAAACTTGGCAAAAATGACAAAACGCCAAAACGGGTTTGCCATCTGGATGTAGTCTTTTTTTTTTTTTTCTCCAGAAATAAACTTTTTTTTTTTCAAAACGTTTTGTGATGTAGTTCCTTTAACACATTCGGGAGTAACATATAAAAATACGAAGAAAACAAAAATGTCCACTGGACACAAGTGCATGATCTTATTTGAACACACCCTATATAACGGTCGTTTCTCGAAAAGCAATACCAATCGCTACTGCTGCGAAAAGCACGCATTGCACAGAAAGAAAAGTTCATGTCCTATTGGTGTCTACCACGGGTTTTTTTCTTAGGAACTTTAATAAGGATTGGTATAGTTAGGTTCTCATTAACTTTAGTAATTAACCTTTCACTGCTAAATTGAAAGGTATTTCTTTCATTATAAACTTTGTGGGCACCAGCGAAAAGCACTAAAGGCTGAACTCTATAGAGAGCGAAAAAAGAGACGAATTTCACCCGGCCGCGTTTGCTCTGCGTGTGGCGTCGAAAGAGTGGCGGTTCAATCGCGCGCAAAGCAAAAGCGCCGTCAGGTGAAGTTCGTCGGTTCTTCGCCACATATTCGCTCCATAACCATATTGCATGGAAAGCATTTTGCAGCGTTCTGAAAAACACTCAGTTTGGAAGCGACTAAATATATATATATATATATATATATATATATATATATATATATATATATATATAAAGACACTTTTGGGACATCGGTCTTGGTCCGCCATGGCCTAAGCGCGCAACCAACCTGGGCGAAAATGCATTCTTAGATTGATGCAGCTGAAGCCAAGGATCAAAGCGTATTTTTGTATTGTCATTCGAACAGCACCGCGTTTTAGTTCGCCGACTCGCACCACACTTCTCTTCTACGAGAGTGATAGACGAGCCGATAGGTCGCGCGCTTAAGTCATGGGTAGCAGAACCCCGGGCGCAAACATGTATGCTCTCCGACAGAAAACCAAAACCCGGAAATGCGTTCAAATTGAACTTTTTTTGTTTTTTGTTTTGTTTTTGTAACGCCGGTAAAATGCTTTGCCCTTATTGTAATTTGAGTAAAACCTGCTCGTCTCGTTATTTTCCTTGATACAAAGAAACATCAGTAAAACCATTACATGAAATTTACTAATTAAATCGTTCCTTACTGGAAAGGTATTAAAAACATAATTACACTAAAAGCTCTGAGGCTCTTTTTTTTTAAATAGGCCTCTTGGCAGACACCAACGTGACACTCTTTCTGTGCGATGCGTAATTTTCGCGGATATAATTTGGCCAACGTCTCGCGGAACGCCCCATATACGAATACAAACCACTAGACGCCTATACAGGGAAGACAACAGAAAAGAAGAGTATACTCACAAGGATCACTTGATTAAGCAGTGCATTGTGTGGGTCCTTCTCATGTTCCTGCATCTCTCTTCTTGGGGCCTACAAATGGTTGTTCAAAATATCTTGTAATACGAAGAATATCTAGTGGTTACTATTAGCTAAATGAAAATGTCAAATAGCAAAATAAACTTAGTCATTGGAACATTTTCCGGAGAACAACTTCTATCCCATTTTTTCATACACACCCAGCTAAACAATGTCAGTCGGTTTCCCTTAGGCTGAATGGCGGTATATCTTAGAGAGGGCATTTATAACGTGCGGGGGTTTAAACTCATGAATTTATTTGCATACTATCACATGCTTGTCCATTATTATAGATAGGCACTTTGCCCCATTCGCGCTCCTACTTGATATAAGCTACGTTTTCTTAGGTACAAGCATTTCTGGCAAACAAAAACACCATATTTAGCCCTATGTTTCCTTCATGGCAAGGTTTTAGTCTTTTTTTTTACACGTTTGTCGGGGTCTAAAGAATGTACGAGCGCCTATCTTCCGAGGTATAAACTGAAGGTAAAATGAATTACTAAGAAGTAAACTTGTTGGACGTGAATGGCGAGAAGTCTTTTTTACATATGTATATATGTGTCTTAAACCAGCTAAAGTGTTGGCACTATAACATCTGTTTATGAAACAAAACACAATATACTCACTTTCTTGTTGCATCCAAAATCTTTAAAAGCACATTCAATCATAGCTTCTTCGCAGATTTCAAGGTGCGCATTTTTCTGCGAGATCAAAATTAACGAGGCTTAGCTATTAGCAGGCTTAAGAGGTGAGATTTTATCTACAGCGTGCAACAGAACAAAGTGCCAGGGATTTTCGCAGCGCAAAAATTAATTCCCTAACGCTCGGTCTCCGGCCAAACAAAATGTAGCGCTAGCGGTTCGTACCAGGCTCCAGTTTCAAAATTAAGCGTTACCTTACTCAAAAGTTAAGAGATTTTTTTTGAAACTTTCAATGGGAAAACAGGGCTTATCCTTTGTAGTTTCCGCCATCCAGGCCTTTGTATTGGTAGGCGTTTTCGGTCATCCTTTTCCGGTTAACATTTTTCCCTAAAACATTTTACTTTTTAACAATATAACGGCTCTTGCGAAACTTTGGCGTCTGGCTCCGCCTGCTAGCGCTACATTGGGACCATGTATATTTACAATTATTCCAAACAGTCCATATTGTACGCTTTTTATCGTACATTCCGCGAACACGGGCGCAAAGAAGTCTGTCAGCTCCTTAATGTATGGTAGATATCTATAGAATGAAGGATATGAAAAATTTTCGGGGCCAACCTTTATAATATTGCAATCATTTGCAAAAACGCGAGGAGCGGGCACATGCGTTTTTAAATGCTATGGCATTTAAAAACGCGAGTGCTAAGTTAGGTACAGGCATATTATTCCTTTTTTTTCGGTTTGTGTTGAAGCGCAGCTGTGTCGTCCGTCGCCGGAAGGATCACCAAGGCGGCAGGGGAGACGGCGGGCTGACCGCGGGAAGGGGGGAGATGTCGCCCTGTGGGGCGCCTCGGGCGGGCGTATGCCTAATTGGGGAGCCGGGACAACGGGGCGCAATCCTTCCCATGGGTGGCTGCCGGATGGGGTTTCTGGGGTAGCACACTGTGCTGAACATGTCGGCTTTGCTTTCATTGGGCATGTTAAGTCCGTGCTCCGGAGCGCGAGAGTTCGGCGCTCCTTTCACTAAACGGACAGGACCCTGGCAGCACAAAACGTCGTAGAAACGTCGAAAAAAAGTCCCGGACGTCCATGACGTCCCGCATGACTTTAATCACGTTTTTTCGATGTTGAGGTGACGTCCTTATATAACGTTCCATTAGAGTCCAATCAGTGACGTTGTGACGACGTTGTATTTCAACTCAAACGTCGTCAACGTTCCCATGACGTTGACGACGTCATGGGAACGTTGACGAGTGCCACTGGAGACTGACACTCAAGCGCGCTCTTCGTGCACCGAGTATTTGTCGGAGCGCGAGTGACTTCTTCGCGCTCCGTGACGTCACGTAAACAACCAAGATGGCTGCCCTGCTGTTGAGGAGGCTGGCGAGACGAAAGACGTATGCGGACCGCTGCCCCTTTTCAGTTGATTAGTGCTTAATCCTTTAATCCAGCAGGTAAATACGATTTGATTTGAACGCCAAGACGGCAATTAGCGTTTCGAAAAAGGTTTGTTCGTGCATCTCGCCTGAAAAAGAAATTCTACTCTCAAACTGAAGCTTGCCGATAGCTCGGCAACAGAGAAGTTGTGATGAAAAGACAGCCACACCGCTGCCTTGGTTAGAATGCTTAGCTTAGCCGCAGCAAATAAAGATACTTAGATTGGAAAGCCGAAACACCAGTTAGCGTCGCGGGAAAGGTTTGTTTATGCATACCGCCTAAAAACGAATTGACGTGCTATCGAACGACGGTGTGCCGGTATCAGCGTAGCTTCCGTCTCGCTGTGAGACGGAACCGACGGCACCAGAGAATCTCTGACAAATTCGGGGTTTCCTGCGTCGACGAGCGGGTTCAAGAATGTTGCCTTTTAATTTAAATCGGAACAGCATTCATGGTCAATGAACAGATCGGCCAAAGTAACCTTACACATATGTGCATAAAGCGAGTCTACAAAGCTTTCAGGGATATCAAAACGTTCGTAGAAACTTTATAACGTCGCAGTCTCTTTTGCTTTAGAATGTGCCGCTCCACACGGGCCTAATTATTTATCTTCGAAAGATTTTCCGCTTCGGCCACCCGTATCCATGGTCGGAAGGAGCTCGTGTGGCCAGTCAACAGTTTCTGGCCGTGTTCCAAAACTTACTCGATCTAACTCTAGGGCAAAGGTGGTTGTCGAAAACCTACCCGCGTCCAGGGTTTCTTTATTTTTGTTGTTATGTGACATAATCCGCCAGGGTAACTCGGATCCATTCGAGTAGATTTGAAACGCAGCCTCGGTGTGTCGCGCTCCTGTATGCTATGCGTCGTTAAGTTGCTGCGCTCGGAGTATGAAACTCTAAGTGTCGGAGTAGGAGTAAAGCGCCGTTCGCACAGTTGCGACCGAGTAGGACGGAGAGCGACAAGACTGGTTTTGAAGCCTCTTGCGACGCCTTAGGACCAGCCCCGCTGCAGCGTATCCGGTTCTAAGAACTCGCAAGAGGCTTAAAAACCGGTCTTGTCTCTCTCGGTTGTACTCGGTTGGAAGTCTGTGAACGAGCCTTAAAGGAGCGCCGACTTAGCGCGCCCATTGTCTGAGCGGGCCGGGTTTGTGGGTGCGCCCATCTTCACTGCGTCTTCTTGTAATGTCCGTCGACGAAAAGCGTGGGGTCTTTGTGTTTTTTTTTTTTATTTCGGTTATCCGTTTGAGACAGGTTGTTATTCTGCTTGTGTGGTTTTAGGACCGACCATCTACCAGAAAGAAAATAGCGAGGAAATCTGGGCGATTGGTTCGGACGATTGGGAGAAGGAACCCGACTCCGACTCTAAAACGGAGGGGCCAAGGATGAGAGGAGGTTTTCTGGGACGGATCAAGCTGGGTTGCGGTAGGGTTCCTTATTGGGGTTTTGGAGGACAGAAAGTGCCGGGTGGCGACGTCTGGTCGCGCCCACCACAGTGAACGTACTAGGTTAAATAAATCTATCTAAGTTAACGTCTAATACCG
Source organism: Ixodes scapularis (assembly GCF_016920785.2). NCBI lineage: Eukaryota > Metazoa > Arthropoda > Arachnida > Ixodida > Ixodidae > Ixodes > Ixodes scapularis. The sequence goes on along the minus strand of NW_024609879.1, from coordinate 112,676,449 downwards.
CCTGACTGAACTTCACATCGCAACGTGTTCGCCATCAGGCCCCTTGTTGCAAGTGGCCGAACATCATCCACATCAACGACCTTCTTCGTAACTGCCAACCTCACGTTTTCTTGAGTAGATGCAAGTTACTTGAGTGCCAGCCGCTCGTCTAGGTCAGTATTTGCTATAGTTACTCCCGCGGTGTCAAAACACGTAACCAAGCAGACGCCAACGCTCTCAGAAATAGGCGGTGTACAGGGGCACACCCCTAGCTCGTCTCCTATATAACACCCCAAAACTACATTTCGACGTTCTGTCTATCGACGTCGAGCTGGCAATACCAACTTTTAAGAGGTTTGATAGTCGAGCGATACAACTTACTAAAATAGTTAAAAATATGAGTACATTTTCTAATAAGTTCATTAGATATGTACTCATTAAGAGCTAATGAGTATATAGCTAATGACTACATTACGTATTAATATAGCTAATGTAGTCATTAAAGGCTGCAGTAAGAAAATAAAGGTTGTTTAGCCACTGCTGAAAAATCTCGGTGATTTTTTTATATACTCTGACACGCACATAAGCTATTTAGTACGTTATATCCAACAGCTATCACGCCGCTCATAAACGTTGCTATCGCCAGCTCGACGCCAGTGGACAGAACGACGAAATGTAGTTTTGGGGTGTTACATATGGGACAAGGGGTGTACCCCTATACGCCCCCAATTTCTGAGAGCGAACAACGCGCTCATCTCCTCGTGCTAAACAAGCGAGCTATCCAGGCTTTTAGCATTCCCGCCGAGCGCTCCGATATTTCTCTGTTTCTTTTCTTCCTTTTCTACTTCGGTGCGCCTCCTGTATAAGGCCGTTCACGAGAAATTCGCGGCACAGCGTGAGTTTCATCTTCTCCGTTGTCTTATGTTACGCTCCCGGAGTTGATACTGGAGTTGCCGCGGCTCTGAAAACGGCGGCGCTGCGATCGAGTCTAGCTTGTATCACATCCAGTATTAGAACTGCCTTTGCCACGGTAGTAGTGGAAACGAAGGATTTCTTTCCGAAAGAAAGACGCCCCTCATAAATAATTTGATCCCATGAAAAATAAGTTTCAGTGTTGCACAGATCAATCTTTGTGGGGCCAGTACTAGATGAAAAATTAATACTGTCGTGCGTGAAAGCAATAAGTGCGTTTCGCGCCGCTCTAAACAATCTAAATATGGCAGTGTCTGCTCTCCTGGCATCCGGCAGAATGTTTCCTTCAAATTCTACAGGCAGTCGTCTCCCATAAGCTGTCTGACATCATGCGACGACTGCCGTTAGCATACCTTCTTATTATTCCGGCATTTGGTGCAAACACGTTTAATGTGTAACAAGTATGTAGTGCCCCCCTCCAGTCCGCCCGTCTGCGGCCGCCTGGCTCGGCGGGCAACATTGTTCATCGCGACAATAAACGCCGTTGAGCGTACGCCGCTCCGGTCAGATATCGTCCACCCTCACAACCAGGCTGCGTGTCGTCTCTCCTCGGCGGGTGCTTCGGCCCCTTCGTCCACGTTCGAGAAAGATCGTGACACTGGCGACGAGGAACCGTGGCACTGGAGGCCACCAACGTGCACGGTTCGGCCCACGCCGCCGAGAGAGTCGGAACACCGCACCCCGCTCCTGTCGCCATGCCGCTGTACGGGAGGCTCGAGCCGTTCGAGGGAGATGGGTCCGCCTGGCCGGTCTACGAAGAACAGGTCCACGTGTTCTTCCGGGCGAACGACAAGCCCGAGGCGAAACAACGGGACATCTTCCTGGCCAGTTGCGGGACCCGCGTCTTCAGCCTCCTGCTCGACCTCCTCAAGCCGGCCACGCCGCACGTCAAAACGCTGGGTGAGCTGCTCGCCACGCTGCGCTCGCACTTCAGCTCGGCGCCGTCCACGCTGATGGAGCGGTTCCGCTTCAACAACCGGAGCCGCCAGGACGGGGAGACCCTCGGGCAGTTCGTCGCTGCGCTACGAGGGTTAGCGAGCACCTGCGCCTTCGGCGACCAGTTGGACTCGCTATACTCCGGGACCGGTTCGTCTGCGGCATCAACAACCCCGCCATGCAGACGCGACTCCTGGAGCTCCCCGACCCCTCGCTGGACGACGCGGTGAAGGCAGCGCTGGCGATGGAAGCAGCAGCGAAAGACGCCAGCGAGATAGCGCGTGCGGCCGGCTCACCGTCGACGGAAGCGGCGGTGAACAAAATGGCGACAAGGAGCGGTGTCTGCAGCCGCTGCGGTGCTGCCCACTCCCCCTCACAGTGCCAGTTCGTCCACGCACAATGTTTCACGTGCGGGAGAACTGGGCACCTCGCACGTGTCTGCCGAGGGGGGAGGACGAGCGGCGGCCAGCAGCAGCAGCAGCAGCAGCAGCCTGGTTCAAGCCCGGGTTCCAGCCAAGCCCGCGGCCAGGGTGGTCGTCGCAAGAGAACGCGGCGGGGACGAGCGGCACCAGGTCCGGGTTCGTCTTCAGCCAGGGTCCACGTCGTGGCCGAGGACCCGCAGATTTTCGACGTGTGGCAGACGAGTAAGCCTCCATCGTCTGTGCCACCATATTTGGTGTCTGTCGAAATCTGCGGCCACCCCATCACCATGGAGCTGGACACAGGGGCCAGCGTGTCGGTCATGCCCGGCAAGCTGTTCAAGCGGACCTTCCCCGGCGTGTCCATCGAGGCGTCTGACGTCATGCTGCGCAGCTACTCCGGGCAGCTTTCCCAGGTCCAGGGTCGGGCCCAAGTCAGCGTTCGCCTTGGCGACAGGGAGGCAATCCTTCCCCTTTACTTAACCAAGGGGTCGTCGCCGACGCTGCTGGGCCGGAACTGGATTCACTCGCTGGGTGTTCGGCTGCCAGAGTACCAAGAAGCTGCGCTGCACGTGGTACGAGACGTCCCGAGCCTCCTGATCGACTTCCAGTCCCTGTTCCAGCCGGGGGTGGGCACCTTCGCCGGCACGACGGTCGGCATCCACGTACCCGAGGGAGCCCGGCCTCGGTTCTTCAAGCCGCGTCCGCTGCCGTTCGCCATGAAGGACGGGGTCACCCAGGAGCTGCAACGGCTGCAGCGAGAAGGAATCCTGGTGCCCGTCAAGTCTTCCGAGTGGGCCGCACCGATTGTGCCAGTCCTCAAGCAAGACGGCCGCGTCAGGATCTGCGGGGACTTCAAGGTCACCATAAACCCCGTCGCTACCGTCGAGAAGTACCCGCTGCCTCGGGTAGAAGATAGCTGGTCGGCTCTGTCCGGGGGACAGAAGTTCTCCAAGCTCGACCTTCGAGATGCCTACCAGCAGCTGGTGCTCCAGGATGCCGCCCGGAAGTATGTCACCATTTCGACTACCATGGGACTCTTCCAGTACACGCGCCTACCGTTCGGCGTGGCCTCAGCCCCAGCCATCTTCCAGAGGGAGATGGACAACCTCTTCAGGGGCATGAGGCACGTGGCGGTGTACTTGGACGACATCCTGGTTACCGGTACAGACGACGGGGACCACCTGCAGAACCTGCGCAAGGTCCTGGCACGATTGCAGGACGCCGGTCTCAAGCTGAGGCTGGACAAGTACGTGTTCCTGACCCCCAGCGTGGAGTACCTGGGACACATCAGCTCCCAGGCTGGCCTGGCCCCGGCACCCCGCAAGATTGAGCCCGTGCTCAAGGCGCCGAAGCCCAAGAGCAAGAAGGAGCTTCAGAGCTACCTCGGCCTCATCAACTTCTACAGGAGGTTCCTGCCCAACCTGTCGACGCATCTGGAGCCGCTGCATCGTCTGCTTCGTGACGGTCAGCAGTGGGCCTGGAAGAAGGAGCAGGACTTGGCCTTCCAGCGCAGCAAGGAGCTGGTCGTTAAGGCTCCAGTGCTGGTGCACTTCGACCCGGCCAAGCCTGTAGTCCTCACCGTGGATGCGTCGCCGTACGGGGTAGGAGCCGTCCTGTCGCACCGGGGTCAGGATGGTCAGGAACGCCCTGTGGCGTTTGCTTCTCGTCGACTCCATGCGGCGGAGCAACGCTACAGCCAGCTCGACAAGGAAGGCTTGGCCCTCATCTTCGGGGTCCAGCGCTTCCATCAGTACCTGTGGGGCCGGCAGTTCGAGGCAGTCACGGACCACAAGCCGCTGCTGGGGCTGCTGGGACCTGACAAGGCAGCCCCAGTGCAAGCATCGCCTCGTGTGGTACGCTGGGCCTTGACGCTGGCGGCCTACAGGTACAAGCTGGTCTACCGCCCTGGGAAGGACCTGGGACCTGCCGACGCCCTGAGCCGCCTGCCCCTGCCGGAGGTGCCTGCTGCCGTTCCAGAGCCAGCTGACGTTTTCCTGCTGGAGCGGGCCTACCCGGGGGTGCTTACCAGGACTGCGGTGGCGCAGGCGACCAGCCGGGACCCGGTCCTGTCTCAGGTGGTCAAGGCGGTTGCCCGAGGGGAGGAGCTGCGTCACCAGGCATACAGCCACAAGACCGCCGAGCTGAGCTTGGAGCAAGGCTGCCTCCTGTGGGGTTCCAAGGTGGTGATTCCACAAAGTCTGCGGGCCAAGGTGCTGCAGCTGCTGCACGCGGGGCATCCTGGCATTGAAAAGACCAAATGGTGGCACGGTCGCACGTTTGGTGGCCTGGCTTGGACCAGGACATCGTGCACCAGGTGCAAGGCTGCCAAGTCTGCCAGGAGAACCAGCGAGCCTCGCGCCACGTGGAGATCACCCCCTGGCCGTTCCCACAGAGGCCGTGGTCCCGCTTGCACGTGGACTATGCGGGACCCTTCAAGGGCCACTACTTCCTGGTGGTAGTGGACGCCTTCTCCAAGTGGGTGGAGGCACTGCCAGTCACCAGTCCATCGGCAAGCGCGACCATTGCGGCGCTGCGGCAAGTCTTCGCGGCGCAGGGATTGCCGGACATTATCGTGTCTGACAATGGTCCCGCTTTCGCCAGCGCCGAGTACATGGACTGGCTGCAGAGGAATGGAATCCGCCGGATACTGGTTCCGCCGTACCACCCCGCTTCCAATGGTGCAGCAGAGCGGGTGGTACAGACCCTCAAGAACAAGCTGAAGAAGAGCCACCCTATTGGAAAGACCAGTTTGAAAATCTAACTGGTCATACTGGTATTTAAACTGGTCAAACTGGTATTTGGACTGGTCAGACTGGTCTAACTGGAAATCAAACTGGTGGAACTGGTAGTCAGACTGGTCTAACTGGTAACCATATTGATCTAACTGGTCACCAGATTGCCTTCGAACTGGTCACCAGATTGGCCTAACTGGTCACCATATTGACCTAACTGGTCACCACACTGGCTGAATTGGCAACCAGATTGACCAAACTGGTCACCAGATTGGCCAAACTGGTCCTCAGACTGGCCGAACTGGTCCAACTGGTAACCAGATTGACCAAACTGGTCACCAGACTGGCCAAACTGGTCCAACTGGTAACCAGATTGACCAAACTGGTCACCAGATTGGATTAACTGGTCACCAGATTGACCCCTCTTTTTCACTTTATTTGTAGGGGTGTGCGAATTGGATAGCGCAGAGGCATTCGTAACCTTCACTGTGCAAAATAAAATCGAAACAAAAGGTTCGGTTAACAGTGTTGAAGCTATTTATTTGTCATATATGTTCTACGATCTCGCGATTGTCACAGGGCGACATGGTACTACAAACAATTAATTCATTTGCAACTGAATTCATGGCATATTAATGCCCACACGAAAGGTCACCTTTATTTATTTAGCTAGAGAACACTTCATCAATCCAAAAAAAGTAAGAGCCAACATACTTCAATATTCTTAAAGGTTTTTTTTTTAATATTTTTTTCCCAAAAATAGGTTAAACCAGTTTAAATTCTACAAAACTTGAGATAAAAACGTTAATAACTGCTGCACCATGCTTTATGTGGGTGAATATAATATAACGCGCCGTCGATTGTAACGTGCACCCTTTTCTCGAGGTCCGAAATATGAAAAAAACGCCATGACTTCAATCGTTCCCACTTGGACTTCATACTTTTCCCGCTTTTTACCACGGCCTTTATCCACCCTGGCCTGCACCGAGAAGCCGCTTCCAGGATCCAGCGCAAGTGCCCGAGGCCGAGGCAGGGGGCCTCTATTGTGATGTTGGAGAACCGCTGGAAAATGTGGCAGTATGAGTCAGGCCCCTGAAATGCGCCGGTGCCCTGGGTATTTTGCAAAAGGGAGAGGTGCTCACGTGCCAGGACAGGGAGCGCGCGGGCCAATCAGCGCGGCCCTCGCGCCCGCTCGAAGCGCCAGTCGGCGTCAACGACAGCTCCGGCAAGTTCAACCAAAAAAAAAAAACAAAAAACAAACGGATCTGGCGCGACTGTTGGGCGCACGTTGGGCCGGTTGGATCTTTGTTGTTTGGGGCCGCTGTTCTGCTTGGGGAGGTTACAAGTTGTCTTCAAGCTGTGTTTGTATAAGATAGTTAGCAAGAGCCTTGAGTGCTGCCTCTGCCGATGGTTCCTGTGGCTGACGACGTCCTCCACCTGAGTTCCACTCGCTCGCGGGCGAAATGGCTGCGTCCCAGAACGGCGTGTTTGGAATTCGCTCCGTCCTCATTGCGGCGCTGGCAATGGCTGCCTCTGCCTCCGCGCCAGCGAGCCATGGTAAGCAGGCTCGACCATTTGGATTCATTTTCATAATTAGATGCATGTGAAACTGAACGTTTCAGCTACCCGATTTGGAACAGCTATGCTAGTAATACAACCGCCAGTGTGTATGCAGCTTCAGAGATATTCTACCATAGTGGTCGCGAGTTGCGTAGCGGACGACAGACTGGGGAGGCAGGAAGGGGGTAACAACAGGATCTTTTCGCTCCTGGGCGTTGCTTTGCGTAAAGGCTGAACCGCATCTAAGCGATTAAGCGAACGACGGTGACAGTGACGAGAATCAGTGACGAGCGACGGAGATTTCCCACGGTCGGTCGTCGCGTCGCTCGGTTTTTGGATTTCTAGAAATCGTCGCTCATGCCTTGGTCGCTTGATGCCGTCGCTTTCATGCGGTTTGTCTCGTCGCGCGAGTGACCGAGCGACAGCGAAGCGGATCGTCGTCGCTTCTCTTGTCGCTCGCCAAATCGCTTACATGAGGTTTATACTTAATTGCCGCTAGACTAGCACCACATGTACGGTTGACGCACGCTTCCATATTCCCTCTCATACTGTTTATGATAGTGCATATTTTTTATTCGTGGCATTAGTTATACATACCGTTTGAGAACAGACGGGTGCGAATAAATCTGCCATGGCTCTAATTTCTTATGTTTATTCTTATTTCAGATGCCTTGAGGTACTATGTTATCCACCACCGGGACCCCGACACTCCAGAAGATGGGGAAAATTTCGCCGACCGGCTGGGACTATAATGAATAATATCATGACAATTTTTTTAAATTGTAAATGTTTTTATGTTTATTTTTGTGGTCTGAAGTATGTGTATTTTTTGTGAAAAAAAAGTGAATTTTATCCGTTTACGACCTGTGTTGTCGATATTACCAGTTTAACTGGTTTAACTGCTTGGAGTGAACCAGTATACGCAGTGGTACAGTATTACCAGTATACACATTTTCACAGTCAGACCTGTATGCACAGTTTCACAGTAAGACCAGTATGCACAGTTTGTTTGTCCAGTTCAACCAATCTAACCAGTGGCAATAAGCCACTGGTTACCAGTTCAACCACTAGACCAGTTCAACCACCATGACCAGTTCAACCAGTATGACCAGTTCAACCACCATGACCAGTCAACCAGTGTGACCAGTTCAACCAGTATCAAACTGGTCAAACTGGAGCAATATCCAAGTTTGAACCTGGTACCAGTTTGAACTGGTTGCCAGTTTAAACTGGTCTTTCCAATAGGGCAGCCCGGGGATTTCCGAACGCAGGTGGCCCGGGCACTATTCCAGTACCGGACCACACCTCACGAGGTCACTGGCCGTGCCCCCTGCGAGCTTCTGCTGGGCCGGATGGTCAAGACACCCTTGGACGTCTTGCACCCAGACCTTCGGTCCTCGGCGCTCCTGAAGCAGCTGAAGCAGAAGCTGGCTGCTGACCGAGGGTGCCGTCCCGGGCTTTTGCCGGAGCCGGGAGCGTCGGTGTGCGCCAGGAACTTCCGTCCTGGCCCACCCTGGTCTGCCGGGCGTGTGGTTTCACCAGCGAGCGCCTCATCGCTGCTCGTCCGCATGCCCGACGGGACCACCTGGCACCGGCACGCCGACCATGTCAGGCCTCGCCTCGGGACCTGGCTTCCACCCTCGGCCGTCGCTTCAGAGGACCAGCCTGCAGGGGGCCCAACAACAGCACCAGTCGCGGCCAGCGGAGCGCCACCCACCCCAGAGGCGACAAGCGTCGCCACTCCTGTGGCACCAGTGCCACTCCCAAATCCGGTCCTTGCGGCTCCACTGGGTGGAGCGCGACCGGTTCAGGCAGCGCCCGGCGTTGCCACACCTGGCCCGTCGACACCAATGGTCCGGCGGAGTACGCGGCAGCGAAGGCCACCTGACCTTCAACATCGCCCGGCCAGGACTTGGCACGACCAGACGCCATGTGGTGTCGGTTGTGTGTGTTATTTCATTTATTTTGTTTTAGAAAAAACAAACTGGGGGGGAGGGATGTAACAAGTATGTAGCGCCCCCCTCCAGTCCGCCCGTCTGCGGCCGCCTGGCTCGGCGGGCAACATTGTTCATCGCGACAATAAACGCCGTTGAGCGTACGCCGCTCCGGTCAGACATCGTCCACCCTCACAACCAGGCTGCGTGTGGTCTCTCCTCGGCGGGTGCTTCGGCCCCTTCGTCCACGTTCGAGAAAGATCGTGACAATGGACACGTTTTATTAACACTCGTTACGCGAATTGCACGATGTAGGGACGTTTCGTCGCGCGTCACTGGAGCTCGTGATAACCCATTCGGCCCACCCGTTAACGCCACATCGCGACGACAGTCTGGGGCGGCTCATTACAAAATGAAGCTCATCAGAGTTGTTGATGAAACACTGTCTATGGACAAAACGTCGTTCCATGAACTGATTGGCACTGCCAATGAGGGGCGACTGCCAGTAGAGTTTGGGGGAAATTATCTTTGCTGTCGGGTGAATAAACACTTTCTTTTAACATGGTACTCTCAGAATCAAATCAAATGTCCGTTTTGACGTTTATAACCCATACTCACTTCATGATCGCCTTTCAGTTCCAATTTGCAGTACTCGCAAGCAAGTTTCTTTTTTTCACACTGCTCCCTGTGCTCCTGTAATTAAATATATAGATCAGGCTATCAGAAGAATAATTTAAAGCATCGAGTACAATCGTCAATGCAACCTTGTTTATATAACAATACGAAGAGACTCTAGCTGTATTAGTCTATCAGAATTTTTATGCGTACAAACCTAGCTTTGAAGTACCGCGGTCAAGGCACCGGGTTGTTGTCAAACTATTTTTTTTTACTTTGTTGTTTTGAAGCAGAGTTACACTGGTGCAACTTTAATTATCCATTAATACGGACGGACGAAGATTCCATTCTTAAATACATATTTTTGCTATTTTGGAAACGCTATACAAATAGGAATTATAATTATTTCCAGCTAGCAATTTTTATATAATCTTTTTTAATTATTCAAAGGCGTATAATTTATTAGCAAACATTATGCGATGGTATTTCCAGTTTTATTGTAAAGGCCTGCTGCGAAATTTTTGCTTCTATTCTTGAGAAGTTGTTTCGCTTGTTGCTGCAAACAGGTGTATTTCCAAGGAAAAATTCAATTCTTGTCCTAATTGTTAAATATGGTAATTCTAGTGACGTCAGCAATTATCGTCCAACATCTCTTTCCAATGCATTCTCAAAAGTATTCGAGAAGGTGATGTACTATCGGGGAAAAATGAAATGCGAACAGAGGAGCGCGTGGCTCGCGGTACAGGCTGCGCCGCCTGGAAGTGAGCCGAGGGGCGAGGGTGCGTGGCCTACTTCGATGTGTTCACGCCCCTCGATTGGCGCTCTCCCAGCTTCGGCAGTGCGCCTCTCAGTGCGCTGAAAGCTGTCACCGCTATCTTTGCCTGCTCGGCGAGTGCGGCGAGCTTCTTTGCACCGCACGCACTGAGCCAGCAAAGATAGTGGTGATAGCTTTCAGCGCACGAAGAGGCGCACTGCTGAAGCTTGGAGAGCGCAGAGGGAGAGGCGTGAACACGTCGGAGTAGGCCACGCACCCTCGCTCCAAGGCTCACTTCCAGGCGGCGCAGCCTGTACCGCGAGCCACGCGCTCCTCTGTTCGCATTTCATTTTTCCCCGGTAGTACAACCGCCTATATAATTATTTTAAACGAGAAGTAGTTTCTATACAGCATGAATTTCTCGCAGGAAGATCCGTTGAAACTAATTCACGAGCATTTCTTAATTATTCTATGCCAATTTTTCAGAGCCGGGGTCAGTAGACGCAGTATATTTGGATATATCCAAAGCCTTCGACGAGGTCAATCAAGCATTGCTATTAATAAAACTTGGGAACCATGAGCTTGATCCTGAATACATTTCCTGGTTCAGGAGTTATCGACATGAAAGGTAGAACCGTGTTAGGGTTTCTGAATACTGGTCCCAACCTTTAATGCCTATTTTGGGTGTACCTCAGGGCTCGAATCTTGGTCTGCTGTAGTTTATAATTGTATAAGTGATATACTGTTCTCCGTGAAACACTCGCACGTGCTGATGTTTGCAGACGACGTTAAACTGTTTCGGCAGGTGAACATTACCACTGACTGTGCTTTGCTGCAAGATGTCCATTAAGTACAAAGATGGTGTATTTTGAACAATTTAGGTTTCAATCCCCGCAAAACCCAAGTGATGTCTTTGTCCAGAAAGCGTACCACATTATCTCATATGTACTGTGAGAAATGAAAATACAAGTCGGACCACAATAGTTAAAAATCTCTGGATGGTTGTGAATGATCACCTTTTTTTTAATTCTCACGTGACCTCTATTGTTAGCCAGAGTCTGCGCATGTTGGGAATAATGAGCAACATAACTAGGCCATTCAGTACTCATCATTATCTGTTGCGACTCTTCAATACTCATGTACACCCTGAACTTGAATTGGCATCTGTCATTCGGACCTCCATCTCTAGTACAGCGAGTGAAAAAATTGAACATGTACAAAAATCATTTCTGAGGATCGTCTATGACAGATATTTTGGTCGTAAATATTATGTTGAATTAAGTTCATTTTATACAAAACTAAAACTGTGGATTCTACATAACAGGAGTTCTGTTCGGGATGTTAATGAATAAAAGGTTAAAAAGCGCGAACAAACAAGGACAATAAGGATACACGGACGACAGGACAGGCGCTTCTTGGTTCTTTACACTTCCGCATTCCTCTCAGTGTAAAGTCTAGAAATCTCCGTTTTTTACCCAGATATTCATAGCAACTTGTCACCGGTATCACGGATTCAACATGTTTTAGACACGAAGCTTTCCAATGTTGATATTTTGGCATAAAATTGCTTCTTGTTTGTTCAGGGTTGCTCTAAAATCGCCAAAACTGTCTGCATGTGTATTAATGTAATGCATATGCATAAGTTTTAAAACCTGTGTATAATTTGAAGCATGTAAATTTGTGATGAATATCTATTTTATGCTTCGTGCTTTACCGCAGAGGCCTTTGAGTTGTTGGTAAGCACGCGAAAATAAATACTGATTTGAATTGTATTGAGTCCATTCGGTACTAATACCTTAAAAAGTACGTTACAAGGAATGACGCCCCTACATTCAGGGCTTCGCTCGGCAACAAGGTTTGTTTTTGGAGAACAAGCACTTGCTCAAATTGATGAAAAAACTATACTGCGACAATATTGCATGACGTCATCATTGACTCGGCTGTAAGAAAAGATTTGTTGCTCGTCTTTCGCACAAAACAAAATGGGAAACGAAAACACTTTTTTAGGTGTATGAAGTTTCTGTGGCTACTATTTTGTACTACACAGCAAATATAACATGTTAGAGACTACAATACATAAATTTCCGCCGTCCTAAGCCCTCCTGGTTAATTTTATTCTTTAAAAACTAAACATATCTGAGCTTTCAGATATAGAGCATTGTCATTTTTATAGTTCACGCCACAGCACAAAAAACAAATTACAGGTGTACTTTATTTCCTGAACTCAAATAAAATTACCCAACATTGTTGTTTTCCGATAGCTTTTCTTTTGTATTTTATCACGTAAAACAGAGCTTAAATAAACCCCACTTATATCGCATTCCCTTCAGAATGACTAGGAGTTTAAAGAAAATCAAGAAATATATAGGCATATGCTATTATCTAGTGCAGTCTATATTAACATTATCAGGTTCGGAGTAGCCCTCTTTTGTACCTTATACATCAGCGCGTTGCAGGAACAAAACAACGTGATTACTTGACTATTGTTACGGCAGCTCACTACGTGAAACTACAGCACATGAAACGCGTGTCCGTCTGGCGAGTTTACCGTGTTCTAAAAAGTAGTCCATCAAGTTTCCGTCTAATGACGTCATAGAAGTGTAACGTTGTCGCCGGCAGAAATCCCGGGAGTGTCACAACAGAGGTTGTGAATCTGGCAGATGCCTGTTCTACTGCAAATCGCTCTCCACCTTGACAGTGTCACAGAAGATTTAGCACCTGGGGGTTGGGTGTTCACGACGACAGCGACACTCACGTTCACCCCTACTTTTTGCAAAACCCTTGTAGCATCAAACGCCAGGATCGCGACATCCGATAACATAACAATTTAGCTTTCGTGACGTAATTTGTTACCCGTTCGTTACCACTTTTAATGTATGGACGTGATAAGACGCTAAAAACACACGTCGAAGATACACTTCAGGCACCTTAGTACAACAAATCGCGAGCATTTTCCTCACCTTCTCTGAAGAGTAGGTGTAATATCCGTCACAGTTCTCGCAGTACACAACACGCATTGGACACTCGGAGGCATGCTTGGACTTCTCCTTCCGAGGCATCTCGCCTTCACACTCGTCGCAGACCAGTGGCTTCTCGGGGCATTCTTTATCATGGTCCTTCAAATTATGATAAAAAAACATACAAATTGTTAACGACTAGCTGCACAATGTTTTTTTATACATGTCGAACTGTAGTTATAAACTATGCATATCAATTTGCCTTATTAATAACAAGGCAGTCAAGATTATAATTGTCTTTACAAGCTTAGTTTTTGATCACTCACCTTGTATTCGTTTTTAAGACTTTCTTTTATTAACTTTAACTAATTATTAACTTTAACTTAATTATTAACTTTAACTTAATTATTAACTTTAACTTAATTATTAACTTTAACTTTATTAACTAAGAAAGATTAACTTTTTAACTCGATAACGGTCATTGAAGTATTTCTGCAAGGGCGCAATTTCCTTTAACACGTATGTAACGCGGTATTGTGTTTCGGTAATGTAAAGATGAAAATTAAAATCTATCACAGTTAGTTTGATACGAGGCCACGTTCGCTCCATTTGTTAATGGGTTGTATTGTTCTTTAAACGTAAGTAATTTCGGAGGTGAGCTGGTTGAATCCTTGATGAGCACTAAAACAGAAAACAAACATAAAAATTATAGAAATAGTATCAAATAATCGATCTTGACCTTATCATTTTATTCAATATAAGATATCGTATTATACCCATCAGATTACTCTCCGCAATCCAAACATCTTTAAAACTTATGAGAGTACATAAATATTAAACATTGTTTCTTATTAAGAATGTTGTGGACAACTTCCACTCATCGCAAAGGTTGACTGTAGCATGTTTTTAATATTGAACAGGTCAGTATGACGAACAAAAAAAAAATATTAGTTTCCTTGACGTTCGGAAACACTGGTCGCCACGCCATATGGATGTCATATGTTCCTCACACCATGAAAAAATACAGGCTGTCTAATTTTATTTCGAACAGATTCCTTTAAAAACAATGGTGATTGTTACATCGCTACAAAGTCACATCCAGCACGTATTTATCAGGCTCAACGGACATTAATTAAGGAAATAGCCGTCACTGTAAGTTGGCTAATTAATTAACATGTGTTAATTAACTTTATAAATATTGATTTTATGGGTCACGTTGGAATCGCGTTATTGGCGGAAATTACTATTAGGGACCACGCTAATTAATAGGGTTTGCTTACAGGCTATGGCTTTTGAAGCCATCGATCGGTTGTCGCAATTTTTCGCTAGATTTTAGATTTGCGCCCAAAAAAAGCGCCCAAAGCCCTGCTCACAATGACGTCTAGAAGAGTGACGTAATCGTCTCAGGCACGTTGGGACTGAACTCATTTGATTTACCTGCATCAGCCTACACCGGTGCAGAAAAGTGCAGATCAATGTACTTCCGGTTGTTTTTAGATGGGCTTCACCCGTGGCAGTCTGCACCAAGTGCATCTGGTTTAGGTGCAGGTAAATCAAACAAACCCACTATTTCGGTGGCGCGTTTTAGTGGAGGACGCGCCATCTCGTCCTTATCTCAACCCTCTGTTGAGATAAGGACGACATGACTGAAACGAGTAAGTTACTCTTCTAGGCGTCATTGCAGGCGGGGTTTCGGGCCCTTTTACAACGCAAGCTCTTAGGCGCCCGTTTTATGGTTTGAACGACGTCGCGGTCGGCGTCACCGTCGGCGTCGGCGTAACGGCTTGGTGCAATATGGGAAACGTTCCATAATGCAACGCGCGGGTCACACTCATGACCCGCACGGTGCTTTATGGAAAAAGTCCCATAATGCACCGCGCAGTTACGCCGAAACGTCCCATAATGAAACGAGCGGGTCTCACTCATCACCCGCGCATTGCATTATGGGAAGTTTCCCATAATGACGTCACACGACGTCACAAGGGTCACGCGCGTTGCATTATGGGAAACGTCCTATGATGCAACGCGCGGGTCTCACTTGTGACCCGCGCGTTTTGTTATGGGACGTTTCCCATAATGACGTCACACGTGACGTCACGAGTGACATCACGAGGGTCCCGCGCGTAACATTGTGGGAAACACCCCATGATGCAACGCGCGGGTCTCACTCGAAACCCGCGCGTTGCATTATGCGATTTTTCCCATAATGGCGTTACACGTGACGTCACGAGTGACGTCAGGAGGGTCATGAGTGACGTCACAGGGGGGTCCGCGCGTTGCATTATTGGAAACGTGCACTGATGCAACGCGCGTGTCACTCGTGACCCGCGCATTGCATTATGGGACGCTTTCCATAATGACATCAGGAAAGGAAGGGAGGAGGAGGAGCAGGGCAGGAGGAGAGGAGTACGGGAAGAGGAGAGGAGGAGTAGGGGAGGAGGAGAGGGTACGGACGTGGAGCGTACCCTCCCCTTCATACCCTCCCGTCCTCCTCTTCAAGAGCTGCGCTCTAATTCGGCATTACAGGGAGTTGTAAACGTCTTTTATATTTTTTGTGCAATTTCGAACAAATTTTTGTTTGACTTTATTTATTTAGTGTTATTAGGACCTTGTCTACATCGTACAAGAAAAATAAAACAAAAATAGAAAAGTTTAGAAACTCGTGTTTTAAAACATACTGTCGGTTTAAAACAGCAGCGCGAGGGAGAGAGAGCAAGTACGACATCTATTTCCACGCCTTAAAAACAACTTACGTCACGTTCATCGTAAGACATTTTACTGTCGCAGGCACCGCAAAGAATCACTCGCTTTTGGCACTCCGTGTCCAGGTGATTTTGTAGGTCTTCGTTGAGAACGTTGACACCGCAGTCGGAACACTTCCTTGCCATCTTCGGACACTGATACCTGTGCGTCTGGGAAAAAGCATACGCTTGTGGATACGTTGGTGAAGAGTATTAAAGAAAACAATCCGGCGAGGGTTACAAACTGGGAACATAGACTTAAAATCTCAGACTTTTTGTTGACCATCAGGAAAAAATACCAGGTGTTTTTGTGAATGTTTTTAGAAATCTCAACAAATAGAGGTGGTTGAGAAAACAAATCTTATAAACAGAGAGTTGCGGCAAACGTCCGAGATTGCGGAAAAAGAATATTTATTAGCAATATAATTCCCTAAAATGTATTTATTTCCACCTTAATTTGTAAAAATAATCATGGTTTCAATTACAGACTTGCTGCGCGTCATCAAAAGCCCCCAAATCAGTTAATTTTAGGATGACTTGAAGCACGTGGTCAGCACGGTCGTGCGCTAGAGTTACCACTCGTGTAGCATATGGAAGGTTGGCGATGCGAAAACTTGGATGATCGTCTTATCTACCGCGTTTTACCATCGTCAGCCTTACGGCTGTTGCAGGAGTGGGAACTTTAGCACACCCTCGAGCTTCCCACGCGCTCCAAGTCTTCCTAAAATTAACGGACGTTTGGTTTTTTAATGACGCTCATCATATTTTCCGATTGCAGCCACATGTTTATTTTCACAAATTAAAACGTTATTTGGGAAATTTTATTAAATATTAAAGCTAGCTGCAGAAACTTTCGGTATAAAAATACAATGAACTCGCCCAGGACATCAACAGATTCACAAACGTGCCGTTCATCGCGCGAAGCCAAACTTCAATTCTTTTGAGGTGTTGTACAATAGTCACGAGTCGGAGGGCAGCCGGTACCTTAAAAATGGTACCGATAAGTCCTAAGGCTATGTGACGTATTTTTACAAAAGCATTTACATGATTACTTGTCATTACTATGTGTTCCCAACACTTTGTTTTGTGCTTTTCTTATACATTGTATCCGTGTATGCAAAAACCTTTGATTAACATATAACAGAACTGCTTCAGTGTATTATTTGTGGCGTACATCATTGTGGCACAACCCGTGCAAAGTTTCAGGTTATTTTGGAACTTAAACAATTCACCTTGGTTCAGGCTAAAGGCAACTTGCAATCCAAGGATTGAGTTTGACTTCAAAAAACTGGATCGGTATGAAAGAGGCTACAGCCCTTTTTATCTTGAGAAGTACCGCCTTTACATCAGAGGACATTTTTCAATACCATGAGTTAACTTTCTTTTATAATTGCCAGCTGTCAATTGTTTTGAGTATTTGTGTCGAAAGAACCAACATTAACTCAATTGCCAACTACAAAAGTACAACTTTGTATTTGAAAGCGGTGCAATAAAGCAGGGAAACTAAAGTGTTTTTTTTTTTTAATACTCGCATGTGTTTTGTATGATTATTTTCATGACGGCGGCTCGAAGTTACTGCACGAATTCTAAAATTACGCAAAACCTGCATATTAGTAACTTTACGTACTGCTGCTTCTCGAACGTTCCCATATGGATGAATAACATGTTGGATCTTGTTGTAGAGTGATAAAACCATACCAACAACATTTGGGTTCGTAATAAAAATGAGAAACAAACGCTTGTTGGTTTTTCACATAAAACACGTGTGTCTAAATGCACTCATGCAATTTCGAAGTTTATGTAAGTAACTTCGCCTTTTTCAATTTTAAACCAACAGATTTCAAACACCCGGTACCACAAAGATTATTATGTTATTTCAATAATTAATAAGTTTTGTTCCCTACCTCCTCCGTCGAACATGGAAATAAAGAGCGGCAAAGCTCGCAGTAAATTTCACGTTCTGGACATAACAGGAGAGTATGTTTTCGCATGTTGTCCCGTTGCACAAGTAAGGAGCATAGAGAGCAGGTAACTGGGTCTTCACCGCGTTTTTCATGGTGCTCCTAGAAAAGAATGAAAAAGTATGTACAGATTCAATTCCGAACTGGACTTCTTGAAACGTGTTTCCCACAGGGATGACTAAAAAATCGCACTTACTTCCTTGAAGAATCATTTTAGCGTCATACATCAAGTTCCGCGTATTTTTTTACACATATTTGTTGCTATGCATTTTTTTAATTATCTTCGCATAATTTTTATCATTAAAGCTTGAATACAACCGATCTGGTTTTAGACTGTTATATTAACCCTCGGCATTAAATTCCTTGTTCCAGGGTTACCACATTAATTTATCTCTGCTGATCAAATATACTTCTCTCATGTCCTTTTCTGCTATAAAACATAACTTGCACACACTAAAGATAAATTGTGATGCGCTTTTGAGACGCTCAAGTAGTAACCTCGCGTTTGTCCCAAATAAGGGGCAAGTTGATGCAATATCCTTTTACATGACCAAAGCGCTTGACAAAGTCTGTCACAAATTATTGTTGCTCAAGTTATTCCTACATGGTTAAAAGGTTAAAACAGCGCAAACAACGAGGGTCGAGAAGCAGAAGGACAGATACACAGCGCTGCGTATGAGTCCTTCAGCTTCTCGTCCCTCGTCGTTTCCGCTGCTTTAACCTTTTTAAAAATGTCACACTCACTAGCCCAAACTTCAACCTTTCCTACATGGTGTTTGTCCCAAGTTATGTAATTGGTTCAATGGCTATTTGTTTCTTCGCACGAACACAGTTCATGTTGAAGACAGTTTCTCCCTCAGCCTTACTTCAACGCTTGGCGTTGCTAAGAAATCCGGTCCGTGCCCGGTTTTATTTTTAATTTTTATTTATGATATAGTCTTATGTGGTTAATGTTCTGACATGCTCCTTTTTGCCAATGACATTATGTTGTTTAAAATAACTTAGTTGTCAGAAAACGGCAGTGTATTACAAAACGATGTGCCACGTACTCTTCTATGGTGCAAAAAGGATCAGCTGCTGCCAAACCCTACAAAGACAAAACAAGTGTTTTCGTTCTGCCGACGTCGTACTTTTTTTGACAACACATATAATCTTGATGGAATGCTTGTGCGGCGAGTCTCTCTTGTGAAAGGTCTTGGCGTGTGTATAGCTGGTGCCTTAACATATGAAAATGATGTGTCATTTATTCTGGGTAGCCCGATAAGGATATTGGAAGGGACTAAAGAATTAAGAATTAACAGCTCTGTGGGGTACGCTTTCTTTATTGATGAAGAGGAAATTTGTTTTAGTGCCGCATGAAGAAATATACCGTTCTGTTATAGCGTGTATAAAAAAAAGCGGCGTGGTGGCTTTCCAGAACGCCTCAGGTATTCCTCTGGAGAACTTCATGGCATTACTGGAATTTTATTTAGGTAGCACGTTTGTGTCCTTCGATGACAAGCTGTTTATCCAGCACAAAGGCGTTTATGTTGGGTCATGCGTCGCTCCTGTGCTTTGTAACATTTTTTTGTCCGCTGTCGATCGGGAATGGAATTGTGTTTAGATGCTGACAATGTTCTTGAGGTTTTTAGATACGTGGTCAATTTTCTTGTACTTTTAAAAACTAACACCTCTGTGACGCACTTTGATACAGTACAAAGCGCTCTGTCGTTTTCTAAACAACGTGAGAAAGGTTTGCGTTTTACTCATGAGCTCCGTTACACCAATCTGTTGCAGTTTTTGGATATTAACATCCCCATCAACGAGCGACGTGTGTGTTGGATGTATCGACCTCGCGCACGGAAAGAGTTACTTCCTTTTGATTCGGCTCATTCGAAGAAGGTTAGGAGAGCTATTGCGACTTCGTGCCTAGAGTGTTCACTGCTGAAGTCTTGTGACCACCAGGCGGATGCTAGTTTTAAATACCAGATTTCTAGACTGGAATTGGCTGGCTTCCCGTGTTCGGTCTTGGTTTCTGTCGCGAAAACCGCCCTACAAGGTCCCAACGAGGCAAAGAATAAAACTACCAGAAGTTATTCCGTACGTCCATAAGGTTGCCCACAATCTGAAGAAAGTGGCAAACAACGAAACAAGTACGATCCGCCCGTTGTGTTTTCTGTCCCCAAAAAGTAGTTGGCTAGGTTGTGCTCACGCATTTCTGATGAGAAAGTAATAAGGCCATGTGACAAGAAACACGTCACCCCTCACGTGGACTCCACAGTGGGTGTGGTCTACGAAATCCCACTGAGTTGTGGTAAGGTCTACTCCGGCCAGAGGCGGCGGTGCGTCAATGACCGGCACTATCAGTGAAGAATAAATACGTCTCGCATTTGCCTATACATGGCAACACGTGTGGCTGTGTTCTGCGGCTTCAGCAGACAAGGATTCTGGGGACAAGCCGTGAGCCTGCCGCTAATAAACTTTTGAAGGCGCTCATAAGAATTATCGACGTAATAACAATAACAATAACAATAATAACAATAACAATAATAATAATAATAATAAAAGTGGGACTGAATGTGTCAGCGACACGTCAATTGTGCTCCATGGGAATGAATATCAGTTTTTGAATCATGGGATACTAAAATGATAACTTTTATGTGTTGCCGCTTCGCGTGTGGTGTGTTTATGTACTGTTCGCTTTTCTTGAGTAAAACTAGTTGAAAGTTATCACTTGTCTTGTTTACTCGTCCCTGTTTGTTTTTTTTGCGATATTTTATATGTTTATAACTAAGAATATTGGGACTTTTTTCACGCGTGTCATTAAATTTCAGGAACCCGTTTAGCTTAAATAATATTTTTAACTTTTCAGTATGGTCGCGACTTGATATAGCGTCCGTGATGAGAATTTTTTTATAAAAAACATAAGCCATGAATATTGAACGAGTTCAGAAAAAAATGATTCGTATGGCTTACGACATTCACTTAGAATGCCATATTTGTTTTAACTATGAAAATCTGCTAGGAAAATATCTCACTTTTGTCAAGAAGGAGAGAGGCGCGTGACTTTGTTCTTCTACATAAGGTTGCAAATAGTGATACTGACTCAGCTCATATCTCTGTAAAGTTAATTTTTACGTCAACTTCGAGACTACTACGCATTTTTTTTTCGCTCACTCTGCAACATTTTATTCCTTTCTCGGATTCAGAATCTTTACAACAGTGTCGCCACTTAGTATTTAGACATCCGAGGACCAGCCTGTAGTTCAGCCGCCTGTTCATTGTGAGGGGGGGGGCATTCGAGGAGGTTCGTCCGTGACTGCTTTCGCGCGGCCGGCTGCATTTACTTCGCGGCCAGAAAACATTCAAAGAAGGAATCGTATAGCGACAAATGGAATGATGTCTTTATTGAACAGAGAATCTGCTTACAGTGCTTGCCGCAAGTGATCCGGTGTTTTCGGTTGACAGCGGCGAGGCGAAGCATCACCGAATCAAGCGGCGTCGGTTCCGATCGTTTAAAGGGGTCATGAAACGCTTTTCCAACTTTTTCCTGTTCAGCTTTCCTCCTCAACTCATAAATCGCGCATTCCACCAAACAGTTAAAGAAGACGAAAAGGGGGAGCCCCCTCTTGCTCGCACCCACGTGTGTGTAATCCGGACACATCCATTCTCCCCCTAGAAGATTAGCCCGTCGCTCAAAATTCAGACAAAAGTTGCTTTCCCCACCGCGTTCATTCCGAAGCTGACAGTGCTGTTGAAGCTATGTGCTCGTTGGGCCAGCCACACTTGCCACGTGAGTGTGGCAAATGTGGCTGCAGAGAATGAAGTCAGGTGATGAAAGGGAGGCGTCTGATTGGTCCGGCAAGCGCGTAGCTTCCACCACAATGTCAGCTTAGGGGTGAAGGGAATAAGTGAGGTCCGGTTGCGTGTGACGTCAGTTTGGACCCGACGACGCGCTTTTGGGACCGCGGATGTATCACAGTGAAAAGGCAGAGAGGTTGCGAAGGGGAGGAGGTACGAAATAGTCCGCTCTGTTTTCAAATTTTCGCACTGAAAGTCACGCTTTTGACTTTCTACTTTTTTTCTTTTGGTTCACTGAACGATGTGCTATTAGTAAAATCCAAATCTAAAATGATTTATCCCAACCCAAAAATCGTTTCATGGGCCCTTTAACGCTCCTGCTCATCTGTTAGCATTCGTTATCTACTTTCTAGTCCCTGATAATCCCACCGCGTCTGTTCACGCACTATTCACCGCACGGAACACCCATTCGACTGGCTATGGGACTGATCCCACTGGGACAAGATTCCGAGAACCGAACCCTTTGTGGCTGCTCCGTGGAGCCATGGAACGCCTCCATGTTTTTAGAGCGCAGCTCTTAGGGGCCCGTTCCCGGCTTGAGCGGCGTCGGCGTCGCCGTCGGCGTCGGCGTCGGCGTAACCAAGGTCATCCCAAGGTCACGTGGCCCCCCAAGGTCATCCCAAGGTCACGTGACCCCCAAGGTCACCCCAAGGTCACGTGACCCCTCCCCCAGGGTCACGTGACACTTAAAGTCACGTGACCCCCCTGAAGTCACGCGACCCCCCGAGGTTACGTGACCCGCCCCCCGAAGTCACGTGACACCCCCAGGTCACGTGACCACCCCCCAGGTCACTTCACCCCCCCCAGTACCCTTCCCTCCTCCTCCTCAAGAGCTGCGCTCTAATTCGGTGTTACAGGGAGTTGTAAACGGCTTTCACTTTTTTACTAAAATAAATAGACACATAAACGCGCGACTTTTTGAATTGGGCGGCGACACGCGCCACCTAACAGACAGCGCCCAAACTAAGAAAAAAACAAACCAACAGTCTTTGCTCTGAGCGTCTCGCCAGGCATGCGCACGTATTCTACACCACGCTCACACCTACGCGACATAGAGACACCATCAAATGTTACACATGAACGCGTTCCCAAACAGCACATGGTACAACATGAGTTATTGACACTTTACATTCCTATATCAAGGCTAGTCGACACCACAAGCTTATATACTGCTGTATTTTCTCTGACCGATTAGGATGGTGACCACTGTCATACTTTGCATAAATACGAAAAGACTGTGCAAGATTTATCCGTATATATTAATTTCCTCTACTGCCCTTAGGGAAGCGCTCGTATCTCTAATGTAATCCATTGCAAAAGTGAACTGCAGGTTATAAATCAAATTGAATAGTCGCTACACGTCACGTTTTGATCAGTTTCGTTTTCTCGCTTGCCTACACTTCAAGTATACAGAAGCCTGTTCAATTAATTGTATTAATTATCGAAACCAATTTCTGCAATCACAACTTTCTGAACACGCTGATGCATTTTCTTTTTTCTTTTTACATATCCGAATGACTTCAGCGGCGATTGAGTAAATGTTGAGCACACTGAGCACGCGCAGGTTATTCTATCGAAACCCGTCCGCCGGTACTCCCCGAAGCGTTGTTTCAGTTATCTTCTTTTCGCTACAAGTGTTTCTGCTCAAGCGCGTGTCTTTCAAATATGCGTTCTATGCGCTCACGCTTGCGCCAAAAGGACAGTGCAGAATTGCCGTTTTCGGGCCCGTGCCTTCACCTGCAGCGAACGCGAAATACGTATGCTAAATTTTCTAAAACCTGGTTCAGACAGTTTCATTTGACTGCGTCTGACTGCTTTGCGGCAGCAAGATACCAGGACATATCCCTGCTGCTTATATCGCGTGTCAAGATGATTCCTTGAATTGGACTCAACGTTTATACGAAGCACAGATGTGCCGGTGACTCGCTTTCGGTTCTCGACGCAACGCTGTCAAACGCATTCAAACGCAAGTTTCTGAACCGGCCTTAAGCATCAAAGAACGCCGAGAACATAGTTCTTTGCGCTGCACCTGCTGGCGTCTCCAGTAGTACTTTTTCTAACAAAAAATCTAAAACAAATAGCACTTGTATGTTTGCCAATGCCTTATTTTTGGAAATTCACTTGGAATCTTTTATATAGGTAAAAGGAACGCATGCCGGAAGGCCTGAAATCCTAGTCCCCTTCGAGGTACTCCACCTTAGATGACACACACTTGTTTGAAGCATTTTTGTTTGAAACATTTTTTATGGAGTATGCTCGATGAAATGTGCCAAATGAGCCAGTGAAGGCGAATCATATATCCCGAGACAGAGAAATACTGAAATACACGGACATGATCGCAGACATCTGTGTACGTTCGTCCTGTCCGGCCTCAGTCGTGGTGTTCAATGCTTCATACTTCACTGCACTTGAAAGCAAAACAATTGGGTATGACAGGCGTGCAAGTTCGGTGGAACCGAGGAGGTCATTTGCAACTGATCTGCACGGAGAACTGACCGATCACACCTTTAATGAGAGCACGTTCTTCACTGAACTGTACAATAAAAGACGACAAGAGTATCTCGTCTGGCGAACATTAAAGTCAACTCACGCCTGTGCGTAGCTTCCTGTGCTTTTCTAGAGATTTGGTTAAATTCCTCGAGCACGACGCCAGCTGCCAGCTGTTTACTAGCAGTACATGGTAAAACCCGCGACAGAACCAAAAAGGACAACCGCGATACTTTTTTTCTGCCTCCGGTTTTAGTAGGTGCCTACCAAGGTTGCCTGTACTTTAACAATGTTTGTTTTCTGCCAGTTTAAGCGAACTGAGCCACAATCCTGTTTCGACCGGTTCAAATTTGAATAAGTGGTAACCAACGCACAACGAAAACAAGTTTCTAGTACTTTTTGAGACTTTTGAAGTGAATTTTACTATTGTACGACTGCATGCACTTGAATGTTCAATTGAAGAGTTCATAAAACGTGACTACCCCATGCCTGTCACTACGGGTGTCGCGAACCGGCCGAGGTTCGAGTTCCACCAGGTTCGACTTTTTCGAAATTTTAGTGGAAAATTCGACGAACCTTGTATTGAGGTTCGACTCGTGTGCGCATGCGCGACAGGCTGGCCAGTTGGCTTCGGATTGGATGGTAATGGCTAAGGGATAAATTAAGGGCAGCGCTGATTGGTTATTTCACTTAGTACAGTACAAAAAAAAATTAAGTTATTGACCTCTTCACTGATTAGAATTAGTTTCTTTTAATTGCAACTATTTATAAAATAAAATAACACTTTTCTTAAAAAAAAACATTCTCCAAACCTCGACATGCTTGTATCAAGGTCTGGCCACACTGTCCACAAGGTCGAACCGGTCGAATCTGGTGAAAAGATCGAAGGTTCGTCGAACCGGTTCGACCCAGTCGAACCCCGAAAGTTCGACCTAAAAATCTGGTTCGACAAAAGTTCGCGACACCCCTACTTGTCACCTTCCAACAGGGTGGTAACGCTCAATGGCTCTAGCCCAGTGTGTAGTTAAGTAAGCCTGTGGGATAGTTACAGCCATCAAAACGCATAATGACTAGGGGGGTGCTCTCTTTTTCTTAGAGTGTGGGCTTGTGTTATTTTCAAACAGCGGAAAACTTCGTAAAAGCGCTTCTGTACAATACTTAGAGAATGGACATTAGCCAATTTTCTAAGTATTGACATGGCCAAATGGAGCTTGTTGCATGTTGCATACTTCACCATTCCATTCCTTCTCCCATTGTTCCTTTATGCTGCTATG
Source organism: Ixodes scapularis (assembly GCF_016920785.2). NCBI lineage: Eukaryota > Metazoa > Arthropoda > Arachnida > Ixodida > Ixodidae > Ixodes > Ixodes scapularis. The sequence continues at coordinate 112,651,285 of NW_024609879.1, read as the reverse complement.
AAGTTCATACCGATAATGGGTGTAAAATAGGTGTGTCACCTCAATATTCTTCTTTTACATGCGACAGCAGCCCGGTCAGCCTTCCCATTCTTTAGAATACCCACGTGGCTGGCTAACAAGCAGAAGATGACAGCAAGGTTTCCAGGATGAGCAGAACTAACTTTATTTTTGAGTTCAATAATTAACGGGTTAGAGTAGTCTGAGGAGCAAAGAACTTAGACAGCATTAAGGCAATCGGTGTAGATAGCCGATTTGTAAACTTTCTCTGCAGAATAAGCTCTACTGCCATTAATGGGGTAAATCACTTCAGCAGTTAAAATGGAAGCACTTACATATATTCTCTTTACCGCTGAAATCGGTGGTCCAATCATGAAACCGCCAAAACAAACCAAACTGGGTTAGTACCGTATGTAAAAAAGTTCTCCCAGTTCTCATACCGCTCTTGAAGTTGCAGGAAAGCGTGCAGGATTACTCGTTGTGGGTTTTTTTTTTATTATTTCGTTACAGAAATATCTAAATTAATGTCTATGGGATGACATGGAGGCAAGTGGCTGGGACGTTTTACAATTGGTGCTGTGCCCATTTGCTTATATGATCATGATTTGAAGCCCTTTTTACATATAAAAAGATTACAGAGTAACACAAATATTTTTAAGTCGTCTGCATATAATGCATACTGAACGGATAAAGGAATCACTTTAGCAGTGGAGCTTATTTTCACTATAAACAACGCTACACTGAGGACGCCACCCTAAGGGACTTTGTTGTTCAGGGCGAATTCCCTCGACAGGGTGGTCCCCAATCGGAATTTAATGGGACATGTTTGCATAAAACTTGAAATAGTGGCTAGCATGTTAACTTGGATGCCAAAAGAAAACAAAACTTGGAGAGTCCAAAGACGTCATGCGGTAATGTGGGCCTTCTTGGGAAAAAAAAAACTGACAAGCGGCACTGGCTGTTTACGAAAGCATCCGAGAAAGATGTCCGTCCTTGTCCGTCCTTTCTGTTTATTCTTTCTGTAATAAGTCATCAAAACCAACGCGCTCACGTTTAACTACATCCAGTACTGCCGTTTCAAGACGAATAAGGCGATCTAGTGTGAAACGAAATGACCAAAAACTGCACTGAAATTTATCAAGCAGACCCCTTTTTTTAAGGATATAAACGAGACGAGAATTACCCATTGTCCAAAAGTCTTGCAGAACCAACTAGATGAAGCTATAGCCAGGTAACTAGAGGCACATGACGGTTCCTTACTGTAATTCGAGATTGTAGTAATGATTCCCATTTGCCAAGCTAAAGGCATGTAGGTAGCCATTCAGCCAAATTTGGTTAAAACATTAAAGGATATATTGAAGCATAGCAGGATGGAGGTGGTTAAGCATGTCGTATTGACTTTATGCGCTTCGAACTTTATGCGCTTTAAACACTGGCAAGTGCCTCTGGAAAGAAGAGACAATTCGCTAAGCCGAAAGTATGTTTCAATCAGGTAAAGCCCACAACGAATGGCCCACAGATTCGGTAAACCGTTGAAACGTCGCAAAGACACCTCGCTATTAAGACACATGGAACATTTTCATTAAAAAGCGTGTAAAAACTTTTTTTTTATCTATTTTGTTTGAAATACCGGAGCAGTCAACAGCCGCTACAACCAATCTTTGTATCGGAGAAAAATTTGATGGCCATAATACGCATCACATTGCAACTTTTTCGCTCGTTATGATGAGCTCATACAACGTGATCTTTGTTTCTTGACACTATCCTTGTAAATGGGAGGTTCGGAAATTTTTCAGAAAAACTGCTATACTCGGCGACAACTTTTCTTGGCAATGCAGTGGAAGGTACGTCCCGCGTCCCCTCCCCCATTTTGAGTGTACGCAGGCTCTCCTCCTCTCCCCGGAAATGGGGGAGGAGAAAAGCCTGCGCACACTCAAAATGGGAGAGGGGACGCGGGACGTACCTTCCACTGCATTGCCAAGAAAAGTTGTCGCCGAGTATAGTGACGTCTGGTAGAACCTTTTTCATCAACTCTGACGGAAACTCCCGGTAGCTTCTGAGATACCTTCTTACAGGAATATAAATGTATACGCTTTCTTCACCAATACGTGGAAAAAGCTTCAAAATTCGAGAATGGAGAAAGTGGAAAAAAAGATAGTATGTCAATGCCTACGAAAGAACACGCTTTTTTAAAGTTAAGCGTAAAAATGTTATGTTCGTTTGTATTTATGATCTTAATCGTTGGGTTGATACAGACTTGTACGTAGTTCAACTACTCTACTCAAGTTACTGTAGTTTAACTACTTTTCTGAGTAGTTTACTAACTTTCAATTACATTTTTATTTCGGTAATTAGTAGTTTACTTTAATTACTTTTTCTGGGTAACTTCTACTCAAATTACAAATTACTTTCGAATTTTAGTGGTTGTTTTGCCCATCAACAAGTATTCCTGCACAAAAGAGATAAGATGGAAGATCAGCTGATATTTTCGAAGAGGAGAAGCACGTGGCGTAGGAAAGAGAGGGGAAAGAAAATGGGTTGGAAAGTCCAAAAGCCCCCCAAAATTTTTCGAGCCCCCCTCTCTGCAACAACACTGCTGTGAAGCGCGGAAAGCGAACAGGCACGACGCAAGAGAGGCCAAGTAACTGCGGGATTAGCGCCGAAGACTGGCGTTTCTTTTTGTCCCGAAGCTCAAGGAGACTTGACCCAGTTGAAGAAAGGGCTGGTTCCCACTTCTCCCCAACGTAAAAGCTCTCGCCCACTACAGGAGATGCACACACTGCATTCTCACTCAAAGGAGGCAACAAAATGCAGCACCTGCTCTGAAGCTCATCTGGTGCTCCCGTAGTTTCTGGTGTACTCGAAGAATCGCGTGCTAAAGGGCAACGCAAAGGGGGCCTTTTTGCGTTGCATTTCCTGCCAAAACATAAAATTACTAAGGTTTGAGAAACCTTAGTAATTCCCCCAACTTTTTTACATAATGCACTTGACATAAAGTACATTCTCTGGGCATGTGCTTGTACTTTCCGAGAGAAGTGAAGCTCCCGACTTCAATGTACGTACATTCCCCGCATTTGAAAACATAAGAATGGCGTATTTGCGTAAGAAAACGCGCTCTTTCTAGACGTCCTCTGCTCCTTTCTCCGAGTGAAGTAATGGCGGCCCTAAGACCAACACAAATAAGTGGCTTATAAGTTGATTGTGTCAAATAGCTCGTCATCGATAGTAAAACAACTACTCTGTGGCGACTTGACTTCATACAATATTTGCTGCCATTTCCGTAAAAAACTCATGCGTACCAGTTACAAAAACAAAACAAAAAAACACTGTATAGGGAATGAAAGAGCGTCATGAAAGATTCTGTTTAAAGTTTTGGTACATTACCTTGAAATTTATTGTATTTATAGTACGTTACTTCAAGTACATTGCACACGGTGTACTTACTACTTTACATGAAGTACATAACCTCTAATTTACTTTGTGCTTTACTTCAAGTGCTTTTAAGATATACTTTACTCAAGACTGTAAACAAGCAAACACTGTCTAAAAATCAACCTCAGGCAGTGCTAAACCTCAAAGTAAAAATGACTCATTTGCAGTACATCATTGACCAAACAAACAAGAAAATACACAAAACAATAAGGCACGCAGAGGCATAACCAACTGTTAATGCATTTCCTCGAAAAAACAATTCGATCCATATTTGGCTAGCACAATTTCGCTAACGGATGACAACCTATGTACTTTCTTTTTACCATAAAAACAACAGATAAAAGTAACTTCAAAGTAACTTCAAAAGTAATTCGCTATTTTTATGGTAATTAGTAATTTTCTAAATTACCTTCCATTTGAGTAATTTCTACTCTACTCAAATTACTTTTGAGGTCTATACTCATGCAGTAACGTAATTACTTTTTTGTGTAACTTATACATGTCTGCATTAAGATTTTAGCTACGGGGCACGCGTGAGGAACTGGGAATCGACTACTCACTAAGGTAACGCAATTTCTAATTGTAAAACAGATCAAACAACATTGATTTGACACGCGGTTTTGGTAAATATCAATTAACTATTGCTTCAAGGTCATGTAAGCTAACTCACACGACCAATTTGACCCTGTTCTCACTAGAAATATTTTAGACATGATTCCGCCTAAATAGTTTTCTTTTCAAGCCAAACTGAATACCAAGTGGCATCAAAGTACTTTGGAAAGGAAATAGGAGTCTAATTTCAGATTATGAACTCCCTTAAAATGTCATCGATAAATTAAATCAACATATTTTACTTGTTTTAAGACTTCCCTTAACTTATATTTTATTTTCTAAAGTGTATTCAACAGAAGTTTCGTTGGTGCACATGCCTATTGGTTTTAACAAAATTGTAAATACCGCTTCCACTAATTTTGATGAAAGACAAAAAGACGAAGCGTTTATAGGGTGCACAATATTCATAAAGATAAGTGAGGTGTTTGTTTTTATTTAGTACCTTATTCTTGCCGGTTTGCGTCCGATCTCGTTGTGTACTTTTCTGTGTTTTTTTATTGTTGTCTATTTCAAAGGTATTCAACTTAAATTTTATGCTAGCCTCGTTGGAATAATATTAATTACTTATTTTATTTATTTGTTTGCACATACTGCGACCTCAATTGAGGTAATTGAAGCAGTAGGGATGCAAAGACTCACAGTCATGGTGAATAAAATAACAACAAACAACAAAACGCCCTAGAAAATAACACTTCAAGCAACCACAGGTTAAGGTAAGGAACGATGCATAATATCTGATAAAGTCAGTATATGCAAGTATAAGCATACGCCCGTTGAAGTCATTCCACACCTTAACCGTACGTGGAAAGAAGACACTATTAAAATGGTTAATGGAAACTGAGACGACACAATGTTTAATATATTAAATTGTCTAGAGCGTGAGATAGCTGACAATTGCTCCCTCATTTTCAATTTTTACACATTTTCATATCACTACGTGAGAATAAATTTCTGACGTAGTTCATTTTTCTATTCTAAGGCCAATTTACATACCCCGTCTAAACTGTGCTCCTCGTAGTCTGTGTGGGGGCGCGTCTCGTCACTCCCGGTTTCCTCCACTTCCATAGTTGTGTCCTACAAATGCACACGTTTATAAGATGTCATAATTTGCAAGACAGTACTTTGATCTCGTGACAACAACTTCCTTTGATATCACTATTTTTACCTATATTATATAGACGTAGCTTAAATAACAATTTACCTGATTCGGCGTCTCTTGAACTGTTGAATCGCGTTGATTCTTCAGCTCTTCAATATGCATCTCGGTATGTTCCTGAAAGATTCAAGATGTTGCAATCTTGGCGCACGTGGCTTGTGTTTTTTTCTTTTCTTTTTTTACACAAATAATCCGACGGAAAGGACAAAAACCAAACACACTCTGCCTGACGAGGCAGTCACTCCAGTAAACTACGACAGCAGACAATGGAAGATACGAGTAATAAAACGCAATAAGAAAACATCGACAGAAACCAGCATAATGATTAACATTACTATATCCACAAAAAGTATTTGTGAAATGCAATAATATGGCTCTCAAACACGCGGTCCGTGACTCGCTGGGGCACGGCCCCCGAGCGTCAGGCGACTGCGAAACCCCATTCCCATCTTTCGAGCGCTATATGCGTCACAAATAACGGTCTCATGTCGTCGGTTTGCTTATGCTGAAAACATGTAGCTCAGCTCTTATAAGGCATTCACATATTTCTCTATTTCATTTTCTTTTTGACTGCCTAATGTTTCGTCTTAATCATTCCTTCTCAACTTTTTCTCAAGTTCCGCAAATGTACGACAATGCCACTGCTACTATCCAGCAAACGCGAGCTCTTTAGGTTGCAACTTGGCAGCACGCACTCTTGCTGAGCAGGAGTAAATATCAAAAATAAATTCATAAATACCACTGCTGTATTATTTTTCTCTCATTTGCCTAAATCGAGCGTCCCCCCCCCCCTCCCCCCTTGGTCCTTCGTCGGTCCTTGACCTTTCGGGGGTGGGCTATCTGGCCCCGACACTAGAATGTGTTTTATACCCCAGTGTTATACAGTGGCTACATTGAAAAAAAAAGCTCAAAATTATTATTAGATATATGTATTCGGAATGATAAACAAAATATATCTTGATATACTTTGGAAAATTCAATTTATTCCTTAGGACAGAACTAAAGATACAGTTTTAAATGTTTTTGAAGTTGTTAAGTGAAACACTATTTTGTAAAATTCCCAAGCCATCCGGTTTATTGCTTAAAAAATTCGATTTTAAGTATGGCAATTCCTGGTTTCCACAGGCGGTCCTTAGCAGTAATATCCAGAAAGACCTACGTTTCAAATTTATTGAGTACTACATTGAATGTATTTATAAAAAGAGATTTGGTGAAAAATGTTTTGTCATTTGGTATATACATTGAAAGGTTTAGGTGAACGGTTTGTTAGCGTTATGAAAAATGTGCTTTAGAAAGTACGGAGCAGCATGGCATTTTACTTCCTTTGCAAATGTACGGGATAAGTTTATTTAGTGGGATAAATATGCCACCCCTAGGAACCTTTCTGACTAGGTCTAATATATTCAAACTGAATGGTTAATTATAATTCAGAATAGCTTGCACACAATTTAAATATTAAGTCGCCGATATGCTAAATGATCTAAAAATGTCATCATGCCGGTTCAAGACTAGGTTTTTCTTCTCCTGACCACTGCCCAAAGCGCAGGAAATGCGCAGTAATACATCGTGCGTTATCCATGTGCATTCTTCATGATTTTTACTTACTGGCACAAACTGCCTCTTATTTTGGATTCTGGAACTTGGCTGAGTAGTCGTGTTGAAAAAAAGAAAACACAAGAATACTTTATATATTGAACAAGAATTATGCAGCTGATTTTGTTACATCACTAATCTATCTATCGGTGAATTTTAGTATCATACTCAATATTGCGAAAATTCCCAGATTCTATACGATTCAACGTCCTGGCAATTTGCGACGTGAGGCGTCTTGGACAATACCTTCGAACATCTGAGAGGAGCAGTTGCTTGTCATAGGCGAAACACTTAAATTATTTTAAAGTTTCCCTCCTCTTGTTTCAAATAAATATAATTAATAAATATTCTAAAGTTAGTCTAATCAATATATTTCAAATGTTTGACAAGTTATTATTTTTGTTTATAGGCTTTTCCCATTGTTGGGCGAGTTGAATATTTAAATACATGTGGTGTTGAATATTTAAATACATGCTACATAGCATAATAGAAGGAAAAAAGGACTGGACACACCGTGAGCTACAGTGTTGTCCAGTTCTCCCCTTTTTTGTCATTTTCTTCGAGCGCTGCCATGTATTCTAAAGTTTTCCGCCTTGCTGTTTCTCAATCGTAAAGCCTATAATGATGAGGCACATTTCACAAGTTGTTTAATAGTTAAAAATGGCTCATAAAACATACGCCTTCTCCCACTTTTTAATCAAACGTGTATTAGATGCGGTGCAACTCCGACGTAAAGTGAAACAAAGTGAAGGTTTTGCCACGATGCATGTGGGCTTGCAGACAACCGAGTCTCTTTACAAGTTAATCAGAGTAAAAAATCGTTGTTGATTTGCATCCCAGCTCAACCTTAGTGGTATGTGTGTGTCACAAAATCTAGCTATGTTACATTATTCATGTCGCAAAATCCGGCTGTGTTACGTTATCCTTTCTCCCGGGCTAGACGCGTCCTTCCAAGAAATTGGCGGGGTGTGAGGGCTGGGACCCAGCTCCCACGAAAACGAAGCGATGCTACCTGAGGGGGAGGATGAAGTGACGAGCGGGCCAGCGTCCTGGGGTTTCTTTTTGTTTTTGTTTTCCACGCCTGCGTGCTGGAATGCGGGGGCCCGTCGAGGGGGACTCTTGGGGGCAAAGGCGAGCAGTGTGAGCGGGAAACTTGGAAGCAACAGACAAGGAATTGAAGCGTCGAGTCCGTGGAACTCAACGGTAGCGGGCCAGGTCCGGACTCGGGAAGACTTCGACGACGAAGTGTGTGTGTGTGATTATGTGGCCACCTCAAGCCGCCCAACCCACCGTTGTACCGCCGGGACCATTCCTTCCCCCTTCGGACAGCGCCTCGCAAGACCGTCCCTCCCGGACACTGTGAGACGAGATTTCCCCTCCACTCGCAGTTTTCTTTATAGTAATTAAGGTACCCGTATTTCCGTAGTTTTTTTTTCTCGCGGGTGTCCGATTGTATTATTTGATAACATTTAAGCTCCCAAGTTGTTATTTTTTTCCATGTTCGGGGAAGCTCCCGCGTAAGTGATGGTTAATGCATTGTAATGAGCAGTAGACTTTGGGTTTTGCCTAATTCGTTGTGTGTTGAGTGATTTTATCTTCGCCGCATGTGCACCGGCCGGGTGAAGTGCGTTCGAGTGCTGTTGTTTTCGCAGCGCGGCGCTTGTTAACCCTTAGTGTGTGTGTGTGTGTGTGTGTGTGTGTGTGTGTGTGTGTGTGTGTGTGTGTGTGTGTGTGTGTGTGTGTGTGTGTGTGTGTGTGTGTGTGTGTGTGTGTGTGTGTGTGTGTGTGTGTGTGTGTGTGTGTGTGTGTGTGTGTGTGTGTGTGTGTGTGTGTGTGTGTGTGTGTGTGTGTGTGTGTGTGTGTGTGTGTGTGTGTGTGTGTGTGTGTGTGTGTGTGTGTGTGTGTGTGTGTGTGTGTGTGTGTGTGTGTGTGTGTGTGTGTGTGTGTGTGTGTGTGTGTGTGTGTGTGTGTGTGTGTGTGTGTGTGTGTGTGTGTGTGTGTGTGTGTGTGTGTGTGTGTGTGTGTGTGTGTGTGTGTGTGTGTGTGTGTGTGTGTGTGTGTGTGCGTGTGCGTGTGCGTGTGCGTGTGCGTGTGCGTGTGCGTGTGCGTGTGCGTGTGCGTGTGCGTGTGCGTGTGCGTGTGTGTGTGTGTGGTATTAAATTCGTTTCGTTGCAAAACTGCGGTCTCCCCTTCATTGGTAAGACTCCACCGAGGCGTGGGGCTATCGCCTGGTCGGCAGTCCTTTGTGTTTAAACAGAGAATATCAGCAAACCTGTGACAGTGTGAACTGAAGGATGCGGTTTCAGCGTTAGATTCCATGACTTGCCAGAAGACACTGAACGCATGAAACTTCAGGTGTGTTTGGAATGTAGGGGCGGACGTTGTGGACAATCTCTTCTCTACGAGAATTAGATTGTAATATTATTCAGGATACCGTAACCTTCTCACTCGCTGTTATGAGCAAATACTCACCACGTAGTCGCTGTTCTTGACATTCTCGTTGCAGAAGTGGCATCTTTCACTGACAGCATCAGAAACTCGCAGTGGCTTTTCTGATACATCATGATGCTAAAATAAATTAAACCTTTATTTAACGTGGCACTTCGAAGGAACATGCCTCATAAAAGGAAATTAATCTTGTTTTATTGTGCTATACAAAACAGAAACTTTTTTTTTGGCGGGATAAATTGTCACTAACTATTTCACAGATGCAAACTTCCTCTAAACAATTCCTAGTGCAATGAACGTGAAAACGTTTTCAAATGATTTGTGGTTAGCACAAATTTCTCAACCTCTGCGAACAGACATTCCACCGCACCAGTGAACCTTAAGAATACATTTTGCTAAAGCAAATTTAACGGCATTATCTCGAATATAGGCTCCTTTATGAAAATTAAGGGTTAACCTACAGCGGACATGTAAGGAGTACCACTACGGTGATATTCCTTACAAGTAATTTGATTACTTCCAAGGAGTACCACCATACGGGTGGTACTCCTTACAAGTAATCAAATTACTTGTATTCAATTACTTTTTAAGAGCAATCTTCTAACCGTTCGGATACATTTATTATGGAGTACTCACAAGAGCAATCTGATTACTTTTGAAAGTACTAGAGTTACTTGTCACTTACTATTTTCCCTCCTCTTTCTACCGGTGCTTTCTGTAAAGTTTCCTACCTAAAAACCCTCGAAGCAAGTTTCTACAGGAGAATGGTTTACCAATGTTGGTGGATTAAGAATATAAGTTGCTTGTGATACAGTGTTCTAGAAAGCGAAGTACTGGCAAAAGCGAGGCCAACGTCAATGGGAAGCGCTGTGCCGTGTCGAAAACTGGAAGCGCTGCAGTCTACAACAGGAGGAGAGAACGGCTGCACCGGTTGCTTCCTCTTGCGTTAACAGCCATCAGGTGCTCTTAACGGACACCGCTTTAGACGCTTGTTGAAAATATTTGATGTGCTGACCACTGCAAAGCACTAACTGCGGAAGTGACGGCATTTTTTGTTGCCACTAGGCTGAATTTCTTTTTAAGTCACTCAATCATGCCAGAGTACAGAAGCATGAAACGGCAAATACGTGAAGCTGGATCAGTCACTCCACAAAGCTTTTTCGCTCAGTTTTGTCATCAGAAACATTTCTTTTTTTTTTCCATTTTCAGTACCTTCAGTAAATTCAACTTTTGTAATTTTGCTATGCCCGTGTCTGCTGTGCGGGTCCATATCACATAAGCCAATGACGTTTTAGCGAACACCGACATTTGAGCGAATCAACGTTTAGCGAATAACGGGGGCGCGCGATAACCCATCCGCTGCGCTGCGCTTACGATGCTTCGCGGCGACAGTCTGCGGCGGCTTATTACAAAAATGTGAACCCATTTGGCCCATCCGAAAACGCGGCTTCGCGGCGTCCGACTATTCGCTAAAGTGTCATTTGGTGAAACGTGGGCGTTCGCTAAAACGTCATTCGATCAAGTGAGTGCTTCCCGCCTGGCGTAACGTTTTTTTATCACTTCGTTAGATTTTAGGATGCAGAAAGTCCGATACAGCTCTGAGTGCACATGGTTTCGTGATAGTTTTTGTTTTCGTTATTTTTGTGAGGCAGAGGTTTCTTTCTCATTTATTTGGTCGTGTTCTTGGCAGCATTAATTTCTTAGTTGAAACCAATGTTATTTGTAGTCAGGGTGTAAAAAATAAAAATATTTTTAAATAAAAAAGTCAGATTTTTTATTTGAATCAAGCTTTTGTGAAATAAATATCTTCAGAAAACGATTGGCGATTTTTTTATCACTAGATCTGTATTTTTAATTGCGGCCATAAATAAAAATGTCCTGCTTTAATAAGGAAACAAATAGCGAATAAAGAAATACGGATGGGAAGCACACTGATGACAAACGGTAAAGAAAAACGTTTTCAGTATTGTTAGGAGGGAAAAAGTTGATTTCAATAATTATAGGCAATTCGGTGCGACTTAAATCCTTATAGCCAAATTGTTGGGATTTAAATAATGATGTAAATCAAAATTTAAAATATCGTAATTTTTATTCTTCACCCTATTGTAATACTATTATATCAAAGCATGTCATGGAATTTTTTGTTTTATTACTAAGACAAAACAAGGGAGGAAGTGTTTTTATTGAGAGTAACAGCTACAGATCAGTGGAATACCAAGAATTTAAAAATGTGAACGTTAAGAAATTTCAGCATATGGGAACAGTGAGCAGCTAAGGAAACCAGGCAGAGTTTGCATTTCTCTCCTTAAGTTGCAAACCAGTCCGCTCGTAAAAACATGACACTAAAATAATTTTGGTGGATTAGAAGTTTGTCTTTTTGAGCAGATATAAAGTGAAGAGTAATAAACAGCCTCAGTAATAGACTACCCATCACCGAGCCCCAATCTACGTCTAAATGAAAAGCTAGCCGTTGGGATCTGATTCTATAACTGAGCGTCTAAGCTTCAGAAATGTATCAACGTGAATAGCGTCCGCTTCTAAGAATGGGCCTTTTTTTTTCATTGATAATGACCGGACATTAGTCATAACTGATACATCCCAGCTCTGAATCAGGGCACCATATCCGAATCTCCAGAGCTATATTTTAGTGAAAACTGAGCTGACTGAGCATGGCCTATAGTTTATTTTTTGTTGTGGCGGCATAGGCGTGAACTGTTTGGAGCTTATCACTTGTGTCGTGTTGAACAGAAAGAAACTCATCGCCACTGCATGACACCTGTGAGCATACTGGTGGCTCCCCAGCTCAGTTGCCCGACTGCGGGGCACAGGTGGCAAACTTTCCCGCGTGGCGGCGGAATCAAGCCGGCCACGGGCACATCGCCTGCCCCGCCTTGATAAGACGGATCAGAGGTGGCGCACAAGGAATCGCTGGCTGGACTAAAGCGCCGATGGTGCTTGTTGGTTTTCTGTTAGTATTCTTCATCGTCTCGTCCATGTCCTATTAAATGGAGTTTCCTGTTCTTCAAACCGTTGGCTCCGTGTTATTCCTCTGGGTCGGGTATGCAGCAGAGCAAATATGACCATACACCTTCCAAGCACTTGAAATACTATTTCGTTCAGTCTGATGACCGCATAGCTTGTAAACTAATGCATAAAATGGTGAGCTGTCATAAAGACATCACAATACAGGATGTAACACCACTAAATAGCGAGTCGCAGAAGCCCTATCTAGCCAGCGCTACTGCCCGGGGAAGCTACGCCAGCGCTACATAGCGGCATCCGCTTTGAAGGCCTCACGAAGGGTGGGCCGCATTTGCCACTACACGCCTTCTAGAACACTGTACTTATGAATTGGCGATTCTAATTCAATAATGGACATCACGACCGAACCGTTTTCAGACCGGCAGAAAAATGTGTTGTTTTTAAAACTTGGAGCAGTCGGAAAAGTAAACCCAGTTACTATTCAAGCAACTACCAACTACGTTTTTAACTAAGAATAATGGTAATTGCAACCAATTTTTTTTCGAGTAACGTGTGCAAGACTGATCTGGAGTTCCAGGTTCTTTTTATTGGCGTCCCGATTACTGGGTTTGTACGCACAGAGATTTCAGCTCTGAAGGATGGAATGAGGTACTGCGCGTCAAAGACCCTAAGGTAATACAAATTAAAAACATACAAAAACAGTAGCCAAAATGTATGTTTAACTTGTTTTTTAAGAGAGATGATGGTATATACTGTCCCTTGGAGACGAAAGAAGCGTAATCAGACTAATTTCATTTGTTTCCCCGACAAACTTTTCACAAGACGTCGGGATGTAACTTTTAATACCAAATTATAAAAACCAATTAGTATTATATTAATCGTTAAATGACACCCCACGCTTAAAGTGTCACCCCATTTTAAATATCACGTATTATTCTTTCTTCTTGTGTCCAGTAACCGGAGAAGCCTAAGTGCTGGTACACACAGATACCATCTTAAAACATACTAAAGCAACAAAATAACACAAGCACGTAACAAAAACGCTTGCCTTAATAAAACTTAATGTATTGGACCTTTTTAAATAACCTCTCACTTTTAAAGATATAACTTCCGCGCTAAGTGAATTAAAACTACTTTGAATAAGCAAGAAGAGAAAAGTGAACATAGGTATTGCATATAGAACGTGTTGGGGTTGCGATTGCTCACGCGTGTTAAGCCGCTTATTGTACTTGTAAAAGATTTTTATCATTTTCTATTTTCTTGATTCCTGCGTCCATGCACAATACCCATTACGCACATTTACATGTTAATTTTTTAACTGGATCATAAAAAGCTATATATTCATTTTTATGAAAGACTTAAAGGCTTAAAGACAACGCACCTCAAAAAACCAAAAGCAATAATCTTGCTTTTGTTTTGCACGTTATTTTCCTCATTTTCGGTTGTTAGTGTTGTTTTATTTTGAAGATGTGTCGTTTAAGTTTTAAGCTTCAATACTCTTGTCAAATGGTTCTAAAAATGTAGAATGCCAGTTGGTTTGTCATCATCTTCAATGCAGATTATCTAATCACTTTATTAGCCCCCATTCCATATCTACTGTAGTTATCAAACTAAACAATACTTTGGGCGCATCATAATGTAAAAATTCAAATGTGCTCTGTCCATACAGTGTTCCGCGTCCAGGGTCTGGGCGTGTCTTTCGGCAATCCTAGTTTCCCGAACTTCTATAGCCGCGGTCGTAGAAATAGAGAATTTCAAGCCGTTCTAGTCTGAGCGGCAGTACGTTAAACCAGTGCCAAGAAACCTCTTTAACTATTTTACTTTACGTTTACAATGTCAACATATCTCAAATTACCGCTTACCTGATTTGTCGTTTCTTGAACTTTCGAACACTCCACGTCACCCTGATTAGTGTGCTCAAAGAGGTGTTCCTAAAAAATTCGAGATATCAAATGCATGCGTGGCAAGCAGCGTTATGGAGATGCTAGAATTATATTGAGAGGTCATTTTCGTGGTTCATGATTATACTCAGCTTTGTATGAAGACTGACCCAAAAGCAGGTGAGTAATTTGTTTGTTAGAAAGCTTTAGTAGCTGTTGGGTATGTTTCGGATTCAGCAATACGGTTGATAAGTTTCGTTTAAAATACATTGTAACTTATAAACAAGGCACATAAATGATCTAGCTGATTTTCAGCAACTGCTTACGCTTATGTATAGGTTGAATAATAGTGTATGTGGCCCAATATTGCAAAAATGCACAAACTGTATGTGATGAAACGTGACTGTACTTCACAACGAGAGGTGACCTTGGTCCCTAACCTTGGACACTAGATTGTGGAATCCAGCGAAGGGGGGGGGGAGGGGGGAGCTTGCAATAGAAACTCACCATTTTATATGTAAGAGAGGATAATTGTGTAGTATCACTTTGATAAGTACCACAAACACACTGTCCAAAGGCAATTGACCCCTTGTATTGGCAAATCATTTTAAGGAACTTTTTTTGTATTGTTTTGTTCGCATTGGGGGGGGGGGGGGGGGTACCAGTTTAAAAAATGGCAACTCTATATTCAGCCACCTGTTAGAAGTTCGCAAGAGTAGAATAATTCATAAAGCTTGGGCACTTTTTTTTCAAATGTGGCACAATTTTCAAGTTCGGACGAACACTGACGCCACCCACCAATCAGGCACGGGAGTTTTTTTACATCTTTTTTTTTATACGACGCGACATAGATTTACAACGGACTGTTTTTGGTATTTTCCTACCTCCAGCTCTCCAAGGAGAAGTTCCTTGTTGCACACGTCACATAGCACTTGCAGGAGTATACCATCAAGGTTGTAATCAGGGCGGAGAGCGCCAAGCTGAAAATAATTTTATTGGTTCATTAATGCTATAAGTCTTACCCCAGGACTCTCTCAGGAGTGAAAAGAACCAGGGAGAAATTTCTACTATTTTACTTATTGCCGCAAATCAAAATGCCCTATTATAATTAGATTAAGATGCCAGTTAACCAAATTATACCTTCAATATGACACACCTGCAAAAATAGATCACGCTTAAAGATAGATGACAAGAAAAAAGTGAGCAAATCCTTACGTCTACTATAAACAAGGACAATTTGAATAAAACCAGCGGGTGTTGAAAGCAAGTTAGACATTTCAAAATAACAAACCAAGCAATACGTCAATCAATGCAGGCAAAAACACGATTCTTGCTATTGGTTAATCTGAAGAGATATTCAAGCAAGTTTGTTTTAAGTGAAGCATGTTCCGCTCCCTAAAAGCTCGCGGAAGTAAACATAACTTTAAAAAAAAAATCATTTTACAGTAAGGGTACTTTGTGGTGGTAAAGGTTGTAATGTTGTCAATGGCATTATATTTATGCCCATGTCTATATTATATTCAAACGTTTTTGTTTGTAATCTACCAGAGCCCTTGGTTCACTGTTGTTAAATAACTATTGTCCCCAGGCGTTGCGTACCTTTGCATTGTTTACTCCAAACAATCGATCACAATTACTTGCTTCTGCATTTGGAAAGATTTCTTGCACTCAGTGCAACCGACCGCTCCTCACGCTGATGCATGTAGGGTGAACAAAGTTACCCTGCCCCTTTCCGACGCTACACTAACACCACCTCGAACATGGGGCTGAATTTACTTATACCTTTACGTGTATTTCAGCTAGAAAATAATCGTACCATAAGTAGTATGGTAACAAATTAGTGACAACATTTCACGTTATTTGCCTCGGTTTATATATCAGGTTTATTTTATAATAAGACATTTTGCAGAGCATAAATGAATAACATATCTTCTGAACATTATGATTTAGCGCCTACCTTAACAGGCAAACGCCACCAAATATAATCGGTAAACAGCTACTAACAGGGCAGCTGAACCATCATTCCAAATTGCGATGCGTTCAAAACTAGGATTTTCCAATATTTTGCCATATCTGCTCAAAAGCAAACTCATGGTTCCTTTTTTTTCCCATAAACCCCAAATTATTTGCTAAGCTGTCTTATTCATTTTAATTTGTGAAAATTAAGTTACGTCATCAAAATTAGGACGAGGAGTAAGGATTCTTGGAAAGCCTTCAGAGGAAGACAATCTTAGTAAAATGTGAACAAAGCTACACAACGGTTCTTATATAAAAATGAACCAGTGTTCAGCCCTTGTCACAAACCCGCCCATCCCCTCTTACTCTTTGAGCAACAATCAAAGCTGCTTACTTGTTCAGGTTTTGTGTGTATACGACATTCATCGCAGTAAAATCCATTGCAAAAGTTTTTGCAGTCCAAACATAGGCCATGATGAGGGCACAGAAGGGGATATATTCTTTTCGGAATGCATTTGCAAAGTTTACATCTTGCGCGGTCCGGCACCTGGTATGGAAATCTCAGGACACACACGCCTAGGCCGGGGAATCCCCTCACTTCATGGTAAGAGATGTTGGACCTATAAAAAGGAAAGTTGAATGTTGTATAGAGTGTTACATATTTCTCAATATACTAGGTAGTACACCCCGACTCATTTGGTCATAAAAAATAGGTTTAAATATTACATTTTTTATACACTGCATGTGTCAATTAACTCACCTTACGCGAATGATATTAGCCGTATTTTGTTACCAATAGTCTCGCGAAGGTGCCAGTACTTTTTTTGAGTGGGCCTAGTTTAATCATTATTAAACTGAATGAGTTAACTCTCTAAATAATATTTGCATTGGCTTGCCCATCAATTGGAAAGCCATAGAGCGCCCTGAAAAGGCCCGATTGAAGTGATTGCTGCAGGACACAATTTCTGTGCTTTTCTACAGCCCAAAAAGAAAACCACGTGCTCGCGAGCCGTAATTAAAAGAGGCGCGTTCTGAATTGATTTTATTTTTGTTTTAGTTCAAAACAAACTAACAGCTCGAAACGTACCATATTTACCCAACTTAGTGGGGTGTTTTGCCAAGGACCCCCCCCCCCCCCCCAATCTACAACTTTCCACTTAACATCAAACTTATTTAGGAAGGTAGCTACAATCCTGGGCAGCACACTAGATAAATGCTGTACTTAGACCACGTTTGCCAACCCTGTGTATCCAACTTGGGCCTAATACGTTTTGGCACCAGGATGTTAGTGCGAAAGTGATTTTTTTGCTTTTTTACAACGATATTACAGCGATTTACAGCGATAGCTGTTAGTAGGACACTACGCGGTTTTGCGTCGTCGACCGCGCTTCATATCGACGCCGGCCATTTTCGGCACCCCGCCAAAAGCATTCTACGGGCCGCTGATAACAAGATAGCAAGCAAGATAACGTGCATGGTCATGCAGGGTAGCAAGAAAATTACAGGAGGACACTATAAGACTGCTTACGTGTAGGAATGTGAAAGCATTATAGTCCCACGCGGTCGCCTCACAGTCCATCGCACGAGCACAGATGAAGTCCGAAGCGCACACGGCGCTCTGGCGGTGACATCACGCTCTCCCACTGCGCAGACGCGGCGCCCCCGCCGGCTTCACGGCTTCCGTGACTAAGCATCCGCGTTACTGTGCTTTTCTTTGTGTTATATTTCAGAGGAGCGTCCGCTTTGACCCTGAGCAGCGCGTGCTTGTTCACGTATCACATGCCCATCTTTCGGGCACAATGCCGACGCCTTTTCGCGTAATGGAACATATAAAGCTTTCGCCCTAATGAAATGCATGGTTAGTAAAACTATCCCCAACGGGCATTCTGGCAGTGAACTGGGATAGGTTTCCATGTGACTCAGAATTAGCCAAAACGAGCACTTCGTCTTGTCTATTTCCTTGTCCCTGTTTATTCGGCGCTTTAGTCTAGCAGGTGCATTCTTAGAAAAAAGGGTATCGATAGTCCTCCCTAAGGGAAGGAACGGTCTTGTAACCTATGTTCCTTTAGAAAGGGAGAAACTTTCGTCCCTGAAGCAGGGGAGCAAATAGTTCCTCCGTCGCCTGCATCTCATTATGGCGGCCCTGAATCGAGCTCAGTAAGGCTTAACGAGGACGCTACGTCTCTTGTACGGGACGAGAGGAGCAGCAAATAAGAGCGTAACACGAGCTTTCCGCGAGCTGTGTTGATTTCCAAAGCCAGATTCTTCCCCCCCCCCCTCCCCGCAGGTACAGAAACTTCCGTTTCGAAAGCTGTTACTCAGTATTCTCGTCGTCAGCACTGCGATGTTAAACGGAGACAACCGATACCCACTTACTTCGCGCCCTTAACGTCTTACCTTTGCTGTTCCTCCAGTCACAATTCCTTCGTCAACCGCACATCCCGGAGGAATGGAAAACCAATCCGCGGAACCAGAAGCCGCTCTCAAAAGAACAAACTCGAAGCCGCTGTTGATCGCGTAGCGTGAAAGAAGGTTAAATCGCTTGCCACCAGATGGCAAGGTCAAGCAGAGTAATTGCAAGTAGCTAGGCTAGGTGGCGCTAGGTACCGCCCAATTTATGTTCTACAAAAATATTTTTATTTTCTCAGGCCACCATTACGCATCGGGACCTATGCGACCTCTGCTATACACACATGTGGTCACATTTCGCATACTACAAAAATCAGGTGAACATACATTGAGCGCATACACATACTGGCACATACAAACATCAAGACAACGGCACACTAACCAGAACACTACACCCGAGAAAAAAAAACTGGCTTTCTCTGGATGTTTATACAGCCTGGATGGAGATACGCCACGACGGGTAAATGGCCTCTTCGCTGAGAAATTTAGCTTTTAGTCCCCAAGGAAAAAATCCCAGGTTAGCAGTTGTACTGCACGTACAACCGCTAACTTGGGGTTTTTAACGTGCATCACGCAGTAGTGATTACACGAACGCGTGCCGGTACCAAGCTCATCCAGACCGAAACGGGTGGGGGTGGTGGGGAATCAAACCCAGGAGGTTCCCAGCGCAAGCTTTCGCTCCACGCCCCGAGCTGAGACACATTAGCCCACTCGGCCACTTCCTCCCCGTAGATATATTCTTTAATTATTAAATTAAAACAATCACCGTCCACCAAATTCAGGATTGGGGGTCTTCTTTGTCAAACCAACGAAGGACGCCTGGCATGGGTGTTGCACGAAAGCCACCCGATGTCAAAAACCCCGTGCCAAATGCCCCGCGGCAAACGCCGCGACCTTTCTGCCCCGCTTTCAAAAGCTCCAGTTTCAGAAGCCTATGACGCTAATCTCCCGTGTCATATATCCGCGTCCTCAATCTGACGGCGGAGCATCTACAGTAAGTGTCCACGCGACTTTGTATAATTTAATCATGCCATGTCCGGAGCTCAAGTAAGAAATAATTGGATAAAACTTCCCGTTTTTCAGGCAAGAGCTAAACACATTGACGTCTTGAGACTCTAGAAAATAAGCAGAAAATATCAGTCACGTGGCAAAATATTTGAACTGACGGCTTTTATCGCTAGGAATTGAACGGAAGCTTTCGTCGAATCTGAAGCACGCGCATATTCACAGATCCGATCAAGTGGGTATTGTCAAAAGTGCCAACCTACAGCTCATGGCGCCATACTTATCACAGCACCAAACACCAGCTACATTCTTCTTACGTTGTTTTAAAAAGAAATATTTGCATCCATCCAGGTAGATAAAAATCTAATTTTGCATGTGAGCTCCCTCCACTGCAGCGGAGTGCATTGCTGGTGATGCAGATTTATGCGATTGGCCACTTGAAAAACCTCCAGATTTTTTTAACAATATGGACAAACCGTTACCGTATTACCGATAGCATGGGCCCGACTGCGCTCGCGCGACCACCTACCGTTCAAATTTTGCAAACTATTGTTTTAGCATACCGGTTGCTGATACTGTAGTCTCGGAGCTTCACCGTAGGATACGCTGGTGACAAAAGTTGACGGCAATAAAAGACTTTAAAAAATGGTAGCGCAATAAATTGGAATAATGATAAAACTAAGGATTGGAATAAACTGGTTTCTGATACTCAGGGACAGCGTTAATTGACAATGCAGTCAAAGCTATGGGCGTAATTGTGCTCGCGTACCCAAGGGAACCGATCATATCTATGCGCGTGCCCTCTAATTCATCTGATATGCCATGAAAAGCTGCCCACGAGTGGGAAGCACCGGTATCGTGATTGCCACTGAAATGAAATGAAAATTGAAGTCAGCTTGGCTTGCTGTAGTAACTGAGGTTAAGGCTGCTCTAGCTACACGGGCAGCCTTAACCTCACTTAAGCTCACCGTAGTCGGCCGCAGTTAGAAAACTCTACCAAACACGAGTATATTTATCTTTTTTATCAAAAGAAAGGCAAGTGTTGTGTGATTTCGTCACTAAGTGTTGAAGCAGAATATATAGAAAAACATTTTGTCTTGAAAGAGCGCAGTCGAAACTCCGCCTACACCACCTCCTTTGTCGTCTTGAAAGCGGAAGAGTGCTCACGCTGCTCTTTGGGCAATAAGCAAAAAGCTCACGCCAGTAGTCGCAGCCAAAGTAGCCAAAGCGCAGCGGAACACAACAGGCTCGTGATCAATGCACTGACTATAAAATGCTTTAAACATCAAAATCTCTCATGTGTCGCCAACGTTTGGAGTGGTGGAGCGTGGACGCCGCCACGTTAGACAAAGGGCCGCGCCATCACGGTCAGGTGACCACGGCAACGCGTTTCAGACTCGTGACGTCGTTACGAGTCGCAGATTCGCAGTCGGGCCCACGGTACCCGTAGTACGATAGCGATTTAATAAGAGTCCCTAACATCGCGCGAACACCGACCGGCCGTAGATCAGCGCCTTACCGCGTCGTGAAACAGCAAGTCCGCCAGGCTAATCATGTGCCTTCTCTCACGCTTGCTTCTCGCGCTGACCTGCTCTCTCACACCGCGATAAGGCGCAGATCTACCGGCCGTTCTGCGTTCGCGTGATATTGTTAAGAAATATGGAGCCTGTACGTAATTCTAAGTTTTTCAGGGGTTACAGTTAACCTTATACATATAGCTTGCAAGTGTCGCCATTGTCGGATACTGACTGTTACTTCTACTTACTGGTTTCTTCGGACTTCAACTTATGCAGTGTACAGCTGCAACAGAAAAAGAGTAGCACAAGTGACCGACGACCGGAGCGGCAAAATCGCAACACACGGCGCTATTGTTCCCGAGCGCTCCGATAGCGAGAGTGCCTGTCACGTTCAATGTCTCAACGCGGGGGTGGCCGGCAGAACATTGAGGGATAAGATAGCTTTCGAGATGCCTGCTTTGAATGGGCTGCTTTCTGTCGGCCACCCCCGCGTTGAGACATTGAACGTGACTGGCACTCTCGCTATCGGCGCGCTCGGGAACAATAGCGCCGTGTGTTGCGATTTTGCCGCTCCGGTCGTCGGTCACCTGTGCTACTCTTTTTCCGTTGCGGCTGTACAACCATAACACGGCGAACAGAGCTCTCGCAGCGCATGAAATACTGACATGGTCTCGAATGACGTGCAAGCTATGTATTTTGCTGTCCCTATTACATAAAAGAGCCTTTGAAGACCCTGAACAGATTAGGTTAAGACATGGAAAATTGATGGTTGAAGTGCGAAAGGGATGGAAACGGACAGGGAGGATGGGGCTTTTGGCACACGGGGAATACGAGACGGGGTAATTATATTCCTAGCGAGCGTGTTGGTACGATGTACTAGATAACAAAGTATAAAACGGAGAGAGGACGAAACACAGACGAGTACATTCTTTCAACTCTCAACAAAGTTTATTCCCGGGGTATTTTTAAACCTGGGGGGCTAAACACACGGGGCTTTTGCGGCAGGGATTTGAAAGTGGGGCAATCGTGCTACACCCGTCTGGCACACCCTCCAACGCCATAAAATCCACCGCCCGGCTGTAGCGTATACTACGTTCGAACGAATCTGCGGAAAGAAGACCAAGTTTCGCTCAAAATTCGCCTAACTTCGCCAAGACGTCCAATAGCCGCCACAGTGGGCGCCTTGGGAATCATCTAAAGGCTGGGGATTAAACGCTCAAGGTGTGTAGTACAAAAAAGGCAGCAGCTTACTCGGCTTGCGGAGTCCTGTCCGCCATCTTGTTTGCGATGCGCGACGAGAGCAACCAAAGTCCGACGCACTCGTTCGGTTCGCCAGGCGTATCCCGGTTCCTCGTTCAGATAGCCGCGGCATTCTCGCAGCAGGGTGCCGTCGCCCATGGCAACGTGATAATCGTATCCGTCGGAACTGGCATCACACAACTATGGAAAGATTAAAGCTACATCAAATCGCAAAGAGAGCGTTCGAAAAGGAGCGCGATTCATGATTTTTTTTTTGTGTGTGTGTTTTTGAGCGGGCTTTGACCATGCACAGATTGAAAAGTGGGGAAAGGGGGGGGGGGGGGGGACGGCGAGTGCTCTCCTAAGCTCTTCCGACGTCCCCTTTCTAATGGAAAGAACGCCAAACAGCAGTAGTTTCGAAAAGAGATGTAGCAATGTTTAAATTTTGGTGACATGGCAGAAATTAAGTCAACAAAACAAATTTGTGCAACGCTTGTCCCGTCACGTCATATTTTACAGACCTCCCCCACCACGCCCCTGCTCTTACTTGCCACTATCAGTCTGCTGTTATGCCAATAAGACGTATTTTGTTTGCAGACGGAGGCCCAAGGTCGGGTAATCTACTTCGTTACTTTGTATTCTTTACTCATGTAAGTTCATCGTTAAAAAGGAACAATCTTTGGCACTCTTTTCACAAAGTGTAGGCACGATATGTTCATCTGAGGTCACACTGCTTATACATCATACAAAACACATTCTCCGAACAGATTCGAACGCGAGTCACCGCGATATCAGTACTTCGAATGCCGCATGGCAATTAATGAGTTCAGGGAAAAACGTTTGGCGCGGGGCATTCGGACCACGGATATTGCGTCGACTTGTGTTTGCAGACTGTCGTTTGTATGGTGTATGAGAAGTGTGACCCCGGCTTTAGACCACCGATTTATCCGGTGCCATTAAAGGGCTAAAGATTTCTTTGACTCATTTTGTATAACCAACCTCCAGGATGTAAAACAAGCATAGTGTGACACGCATGCTCCTTTGACGGATTTGTTGAAACTTCGGCGATACCTTCACTGCACGTTAGTAAGCTAAGAAAACACCGCTTACGCTCGGTTTCACATTAAATGGCCAGCAGAAAAAAAAAAAAAGGATTTAAGGGGCAAAAAATGGGGCATGTCTTTTTTTAAAACAATTTTTCCACAAAAAAAAAGAGATTTTTCGCTCAATATTTTTCCTGTTAGACGCAATTCAGGTGCAGAAGGAGGAGGTCGCAGCCCAATAATCCCCGCCTCGTGCTTACAAACTACTTGCATCTCTCATTGGCTGGAGAGCTGATTGACGTGTAAAGGTTGGTTATAAATTTGTATCTCCGTGCCGTAATAGTATTTTAATCGACTCTTCTTCAATGCTTGACAAGCAAATAATCAAGATAGTCATTGTTGTTTTCAAATGTATTCTGAGATTACTTCTCCAGCTTTTATTTGGAACGTTAACAAACGTGACTGCCGGCGTCTCCAGAGGGCTGAACAAGCGAAGCTCGCTGAGCTCGTCAATTTTTGTGAGTGCGAGTGGTTTTAAGTTCACGGAGATGTTTAGAGGAAGATCTCCTCAACCGAAGTAGTTTGCAACAAACGACTGACGCAAGTTCAAGTGCTACGGATGCTTGTTTTCGTAGCGGGACTTGTCTAAGCCTAGCGTCCCAGATCAACTACTTGCATCTATCTGGCTTGATTTCTTTCTTCGACCGTGATGATGATAATTGAAGATGTTGGTTCCCGTAAAAACGGCCCCGCTCCTCTGGGTATTGAGCAACCGTTGTGATTGTAACCATGGTTCAATACCGAGAAGATACCTACCTTCACGGGTGAGAATTTTCGAGCACTTTGGCTAGAGGATATCGGGCGTTAGTTTGTTTATGTTGCAGTCATTTCCCATCGGAAAGCAAGTAGATCTCAAGTTTTGCAGCGCACCTGGCCTACCAAAGCGAATATTTTTACGTCGGGTTTTATATGTGCGTCATACCCACCTTGCTCAAGAATGCAAGGCAAGAAAAAACACACACACACACGCACACACACACACACACACACACAAGAACAATAAAGCTGGAAGGACTGCATATTTACTTTGTTGTTGTTTTTAGTCCTTTCGGTTGCTTATTACTCCACGTCGATAGACGCTGACATACGCTTGTATCTGGAGCGCAAGTTCCTCTGCTTCTTGCACAGGGGTTGAGATGATGTCAGAATGCCTAGCTTTTATTGGCTGTTTGAAACAATAGTGGGTAGACCTCAAGGCATCTAGCATTGAGGTCTACCCACTATCCTCCCTTTGAAAGCCAATCAGAGCTCAGCGTCGTTCTGACCTCACCGCAACACCTGCGCAAGAAGCAGGCGACTTGCTCTCCGCATTGAATCTTGGCTCGTGCACGATGAAACGCTAGAACGGCGCTTTCGTGGTCGAGTCTTCTGGAAGTTGCAGAAGTCTTTTAGACGGGGGCGGAATAACAGACGGATGGAGGCCAAAACGCACGCCGAAGCTCAGCTTTCGTGTCCGCGTATTACGGGCATTGCAGACGACGATAGACGGTGGTGAAATAGCAAACGATGCTGGAGGCCGCCGCGCGTCTGCTCACACGACTAGCGGGCAGTATCCGACGCCAGAGCAGACGAATCGGATGTCCCGAAGGGGAGACACTAGGCTTGTAAACGTTGTGAGAGTGCTCGGTCAAAAAGCATGGTCTGTCCAGTAGTAATGTGTGGGGTCACTGATTTGTGGGCAGGACTTAGAGCGGCCGCCATGACTTGCATGACCTCGACCTAGATTGCGTCTAATAAAGCAAATATTTCGCGAAAAACATTCTTCATGGCAAAATTATTAAAAACAAATAGAAGACCAAAATAAGCTTGAAAAATGTTTTTTCATTGCACTGTTTTTTTATTGCACGGCTTTTCTAAACAGAACAGAGTCAGTCTAGAAAGGACGGTGAACGTAGTGTGACGTCATCACACCACGACGGAGTGCCGGCACAAATCGGACATCAGCGCTGAGTAAAAGTTCTGCTGGCACTAGTGTCGTAGGCGCTTTACCGAAGAAAAATAAAGAAATACGTTATTCGGAACTTGCAAATAAACGGAACGCGTTATAAACCTAGGTTGTGCTAAAGTTGGCGAGTTTACTTTTCGTGGTCATTTTTATCTCTGAATTTAAACTTTTTACTCTTGACGTTAGAAGTATTCCTAATCTCCGTATTTCAAGAAAGGCCGGTTTCCACATCCAGTGGAACGCTGATTTTAGCGGCGAGAGGTTTTGGTGGCGCCCTCGTATGTTTACGTCTCGTGACGTCATCACCTTGCGAACTACAAGTTCAATGGTGTTTGTAATGAGCATGGTGGGAGCTTGAAATCCATAGCGTTCTGAAACCAACACTGCCAACACCGACAAAATGAACGTTCTTCAATTCCTCTAATTTTCGTCGAAGAAATCCTTTGCTGACGTCATACTTCGCATCCCGCCAATAGTGGGAGGCCGATCACAGCGACGCTTTCGATCGCGCACCTCGCCAATAGCGCTCTTAGTAGTAGTAGCACGTGCCGTCGGCTACTCATCGTCTGCTATGAGGAACCATTTTGATGGTGCGATAAAAATCTGGTGAACGCTCCCATTATCACGCGTTTAGCGCAGTCCGCGCTGTGCTTATTGGCGACGTGCGTGACTGAAAGCGTCGCTGTGGTCTGTCTTCCACGATTGACCGAATGATGACTTTGACGTCAGCAAAAGATTTCTCATTGACGGAAATAAGAGGAATGGAAGAACTTTAATTTTGGCGGTGTTGGCAGTGTTGGTTTCGGAGCGCAATGATTTCAGGCTTCAACCATGCTAACTACAAACACCATCGAACTTGTAGTTCGCAAGGTAATGACGTCACGAAAGGTAACCAAACGAGGGCGCCACCAAAACATCTTGCTGCTAATTATGTGTGAACAGGCCTTGATGTTCATGAAGAATTGTATATAATTACCCTTTCTTGTTCAAGGTTCCACCTGAATGCACGGAAAAAATAGCGCGAAATAAAAAGGTAAATACGCCAGAATTCTTATAACTTGGCACTTAGAAACACAAAAACGTTTTCAAATGTAATGGCTTTTTTTTTTTGGAGGGGGGAGGGGGAGATATTAGTTACGTAACACCGATACCAATTCCTTGAATTCGGTAACGCAAGTTATTTATCCGTTACTGTTCATAAAAAATTTAACCTGTAAGTTACTACGTTAAAGGAAATCAAACCGTTACCGGTAACGCCTTTACAGCTAACGCGTCACCGCCAAGACTGGCTGGCACACGCGTTCAACCAATTTGTCGACGGGCGCCTGGTATCAGGCTCGCACCTGATTTCCTAGTTTACGCAGTCGTAGTGTAATGACATGTCACTAAGATAATGACGTGGACAACATACTGTTGGCTAGTCGTATTCACACTACGACTTCGAGTTAATTATAAGATGAGAGAACCTATATATTTCAAGCAATATCAGAATTGCGGCACATCGAATGTGACATGCGCACCCACTTAAATTCCAAAGAAAAAAAATCGCCACATTCTTAGAATGCGTTCCACGGCCAAGCAAAAAAATATGGCGGTTTGGAGATGGCAATGATGGGAATTGTCTATAGTTTTCTATAAAAATCTAATGCCCTTAATGAGTTTCGGACAAATTCAGAACTAACCTTACGCAGTTTAAAACTTATATTTTGCAGTCACATGAAAAGAGGCAATCATGTAGTAAACGCTATGTATACCGTTGTCTTAAATAGGGTGGGATATAAAAAAAATTCAGTAATGTTTACCGTGCTAACCCGAAGATAGCAAATTCACAAAAAAAAAAAAAAAACATCTTTAAGGTTGTCTTCACAAAAAATACTCCGGATTTCTGAACAAAATAAGAATCCGCAAGCCACGTCATGAAGCACGGAGAATGTATATATCTGGAAACTACTCATTTTATTTAACGCCTGAAAACGTGACCTTTTGAAAGCTACAAGTATAATCATAGCATTCTGGCCACTCGCATGCAGTCGACAGAATTGTTGGTGATAGAGTGCTCGAAAGACAGCAGTTCGATACAGGCAAAATCGGAGACAACTGGGGGAGTGCCATTCATTCTTTGTCCACATCACGCAGGCCGTTCAGCAGCCGTTCCAAAGGACCAAGGTACGTTTCGACTCGTTCGTTGAGCGTGTCCACTCTCCTTCGGGTGACTGCTTCCCTTGAGATGCGTCCGACTTTATCTTCTAGGTTCTGGTGAGAAAGAAAAAAAGAGAAGCTACGTAAACATATGTCATACTTTATCACCGCGCCATCACCAAAAGTTTCAATATTTAATTGAAATAGATTGGGTTATATAAGCTGGAAAAAAAACCGGGAAAGACGACCCAAGAAAGACTTTGTGGCAGCCAAGAGTTTTTGCTTTTTGCTGAATATATTGGTCACTGTCTTGTCTGTTTGTCTTAACTATCCCTCTTTCCTTATCGTAAATTACTAACCAACACGCTCAACCATCCACGCGACCCGGTGTATGTGTGTGTGTTTGTGTATGTGTGAATGAGAGCAAAGGGGAGGGGGTGGGGCCAGGGAGCGATCTGGAATTGAACGCGAAAAAGCAACCGAGTATATTCAAGGCGAATTATTCTAACACAATCCGTCATACATAGCATAACTTCATACTACCATTGTGTCTGTGCATATATAGCTTTTATCATAGTATAAAACGAATAAAAGCTGAACGGACGACGGAAGGTATATGGTATATCACCAATGAAGGGGGTATAGTTGTCTAGAGGAGATAGAGGGATAATTATCAATCGGCCCTTAAGTTAATGTACCATGTGTGTAGAAGAATCGTCGAAGTTCAGAGGGTGTTATGCCATATATCACCCCGGTCAATCCAACCAGGACCGAGAGCGCTCCATGGAGCGGTCCCGAGTTCGTCCAGCCAAAGCAGCACCGAGGCCCCAGCGCACATGGCCCGACCAGAGAAACGAAAGAGCTCCACCTCCACCTATCTCCCCTATACTTCGTTTCTGCTGAAGTCCTATGCATCACCTATGCAAGGCGTATACGTGACCTGATCATTTGTGGATCCCTAGCCCGCCGAAAGCGGACAACACGCCGGAGCTCTTCGACAGTCGCTGCAGCGTGCAACGCGCCCGTCTTGGCGCCGCCGCCTGACAGCGTCGTGCTAGTTATGAAACGCTGCTAAGACGTTCTAAGCGATGCTGACAAGAGCTTCAGACGATTGCAAGAAGGGAACCTGGCCACGGTCATCTCTCTACTTGAGCGAGAAAGCATTCACAATCGCGAGCCAGGGAAAGGGGCCGTCACGCGCATGTGCTTTCACATGCGCGTGACGCATGTGCATGTGCTTGGCACATGTGCTTTCCCGGAAGGGGCACTGGCTTTAACGCCAGGCTTGCAACGGCCTGTACTCCTTAAGCTCTCATGCTGAGACTGCAGTTAAGGCTAGAAACGCAAACTAGCCCACGCGACTGGCTTTGAGACGTCCCTTTCCAGTGCAAGAGCTCGTTCTTCAGAAGAACGTTTCAAAGCCCTGATCTCGCGGGCAAGCTATTCGAGGTGAGAAGCTCGCTAGGGGCAAGTCTGATTTCCACACTGCAGAGCCGTATATTGGGAGAGTTTGGCCTATGGGTGGCGCAAAGGACGCCGCCAGCGCTGAATACTGCCCCCGTGATTAGAGCGTAAACTAGAAGGGCAACACAGCGTCGACCAATCAGCAGACCGCGACGTCACAGTATTGAAAACTGCATTTAAAGCGTGAAATTGAAGCGTTCAATCTTGGCGTTTCGTTGAGAGTTTGCTCTGGACCGGCTTGGTAGAACCGCATCTTAGCTGAGACCACCGTGGCTGAGATTGACTGAAAGAAAACAGTCTAAAGGCTGGAGCTCGCGAGTGTCTCGAGACGTGTAATGAGCCCCGCTCAGCTCGTGCGCTGGCATTGGCAGTGCTTTCTTCCCCCCAGTCTCAGCTCAGACGCTGTTTCTAGCAAGTCGGCCCTGTGTCTGGGGCGCACGTTCGTTCATTCTGCCGTTGAATACGGACTTGACGAAAACCTCGTATGCGCCAAGTTTTCAATCACCGAGAGTTATAACTTTTCACTCTAGCACCGCGAAAACGGTTTAAATTAGTCGTGTCACATATTTAGAGCTCACGACCACTGCTAAAGGTTGTTTCGAGTCCTATAATTGGCCCCGAAATTCTCGCCTATTCAAACCAATGTATGGCCAAACTCTCCAAATAAACGGCTCTGCCACACTGCGGGTAGTGCACATGCTACCCACGCGGTTATGTATTAATTTTCATAGTGCATGGAAGCTTGGAATTGCAGATGCTTACACCAGCAGAGGCAGTTGAAGTATCCTCACTCTGGGTTGTGAACAAATTCCACCAGGCGGCGGTGCCAAAACTTTTCGCCGCGAATACTTCGTTCACCCTTAAGCTGAGACTAGAAGCTCCGCCTTCAACGCGAGCTTTCTGCCCTTGCTCAAACAAGTGTGAACACGCGGGCACACGCAACCAAAGCTTCGCGGACGCCAGCCAGCCCGCGTTGAAGGCTGAGCTGCAAGTGGTGAACGGAGTATGGCGCTTGTAGCTTTGGCTTTAGTCACAACTGAAGTGTGAACGACCCTTTATTCGGGCATTGATGGGCAATCATGTAAAGAAGTGCCCCTCACCCGAGCTGAGGACACAACGAGTGTTTTCAGATGTTTTGCTTTAGAAGATAGCACCTTACCTACCTACGTCTTTTCTTTTTTTCTTCTAGGTCATAGGGATTCAAGTTTGAAGGGTGTCTTCATTTATGTCATGTTAACATTTTGATAAGACTGCTGTCTACTTTGCTTCAGCAAAGTGTTCATCATGCTGAAACCTCAAAAGGGGTTGCTTAATGAGTAAATAAATTATGCTTGGGTGGCCATGGAGGGTGTGGGTGAATGCCCCGTCATTGTTTCTTAGGTGGTATCGCCTGCACCCGTCATAATTGCGTGTGGCTAAGTCATCTTCCCAACGAAGACATGAATGTAAACGTAATTTATAACGACGATTTTTGGCATAACTTGACCAACAAAAAAAACATTTCTACAGGGTGTCATGGTGTCTATTATTTTTAGTTTCTATTTTATTATGGTTGTGGGGATATTTATACAGCGTGTAGTTGGTCAGCTGTATTTGAGCAATTTAGCCAGTGCAGTACAACCGCTAGCCTGGGGTCTTTAACGTGCACCACGCAGTAGTGATACACGTCCGCACGCCGGTACGATGCTCATCCAGTACGAAACGGGCAGGGGTGGGGCTCGAACCCAGGATCCCTGGGTTCTGCAGCGCGAGCTTTCGCTTCACGCGCGTCGAGCTGGGTGTGCGCTTTATAGTTTCTATGGCAAATTCTGTGGAGTGTTTGAAGTTCCCAAGTCAAATTTTGAACCTACCTGCAGCACAGTCCTGTGGACCTTAACGTCGTCTTCAAGGTCAATGCGATATTGATCCGCCTCAAGCTGAAATTAGTTTCGTAAGCACCTTTCACCACATGCAAAGTAAGTTGTTCTTCCGAATTAAAGGAAGCTTAAAAAAAAGAAGAAACATTTCAATATTATTCTATTTAAATGTGTTTGCTTGTACCTGACGATTCTCCAGTTCTTGTATTCTTTTTACCAGCTTCGCGTTTTCATTCCTCGCTTCCTCTTGTTTAGACATCTGAAAAAACAACAAAAAAATAACTCGTATTTATGTTTACTCAAGGACGTATTTCCTTGGTCATTCGAAGATACATAAATGTAATCATGATAAGTTGACTTTATTTCCGTGTCACTGAGACTTCAGGATAATACCAACAGGAAAACTATGCGGATTCCATATTCCTATATTTACAACGGGATTTTACATTGCAATGTTTATGTTTACGTAGCGAAGGCACAGAACAACGAAGATTGCCTTCTTCGGAAATTTGGCTTAGGCTTGCAGAACTGAACTGAAGAGGGTGGGATTAAATCATCATAGAGAGCATGTGAGATGACAAAAAAAAAAAGAGGAGGGCTGGAGACAATTCCACACTCTAAAAAAAAAAAGTGTCGATTTAACTCTTTTTGGAGTGTAAGTGGCTTGTCACAGAATCCACTCTTTTAAAGAGTAACTATAACTCTTCGGAGGCAAGTGTATGTTTAACTCTTCCATACAAGTGTTCACTTAACTCTTCTATAGAGAGTAACTCTAATACTTTTGAGAGAGTAAGGGTTACTCTTTTGATGTGTAAGTGCAAGAGTTAACCTCACTCCTTTGTGTAGAGTAATTATAACTCCATGAGAAGTGTTGCCTAAACTCTTTGATGAGAGTACATTTCACTCTTTTGTGTGGAGTGACAATAACTCTATCAGAAGTGTTGCCGAAACTCCATGTTGACGAGTGAATGCTCTCCAGGGAGAGTTACCTTCATTCCTTCGTGTAGAGTAACTACAACTCTGATAAAATGTTGCCTGTACTCTGTATTCAAGAGTTACGAGTACTCGCCAGGAAGAGTTACTCTCACTCCATCGTCTAGAGTAACTACAACTCCATTAGAAGTGTTGCCCAAGCTCTGTATGCAAGAGTTAAACATATTCTCCCGGAAGAGTTGAATTCACTTGTTTGTGGAGAGTAACTAAAACTCCATTAGAAGTGTTGCCTGAACTCTGTATTTAAGAGTTAAGCACGCTCTCCAGGAAGAGCAGTTATAACCTTTTTGTGGGGTAAATACAACTCCGTTAGAAGTGTTGCCTGAAGTCTGTATTAGCGAGTTAACTATGCTCTCTAGCACTAGAGAGCATAGTCAACACGCTAATACAGACTCTAGGCAACACTTCTAACGGAGTTGTATTTAACCCACAAAAAGGTTATAAGTGCTCTTCCTGGAGAGCGTGCTTAATGCTTAAATACAGAGTTCAGGCAACACTTAGAATGGGGCTGTAATTACTCTACAGAAAGAATTGTGTACAGTAAGTACAGCCAATTTTGATGTGTTGCCTAAACTCTGTATAAAAGAATTAGCAACCTCTTCAGGAAGGGGTCACACAAACTCCGCTCAATTATGCTGTTAAATATTGTTTTTAGTGTGCTGTTGAGTGTAAGTTAACCCAGTGAAAAGTAACGGAAACACTTGAAAACAGAATTAGAAGAAAGGAAGTGTAAAATTGGTTTTGTTGGAAAAAAAGCTTGCTAAAAAAAATTAAAAAAAAAACTCTTCTGGCAAGTGACATTTCTAGCCGGTTGAAGTGCGACCACTGTACTTTTCGTTCTGCAATAATTCTATGGAATGTCAATACCTCCCTTGGTGTCACGGTAATTTGGAATACTTTTGTCCTTATTGTATGAGTTGTTCCATGCAACTAGGGACAACTCAAGTATTTTGCAATGAACAGTAGCCCTACAATCTAAAAGCGGCAATGTACATGTTCACAAGGAGATGGTTGCATAAGAAATGTGGAACTGCAGCTCAAAAATGACATGAAATATATAGCATATGAGCCTGCACAGAGGCAGGCAATAGGTTCTCATGAAAAGTCAGCATAGAAAGAAAACAGTAGAATAGAGTTTATTAAACCAAGATTTTAATTTTAGAACATGGCAAAAAAGGCAAAACTGGCACACAAATGTCCTCTGGCTAACAAGTTTTTAACTTTGTGATCAAGTCTAAAGCCAGGACGGACTTTATTCTGTACTTCAAACCAATGAAGTGCCCAATCATTGCGAGCGACTGGCTTGCTTTTTGACGGTAAAAAATGTCGTGGACTCCGTGCACTGCAAGAACGAGCGCTGCGCCAGCCACAATATCCATCACTTCAAAGGAGTGATCCTCCAAGACCACAGTTATGGCACGTGAGTCCTCTTCGTCGATTCGCATCACCAGATAGGTTGGTTGGTCGTGTCCCTCCTCCTGTGAAGAATGAATGCTTAAATGTAGAGTCAGCAATATTAAAAGAGAGGAAACAGCTCGTTATTTCCCTTAGCTAGTACCAGTGCACTTATTTGCCAGACAACGGGCCATTTGCGAAAATTCCAAGAGCCATTCATAGGATCCGCTCCAATAGTTGGCTGGGACTCGCTTTTCTGCCGATTGAGCAAGAGTCCCAACCGAACACTAAGGCAGCACTCATTGCTAGCTCGCCCAGCCGCAATCATCCAAAACCGTTCGTATCCCTTCTGATATGATGATATGAACACCTAAGATAAAGATAAACTACATCCCTCTCTCTCTCTATTTTTTCCCCTTTGTACGCAATGGCAGCCATAAGAGGTGGCATTTATTTATGGCATCCCCAAGTTTGTACCCTATCGGAAGAAGGGGGCAAGGGGAGGGGGCAGTCCCCCCCCCTCCTTCTCCCTGACTTTTGGAACAATTGTAGCAGGCAATATGGGAGAGAGGGACAGAGTTTAGCTTCCCTGCACATCATCCCTCCACCTTCCAAACTGTAGCAAATCGGCTGGCCTCTGCCCATAGCGGTGAAAGACATAGCTCAATATAGACGAGAATCTGAGGGGTGGGATGAATGCAATTTCTTAACATCTGCATTTGTCCAAGTGGCATGCGATATGTTAGGAACATTTTTATAGATAAATTAGTGTGAACACCCTATTGGGTTTCAGTGCTGACTGCCGTATGTTATAGTTTATTTTACAACTTTAGAAAAAAAGCTAGCGATTGCAAGTAACATCTAAGTTTGGGGAGGCCATTCATTAAATATTGTAACTACAGCTGGGGAGGCCATTCATTAAATATTGTAACTACAGCTCTACAATGTGCTTATTCGCAAAAAAGTACCATTCAACCATAATAAAAAAAAAAAAATTATACCTACTAAAATGCACGAATTCTAGACAAAACAAAACAAGACGAAAAAGAAATCTAAAAGTAGCCCAAACCAAGAACATACAAATTAAGATTGACGAGTATTAAAATAACTAATAAATATGCCACATGTCAAAACAGAACATGCATCGCGGCGAGCTTAAGCTCTGCCACAACCGACACTACTAGATAGTCAGCGAGCTGCTCATGTGTGCCACTTCATCGTGCTGCTGCACTATAGATGTGGGCTCTATGTTTTTTATTGCATGCGGATGAACTGGTTGCACCACTCTGAATGCACTGGCAGGCACATGCATTGCAAGGTCGAATTTAGAGCTCTTTTTTTTTCTTCAAATAGTAGAAAGGTTAATCTATAAATTGCTTAGCCCTACTCTTGCAACATCACAGTGTCCCTCAAGCCTTCATCTAGCCTTAAGACATGTTTATTGCAATCTCGACATTTAAGTTCACACCTATATTTCTACGTTGATTTGAAAGAAAAAAAGAAACAGTTTTAAGAATTGCGGTGTTTGCGGCGCAGAAATATGAAGTTATAAATGTACCCCTATTACATCCATGTTATTTACAAGTTATAAATCAAACCGCTGGCCTCCCCTTCAGCTCACCAGTGTCAAATGTACTACTAAATTATCAGTCCAATAACTACTCTTATACAAAAAAAATATGACAGTTGAGCGGAACATGATGCTTAAATTAGTAAATCACTCACATTAAAAAAAAAATTGTCGAGTAAAGACGATTACTGGAAAACACACTCGCATAGCGCGGCGACATAGCTGACAGTCCACAACCACCCGACAAGCTGAATCTTGGCAGAGAAGGACTACTCAGCGGCCCGTGGAATTCGGCTTTGAACATACTGGGAGGACTTTACTACAGCACACATCTACCGTCAAGAAACAGCCATATTTTAACAGAAAACATGGACTAAAAATGACTTCAAACACAAAAATAACCAATCAGAATGCCCCTCACAGACTATTAGAATAAAAAGCACTTCCAAATTACGCTGTACTGGACCTTTCGGGCCGATCGCTGTGGACTACACGCGGACTCGTCGGAGATTCCCGGCCCAGAGTTAGACACGGTTCAAACTCATCGGACCAAAACAAAGCGTACATTGCGCAGCAAGAACACATGTCCCCGATGGTCAAGAGGAAGGAGAGGATCATCTCATTGTCACTCACGTGGAAAAGAAAGCGGTCCGTCGTGTCTTCGGTCCGCCGAAGCTAGTGGTGACATGTATGGTTGGCCACAAAAAAGGAAGATCACCGGTGTGTAGGCGCTGCCGAGAGAATATCCAAGGTCTTGACAATCCGCATGTTGAAGATCGCACTTGACATTAAACCATCGTTCTTACTCTTTCCAGCAAGGGTAGCGTGGATAAAGGAGATGCCGAGCCGCTTCGCCCGACAAAAAAAATGTCCGCTAAGCAATGAAATGCACCCAAACAATTTAGAAACTGACACCACGGTGTCCTGATATGAACATGTTTATCTTGCCATTCTTGAAAAGAGCTATCTCTGCCGGGAAAAAAAGAAAAACGTTATAAAGTGCGAAGCGCATCTGCCCCTTTGCAGATCGCGGATGCGCGTGTTGGACATTGAGGGGACCGTCCCCACCGTCTTCCAGTCCCCACCTTATCATTAGGCCTTGGTTCACGCGATCCCACTTTCTCTGTGTGTGCGTTTGAAAGTGAAGAGGAAGCTAAGGTGTTCGATGAACCAACCGCACTTTTGGTTTTAATCACGTGATCACGCTCCCTCCCATAACTACGCGCAGAGAGCGGAGCAGGCGATAACTGGTCTGGCGGGCGCGCAGCTCCTTCAACACTGTCGACTTAGGAATGAAGGGATCCCTCCTCCTTCAAGGACGAGGACGCCGAGTCCCGTAAGCTCAAAAGAGATTTGGAGAGATTAGTGATGGTGGGTGGGAAAAACGGGAGGGAAACTGTTTGCTCATCACCTTCTCTCGCCCTTTTCGAGAGAGAGATAGAGCTCTTGCGCCAGGCCGAGGGACCTTCGTAAGCAACCCGTTTCGAGGCCATCGGCGCGCCCCTCCACTGAGCTCTTCCCTCTCTCGAATTCTTCCGTTTGTCTCATCTGGTATTTGCTATCCGGGTATTCAAAAACCAATATGGCAGAGATTGCCTAGGCATGATAACTC
The DNA here is from genome assembly GCF_016920785.2 of Ixodes scapularis. Taxonomy (NCBI): domain Eukaryota; kingdom Metazoa; phylum Arthropoda; class Arachnida; order Ixodida; family Ixodidae; genus Ixodes; species Ixodes scapularis. Next base: position 112,614,982 of record NW_024609879.1, on the reverse strand, counting down.
TAGAACGAGAGGACAAAAAGGGACTGACAGACACGAAGCACTGAACTCAGCTTGAAGCCTCATGTTAAAATTAAAAAGATAATGATAAATCAAATGTCTCCCAACAAAAAGAAAAGGGGCGATATAAATTTCAAGAAGATTGTCGGCCACTTTGACAGGAGAGCATGCGCACAAAAAGACATGCACATAAACATGTGGAATGCGCCACATCGGTAGTCTAAAATATCAACGACATGTGGGCGATCGTACGGGTGTAGCATTATAGCCCCCCGTGCAGAATCCGTGTGCACGCTTCAACCAGCATTGTTCCATGTTTTAACCTAATATCTTGAGGGTCTACAAATGACGGCATGATTACGTTGCACACGCTCGTGAGCACACTAACTGTCACTTAATTAAAAGCAGAATGCCCCGCCGTCACGGTGAGGACCAGGCCACATGATCTGAGAATTCGCGTCATGGGCTTTTGATAAAACTAGCCTTTTGAAGGCAGGGCAAAAGGGAAAAGGGCGGGTGTCAGTCGTGGGGCATTTGACATCGGGCGCTTTCTTGCACCACCCGATCGTACATAGGGCATGAACTTTCTGTAAAGCGGTCTCCTTTGGGGAACTTGGCAGTCCACTGTGATAAGTGCTCGTATGACCCTTTGCTGGATAGAACACAGATTCCGGGCAAGTAGGAACAGAAAACAGAGGGGAAAACTTTGGATGTGTTCAAATTTAGCGTAAAGAAAGATGATAGTTGCATCAGTGCGTCGTCCCTCGTTTCATCAAATAAGAAATTCAGATTCATTTGGCTTGAGGTATAATAAAGTGTGTATCAGTGGCGTAGCCAGAAAAGTTTTTCAAGAAGTGTTTTTTTTTTTTTTTTTTGCTTAAGCTGTTTGAAGGACACACACAAAAAAAAGAGAGGAAACTAAACTGCCCAAACAGTATTTTCCTGTTTCTTAGACGACAAAAGTCCAATCTTCTTTTCCACATCTCGTTCGTCCAATATTTAAAACAGGGAAATTTAATGTTAAATGACGAAAGAACGCAGTCATTAAATATTATAACTGACTTTGAGTAAAAAAGTCCGGACAGGCTCACAAAAAAATTACGGTGCGAGCACTTCAATGCGGAACACTCGAGTATCCAATGACTGAAAACTGCGGAAAAGTGCCAGAGAATAACGAAGTTTAGAATACGATTAAACACAAAAACTGCAATGCGCACTGGGGCAATGAGCTAGTGAAGCGTCACGCTCATTGTTCCTGCACGGATCACATATTTCACAGATTATCGTTTTATAGTCATGTTTTAAATTATTTCCGTTCTTCGTTGTCGTTTTACGAGAAAATGGAAGAGAAAATGACCAGTTTCTATCATTTTGTGGGGTCTAAACATTTAGTGGAAGCCGCCTTCGGTCGATAGAAAGAAGCGAGAGTACCCTTTCGGTGCTGATTTGCATATTCCGGTGAATGTTCAAAAGCGCAGCCCCTATTAGCGGCGAGAAGTTTTAGTGGCGCCCTCCTATGGTTTCCTCTCGTGACGTCATTACCTTACGAACAACAAGTTCGACGGTGTTTAGAATTAACATGGTGGAAGGTTGAGATCATTGCGCTCTGAAACCAACACTGCCAACCCCGTCAAAATTGAAGTTCTTACATTGCTCTTATTTCTTTCAATGAGAAAACCTTTGCTGACGTCATAGTGACCATTCGGCTAATCGTGGAAGGCCCATCACAGCGACGCTTTTGATCGCGCACGTCGCCAATGCTGCGTTCATTATTGACCTCAGACTAGAAGCTCCGCCTTAAGCGCAAGCTTTCTGCCCTTTCAAAAACAAGTGTGATCGCGCAGGCACGCTCAACCAATGCACTGCCGAAGCCAGCGAGCTCGCGTTGAAGGCGAAGCGTCTGGTCTCAGCTTAGAACGGAGTAGCAAGCGCCTCTGGGACGTTGAAGCCCTCGGGTGCTTCAACGTCCCAGTCTTCGGAGTCTCGAAAGCAAATGTTCCGCTTCAGCGCTGCTAACGAGTATGGAGGCCAGGATTTGCAGCAGGCGGGTTACATTAGGATACAAGGCCTCTGGGCAAATGCAAGTTGCCTGTACCGCTGAGACGCGCTAAGCGGTGCGGTCCTTTCACATCTGTGTCAAAACCAGTACTTCCCCAGGAAGTTCATGTAACAAAACGAATGCTCCGCACAGGCTGGAGATTGGCGACCGGCGTCGTTGGCCACAACATCGCTGTCGCCTAGGGCGGACTATGCTGCGTGACGTGAGTCTGCTGGTTCTGTTGGAGACGTTGATGACACGCTTGAAGTTGTAGGTCAATAATCATTCTTAAAAAAAAAAGTCAAGAACCGCTTGGCTCTTGAACTCATTTTTTAAAGTCTATATACGTAGAGGAAGTTCCACGACTCACGTGCTGAACGCAAGCATGTAAACACTACCCACTTCAGCGATTAAAGAAGTCAACTAGGTACGCTTTGAAACCAAATGATTATAAGCATTCCAAAGTTGCTTCAACAGTGCATAGGCTGTCGCTTTTCTCTCTTGCTTCTTTTCTCTTTTTTTTTCAATGATGGGGATGTTTTTAGTGTTTTTTTTTGCGTTTTTGTTTGTGTATTATTGAAGCTAAATAAGTAAAGGCGAGTAAAGCGCGAGACACATGCGCGAAAAATCCATCCGATCCGACGTCCGATCCGGCAATACGACTGCCTGATCCGAAAAATTTGGTCGCTTCAGGCGTCGGATCGGCCGATCCGACGTGCGTCCAACGCGCCAGATAGTTTCGCACGCCGGACGGATTGTCGGATGCGTCCAGCCAATGACAGCACAGCTAGCGCGAACGTCATGATGACGCACTGAGTCTGGCGGGACGAAGCGAACACGATAACGGGACGGGCGAGGGGAAGCCGGACGCGTGAATCCCGCTGACCCATTCGAGAAAGATGGCCCCAGCAAAGAATGCACGCGCTAGCGAGAACAAGTTCCAAACTTCGCTCGTGCGAGCTGAACCGTCAATCTGGGACCAGAGATCTATGAACGCGGACCTCCGCTGAAGTGCTTGGATCTCCTGGGCGGAGCCGAACGGATCGTCGTGTCGCGTGCAAGGTCGGAAGCGTGTGTCTCAAACTGTCGCGTACGGCGATTCGGAGCGGCGTTCGGACTGTCGGATCGGACGTCGGATCGGACGATTCTGCCGTCCATGTGTCTCGCGCTTAAACCCTAAAAAAAATACAAGACAAAAAAAAAAAAAAAAAAAAAAAAAAACGCCAAGCTGTTAGTTATTTTGTCGTCCGGTTTTCTCCTCATTGTAGGGTTCGTAAAGTCAGAGGACTGCTATTTTGGAGTTTTGTTGCGCTGCCCTCCTTGTTGCGCTGCTGGTCGAGTCTTCGACACTCGAAAAGTAGGGGAACTTTAGTTAAGCCGCCTGCATTCCCCGAGGCGAGGCCAGCATCCTTCGAGGTCAGGATTTCGCGGCTTTTGTGACGTCGGGAACAAAGCCATTCGCACCTGCGAGCCTGAAGAAAGGCTTTGGTTACTCCAAGTTTGGAGAGAGCTGTTCGAAGAGCCGGAGCCGGAGATGTATTTTTCCCACAGTCCACGGACAGCGTCGTCTTCGTTTTGGTTCGGTATGTTTTGGGCACAGCCCCTCGCCGTAGTGGACTGTCGAAACGAAACACACACAAAAAAATTATACTGACATTGGAAAGGGGGAAGGGGTAAAGAGGACAACCATGAAATTTCGGGAATGTTCCGACCCTTGAACCCCCCCCCCCCCCCCCGGTCCCCTGGCTACGCCACTGGTATGCAAATATGTTCGTGTTTTCCAAATAAAATTCAGTTGGTAGTAGCCGCTCCTAGTTTGCACTACTACTTCTTCCAGCTCAGTTGTTTGTTTTTCTTGCGCTTCTAAGTATAGGCTTGTTGCAGCTGACTTCACTTCCGGCTAAACTGTAGGTCGAAACCAACACTGTCGTCTACTATCAGTGCCTTGGCGACATGTTGGAGGCAAAAAATGTTCTTCACCTGACATGAAGTGCAGTCCATAAACCCGTAGTTAGTGTACGAAGCTTTCTGTCAAGATCATAGAGTCAACTATAATCATCTAAAGCGAAAAGTCCCATGCGTTTGGCCGCGGCGGGAGGGCGATGCATAGACGCGGACATCGGCGGCCCCATTTGGCGGTTCCTATGAGCTCATATCGCTGGCGACGCATATGCACCAAGGAGCAGCAAAAAATCACCTGTAAATTCTGCACCTTTTTTTTTTTTGTTTTGCAGAAAAACATTTGAATTGCGTGCTGACAAAATTAAATAAAGGTAGGCTGTACTAGCTCACTTATTAAAACATCCCTGCCCATCTTCTCCCTCCCCCGCCCCCCAAAAAAAAAAAAAAAAGCGGGTAAAGAAAAAAAAAAAATCCTTCCCCGGAAAAAGAAAAAACAAAAAAAGAAATCTGCGCCGAGCAGCGTCGAACATGCGTCGACCCCATAGCGGCGCCGTCTGTTGACAGCCCGTGGTACCGCGAGGAGGAACTAACTCTCTGTACAGTTACTCTCGAGTTCGAGTGAGGGTTAAGGGAGAGTATCATCGAAAGAAGCGGTGGCGAAAGAGTAACTTCGATGAAGAGAGAGTTAAAGTAGAGTAAGTTAGGGCACTTACTCTCCTTTGACACCTTTTTTTTTTTAGAGTGCACAGTCTACAGCGGTGTTGTACGGAACGGCGTTCCAGGAACGCCGCCGTTCCATTTTGCAACGGTGGAACTGGAACGGAAACTCGTTACATTTCTACTGGAACGGAAAAAGGAACGGCGTTTCTTTTTCAGGGGCGAAGCTCCTTAAAAGGAAGAAATCCCGGGGATTTCTTCCCGGCACGCGCATCCCACGACGAAAACGTGTTATTCACACGAGGGAGAAATCCCGGGGATTTCTTCCCGGGCACGCGCGCATCACGAGATGAAAAAGCGAGGCTTTTGCCCATCGCAAAGCCTGACGTTTTTGTCGCACGATGCGCGTGCCGTGCAGAAATCCCCGGGATTTCTCCCTCGTGTGAATACCCCTTTAGGGTCTAGCCTTGTCCGTCCGGGGTCCGTGCTCACATCCATCTTGCTGGTGCTCGTGCTCGTGAGCTCGTGCAGGGCAAAAAAAAAAAGTAAAGATAACAAAAATGTTTGCGCTGTCGACATGATTCGAACCTGTGCTGGGAGACCCCAATGGATTTCTAGACCATCGTCTTAACCACTCGGCCACGACTGCGGGACGAGTAGGGGGCACTGAGATGTGGTAGTAACTCAAGAGCTGGGGATGGCGTGGATGAAACGTTACATGTAGCCGCTCAACGCCTATACAGGAGAGGGCGCTGCGGTCAAATGCTCAAATGCGTATATAACCACGATCCATACCACACATTCTCTTTCTGACATGTATGAAAACGAACGAAAGGCACGGCATGCTGCGGCTCACCGTCTCCGCAGGCAAGCACCACCGGAGATTCGCCCCAGTCAACATCATTCACCACTTGAAGATGCGGTCATTTTTTTCGTCCAGTGGGGTATTTTGTGTTTTATTTCTAAGCGGAAATTCTAAAAGTATAAAAACATTATATTTACGAAGAATATGATCTTGTTAACATATTGGTTACCTATCTTAGGGTTTATTTTGTGTTGTCCTCGCTTTGTAACAGTCGAGTGTAGGAGAACTAGTGGACACCCATTATTTTTATTTTTTTTTTGTGCCCGAGACTGCGGTACTAAAAGCACAAGTTTTATTCGAAGGAAAAGACACATAAAGAGGGACGATTCAATTTCGGCTACTTTCTTTGCTTCCACGAATCCTCAGACACCCAAAAATCTAAGGCAGACTACAGCCATCATTGAACTTCCACAAAGAGACCTACAGTTACAACAAGAGAACAGGTTACCTGATATGGAACACACCCTTATATCTCAAATATTGGTCACTTAAAAGATACAAAAAAAATAATATTTATTTCTTCTTTTCTTGTCCCCCACCTTCAAACTGAACAACGAATCCAACTCTAAAAAAAAGCCCGTGCGTCTACCTTCCCGCGCAACACTCAGAGAGCCAGTCACCGAAATTTTACGGGGGCAGCTTAGCGAATGACGCGGCCGAAACATATGTTTAGACCACAAAACGCGATCTGAGTTGTGTCATTAAGCAATGCCAAACGTCACTCTTGCATAGCTTAATGTCACAACTCAGACTGCGTTTTTTGGCCTAAACATGTTTCGGTATCGTCATTCGCTAAGCTGCCTTTGTAAGTTGCGGTGATCGGCTATCTGAGTGTTTTGTGGCGAAGTAGACGCACGACTTTTTTTTAGAATAAATGATCACAAAGAAGAACTTGTAGTTTCCAAGTCTGACCTTCCAAAAGCCCTACCCTCGTCTTCCCTTGCTCGTCTTGCGGACAGCAACATCAAGAAGCAGCTGTTGTTAAGTTCGAACAAGGGACTTTGTTAGATTAAAATGTGTGAGGTTGTTGTAAAACGCTCGTGGCAATGTGGGTTATCAGCACATTTGGCTCGTCTAAACTGCCCAGCACAAAAGATGGTTAAAGCTGCGATTTTTAAAAATGAATATATCAACAAATGAAAACGTGCTTTCGCTTGTCTTCTCCTGTTGCCCTTCCACCACTGTAGTCGAATTCGTATGTTGCCATTTGATGGGATAGATATAAAAACAAAACTAAAAGACTTTGCTTGACCTAGTTAAATATGGTAATCTGCAGAATACAAATGTAACGTATATGAGGCAATGCATACCACTTTTTTTAGTGTGACCGGAACGAGTTTCTTTTTCACATATAGAACTTGTAACGGGAACGCGTTCCAAAAATTAGAAGGAACGAGGAAGGAGCTTTCGTTTGTTTTGCTTTTTTTTCAGGAACGTGTACAACACTGGTCTACTAGAATAGAGAATGGGGTAGAGCTGGGACCGGCGCGGCTCGGCAATTGGAACTCGTGAGGCTGCGTGTGTAGACAACAATCACGGCGCGAATGCTCGCGAATTCCGCGATTTAAGCGCGAAACACATGTACGACCAAAGCGTTCGATCCGACGTCCGATCCGACGTCCGATCGTCGCTCCGACTCGCCGCAAACGATTCTTCGAGACACCAGCTTCCGACCGAGCTTGCGACACGTCGTTCGGACGGTTGCGATCGGCTCCGCCCAGTTCTGTAACCAGTGTGTGTTGCCTCACTTCCTACTTTTCTTGGCAATGCAGTGGAAGGTACAGGCACGCGTTCCCCCTCTCATTTTGAGCCCTGAAAAAAGTGGTGCGCGGGTTCTCTTCCTCTTCCCGGAAATGCTAAGAAAAGGAAGAGGGACTCGCAACCGTATCCTCGCTCCTCTATTGCCCGCTCCCAAAATCCTGACGTCCCCATGACGTTCCTGCGAACCTGCGTCGTCATTGACTGCAGCCATCCGACCACCGCTACCACCCCTGGACAGTCGGTCGCATGCCGCAACGCCGTTCCGGCGTTGCGACACGACCAAACCAGCCGCGTCCGACCGTCGTATTGCCTGATCGGACGTCTTATCGGACGGTCTTGCTGTACATGTGTTTCGAGCTCTAGGCAAAGTGTGTGCTCCTGACGCGAGTGGAAGCCAAGATCATGTTAGTCCCCTCTGAGAATGCTTTCCAGCGACGATTAATTCAGGTCACGGTAGGACTTGAGTACCACTAGAAGAGAACGCCAAGTCTGCACTTCACATGAAATGGGAATCCGTACACTGTCTGAATCGTTTAAGTGAAATTGAAAAGAAAGGAACCGATATGAAAAATATGCGCCTAGTATACTTTGGACAGACATGCTGAAAAAGAGTGCATTTCGCAGCACATATTCACCGAAAGAAACCGGAAATTTTTCATTAATATATATATTCATCGATAAAAACTGAAAATTTACTTTTCAAATAAAAACCAAAAAAGGTACGCCGAATTTTCTAAAAATAAAAAACGAAAACGCAGAACCCTACCTATCACCGAACGCTGCTGGCGATTCTGCTTCAACCGCCAATGAGATTTTGAACGCCCTGGAGGGTCAGTCAATTGCAGCGCAAGAATGCCTGTCCATTCCAGAGAGTTTTATGCGTGTCATGGACAACAGGACGATCAATCCCTGAATTCCGAGAGCGGAAAACCGAAGTCTTCGCTCTAAAGTTCTGTAGCTGCGCAAGAACGTTCTCGACCAAATTCCACGGCTTCACCGCAAAGGTCTCGGACACAAAAATGCATCCTATGTTTTTGCCCCTTCTGTGTCAACACGGTTGCCGCAGAACGTGCAAGGTCGAACCTCGTCGACGCTTGGTTATGAGAATCTACCGGATCGTTCGACAAGCCGACCGGACACGAGCGTATTTTTCGGACGCTGCTTTCTGGATGACGGGGTGTCGACGGAGCGAATTCAGCGAGCACGACGGACGACGGTTTCATTCTGGTCAAGCCCCGGCGACGAGCTAAGCCGTCGTCTGGACCGCAAAATCGGACAAGCTGAATGCTGTTTTCCCCCGGTATGACGGATCGCGCCATTTGTGTCCACGCTTGACCCGAGCACATCTGTTATTTCCATTGTATTCCTGATTGAGCCTTTCCTAGAATGGAGAACGATTGTCTCATCTAGGATGACAACTAGACTTTTATCGTACTCGTAGTTCACTTTGCTTGCGACGATACACCGTTGGCAGCTCTAAAGAAATCCGAAATTTGGCACGAGGGCAGTAGCTGCCACCGGTTTTTCGGACGCCTTAACAATGCGCGTGTTACAAATGAGAAAATGGTACCACGCGAGAATGGCTGCAACGCTTGGTGTCTGCTGTCAACGCTTGAGTAACCTGCGACCGAAGGCTGACGAGTTCATGCCCAACATAGTGGCAACAGAAGTTTGACGTTTTTCGGCCTCGGGGAAACTTGGTTCTGTAATGGGATACCCGATAACAGATATTTTACTCCTAGTTTCGAAGTGTGTTTCCGGGATCGGGATTAGTAGTCTACTGGTCAAATGTTTGGTGGTGGCGTTTCAATTGCTACCGATACATTTCTTTGGTCACATCGTCGTTCTGACCTGGAATCATATTCTGAGTGTGTCTGGGTAGAGATTAAGGCATGCGATGGGCTTACAGTATCTGGTTGGAAACTAATATTTTCTACCACTGTCCGATGAAGTAAATTCTATAAAACAATTCAAGACCCTTACAAAAATATCTATGGACACTCCGAAGACGTTCTTTAGAGCAGCGTCCTTGGGAAGAACCTATAGGCAGACCACGACTACTGTTGCCTTCCTGTAGTCATCCTATGGCCGCCCTATTATTGGCCAACGAACTTTCTATGGACGTCCTACTCTAGTGACGATGTAAAGTCATCCTTTACCATATTTACACTAAGACACCCTATAGAGCAGGGGTCTTAAACACGCGGCCCGCGACTCGATGGTACACGGCCCGCAGGCAACCGGCTCAGAGTCCCGATTCCCATGTCTCGAGCGCTAGAAACGCGCCGTAGAAAATATCGTATTGGACCATAGTGATCTCATGTCGTCTATTCATTTTCGCTCGAAAAGTAGCTCTGGTCTTTTAAGATATTCAAATATTTTGTACTTTTCTCTGTTCATTTTCCCTTTGTTTCACTTTATGTTCTGCCTCCCAGCTTTTTTTTTAATGTACAACGATTCCGCTACTAGGCTGCAAGCGCGAGCTATTCGTTGAAGGATGCAGTGGCGTAGACTTTCCATTTTCCCGGGGGGGGGGGGGGGGGGGGGGGGGGGTGCTGCGCGTTACCTTTTCGCCAGAACTGGAGATTGCTACGAGAACTGGAGATTCCAGCGTGCCAGAACTGGAGCACGCTGGAATTCCATTTCCCATGTATTTTGTCGGTAAAGGCAACGTGGGCGTTATTTTGTTTACATACCATGGCACGTAAACAGCGTCTCGGTGAGGATCACGGCCCGGGCCCGGGGGGGGGGGGGGGGGGGGGGGGGGGGAAGGCTCTGTCCTCTGCCCCCCCCGAAGTTTTCACCTATGAAAGGAAGGATCTGGGCTGCGCGAACTCTCGATCAGCAGTCCTGAGCAACTGCCAAACATAGAGCTACGGGCTCAGGATTCTAGCCTTCAAAAAAATTTCAACATTAAATTACAAGTAATAGTTCAAAGTGTTGTAATAAAAATCGTCGGAAAGCAACAACTCTCAAATTAGCTGACTGTTTTTTTAGAGGCATGTTGAGCTTGGTTAATTCCTGCGCAAATTGAGCAACGGGAACGACGGTGTACTTCTCTTGTTCAATTAGAAATGCCAGCACGTTGGCGGGACGCTGTAATTTTAATTCTTGTTATCACATCAGGTCAGGGCCCAAAGTGGTCACAAAACAAACGAAATCGAAAGACGTTACCGGCAAAACTGTGATTTTACGAAAAGTGTGAGGGCGACGTATCTTCTCTTTAAAACTCCACCCCTCCCCCCCCCCCTCTTACGTTGGCCCGCGACCTTTCCGGTGTGGGCTGTCTGGCCCCCGCACTCGAATGAGTTTGAGACCACTGCTATAGAGTCTATACGGACCCTACAGGATGTCTACACAGGATCCATAAGGTGTTTATAGGGTGCCTGCAAAGAACCCATTCAAGATCTAAAAGAGAGCACCTGCGGGGTCGCAGGGAAGCTATACAGGGTCTACACAGGGTCCTTATGTTGCCTGCAGAGAAGCAATACAGGGTGTCCACGAAGCCCCAACGGGGTCCATAGAGAAGCCACTCAGTCTGCAGGGGGTATAGCTACGGGGTCCGCAGAGACGAATGTTACTCAAACAACCCAGTTGGGAAACTTCCATTGAGCCTGCCCTGAAAATGTGGCACCGATCCGTACTCGAGAACCGAAATACTAGTGATCGCAACGCCGCCAATTCTCCCGCAGCGACCATTCGGGGAACTGCACAGTTGCACAGTTGCTTGTATTGGTTCGAGAGTATCGCATTCGATTGCGTCCGCTGCGACTCTTCTATATTGGCTCTGAACGGTCATTTTGGCGCCTAAGCAAATACGGTAGAATGGATTTCAGGGATGCCAACCTCGACCCCCAAGCGGACGCGCCGCGAATTGCTACCGAAGTTAGGACGCGCTCAGCTAGAGACCCGCTACCTGAAACCACCGGTGAGACAGGCTTGTAACAAAACACTATTAATTCTGCCGCAAAGCCTTCTAAACTAAATATTCTAAAAAAACATCACGCGACGGTCATTTTTGTACTAATTTCCAATAAAAGCTCGCAGGAAAACAGCTTTTTTTTTCTCTCTTTTGTGCAAAAACATGCTTTCTAAAAGCTCATGATGACCACAGTAAAGAAAACAACATTGAGCCGCCATCTTGGCACCTCGAGCCTGGTAGTGTCGGTACTCTGGGAACATTAAGTATCTCTAGCATTAGCCGTACAAAGCCACTTTCATATTTCAATTCGTCGCTAAAGGGTGGCGTTGTTATCATATTTCGAATAAGATAACAGATAACAAAAGGAGATAACAAAAGGTAAGGATTATTTCGGTACATACTGAACACTTCCACCTCCACATGGAATATGCCCTGAAGTTGGACATGTCTCTAGACATCAATGTAACATATTGATGCCCGGCGCTTAATTAACAACTTTTTAACTCGGACACCTCCCTAGAACTAATTAATACCTACCGGCATCCCTTTATTAATCTACCAATCTATTTATTGCTCACACTATAGAGAGGCACTAAGGTGCCCATGGACTCACCAGGGCCACAGCATGGCAATGGGAAGAAATGAAAAATGCTTTTGTATCTTGATATTCTTATATTGTTCTTACGGCCGTTCTATGACAAACCAGCGGTCCATAAATGGTTCATGAACTGTCTACAGAATTTATAGGATGAACATAGGAATAATTGAATGGCACTAGTATTAACACAGGACGCCCATGTCTATTTTTGTAAGGACACTTCGTAAACAAATTCATTTTTAGAAATATAAATTACAGATGTATGGAGATTTATTCATCCAGGAGTGGACTGTCCGCTGAGGTTTGCTAATGCCAACAATCCTATAACATCAAACAAGGCTTCATGGTAACATTCGTTCATGAACTACTGTTGTCTTCATTAACTTAACCCAATTAAAATAGAGCTGAAAATGTTCTAAACCTTGTTTTATGTAACATATCAGTCAATTCTGTGACCCCTGTAATCAATTACTTAGTGCGAATAGGTGAGTTTCACCACCATTCGAGGTTATCTTCTACCTTCCACGAAATAAGACCAACATCCCGTAATTACTCCACTGACAACTATGCCCAATTAGATTATCCTGGCACATACAGATACTTCAAAAACTGATTGGAACGGGGTTCTTGCAATTACTGACACGGAAACGATGACTGAGACGTTTTCGACGATTGTTAAAAACGTTCTTCATAATTTTGTGCCTCAGCGAATTTTCAGGCCTTCAATTTATCCCGAATGGTTTTCCGAAGATTTAAAAAACATGTTTGCGTAGTAAAACAAATTCGCGTTCACAAACTCTTTAAACGAACTGGCAATTATTTATGGCAGGCACGTAGCCAGCATTTTGTTTCGAGAGAGAGGGGGGGGGGGGGGGGGCGCCTATGACACAATGCTGTATGAGGGGGAATGAGAAGAGGAGGGGTCCCAGCGAAATTGAAGATTTTGTGGGAGGGGGGGGGGGGGGGCAGGCCCATGCCCCCCCTGCCCCCCCCCCCCCCCCCCCCCCCCCCCCCCGGGCTACGTGCCTGATTTATGGTATACTCAGTTTAGCATTCATCGTGCTTTAGCTAAAAATTTGTACTCTAAAGATAAGCGCTTAAACCTTGACCAAATAGAGTGCTGCTTGAACCGAATCCCAAAAGATTTTTGGAGGTTTGGAAAACAGCACTCGCGCGATACTAGCCAAATTCGTTGACTACGCGACCGCTCACATAACGATAACTATGATTCCGACCCTGTAGAGGTTGGAGATATCTTTGCCGATTACTTCAGTGACTGTTGCTCCACCGTTAAAAAAAAAAAAAAAAAGTTCAGCCTAAGAGTATTGAAATGAAATGCCATGCCTTTTTGTCGGGTATTACAGTAAATATCGAAAAAATCGCTGAAGCTATAAAGACACTAAAACAAAAATTATCTCTTGGAGCTGACTCAGTTCCTTTTTTGTTATTAAGGCTGTCATGAATTGTTTAACCTATTTTGAAGCACATCTTTAACCTCTCCCTTAGTTCCGGTGTTTTTCCATCGTTTTGGAAGAACGCGGTGATTGTACCTACTTTCAAAGGGTGTGACACTTCTGTTACAAATAACTATCGCCCCATAGCTTTGTTGTTTAGGTTTTCTAAGGTGTTTGAACGTGTAATGCATAACCGAATTTATTCTTACTACCGCCTGAAATTTCTAGGTTGTCATCACGGCTTTCTGACGGGACAGTCAGTTGAAAGTAATTTGTGCACCTTTTTTAACTTCTGTTTCCCTGTTGTTATGAACAGTGGTCAGATTGATTTTATATATTTTAAAATGTAAAAGCGTTTGATAAAGTAAGCCATGACTTGTTATTACATAAATTATTTTTATATGATTGTTGTGCAGGGTTGTGCGAATTGTTTCAAAGTTACTTATCATTTCGCCCCAACCGTGTTCGAATAGGTAATAGTCGTTTTTTCCAATTCCGGCATTCTCCAGGGATCTATACTTCACCCTGTTTATTTCTTATCTTCGTAATTGATGTGGTCTCATCTATTTAAAATGCCGAGTTGTCGTTCTTTGCAGATGACATTAAGCTTTTTTATAAATGTGCATACCCTTTTCGACTTCGAAACTTTACAAAATGATGAGTCACGCATGGTTCACTGATGAAAAGTTAAAAGCTTGTCACTGACCCTTTCAAAATAAACGTCCTGTCCCTGTGCAGACGTCGTAAAGTATTGTATACCTATTATGTATTAAAAGTATTTTCAATCAAACACACCTTTGTTTTAAGAGACTTTGGCGTGAGCATAGATAATGAACTGAAGTTTTCTTCGCATGTGTCCACTATTGTTGGGAGTGCGACAAAGATGTTGGGACTGAAGTTAAGTATATAGAAGTCATGCTTATTAATTAAAGTGTTTTCTCTTGTTAGGAAAGTTTTTCTTTCCAGAGTTCAGTCGGCATTGTTTTTTTTTTTAGCTTTCTATGCTTGTGTCGGCGGGGCCAGAGCGGCCGCAATGCGGGAGCCGTTCCCCCACGGTCGTTAAGAAACGTCTCGGGTTTCGGGAGTCTGCTCGGACCGGGACCGGGAGAGCCCGCGCTTGAAGATGTTTGTGGCTTATTAGCGAATGTGCGTGTATGTAGAGGGTTTTGCCGCTTAGTGTAAAATTTTCCTTTTTGCCCGATGCAATAATTTAGCGGTTGGCGCCAGTTAGACTGGGAAAATTGCAGAGAACAACTCTACGAGAAATTTGGGTTTGGCGGTTGGAGCGCCGGGATAACAGCTCGCCGACCATTGGAGAACAGTGTACCACGTGTGAGTGGTGGAATTTGAAGAGATTGGTCGGTTCTTTAGGGGAAAGGAGGCCCCTAAGGGCCTACAAAAGAAGTGCGGAGAGGATTTTGAGGGATTCGGACTTTGGATTTGATTAAGAGAAATTGGGTCGAGACTTTAGACAAGGCAGGATGGTCTCCGAAGTTGGGACCTGTAACTGGAGTGTAAATAAATGCACATAGTTCTCTACAAGCAGCGAGTCGACCCGTCATTCAGCGACGTTCGTGCCACCACGCTCCAGACCATCGGAGCGGAACCTGCCTCCCACACCACCAGGAGGAACAACAACTACAAACTTTAACTGACTGATATCTTGCATTCTGCAGAAATTTAAAAACCCTGCCTGCATTATTTGTTTATTTTGCTCTCTAGTTAGGTCAACGCTTGAATTCTGTTCTGTATCTTGAAATTAGTTGTTAGAAACACAGTCAACAAAAATATAAAGTGTACAAAAACGCATCGTTTACGATCGCAATCTTCAGCGCCGCTTTTATTTTCTTTAGAACTTTCTTCTAGATAGGTTCTTGCTGAAGTCACTGTCTGACAGAAGGACAGAATGCAAATATTTTTTTTGCTCAATATAGTAAATATAATTATACATAATGATTCGCTTTAATCAAATGCAATCAAATGCATGTCCCATCCCGTTGGACTTGGAATCACTGTAATTTTTATGTCAAGACTATCTGCAGGTCCCCTTGTCACGCATACAATGACAGTTCGACCTCTTTGACCATCCAGGTATCGGAATATTCAGTGATTTTTTTCTGTTTACCACAAGAAATTGCAAGCGATCGCTACCCATCTCTGATATGTTTGTTTGTATTGTGTAAATTTGGTGTTTACACGTTCTTTGTGCGCTAAAGTGAAAACATTCGGGTGGTTTCTCGGCACACGAATATAAAGATTATTATTATGATTATTGTTATTATTTTTAATATTAATAATAAAGGTAGGTTACAAAACGAAGAAATATTTAAATATTATTCCAGTGAAATGTATTTGGCTCTACCTGACGGTTCTCCAGTTCTTGTATTTTTTTTATTAGCTTCGCTTTTTCAGTTTTCGCTTCCTCCTGCTGAGACATCTGGAAGAAAATAAACAGTCGTAATTATGTTCACTGAAGGATGCATTTCCTTGTTTATCCATACATAAATAAATATAATCATGATAATTTGACTTTATGTCCATGCCTTTGCGAATTCCGTATCCCTATATTTACAACGCGATTTTACATCGCAATTTTTATATTTACATCGCGAAGGCACAGAACGCCGAAAATTGCGTTCATAAGAAATTTGGCTTAGAGTTGCAGAACTGAATTGAAGAGGGTGGAATTAAATCATCATAGACAGCATGTGAGATGAGAAAAGAGGAGGAGGGCTGGAGACGATTCTACAGTCTACGAGAATAGAGGGTGGGGTAGTGTTAGGACCGAGGTGACTCGGCAATGGGAGCTTCTGAGGCTGCATGCGTAAACAATCACGGTGCGGCAGCCGTCACGATGGTAGAAATTCGTTGCAGCCCGCAAAGCTTCAGAGATATTGCTCAAGGCGTTTACAAACGATCGCAACTTGCCTATGACGGTGCATGCTCCCAACTCTACCAACCTTCCCAAGAAGCACCAATGTCGACACCTGTCGCGACCTATACCAGGCTCCTC
This sequence comes from Ixodes scapularis, assembly GCF_016920785.2. Taxonomy (NCBI): domain Eukaryota; kingdom Metazoa; phylum Arthropoda; class Arachnida; order Ixodida; family Ixodidae; genus Ixodes; species Ixodes scapularis. The sequence continues at coordinate 112,598,775 of NW_024609879.1, read as the reverse complement.
ATGCGAGCCGCTGAGGTCCTGACACTACCCCTATTCACACCTGTGCGGTACCCACTACAATTAATGAATTTACTTGTACTTGAAAATATTTTGTAGCAATTTTAATCATTTATATACATTTATTACCAAGTAATGGCAAACATTTTTTCATTACTTTCGGAAGTATCAAAATTACTTCCAACAGTTATTATTTTTCTCTCTCTCCTTTCTAAAGGCGCCTTTGTTCCTACAAGTTTCTGTACAAATAAATCATCAAACCAAGTTTCCGATAGAAGGGTAATTCATAAAAGATTGCTTGCTTAAGAAGATAATTAGTGTATGATTTGTGGATCCTAATGCAATATTGAACAGATAAAAAAACCCGTTTTCAAACCGCCAAAAAAAATCTGACGCCTTGAGAATCAAGAAATCGGAAAAGTAACGGCTACCTTTTCAAGTAACGAACAATTACTTTATTATTTAGTAATCAAGTAATCTAATTGAATAATTTCTAAGCTAAAATGTTTGAAATTTGTTAAATTATATTTTTTTTTTAGAAACGTGTACAAGGCCGTGGGCCATATTTTAGCACAGTAACATTTGTGCAGACTCACGGTACCCGATTGAGGTTAACATGAGGTGAAGAGACTCCTAACCCAAATCATATCTGATATGATCGTATGTTAATGCCCCTAACCTCGCACGGAGCATGGAATTTGTAAATCCTTAAAGTCTCTGAAATGAGAAATTAATATTTCTCGCAAGTGCTACGAGTAAAACCTGCACATGAAGAGTTCATTCCTACATGCTTGAAGAAATTTCTCTGCGTGGCAGTTTTGTTTTTGATCGTCGGGCGAAGCTGATCCGGATCATATTGAGAACGGTGCACTGTTCAATGTTAGTACACTCGCAAGCCTTTTTAACAAAGATTCAATCGTACTGCTTAAGTCTATACAAGTTGCACGTGCATTTCTAGTAAAAACATTTAACTATATTGTTGTTTACTGAAAATGAATATACATACGTTGCGCCGCTCCATATCTTTTATTTTTTGTTGAAGCTCCGAAATTGTGTCTATCGCCTTCTGTAATAGGAAACACAATAAAACAAACACTCCCCAAGCAGCAGAGGCCATTGGTTCAATATTGGGCATATCTCGGAAAAAGAGGGCCATTAACGGCCCATTGTGTTATCTCTGTAACCAATATTGAAAATGTATTGAGAAAATGAGCAATGATTGGCCCGCTTTATCTTTTCTATGACCGATATTGGGAAACCGATATTGGGAAACCATTGGAATCCTATTGGAAAAATCGGAAACCACTTCCAATGTGGTGGTAATGAGCTTCCAATGTCGCCCAATATCAGAAGGTCATTGGCACCCCAACGGATAAATTGGATACCACTTTCAATAAATTTCCAATGGGATCCTAATGTTGTTTTATATTGGGCAGTCATTGGCACCCCATTGCATAAATAGGATACAACTTCCAACGAAGTGCCAATGAGCTCCCAATGTCGCCCAATATTGGACGGTCATTGGCACCTCAATGGATAAATTGGATACCATTTACAACAAAGTGGCAATGGGTATCCAATGTTCTCATATATTGGGCAGTCATTGGCACCATTTTGGATAAGTTGGATACCACTTCCAATGAAGTGCCAACAGGCGTCTAATGTTTTACAATATTGTGCTGTCATTGGCACCCCATTGAATAAATTGGACCACTTAAATTAAAGTTCCATTGGCCCGCTGATATCGTAGTTTTCAATGATAAAAAAGTAAGTAAAACCATTACATGAAACTTATTTATTAATTAGTTTATTAATAAAGGTTATTAAGAATCTAAATATACCAAACGTTTTTAGGCTGTTTTTGTTTTTTTCTAAATAGGCTTCTTGGCAGACACCAACGTGACAAACTCTTTCTGAGAAACGCGTACTTTCCGATGATACAATTTGGCGAACGGCCCACGGAACGCTCCACATACGAGTGCACTAGACAGGCCACTAAACGCCTATACAAGAAACACAACAGAAAAAGAACGTATACTCACAAACATCACTTGATTAAGAAGTGCATTTTGTGGGTCCTTCTTATGTTCCTGCATCTCTTTTCTTGGGGCCTTAAAACGCTTGTTTCAAATAGCTTGTAATATGAGCAATATCTAGTGGTTACGCATTAGCTATATTAAAGCTTAAAATATTACCAAAATAAACTTTTTCGTTGTCAAATTTTACGGAGAACAACTTTTGTCTTATTTGTGCAAACACACACAGCTCAACAAAGTCACAAGTGTCCCTTTGGCTTAATGCCGATATATCTTAGACAGGGTATTTAAAACGTGTGTGAGTTGAGGCTCATGAATTATTAGCATGCTGGCTCTTGCTCTTTATTATAGAACGCCGCTAAGCTCTATTCGTCCTGATAATTGATCTATGCTACATGTGTTCGTTAACTACAAGGGTTTCTGGATTGCGGTCTATCGAAAAACACCATATTTATCAATATGCTTTCTCCACTGCAAGGTATTGGTCTAAATGTATTTTTGAACATATTTGTCTGGGCTGAAACACTATACGAGCGCCTATCTTCCGAGGTATCAACTGAAGGTAAAATGCGTTACTAAAAAAATTAAGGAACTTGTTGAACATGGGTGCCAAGAAATATTTTATACATCTATGTACGTGTATAAATCCAGCTAAAGAATTGAGAGTATAAAACCTGTTTATGTAACGAAGCACAATATACTCACTTTCTCGCTGCATCCAAACTCTTTAAAAGCACATTCAATCGAAGCGTCTTCGCAGATTTCAAGGTGCTCGTTTTTCTGCGAGATCAAAATTAACGATACTTGGATATTAAGAGGCGACATTTTATCTACAGCGTGCAACAAACCACAGTAGCAAGGATATTTTCACCAGCAAAATGAATCACAGAACGTTCAGTTTCCGGCCAAACAAAATGTAGCGCTAGCGGTCTGTACGAGGCTCCAGTTTTGGAACTAACCGTTATCTTATTCAAAAGATTACTGATCTTTTAAAGGGGCACTGACACATCAAAATCATATTTTTTTTTATTATCCGAAACGATTGAAAACAATGCCGGGACATTACCCTCAAAATTTGAAATTTGGGAATTCAGCATTTGTGAAGTAAAAAAACAATTTCCAAATGCCGAATTCGAAGTTCCCGCGCGATCGGCGCCGGTGCCTTGACGTCAGAAATTGCGGAGACCTGAGAGTCCACTTCCTTTCACCACTCCCTGCTGTTGCCATGGCGACCCAAAGCGAGGAGGAAAGGAGCGATTGCCGGCGTTGCGGCGGACCGGTTTTGAGCGGTGTCGCCTGTTTTCCGTTGGAGGATACAAATCCAGGAGACGGCACCACAACGAACTCCCGATTTTTGGTATTTCGAAAAGAAGGGCCGTAGTGCGTTCGCAATTGCGTTAAAAAACATGTTTTAGGATTGCCGTAATTAAATGTTATAGAGATGTCGCCTACAAAACTTCTAAATTTCATGATTCTTGACGTCACCGATCAAAAGAAGCGAGGAGGCGAGAGGCGGGAAAATCAAACGCCAAAAATAAAAAGGCACGCGCGCGCGCGGGAAAATTTTTTTTCGCGATGCGGTTTTTTTTGCGTTTCTATGACTGCAACTTGCATCGTTTTAGACAATAAAAACAAATACGACCTTTGGGGTGTCAGTGCCCCTTTAAGCCTTTCAATAAGAAAACGGGGCTTATTCTCCCTAGTTTTCGCCATTCAGGCCCATGTATTCGTAGGCTTTTTCGGCCACCAATTTACCATTAAAAATTTCCCAAACTATCGAACTTTTTAACGATATAACGACTCCTTGCGAAACTTTGGCGTCTGGTTCCACCTGCTAGCGCTACATTTGGACCTTGTATATTCGAAATTATTCCAAACAGGCCATACTGTACGCGTTTTGTATCGTACATTCCGCGAAAACGGGCACGAAGAAATCTCTCAGCTCGTCAATGTATGGTACACATCGCGACACTGTTAGCGCGAACACGACGTCGGCGCATTTTCGCATTTTACTTCTAAATAGTATTAGCAAGCCCGGATTTTTATGGCTTACATTACAGAACTAAATTAGCTCTTTCCGTAGCAACAATAACTTGAATGACATTCTCTGGTTTCAAAGAGAAAAACTGGAAAAACCGGCGATCACTTGTTCGCGCTAACAGTGTCGCGCTCTGTACATATTTATAGTATGAAGGATATGAAAAATGTTTGGGGACAGCCTTTATAATATTACAATCATAATCGAAAACGCGAGAAGCTGGCCACACGCGTTTTTAAATGAGCATTTAAAAACGCGAGTGCTAGCCTCGCATTTTCTTGAGTAGATGCAAGTTACTTGAGGGCCAGCCGCTCGTCTTGGTCAGTAGTTGCCTAATTACTACCGCGGTGTCAAAACACGCAACCAAGCAGATGCCAACACTCTCAGAAATAGCCGGTGTACAGGGGCACGCCCCTTGTCTCATATGGAACGCCTCAAAACTACATTTCGACGTTCTGTCCACCGACGTAGAGCTGGCGATACCAACTTTTAAGAGGCTTGATGGTCGAGCGATACAACTTATTAAAAGAGTTAAACAGATGAGCGCGTATGCTATTAAGTACATCATATATTTACTCATTAATAGCTAATATGTACATAGCTAATGAGTACATTAGCTATTAAAATAGCTAATGCACTCATTAAAGGCTGCAGTAAGAAAATAAAGGTTTTGACCCTGCTGCAAAACTTCAGTGATCTTTTTTCAGTCTTTGATGCGCACATAAGCTATTTAGTACGTAATATCCAACACCTATAACGCTGCTCGTAAAAGTTGCTATCGTCAGCTCGACGTCAGTGGACAGAACGACGAAATGTAGTTTTGGGGGGCTACATATGAGACAAGGGATGTATCACTGTTCATCCCCTATTTCTAAGAGCGGACAACGCGCTCATCTCCTCGTGCGAAACAAGCAAGCTGTCCGGGCTTTTAGCATTCCTGCCCAGCACTCCTATCTTTATCTTCTTGTTTTGTTCTTTTTCCACTCCGGTGCGCCTCCTGTATAGGGCCGTTCACGAGGAATTCGCTGCACAGTGTGAGTTTCATCTTCTCCGTTGTCTTATGTTACGCTCCCGGAGTTCATACTGGAGTTGCCGCGGCGCTGAAAACGGCGGCGCTGCGATCGAGTCTAGCCTGTGTCACATCCAGTATTAGAACTTCCCTTGCCACGATGGTAGTGGAAACGAAGGATTCCTTTTCTGAAAGGAAGCTGCCCCTAATGAATAATTTGACCCCACTAAAAATAAGTTCCAATCTGCACAGATCAATCTTTGTCTGGCCAGAACTAGATGAACAATTGATACTTTCGTGCGTGAAAACAATAAGTGCGTTTCGCGCCGCCCTAAACAATCTAAACATGGCAGTGTCTGCTCTCCTCGCATCCGGCAGAATATTTCCTCCAAATTGTACAGGCAGTCATCTCCCATTAGTGGTCTGAAATCATGCGACGACTGCCGTTAGCATACTGCCTTTCTTATTATTCCGGCATTTCGCGGAAACACGCTTAATTAACACGTTTTATTAACACTCGTTACGCGAATTGCTCTATGTAGGGACGTTTCGTCGCGCGTCACTGGAGTTCGTGATAACCCACTCGGCCCACCCGTTAACGCCGCTTGGAGACGACAGTCTGGGGCGGTTCACTACAGAATAGAGCTAATCTAAGCTGGCGATGAAACACTGCTTATCGACAAAACGTCGTTCCATGAACTGATTGGCCCTGCCAATGAGGGGCGACAGCCAGTAGAATCTGGGGGAAATTATTATCTTTGCTGCCGGGTGGATAGACACTTTCTTTTAACATGGTACTCTCAGAATGAAGTCAAATGTCCGTTTTGACGTTTATAACTCATACTCACTTCATTATCGCCTTTCAGTTCCAATTTGCAGTACTCGCAAGCAAGTTTCTTTTTTTCACACTGCTCCCTGTGCTCCTGTAATTAAATATATAGTTCAGGCTATCTAGAAGAATAATCGAAAGCATCAACTACAATAATCAATGTCACCTCGTTTATAGAACAATACCAAGAGCCTCTAGCTCTGTTAGTTTATCTCAATTTTTTGTGTACAAACCTAGCTTTCAAGTACTGCGGTCAACGCACCGCGTTGTTGTTAAACTATTTTTTTTACTTTGTTGTTATGAAACAGTTACATCAGTGCAACTTCTATTATCTAATTAATACAGTCGAACGAACATTCCGTTATTAAATACATATTCTTGCTAATTTGGAAACGCTATACAAATAGGAATTATAATTATTTCCAGCTAGCGTTCATTTAATATTTTTTAATTATTCAAAAGCGTATAATTTATTAGCAAACATTATGCGATGGTATTCGCACTCTTATTGTAAAGGACTGCGGCGAAATGTTTGCTCCTATTTTTGAGAAGTTGTTTTGCTTGTCGCTGCAAACGGGTGTATTTTGGAAATATTCAAATATTGTTCCAATTTTTAAATCTGGTAATTCTAGTGACGTCCGCGATTACCCTCCAATATCTCTGTTCAATGCATTCTCAAGAGTATTTGAGAAGGTGATGTACAACAGCCTATATAATTATTTTAAATGAAAGGTAGTTTCTATGCAACATGGATTTCTAGCAAGAAGATCCGTTGAAACAAATTTACGCACATTTGTCAATTGTTCAATGCCAACTGTTCAGAGCCGGGGTCAGGTAGATGCAGTATTTTTGGATATGTCCAAAGCCCTCGACAAGGCCAATCATGCATTACTATTGATATAACTTTGGGACTATGGGCTTTGTCTTGAATACAGTACGTGGTTCGGGAGTTTATTACATGAAAGACAGAACCGTGTTAGTGTTTTTGCCTACTTGTCACAACCTTTAATGTCTATTTTGGGTGTACCACAGGGCTCGAACCTTTGTCCGCTGTTGTTTATTATTTTATAAATGATTTACTGTTCTACGTGAAATACTCGTAGGTGCTCATGTTTTGCAGACGACGTGAAACTGTTTCGGGAGGTGAACATTGTCACTGACTCTGCTTTGCTGCAAGGTGGCTATTAAGTACAAAGATGGTGTATTCTGAACATTTTAGTTCTGAACCCTCGCAAAACCTAAGTGATGCCTCCGTCCACAAAGCGTAGCACATTATCTCATATGTATTGTGAGAAATGAAACTATAAGTCGGACCACAATAGTTAAAGATCTATGGGTGTTTGTGAATTATCAACTTTTTTTTTATTCTCGTGTGAACTCCACTGTTAGCCAGAGTCGGCGCATGTTGGGTATTGGCCAGCATAACTAGACCATTCAGCACTCATTATTGTCTGTTGCGACTCCTCAGTACTCATGTACACTCTAAACTTATCTTTGCATCCGTCAATTGGAACTCTAACGAGTAAAAAAAATTTAACACACACAAAAATCAGTTCTGCGGATTTTCAATGACAGATATTTTGGTCGTAAATATTATTTTGAATATAATTTTATTTTATCCAAAACTAAAACTGTGCACTCTACGCAACAGGAGATCTGTCCGGGATGTTAAGTTTTTGCACAGGTTGCTTCATGGGTTCATAGACAGTCCTGCACTTCTTGCTTATTCAGACTTCCGTATTCCGATCAGTGTAAACTCTAGAAATCTTTTTTTTACCCAGATATTCATAGCAACTTGCCAGCGGTATCACGAATTCAACATGTTTTAGACACGAAGGTTTGCAATGTTGATATTTTGGTACAAAATTGCCTCTTGTTTGTACAGGGTTGCTCTAAAATTGCCTAAACTTTTATCATAGGTATTAATGTAAAGCATATGCATGGGTTTTCAAACATGTGTAAAATTTGAAGCTTGTAAATTTGTGATAAGTAAGCTTTTTATGCTTCGTGCTTTACCGCAAAGGCCTTTGAGCTGCTGGTAAGCACGAGAAATTAAACATTAAATTTATTTGATTCCTTCTATGCTGACACCTTGAAAGGTGGCTTTGCTCGCCAACAAAATTTGTTTTTGGAGAACAAACACTTGCTCAAATTGATTAAAGACTATACTGTGACAATATTGCGTGACATCATCATTGACTCGGCTGCAAGAAAAGATTTCCTGCGCGTCTTTCGTACAAATAGAAATAGGAAACGAAGATACTTTCTTTTTTAGGTGTATAAAGTATCTGGCTACTATTTTGAACTACACAGGAGATATAACATGTTAGAGACTACAATAAAAAGATTTCCGCCGTCCTTCACGCTCTTGGTGAATTTTATTTTTTAAAAACTAAAAATATCTCAGCTTTGAAAGATAGAGAATTGTCTTTTTTTATAATTCACGCCACAACACAAAACAAAATTACGGGTGTACTTTATTACCTGAACTCAAATAAAACCACCCAACAATGTTGTGTTTTGATAACTTTTCTTTTTTATTTCTTCTCGTAAAACAAAGCTTAAATAAACCCCACTTATATCGCCCTCCCTTCAGAATGACTAGGAGTTTTTAAAAAAATGAAATATATAGGCAGATATTATTCTCTACTTCAAGTGTATAATAATATTATCAGGTTTTGACTAGCCCTTTTTTGTACCTTACATTAGCGCGTTGCAGGAAAAAAACAACGTGACTACTTGAATATTGTGACGGCAGCGCAATACGTACAACTACGGTACGTGGAACGCGTGTCCGCCTGGTGTGTTTACCGTGTTCTAAAAAGTAGTCTGTCCATTTTCCGCCTAATGTCGTCACAGAAGCGTCACGTTCTCGCCGACCGCAATCCAGGCAGTGTCACAGCAGCGGTTGTGACACTGGCAGACGGCTGTTCTACTGCAAATCGTTTTCCACCTTGACAATGGCATGGAAGCTTTAGCAGCCAGGACTTAGGTGTCCACGACGACAGGGACACTCGCGTTCAGCCGTACTTTTTGTAAACGACTTGTAGCACCAAACGCCAGGATCACAACATCCGATAACATAATAATTTAGCTTTTGTGACGTCATTTGTTACCCCTTCTTTACCACTTTTAATGCATGGACGCTATTGGACGCTAAACACACAAGTCGAAGGTACGCTTCAGGCACCTTAGTACAACAAATCCCAATCATCCCAATGCGCTTTCCCACAAAGAGAAGCGATTAAGAAGGGGAGATAAGCTTTAAAAAAAGAGGAGCTCTCGGCCTTACAACGAACTCATCGTGGAAGTTCGTTGTAAATGTTTTTTTTTTTTGTTTTGTTTTTTGCTATATTGAACAACTTGCTATATCGAACTGATCGTAGCCTTTGCTGCGATTCGTAATAAACGGGTTCAACTGTATACCCATCACATTGCTCTCCAAAATTCAAACGTTTTTAAAACTTCGGGAAGTAATTTTATTAAAGTGTTTTTTTTATTAAGAATGCCGTCGACAACCTCCACTGACCGCAAAATCTGATTGTAGCATGTTTTAATATTAAACAGGTTAGCTTTACGAACAAAGAAAATAACTATTAGTTTCGTTGACGTTTAAAAAGACTGCTCGTCACGCTACAATGATATCATCTAGGAGCTATAGGTATACTTCAAATAAAATCAATATGTTCCCCATACCATAACAAATGCATGCTGTTTAGTTTTATTTTGAACTGACTTCTTTAAAACAAATGCTGAGAGTTGCATGGCTTTACATCCAGCACGTATTTTTCAGGCTCAACGGACATTAATTAAGAGAATAGCCGTAACTGTAAGTTGCCTAATTAATTAACACGTGTTGATTAACTTTCAAACATATTGGTTTTAGGGTCACGTTGCCATTGCGTTATAGGCGGAAATTACTAATAGGGGCCACGCCAATTTAACGAGTTTGCTTACAGGCAATGGCTTTTTAAGCCATCGATGAGTTGTCGCCATTTTTCGCCAGATCTTCAAAATTGCGCCCAAAAAGAGTGCCCGAAGCCCTGCTCACAATTAAGTTTACAAGAGTGACGTTGTCGCCTTAGTCACGTTGTCACTCGACTCATTCGATTTACCTGCATTAGCCTACACCGGTGCAGGAAAGTGCATATCGATATACTTCCGCTTGTTTTCAGATAGGCTTCACCCGTGGCAGTCTACAATACCGAGTGCAGCTGGTGCATGTAATACGAACGAACTCACTATTTCGGTTGCGCGTCCTTAGTGGAGGTGCCGACAACGCTCCGTTGAGATATGGACCACATTGCAGAAATGAGTACGTTACTCTTGTTTGGCAAGCGGCGCTTCGGGCGCTTTTTTTTTTGTGCAATTTTGAATTACTTAGTTGTTTTTTTTTGTTTTTTTTTTGCGTTATTTGGATACTGCCTGCATCGCATAACATAACTAAAAAAAATTAGGAAAGTCTAGAAACTCGGGGTTTAAAACATGTCGTTTTAAAACAACAGCGTGAGAGTGAGACAAACAAGTGCTCCATCTATTTCCACGCCTTTAAAATCAACTTACGCCACATTCATCGTAACGCATCATACTGTTGCAGGCGCCGCAAAGAACCACTCGCTTCTGGCACTCCGTGTCTAGATGATGTTGTAGGTTTTCGTTCAGAACGTTGACACCGCAGTCCGAACACTCCCTTTTTATCTTCGGACACTGAGACATGTGTGTCTGGGAAAAATCATACACTTGTACATACATTGGTGAAGAGTATTTAAAAAAAAAATCCAGATTGGGTTACAAACTGGAAACAGATAATTAAAATCTCAGTCCTTTTGTTGACCATCAGAAAAAAATACCAGGTGTTTTTGAGAATGCTTTCAGAAATCTCTACAAATAGGGTGGTTGAGAAAAAGAAAAACTTGTCACGAACATACAGTTGCGGCGGACGTCTTGGATTGCAAACAAAAACACTCATTAGCAATATAATTACCTAAAATTTACTTATTACCATATAATTAGTGAAAATAAACATGGTTTTCATTACAAACTTGCTGCGCGTCATCAAAAGCCCCTAAACAAGTTAATTTTAGGAACACTTGAAGCACGTGGTCAGCACCGGCGTGCGCTAGAGTTACCACTCGTCTAGCATGCGGAAGGCTGGCGATGCGAAAACGTAGATAACCGTCTTCCTACAGTGCTTTCGCATCGTCAGCCTTAGGCCTGGTTCACACTTGCGAATCGGCGGGCGAATCTGCAAGAATTCGGCCGCCGGGCGTAGCGTCCACTGTGCATTGCCGCGGCCGATTCCGCTTCGGTGGCAGCGGATTAGCTGTAAATGTGAACCAGGCCTCAAAGCTGTTGCACCAAAGGGAACTTTAGCGCACCCTCAACCTTCCGCGTGGTTCAAGTCTTCCTAAAATTTACGGACTTTTGGTTTTTTAGTGACGCTCATCAAATTTGTAATTGGAGCCACATGTATATTTTCACAAATTAAAACATTATTTGGTAAATTTTATGTGAATATTTAAGGTATTCGCAGAAACTTTCATTATCAAAATATAATAAACCCGCCAGGACATCAACAGGTTCACAAACAAGCCGTTCATCGCACAAAAAAAAACTTCAATTTTTTAGGTGTTGTGCGATAGTCATGCGTCAGAGGGCAGCCGGTACCTTGAAAATGGCACCGATAAGTCCTAAGGCTATGTGACTTCTCTTTTTATAAAGGCATTTACATGATTACTTGTCATCACTATGTGTTCCCAACATTTTGTTCTGTGTATTTTTTTATATATGCGTTTATGCGAAACCTTTAATTGACATATAATAAAACTGCTTCAGTGTAACATTTGTGCCGCAACCCGTGCGAAGTTTCAGGTCATTCTGGTATGTAAGCAATTGGGTGACTAGAGGCCACTGTTCAGGTTAAAGGCAACTTGCGATCCAAGGATTCAGTTTGACTTCGAAAGACTGGATCGGTATGGAAGAGGCTACAGCCCCTTTCATGTTGAAAAGTACCTTTCTTAACATCGGAGGGCATTTTTCAATGCCAAGAGTTAACTTTCTTTTATAATTGCCAGCTGTTAAAATTGTTTTGAGTACTCGTGTCGAAAACGCAAACATTACCTCTATTGCAAATTACAAAAGTATCACTTTGTATTCTAAAGCGGCGCAATAAAGCAGGGATACTAAAATGTATTTTTAATAATTGCATTATTTTCATATAATTATTTCCTGACGACGGCTCGAAGTTATTGCATGAATTCTAAAATTACGTAAAAGTTGCATATTACCAACTTTACTTACTGCTGCTTCTTGACGTTCTACAAACCCTGTTTGAATAACACATCAATTCTTGTTGTAAGGTGATATAACCATACAAAAAACATTTGGGTAAAAATTGAAGACAAACGCTTGTTACAATAAAAAATTACACCATCTTCCCGAGGGGAACCTTGGGGTGATGCGGAGCATCGCGGATCGTTATTAACGGTGTTAGTAACGTTGTTAACTTGCGTGTTATCACGTTGTTAACTTGCGTTGGTTACCACACATCGCGTGAACGTTGTTGGAAACTCCGCGATGCTCCGCATCACTCCATGGTTCCCCTCGGGAAGATGGTGTAATTTTTTAACGTGCATCACGCAGTAGTGATCACACAAACGCGTGCCGGTACGAAACTCATCCAGATCGAAACGGGCGGGGGGATCGAACCAACACCTCCTAGAGAAGAAGGCCAGAGCGCTCTGAGAGGTTACGTTACAATGGCGGAGGAAGGAAGTCCATGGCGCAACTACGTAAGAATACGCTATCGACGTGAAAAAAATGTACCTCGGCGCGGTGGTGTTCAAGCGCGTTTATCCGGCATTAATATACGTTTTAAAGGCGCAGTCTTGTACAATTTATTATATATATAATATAAACGTAATATACAACGCGTTAGCAAGGTTGAGAGTACCAAATTTATATTTATGAGTATCCCCGTAACCGCGGGACTACGTGCAGTTCCGCAGCACCCCACACTTTTCGAAAGGACCGGCTGCGATGCTGCCGATGCTACATGGCTCCGATTCTGGTGAATTTACGTTGTGCGTGAGCTGCTCACTGTCTGAAAAGGAACGCTGAGACATCTCAGAAGGGAAGAAAACCGAAAAGAAATCCAGTCGTTGTCGCAGGGAGCGCACACGAGCAAGAGATGGGTCGACAACGTCAAGCCTTTCGTCGCTGCTGCTCTCGTGTGTGGTACTTTCGAGACTTGTTTCCTGTCGTATTTATGTCATCACCATAGTCTCGGGTAGTTTTTTTTTTTTTTTTTTTTGTTCGCTTGATACTACGGCATTTACGTGGATTCGTGAAACAAGTCCTGCTTCGGTTTGAGTGACATGTGTAACAACTAGCCAACGAAGACTGGTCGATTAATCGATAGACCTCTCTCTCGACAGAGAGAGGCTTCTTAAAGTTCGTGTTCAAATGTGTGCGTCACGGATATTGCGGGACGTATGGATACGATTGACAGTTGAGAAACAACTTATTTACGGGCTTTCTTGGTCATGTAGGAAGCAAGTAAAATGCTGCAATCGTTGTTTTTTTTTTTTTTTCAGTGACTGCACGCAATAACGTCGCTTACATGATCGTGAGAAACACTTGTCTTGCCCTGTCCGCGTTGACCACGTCTACCTTATTTTTAACTGTTCTGTTTCGCTGTTTCCAAATCACTGCGTGTCTCGCCATTTCGTCGAAGTATTTCTGTATAAAATATGCATTCCTACAACAATAATTGCATGACTCAATGTTTTCGACTTAAAACAATCACATTTTTCTATAGACGTCTTGTACGCATACCTCGTGCCATTTCGTACCGATTATTTAGCGGTGTAATATTTTGCTCGTGTAATAAAATGTTTTATAGACCCGTTTCTATGTGCAGCTTTCATTTTAGCTAGTATGACACGCGTGTGTGACTAAAAACGCGTTACGACGGTCGATCTACGCGCGTTGCATTCGCTTTGACGCGCGCCCCGGATGGCCTTCCTTTGCGACGTCACGAGAAGAGCACTACGGCCTTGTCTTCTAGGAGGTGTTGAGTGCACGCAGCTGGTAGAGAGAGAGCGGAGAGAGTAACGCGCAGCTGCTGGAGAGAGGGAAGGAGGAGAGTTGCGCATGCGTAGTGTGAGTGCGGACTACGACGCCGCGGGACATAGACCCGAGCAAGAGATGCTCCGCATCTCAAAAAAAAAAAAAACGTGTCTAAATGCACTCATTCAATTTCGTAGTTTATGTAACTTCGCCTTTTTTCTATTTTAACGCAACAGATTTCAAACGCAGTACCACAAAGAATAATATGTTATTTCAATAATTAACAAGTTTTGTTTCCTACCTCCTCCGTCGACCAGTGAAATGAAGAGTGACAAAGCTCGCAATAAATTCTACGTTCTGTACATGACAGAAGAGTATGTTTCCAAAAGTTGTCCCGTTGCACAAGTAAGTGGCAAAGAGAGCAGGTAACTGGGTCTTCACCGCTATTTTCATAATGCTCGATCTAAAATGGGATGACAGGGATGACTAAAAAATCACACTTACTTCCTTGAAGAATAATTTTAGAGTGATACATCAAGTTCCGCGTATTTTTATACACATTTGTTGGTATACATATTTTTCTTTCTTACATATTTATCTTCACTTTTTTTATCTCTAAACCAAGAATGCAAGCGATTTGGTTTTAGACTTATATTAACCCTCGGAAATAAGCTCCTTGTTCTAGGGTTACCGCATTAATTTATCTCTGGTGCTCAGATATACTGCTCTCATGACCCTTTTCTGTCATAAAAAATAACTTGCAAACTAAAGCTAAATTGTGATACGCTTTTGAGACGCTCAAGTAGTAACCTTGCATTTTTCACGAATAAGGGGCAAGTTGATGCAATATTCTTTTACATGGCCAAAGCGCTTGACAAAGTCTGTCACAAATTATTGTTGCTCAAATTATTCCTACATGGTTAAAAGGTTAAAACAGCGCAAACAACGAGGATCGGGGAGCAGAAGGACACATACACAGCGCTGTGTATGTGTCCTTATGCTTCTCGTCCGTCGTTGTTTGCGCTGTTTTAACCTTTTTTTAAAAATGTCACACTAACTAGGCCAAGCTTCAACCTTTCCTACATGGTGTTTGTCCCAAGTTATGTAATTGGTTTAATGGCTATTTGTTACTTCGCACGAACACAGTTCATGTTGACGACAGTTTCTCCCTCAGCCTTACTTCAATGCCTGGCGTTCCTCAAAAATCGGGTTTGTGCCTGGTTTTATTTTTAATTTTTATTTATGATATAGTCTTATATGGTTAATATTCTGACATGCTGGTTGTTTTTGTTCTTTTTTCCGACGACGTTCTGTCGTTTAAAAAAATCCTGTCATCAGAAAATGGCAGTGTATTACAAACCGACGTGTCACGTACTCTTCTATGGTGAAAAGAGAATCCACTGCTGCCGAACCCTACAAAAACAAAAACAAAAAAGTGTTTTCGTTCTACCGACGTCGTACTCGTGTTGACAACACACATAATCTTGGTGGAATGCTTGTGCAGCGAGTCTCTCTTGTGAAAGGTCTTGGCGTGTGTATAGCTAGTGCCTTAACATTTGAAAATCATGTTTAATTTATTGTGGGCAGCGCGATAAGAATATTGGAAGTGATTGAAGAATTAAGAATTAACAGCTCTGTTGGGTGCGCTTTCTCTATTGATGGATAGGAAATTTGTTTTATTTAGTGCCGCATGAAGAAATGTGCCGTTCTGTTATTGCCTGTATCGAAAAAGGCGGTGTGGTGGCTTTCTAGAATGCGTTTGGTATTCTTCTGGACAGCTTCATGGCATTACTGGAATTTTATCTAGGTAGCACGTTTATGTCGTTCGATGACAAGCTGTTTTTACAGCGCAAGGGCATTTGTGTTAGGTCATGTGTCCCTCCTGTGCTTCGTAACATTTTTTCTGTCTGCTGTTGATCATGAATTGAATTTAGTCTTCGGTGCTGACGATGTTCTTGAGGATTTTAGATACGGGGAAGATTTCTTCTACTTTTAAGAACTAGCACCTCTGTGACGCACTTTGATACAGTACAAAGCGTTCTGTCGTCTTTCGAACAACATGGGAAAGGTTTTCGTTTTCCTCATGAGCTCTGTAACAACAATCAGTTGCAGTTTTTAGATATTAACATCGCCATCACCGAGCGACGTGTGTGTTGGGTGTATCGACCTCGCGCACGCAAAGAGTTACTTCCTTTTGGTGAACTCATTCGAAAAAGGTTAGGAGAGCTAGTGCGACTTCGTGCCTGGAGTCTTCAGTGCTGAAGTCCTGTGACCACCAGGCGGATGCTAGTTTTAAGTACCAGATTTCTAGACTGAAATTGGCTGGCTTCCCGTGTTCGGTCTTGGTTTCTGCCGCGGAAACTGCCCTATAAAAAATGAGGGGGTTTAAAAGAAAGATCCCAACGAGGCAAAAAACAAAAAGACCAGAAGTTATTCCGCGTCGTCCATAACCTTGCCCACAATCTAAAGAAAGTGGTAAACAACAAAACAAGTACGATGCGCTCATTGTCTTTTCTGTCCCAAAAACGAAGTTGGCTGGATTGTGCTCCCGGATTTCTGATGAAAAGCAAAAAGGCCATGTGATGAAAACGCGTCACTCCTTACGTGAACTGTACAGTGGGCGTGGTCTACGAGATCCCACTGGGTTGGGGTAAAGTCTACATCGGCCAGACGGGGCGGTGCGTCAATAACCGAGCACGGGAGCGGGCACTATCAGTAAAAATTAAATACGGCTCGCATTTACCTACATTGCAACACGTGCGGCTGTGTTCCACGACTTCAGCAGATAAGGATTCTGAGGAGAAGCCGTGAGACTGTCGCTCGTGAACTTTTGAAGGCGTTCATAATAATCATCGTCGTCGTCGTCTTAATAATAATAATAATAATAATAATAATAATAATAATAATAAAAGTGGGACGCCATGTGTCAGCGACACGTCAATTGTGCTCCATGGGAATTAATTTCAGTTGTTGAATGATGGGATACTAAAATGGTAACTTTTACGTGTTGCCGCTTCGCGTGTGGCGTGTTTATATACGGTTCGCTCTTCCTGAGTAAAACTGGTTGAAAATTATCACTTGTTTTGTTTACTTGTCCCGTTTTTTGTTTTTTTTTTTTCTTTTTAGCTATTTTATATGTTTAACTAAGAGTTTTGGGACTTTTCTCACGCGTTCTTTAAATTTCAGGAACCCTTTTAGCTTAAATAATATTTTCAACTTTTTAGTATGGTCACGACTTGATATAGCGTTCGTGATGAGAATTTTTTATCAAAAACATAAGCCATGAATATCAAACGAGTTCAGAAAAAAAGTATTCGTATGGCTTACGACATTCACTTAGAATGCCATATTTTTTTTTTAACTATCAAAATCTGCAAGGAAAATATCTTTCACTTTTGTCAAGAAAAAGCAGGGAGGCGCGTGACTTTGTTCTTCTACATAAGGTTGCAAATACCGATATTGACTCAGCTCATATCTCTGTAAAGTTAATTTTTACGTCTACTTCAAAACTACACGGCATTTTTTTTTTTCTTTTTCTTTTTTTTTTTTTTTTTTTTTTTGCTTGCTTTGAAACATTTTATTCCTTTCTCGGATTCAGAATCTTTACAACAGTGTCGCCACTTAGTATCTAGACATCCGAGGATCAGCCTGGAGTTCAGCCGCCTGTACATTAATTCGATATTTAGTACCTAATTTGTGTTTTTATTTGCGTCTTGCACTATATTTGTATCAGCGCGTCTACAATGTAATCCAGTATTTATTTCTCTCTTTTTGGGTGTTTTTATGGAAGTGCTCCAATCAAAACACCATTTTAGCAAGTCTTGTTATTGGGCTAGTTGGTTCATGGTAGGGAGTAAACTTGTGTACACAAACACAGATAACGAACACGAAAGAGTGGACAAGGGCAAGAACAGTTGGAAGCTCCCCTTGTCCTTGCACACTTCTCTTTGTTCGTCCCCTGTGCTTGCTCATACAGGTTGACTATATACTAAAGACAACTGTATTTGTTTCGTGGCAATTTGAAGAAAGACCATCATCATCATTATTATTATTATCATCATCGTCGTAGTCATCGTCATCATCACCGGCATCACTATTATTATTATTATTATTATTAGTTAATACAGTCTTTCGTACATAACACAAATTCCCTCCGGACTACTAACAACATCAGGAAAACATCGTCGGTACAGTTATTCTTAGGATAGCCTTTAGTTTCACAACCCTTTAAACTTTTTGCAGTGGGTTTGGTGCTGGTATGTAGCGAAATCATAATATTTTAGTGGTGCGCACAATAAAAAGGATGAGATAGGACATGTTTTCATTATATTATACCCACAAGTGATGATTTGTTAATGCGAATTTTCGCAACTGTGAGACGACCCACGGCATCGATCATTGGACCCGATCTTGAGCGTGAACCTCCGAGCGCTGTTCCGAACTGCGAGGCAGCGCTCGTGTCCAACTGCTAGGTGACTTTGCCTTCCCAAAGTTGCCCTTTTTGGCCACCAGCCGCGCTGACTAGCAGCCGACTGAAGCGCCTCCTGTTCACTGTCCTGGAGCTAAGAGTGTTTTTGTTTTTATTTTTAGAAATTAGATTTGTTTTTAAAAATCCGGAAGGATACACTAACGTGGTGCGTGCGAGGGTGTTGGACGGCCAGAGATATAAAATAGTGGGCTGATCGCCACGATAAGTCGCATGATTAAATAAACGTTTTAGCTATTTTTTTATTGAATGTAAACATAGGGTTCTAATTAGAAACTTGCTTGGCACCGTTCAGAAACTCAGCACTACGTTAAATGTACCGCTGGTTCAACAGACACAACGCTAGCAGGGAAAAAGGCAAACGCTCGCTCGGGCGCGTCACCGCTTTGGCAGCAGTGGTTTATTAAGAAGTTAAGAGAAACATGTCTTTGTTAATTAGTCGACTGATCGCGACGATAAGTAGGCGAGAAACTTGGTATCAAATTCGTACCTTCCGGAATTAAAAGAGCTCCCCGTTTAGAAGCATTCCATCCGCAGAAAAGTCATCCCATCATTGTCAAGTTTTCATCGTTCGAAGAAAAAGAGGGCATTCTTGGTTCTGCGCACAAGCTTAAGGGCTCACGCGTTGTAATTAGCGAAGATTTTCCACTTTCCGCAAGGCTTGCACGCCGTCGTCTTTTGATTTTGCCAGACCAAAGGGAACGCCTTTTCAGCTACGTCACGATAAACTGTTTATAGATGGCAAGTGTTTTGTATTCAATGACGCTATTGGCTCGGCTACTGAAAGATGCACGTAGCAATGCCGGTGTTTTTCCCGTTGGCCCACACACAATCAAACTGCGAATCCCCATATTATCAATTCAATATCTTCTATTAATTAAATTTTCTTTATTAACATTAGAAGCCTTATCCCAAAGAGGGATTATGTGAATTCCTTGATTCAAACATGTAACGCCGACTTCGTTGTTCTTACTGAAACATGGCTGAATCCCGACATATGAGATGCTGAATTGTTCCCTTCTTTTCCAAACTTTCGTGTGTACAGGTGCAACAGAATTACTAAAAACGTGTGCCAGACTGATCTAGAATTCCAGGTTTTTTGTATTGACGTCCCGAATACCAGGCTTGTACGCATAGAGATTTCAGGTCTGAAGGATGAATGAAGAACTGGGCATCAAGGAACCTACTGCGGTAATACAAATTAAAAACGTAAAAAACAGCCAAAATATTCGTTTAGCTTGTTTCATAAGAGAGATGTTGGTATATACCGTTCCCTGGACACGAAGAAAGCGTCACCCGACTAATTTTAATTAGAAAAGAGTCAAAGTACAGGCTAGCTGGTGGAAGTCAACCATTTCGTCGTTTACCCTGAGACTGGGTTTTTTTTTAGAAGAGCAGAAGTAACAGAATTCTGTTACTTCTGCTCTTCTAAAAAAAAAAACCCAGTCTCAGAGTAAACGACGAAATAGTTAATTTTAATTGTTTCCCCAAGAAACGTTTCGCAACGCGTCGGAATGTATCACAACATTTTAATATTAAATTACAAAAATCAAGTAATATATTAATAGTGAAATGACACTCCACGCTTATAGCGTCACCCCAATTATAATATCACGTATTATTCTTTCTTTCTTGTGTGCAGGAGCAGTCGAAGCCGAAGTGCCGGTACACACACATACTATCTTAAAACATACTAAAGCAACAAAATAACACAAGCACAAAACAAAACTACTGGCATTAATTAAACTGAGTGTTTTGAACATCTTTAAATGAGCTTTTACTATCGAAGATATCGACCTCCGCGCTAAGTGTATTAACACTAATTTTAATACGCAAAAGGAGGAAAGTGAACACGGGTATTGCACAAAGAACGTCGTGGGGTTGCGATTGCTCACAGGTGTAATGCCACTTATTGTACTTGTTAAACTTATTTAGCATTTTCTATTTTCTTGATCCCTGCGTGTATACACTATAAGCATTACGCACATTTACATGACTTTTTTAACGGGATCATAAAAACTATACATTCACTTTTCGGAAAGACGAGGAGCTTAAAGACAAGTCACTTCGAAAAACAAAAAGCGATCTTTTTGTTTTTTGTTTTGTACGTTGTTTTCCAGATTTTATTGTGTAACTGATCAGTCCTTCTGCTCCAGTTTCTAGTATTGCTTTATTTTGAAGATGTGTAGTTTAAGATATAAGCTTCAATACTCTCGTTAAATGGTTCTACAAATGTAGAATGCTGGTTGGTTTTTCCTCATCTTCAGTATTTATTATCAAATCCCTTTGATAGATCCAATTCCTTATCGATTGTAGTTTTCAAACTAAGACATAGTTGTGGCGCACTACATATTAAAAATTCAAACGCGCTATGTCCAAACCGTGCTCCGCGTCCGGGGTCTGGGCATGTCTTTCCACAAATCTAGTTTCCTGAACTTTTATAGCTGCGGTCGTAGAAATCAAGATTTCAAGCCGTTGTAGTTCGAGCGGCAGTACGTTAAACCAGTGCCAAGAACCCTTCTTAATTAGTTTATTTCACCTCTAATATGTCAACATATCTCAAATTACCGCTTACCTGATTTGCCGTTTGTTGAACTTTTGAAGCCTCCATGCGACCCTGATTAGTGTGCTTACACAGGTGTTCCTAAAAAATTCGAGATTTCAAATGCATGCGTTGCCAACAGTGTTATTGAGATGCTAGATTATATTGCGAGGTCATTGTCGTGGTTCATGATTATACTCAGCTTTGTATGAAGACTGACCGAAGGGCGGGTGAGTAATTAAGGGGACACCATGCTGTACCACTGCTCTTTTCATATTTTTTGTTAGAAAACTTTAATAGCTGTTTGGTATGTTTCGGATTCGGCCATACGGTTCATTAATCTCGTTTAAAATGCATTGTAACGTTATAAACAAGGCACATGAATGATCCAGCTGATCTACAGCAACTGCTCACGCCAATGTATCGTTTGAGTATATGTAGCCGAATATTGCAAAAATGCACAAAGTCTATGTGATGAAACGTGACTGTACTTCACAACGAGAGCTGTCCCTGGTCCCTAACCTTGGAAACTAGCTTGTGGCATCCAGCAAGGGGCGAGGAGGGAGTTTGCACTAGGAGAAACGCATCCTTTTATATGTAAGCGAGGATCATTGCGTTGTATCGCTTTGATAAGTACCACAAACCAACTTTCCAAACGCAATTGACACCTTATATTGGCAAACAATTTTTAAGGAACTTATTGCTTTGTTTTTGTTCACAGTGTAACAGTTTAGAAAGTGGCAACTCTATATCCAGCCACCTGCGAGAAGTTCGCAAGAGTAGAATAACTCATAAAATTTGAGCATTTTGTTGTTGTTGTTTTCAAATGTGGCGTAATCTTTAAGTATTGGACAATACTGACGCCAACCGCCAATCGGGCACCTGAGTTCCTTTAGATCTTTTCTTTTTTTTTTTTTTTTTTATTGACGCGCCATAGATTTACAACGGACCGTTTTTGGTATTTTCCTACCTCAAGCAGTCCAAGGAGAACTTCCTTATCGCACACGTCACATTGCACAACCAGAAGTATACCATCAAGGTTGTAATCTGAGCGGAGAGCGACAAGCTGAAAATAATTTTATTGGTTCATTAATACTATTAGTCTCAACCCAGGACTTTCTCAGCAGTGAAAAGAGCCAGGGAGAAACGTCTACTATTTTAATTATTGCCGCAAATCAAAATGCCCACTTATATATCGATTAAAATGCCCGTTAACCAAATTATACCTTCAATATGACACACCTGCCAAATAGATCACACTTAAAGGGAAACTCCGGCCAAAACTCAAAATTAAATAAATTACTGGTATCGCTGTAGTGACACAAAATACGACCCCAGCCAAAATATTACGCCCGTGGGACGCCGCATTCTCAACTAACGCCGATAATAAAAATGCGCCCCGCCGCGAGCCGCTGCTCCTTAGCGGGCAGTCAGCGGGTTGCCGATCGCTAAAGCAACATTGGGCCGTGATGTCAGTATCGTTCTCTTTTTTTTTTCCTCCGGTCCGGGCGTTGCACGGAGTGCGCTTCTTTGAGCCGCTACCACCGCTACTTCGGGTTGTGATTGGCGTGTTTAGCCGTTGCTTTTATGCGTAGCCCGTGTAGCTTCGGTATAGCCTTTTGTTTATTTGCTTGTGAGGACTTCAAGACTCGTTTTAGCGAGCAACTCCCCGATACTGCCTATAGCTGTTCCTCGAAAGATGCCGAGTGCAACTTGTAGCGCTGTGGGCTGCTCAAACAACCCGCTGCGCAACCAGGAGGTGCTTTTTCACAAGCTTTCAACGGACCGGAAATTGAAGAAGGTGTGGGTGAACGCTATTCGACGAGTGGAGTGTGGACTTCCGCTTTTAGGCGTCCGAGGTAAAAAGAACGAAAAAACAGACGTGTACAGCACAGCACACGTGTGTTCGGGCGCCGCGGCCCGCGCTGGAGAGCCTCAAAGCTTCGTGTCTGGGACTGACCCGAAGCACGAAAGCGAGAGGGCCCCCAGTACTGTACGTCACTGGCAGCGCGGCGTAGAGCAACGCCGCTCCATCCACGGAGCCCCGATGACAATTTAGGCCTAGCGACGAGTACGGAAGACCGCACACACGGCGACAGCCGCCGAGTACGGCAGCGAACGAGTTCCCTCGTTTTCCGGCCGCTAGCTTTTGGGTATACAAGCGACGAGTACGGCATAGCGCACACACGGCAGCGGCGGCCGAGTACGGCACCGTACGAGTTCACGGCTTTTCAAGTCGCTAGCTTTTGGGTATACGCACTAACTCTTGCTACATATGCTGGATAACTACCACGCATACAGAATTAAAACAAAATCAGCTTACTTCCTATCTTTAGACGGCTAGCGCAACAGAGGTAGGTGCCGCTCAGCCTGCGTACTCGTTGAACGAGAACGATCCTGACGTCACGTTCACATAGCGGCTGATTTGCAGTGTTGCCGGGGCCTCGAGCGGCTAGTTTCGGTTTTGTTGGCCGCGCCCCATACAAAACTTTGAAGCGTCGATATCTTTAAAACTACGCACAATAACGAGAAAAAAAATTACACCTTGCAATTCAGGGACGCTGACTGCGCTAAAAACAGTCATAATCCCAAAATCGAAAGTATGGACGGGAGTTGCTCTTTAAAAACAGATGACAAGAAAAAAGTGAGCGAATACTTACGTCTAGTGTAAGCAAAGACAGTTTGAATAAAACCAACGGTTGTTAAAAGTAAGACATTTCAAAATAACAGAGCAATACGTCAAACAATGCAGACAAGAACACGATTTTCCCAATTGGTTAATCTGAATAGATATTCAAGCAAATTTATTTTAAGTGCAACATGTTCCGCTCCCTAAAAGCTCGCGGAAGAAAACGTAATTTAAAATATTACTTTTACAGGAAGAGTTCTTTGTGGTGGATAAAGGCTAGAATGTTGTCTGTGGCATTTTATTTATTATCTTGTATTTATCATATTCAAATATTTCTGCTTGTAATCTACCAGAGCCCTCGGTTCACTGTTGTTAAGTAACTATCGTCCCCAGGCGTTGCGTACCCTTTGCATTGTTTACTCTAAACAATTGATCACGATCACTTGCTTCTGCATTTGGTAAGATTGCTTGCAGTCAGTAAAACCGACCGCTTCTCACGCTGATGCATTCCTGTAGGAAGAGCGAAGTTACACTGCATCTTTCCGACGCCTCACTAACGCCACCTCGAGCATGGGGCTGAATTTACTCTTTTCTTGTATTTCAGATAGAAAATAATCGTACCATTAATAGTAGGGAAGGAGAATTAATGACAACAACATTTTATGTTATTTGCCTCGTTTCGTATATCAGGTTTATTTTATAATAAGGCATTTTGCAGAATATGAATGAATAACATGATATCGTCTGAACATTAGGATTTAGCGGCTGCCTTAACCGGCAAACGCCACCAAAAATAATGGGAAAACAGCTACTAAAAGGACAGCTAGACAACGTTTGTAGTTGCGATGCGTTCAAGTTTTCTATATTTTGCCATATCTGCTCAGAAAGAAACTTCTGGTTCATTTTTTTTCACACAAACCCCAAATAATTTGCTCACCTGTCTTATTAGTTTTAATTTTAAAAATTACGTTACTTCATGAAAATTAGGACGGGGAGTAAGGATTCTTGGAATGCCTTCGGAGGAAAACAATTTTGGTAAAAGTGAATAAAGCTACACAACGGTTCTTATGTAGAAATAAAAAGTTGTTAGTCATCTTCGTAAACTCGCTCTTCTCCTCTAGCTCTAGAACAAAAATCATATCTGCTTACTTGTTCAGGTGCTGTGTTTACACAACATTCATCGCAATAATATCCATTGCAATGTTTTTTGCAGTCGACACAGAGGCCATGGTGACGGCACAGAAGGTGATATATTCTTTTCGGAATGCAGTCGCAAAGTTTACATCTTGCTCGGTCCGGCACCTGGAATGGAAATCTAAGGACACGCACGCCTAGCCCGGTGAGTCCCTTCACTTCACGGTAAGAGATGTTGAACCTATAAAAAAAACGCCGAATGTTGTATTGAGGACTACATATTTCTCAATATACTAGGTAGCACACCGTGGCTGTTTTGGCCGTAAAAAAGCAGCGAAGGTGGACGGAACATGACGGCAAGAAGTGGCATTTGGTAGTCTTGCATTATGGTAATTAGTAAACACGTAGATTCAGCTGGCGTTAAAAACGTGAAATTCTATATACACCGAGTGTCTCAACATACGCGAAGGTTACAAAAAAAACCACCTTCCGCGAATGATACCAGCCGTATTTTGATACCGATCATCTTACGAAGGGGCGAGTACTTTTGTAGTGAGCCTAGTTTAATCATTATTAGGCTCAGTTATTTAACTCTCCGAATATTTCCAATGGCCGTCTCATAAATGAAAAGCCATAGATCGCCCTGAAAAGGCCGGATTGAAGGGATTGCAGCAGGACACAATTTCTGTGCTTTTCTACAGCCCAAAAAGTAAGCCACGTGCTCGCGAGTCGTAGTTAGAAGAGGCGCTTTTTCAATTTATTTTCTGTTTGTTTTAGGCAAATACAAAATCAGAGCTCAAAACGTACCATTTTTAACCAACTAAGTATGCTGTTTTGCAAGGCAATCTACAACTTTCCATTTAACATCAAAATTATTTAGGATGGTATTTACAATCCTGGGCGGCACACTAGATCAATGCAGAACTTAGACCAAGTTTGCCAATCCTGTGTGCCCAACTTGGGCCAAATACGTTTTGGCAGCAAAATGCTAGTGCCAAAGCGATTTTCGCTTTTTAGCAGCGATATTACAGCGATTTACGGCGACAGCCGTTAGTGGAACACCACAAGGTTTCGAGCCGTCGACCATGTTCCACATGGACGCCGCCCATTTTCGGCTCCCCGCCAAAAACATTCCACGGGCCGCTGATAACCAGATAGCAAGCAAGATAACGTGCGTGGTCAGGCAAGATAGTAAGAAAATTACCGAACACTTAAGACCGCTTACGTGTAGGAATGCGAAAGCATTATAGTCCCGTGCGGTCGCCTCACAGTCCATTGCACGAAGCACACAACGAGCACAGATGAAGTCCGAAGCGCACCTATCGCACACGGCGCTCCAGCGGTGACATCACGCTCTCCTACTGCGCAGGCGCGGTGCCACCGCCGGCTTCACGGCTTCCGTGACGAGTCATCTGCGTTGTTATGGTTTTCTTTGTATTTTATTTCAGAGGCGCGTCCGCTTTGACCCTGAGCAGCGCGTGCTTGTTGACGTATTTTATGGCCATCTTTCGGGCACAACGCCGACGCCTTTTCGCGTAATGGGACATACAAGTCTTTCGCCTTAATAATATGCATGGTCAGTAAAACTATCCCTGCAGGGCAATCTGGCAGTGAACTGGGATAGGTTTCCATATGACCCAGAATTAGCCAAAACATTAAGCACCTTGTATTGTCTACATCCTTGTCCATGTTTATTTGGCGCTTTTCGTTTAGCACGTGTGACTATTTGTACCGAAGTGACGAGTCGAAACACGCTCTCCTCTTACGCAGACAGCTGAAATTCTCTACTTAATGCACCCTTTTTGGTTCCAAAACGGTATGGAATTTTTGTCCGGTGTGTTCCTCGGTTTAATACGAAACGCTTATGCGGATTTTATGGTGCGAGCTCCCACCTTTACCATGCATTCTGTCCAGCTGGTCCGAAACAGCGGCTCCGACATCACGTCTCAGCTGTCGCAGTGTTTCACCTAACGGGTTCTGTAAGTGTTTTTTATAAAGCCTTTCTTCAACCGCCACATAATTGGCAAACTTCCATAAATCAGCCAAAGGTAATTAGCACACGCTTCACCAACCACTACCGCCATAAATTTCGCCACCAACGGGTAGCCTACACCACATTCCAACGAATGTACAGAAGAAAGACCACAGGTTTGGCTCAAACTTCAGCTGACTCTGCCAACACATAAAACAACCGCCACAGTGGGTGCGTTGTTAATCATCTACAGGCTGGGAATCAAAAGCTCAAATTACAAAACAGACAGCAGCTTACTCGGGCTGCGGCGTCCCGTCCGCCATCTTGATGTTGGCGAGCCG
The DNA here is from genome assembly GCF_016920785.2 of Ixodes scapularis. Lineage (NCBI taxonomy): Eukaryota > Metazoa > Arthropoda > Arachnida > Ixodida > Ixodidae > Ixodes > Ixodes scapularis. The sequence goes on along the minus strand of NW_024609879.1, from coordinate 112,571,692 downwards.
CGCAGAAAGCAACGAAGTCCGACGGGCTCGTTCGGTTCGCAGACGTACCATATACCTTGGACGTACCCCGGTTTTCCGTTTTGATAACCGCGGCGTTCTCGCAGCAGAGCGCAGTCGCCCGTGGAAACGCGATAATCATATCAGTTGGAGCTGGCGTCGCCCGACGAATGAACAAGAACAAAAATCACAAAAAGAGCGTTTGAAAAGGAGCGTGACTCCTAATGTTTCGTTTTGTGTGTGTTTGTGTTTGTCAAGGGGGTTGTGACCATGGGAAGATTTAAGGGAAGGGGGGCGACAACCCTTTCCCTGAGCTCGTCATACACTAGTATTCTTAAGGAAAAAGTTGTAGAATTATTTAGTTTTGGAGATACGGCAGATATTAGGCCAACAAAACACTTGTGTGCAACGCTTCGCCCGTGACGTCCCCTCTTTACAGACCTTTATACAGACCTCGACCAACCCGCCCCCACCCTTACCTGCCCCTATCGGTCTGCTTCTGCGCCAATCAAACGCCTCTTGATAGCAGACCAAGTCCGTAGGACGCCTAGTCAGGTTTGTATTTTTGTACTCTTTATCCGGGTAAGTTCCCTCTTAAAAATATACAATCATCGACTACCTCTGTACAGAACCTTTGCACGACACGTTAAGGAACCGATTTATGCGATGCCATGAAACGGCTAACGATTCTTTTGACTCGCCTTTTATAACTAACCTCCAGAACAATGACATCGCGTAGACAGGCTGGCTCCTTTGACGCATTTTGTTGACACTTCGGCGATTCTCCGCTAGATGGCAGCTATGTAGTAGGCTGAACAAGGTGCGCTTACGCTCTTTCATATTAAAGAGCACTGAAGTGAAAAAATACGCTTTTTCTTTGAACGGCATATCTGAGACACGTGTCTCTTTTCATATTTTCACGAAAAAAAAAGTTGGTGAAATATTTACGTCGCTACAGTAAATTTAGGTGTAGGTCACGGCCCGTTCTAAGCCCTGCCCACAAATAAGCGAACCCTTCCATTACTTATGGATTTACTTAGATACTCGGCCGAACATGCTCGGAAGCCTATTGTCTCCATTCTCCCGACATCCGGTGCGCCTAGTCTGGAAGTCTGACGCCACCTGATAGTCGTGCGAGCAAACGTGCGTCAGTCTCCGGCATCGTCTGCTATTCCCCACCACCGTCTATCGTCGCCTGCAATGCCCAGACGCGGACATGGAAGCTGGGCGTCGGCGTCCGTTTTCGCCTACGTCCGTCTGCTATTCCGCTTCCATCTAAAAACGTCTGCAACGCTTGTAAGACGGGACCAGAAATCGGCTTTTTAGCGTTCCATATTGTACGAGCCACGGTCCAGTTTAAGACTCTGTCGGCATCTGTCAAAGTGCGGTAAAAGTGACCGAAAGGACTTAAACAAATCATCAAAATAAATATGTAGTCCTTCCAGTTTTTCTGTTCTTGTTATTTCTTCACATGGCATCCGCGAGCAAGGTCAGTGAGCGTCATGACGCACAACTAAAGCGGGACCTAAAACTATTTGCATTGCCAGGCCAGATGCACGGCAAAACCTGAGTTACTTTCCTTTCCAAGCAAAATTATGGGAACAAACATAGACAAATTTGATGGGAGCGGAACGCCTGATTGCCTCCAGCCAAATTACTCGCAAGTTCTTACTTGTTTAGGTATTTTCTAGGTATTAAAACCATGGTTGGGCAATCACAACGGTCACCAAATTCACAGAGCTGCGGGGCCGCTTTTACGGGAACCGACATGTTTATTCATCATCAACATGTTCAAAGTAACGAATCAAGCCAGATCAAACCAACATAGTTGAAGTGGGACGCTGGCTTAGGACAGACCCGCTACTGCCCGCTGCGAACCCAAGCAGCCGCACAGCGCGAACAGCGCTGTGCGGCTGCTTGCGACACTTGTTTGCTACAAACTAAATCGATTGAGAAGACCTTCGTCTAAACACCTCGGTAAACGCAGAACGACTCGCACGCATTAAAATAGACGAGCTCGACGAGCTGCTCTTGTTGATCACTCACAGGACGCCGGCCGCCATGTTTGTTATCGTTTGAAACCGAAGAGGAAAGGCAATCATCGGGATATTTTTTTTTAAACAATAATGACAATATCTAGATAATTTGTTTCCCAAACATAAAAATATTTTCGATATAAATAATATTATGGCATGAGGAGACAATTTGATGACCAACATTTCACACGTCAATCATCTCTCCAACCAATAAAAGCCAAGAAGAGTCGGAGAACGCTTAAGCTTCGCCTTTAAGAGTGGGACGCGATAGCGTCATCGAATCCTCGGCCCGCTTGTGGCGCATCGCCTCTGCACGTCTAGCCTTCGTCTCCGCCATCTCGGCTTCATTCTTACGCGGCCGACCCCGTCGACGAGCAGGAGCAGACGTAGATGCAGCATTCGCTCTCGTAGAAGACGACGACTCAGAAAAGCGGCCCGCACTAGTAGACGGCAGCGCATCCATCGCACACGTGTTCTTACCCGGCGGCCTTGCGGCGGTTCCGCGGCGGGGTACGCATTCTCCACAGACGAATGATGACGGCTTAGAATAGAGGAAAAAATAGAGTGCAGGCGAGCTGGTGTAAGTTGAACATGATTGTAAACCTGAGACTGGGGCAGAAAAGAGAACACCACAGAAGGTGGTAAAAGAGGAGGCAACGTCTCGATATAGGGTCCTTAATGACGGCAGGATCGCAGCGCCACTGGGTGAACTCGGCGACGAACAGAACCTTTCCGTTCCTCCGCGACGGAATGAAACTGTACGCTCCTCCAGACAGTCGAGTCTATGTCATATGGCTGTGACGTCATGACCCTATCGACCAATGAGGATTTTCGCGTCGCGGCTTCTTCGTTGCGGACGGCTTAGCGGAGGGGGAAACCCGGTGTACAAAAACTCCCTAATGGTTCCATCAGATCGTAGCACTGGCAGCACTAAAGTGGGCTATAAAGGCCCGTGAACTTAAAGTGTGACGTCACCGCGGCATGACCGAGGGCCAGCGCAGATCGAACACGAGTGGTGCGCCAGCCTGCGGCTGGCACTCGTGTCGTAGGTGCGCGGTGCCGAAGAAAAAAAGAAAAAGCAACAGGATACGTTATGTGTTACTTGCAAATAAAAGGAACGCATAAACGGACCTACGTTACGTTAAAATAAAAAAAGAAACAGCGTTACATGCAGATAAAAAAAAAGGTGACGCGCGTTACTTTTCGTTTGTTATGAATTGAAACTTTTTACTGTTTTGAAGTTAGACGTATGCGTCAGCACTATATATTAAAAAAGTTATAATGTGCATGCAGAATTGAATACAATTACCTTATCTTGTTCATGGTTCCACCTGAATGTTCGTTAGAAATAGCGCAGAATAAAAAGGCAAAAACGCAAGAATGCATATATTATTTGGTGCCCAAAGGCACGAAAAAATTTAGATTTTTTTGTCTCTTTTTGGAAGCTATAATTAGTTTCCTAACCACGTTACGCGCTACTCGAAGTCAGTAACGAAAGTACGTTGTCCAGTACTGTTTTGTAAAGAGAAAATAAAAATCCGTAACGTGTGCCTTGCCACGTTACCGAAAAAGCCAAGGCGCTACTGGTAACGAGTTATTGCCATCAATGGCTGCCACACGTGTTCGATCAGTTTGTCGACGGACACTTGGCCTCAGGCTGGGGCCTAATTGCCGAGTTTGCGCAGTCGTGGTGCAATGGCGTGTCAGTAAGAAAAATAATGACATAAACTGAATACTGTTGGCTAAAGGCATCCGTCCAAGACGGGTTGCGGGTGTCAAACTATGATTTCGAAGTAATTGTAAGATGGGGGTACATATAAATGTTAAGCACTATGTCAATTCAATGAATATCAGAATTTCGAAATTTTTGATGTTGCATGCACAACATCTGATAATCCGAGCGAAAAAGAAAATTACGTCACATGCTCAGAATGCGTTGCACGGCCAAGCAGACAAGCATGGCGGCTCGGAGATGGCGATTATGGGAATTGCCTATAGTTGCGGATAACATATCTGTTCCGATTAACGAGTTTCAACCCCAGAACTAACCTAGCGTAGTTTCGAACGTACATTTTTCTGTCACATAAGAACAGGCAATTATGTAGTTCAGTGGTTCTCAAATGAGGGTATGCGGACCCTTCGAGGTCCGCGAAGACGTTCTAGGGGTCCGCGAAGCCCTGCCTCATCAATCAAGCCCGGCAATAAAAGTTGTCTTTTCTTCATATCGAGAAACAAAATGTCAGTTTTCGGGCGATTTATCTCGCGTGTATGTCAACAACAGAGGACTACTTCACAGTAGCCCTTAGATATGTTCATTTATTAAATCATTACTATATTTCACCTATATTTTCCCCGCCCCTCAACACGAACGGGATCGTCCGTCATCTCCGCCGATCCACAAGGGGTCCGCGAAACTTCGATGGTTGAGAACCACTGATGTAGTGAACGCTATGTATGCCGCTGTCTTAAAATCGACGGTATATAGTATACTAATCACTACTGTTTACCGGATTAACGCGAAGCAAACAAATTCACAACAACGTCCATTAGGTTGTCTTCACAAAAGGTACTCCGGATTTCTGAACAAAATAAGAAACCCCAAGCAATGTCGTGAAACCCGAACGATATAATCTATCGAGAAACCACTCCTTTATTTTAACTCCTCAACACTTTCACTTTTGAAGACACCGTGTTTAATCAATGTATTGTGGCCGATCGCATTTAGCCGACAGAATTCTTGGCGGTGGAGTGCTCGGAACATAGCAGATTGACACCGACTGAATTGTGGAAAGGTACAGAAGAGGTTGGGGGGGGGGGGGGGGGGGGTGTACAGGGTAGAAAATTGCCAGTCACTCTTCATCCACATAACGTAGGCCGTTCAGCAGCCGTCCCAAAAAGAACGGTACGTTTCGACCTGTTCGCTGAGCTTGTCCATTCTTGTTTCGGTGACTGCTTCCTTTAAAATGCGCCCGACTGCATCTAGGTTCTGGTGAGAAACAAAACTAAAAAGCGAGCTACGGTGAATCTATTTTATATTTATCACAACGACATTCCCATAGCTTTTAATAATGTATTGAAATACATAATTAAATAAATAAGGTGGTTCGAGCTGGAAAACAAATTAGGTTATTACCTTTATTAAATGCATCCAATCACTGTCTTGTTTCCCTGACGCAAACTAGGCAGCGCTGCGTGGGCCCACTTGTGATGACGCTAAAAAGAGAAAACTCAAACGTCATCAAACTAAAAAGTACCACTGTGTCCCCGCCCGTCATAATGGTGCGCGGATGAGCCGCATCTTCATAAAAAAAAGTATACGATATGAATGTAAACGTAACTTATTACGCAGATGTTCGACACAGTTTAATGCACAAAACCAACATTCCTACAGAGTCTTATGGCGTTTATACGTGCAAAATTAATATAGACCAGGCAATGTGAGCGCGGGACGACGTCGGAACACCAAGTTCTGGTTGGAAAAATTAGTGGATAAACCCAAATTGCATAATTATTATTTTTTTTTTTTTTTTTATAAAGCAAGTTGTGTGAAATTTCGCGGGTGAAATTTTCGAACCTACCTGCAGCACAGTCTTCTGCACCCTGACGTTGCCTTCAAGGTTAAGGCGATATTGATTAGCCACATGCTGCAAAGATTTCAGTAACGACCTTCGCTCTAAACATCCCTGGTAATCAATCTTCTTTTTTATTAAAAGTAAGTTACAAAAATGCTATAAAATTATGCCGGAATTGATATTTTAGTTTTATTTGAGTTAAATGAATTTGACTGTACCTGGTGGTTCTCCAGTTCTTCATCTCTTTTTACTTACTCCGCATTATCATTCCTCGCTTCCTCCTATCGAAAGAAACATTTGTAAATATTATGTTAACTTAAAGATGTTTTTGCGTACCAAAACAAAATGAAGATATTCCTGATAAGCTGACTTTTTTCCAAGCCATTGTGACTTCAGAGTATTACAATCAGAAAAAAACTATGCGGAATTCCATATCCCCCCTTTGTTTACCTCGCGGTTTTAATTCGCGATTTTTAGATTTACATCACGAAGGCGCGGAACTTGCAATGCGAAAGGAACGAGATGTGCTATCGTCCTTATACGCGGCATTCCGACCCATACACTAAACGAACATGGCCGAAGTTTCTGGACCGAACACTTATAACGGATTACCCGAATTCGGTGCGTCTCAATTAGCAAGAACGGGAGCACCTCTTTAAGTTTCTTTTGGGCAAAATTAAAACCTAATGTGTATATCATGACTTTAGAGGCCGGATGTTTGGGCACTAAAAAAGCCACTTTTAGGCGCCTATAAAAGGCACTAAAAACTTCGTAATAGGAATTTATAGGCACAATTCGTTTTTATTGACAGGGTGCTTTTGAAAGCATTTAGGGCCTCTGCCATTCAAAGAAATACAGAATAAGGTAGTACAATAGTAATTACAATTTAATTTGTCGAACGTTCGAAATAAATAGTTCACTCAAGGCCACACCGGTACTATGCTGTCCCTTGCTGTATATAGTCTAACTAGAAACAATGGTAAAAATGACGAAAACAATAGCAAACAAGCACCATCTCAAGATTCTTGGGTTCAAACTTCTGCTTCTTGTCGCTAAGAACCAGTTTGTTCGTTGAAAAGATCGTTCCACTTCAACTGATGTCTTTGGGGCGTACTTGAACTTAGGAATATTCAATGCTTCCCCATCCTCTGGTACCCTGAAGTGTTCCCCGGTGAGGACTTTCGAGACTTGTTTCAGTGCAGAACACCCACTATTTTTGCTCAAGACGGACTGAAGCTTTGAACGAACTTGTACAGCAGCGGGGACTGCGGGGACAGCGCCGACTCGTTCTTGAACGTTCGAAATGAGCCCAATGTTCCGAGCCAGAGTTTCGCCAGCACTTTCGTGGGTTTTGACTGTATCCGCCAGAAACGTGAAATTGGAGCACAAGTACGCCAGGTCACCTTCGAGAGTGTCCTCTCGCAGAATATCTTCAGCCTTTCTGACTGAGACAGTATCGTCTACTGGAAACCCGTTAAGACCATCTTCACACCAGCAAAGTTAGTAGTGTAATACTCTACAGCTTTAAAGGGATGGTGAACCGAAATTTGTATTTCAGAAAAACTATGCTGGAGATGTAGGCGGGACGCTACAATCTTTACAACACTACTAGTAAGGCGATATCTCAAATGGACGGCCGTATTTTTGGAAAAAGAAGTCGAGACTGAACCAGGCCGACGAGGGGCGTGACGTCAAGATACCTAGTTTCCTCTTCTTTTCGCTTCGCTCCCTCAAGGCCACGAGGCGGAGAAGACGCGAGGCCGTTCCCTCTCCTTCTCGGAGAAACATGACGTCAACATTCCTGCCAAATGCGCCTCTTTTTTTGAAAAATACGGTCATTCGTTCGAAGATATCGCTGTATGAGTGATGTTTTGGTGTTTGTAGCATCCCGTTGCACGCTTTTGCCGCGTGTGTTGGGGAATCCAGATTTCAGTTCAGCATCCCTTTAAGCCACGTACCTTATCGCAACACGATGTGTTCCAATGGAAGAGGGACCCCTAATAGCTGTTCTTTAAATGCACAAACACGAGGCGGTGAGCCTAAGGAACACAACCGTCACAGCAGCAACGAGACCGTTTACATGCTTGATGTGTTTTCATAGCTCTCCGCAAATGCGGTGAATGCCGTGGGCAAGGCAGCTTACATGCAACATCCGCGGATAAAAAGCCTTCAGGAGGAGGGCAGCTTTGTTCATCTAATGGTGAATACGAGTGCTCGCATCTTTCCTCTGACCTCGATTCAGCAGAGCGCCCTTTCCTCACCGCCACAGCTACTCGGGATCCTTTTCAGCCGATCACAACTGCTGGCTTCGGAGCGTTCCGAGATTTTCAGACCAGTCACGGAATTGAAATTTCTTGCCATTGGGAATGCATTAAAAACAACACGATCTTACAGCGTACGGTCGACGATTGAGCAAAATTTTCGCTCGCAACGTGATGAAATAACGGTTGTGACGTAAACTGTTTTACGCATTGGCAGGTTAAAAAAATAAAACAGCAGTATGCGAATTGATTTTTGCAGAACGGAACGAAAGCCAACGATCGGAAACAGTTGTCAACTCATTGAGCTTTCGACAGTGAACGCTCTGCGATAGCGGTCATGCGTACGACAGAGCAGGCGAATATAAAATGGTTAATAAACCGCATCTTTCTCATGGCGAAATATCGTGCAAGCATCGCAATGTGACACAAATCAGAGTGCATTATATTCGGCTCTCCCTTTATTTTACAACACAAACCTTTGAACGCAGTTTTACCAAACCTCAAAATTTGTTGAAGCGACCACAAACCCGGTAAAATAGCGGAGACCTCTGCGAGCTGTTTCGTCGCCGGTTATGATTAGCGGATTCACCGCCGTGAGATAAACAATCTCGTGAAAGCAGTGGGAATACTTCACACCTCGACTTTTCCTGTTACGGTCGCAAACGAATGTCGTCACGTCCGTTGTAATCCTCGCACCGTCGAACGCACAAGCACTTTGTAGAACCACATATCAATCGCCGTCATGCCGTACCCCGCACACCACCACAGACCACTGCCGGCCATCGTCAACAAAACCACGTGATTACCGTCTAAGGACCACGTGACGCCTGCGCCGCCTCTGAGAAGGAGAGGCGCACTCGGACTGAGCCACCCGATCAGGCCACAGCACTCTCTTTCAGCCACGCGATTTCGCGCGCTCTGGAAAGAGCGCTCGAGAGCGCACAGAAAGAACCACTCGAATTCGCCGTAAGCCGCCGCATCCGTGTAAAGTAGCAACTCCCTGCTGTCTTCCAATCCAGTAGGGCATAGCATCTTCAAGGACGCGTTGACAAAGCATGCCACGATCTCCCCATTTGTTTTCTCTAGCTTCTTAGAGCACACACAAAAAGCGTTCTCCCGTCTGCTACAAGCTTCCCAACTACGAGGTGCGTGACAAGGCGTCCAGTCGAATATTTCGTTTCGTCTACGGAGACTCAAATGCACGAGTCCCCAAGTTCATCTGCGATTTTTATTCAGCGTTCCCTCGTACATGGGCCGCGGGTAGCTCTTGCACAGAGTCGACTCCGACGGTACAGAATGACTCGCGTATTTTTTGTAAGCATTTTTTTTTTTAAACTGGGTATTCTTCTTTCGCCCAATGAATATGAGCGGCAACTAAGGCTTCGCACAAATCTGCTTAGAATGCGTTCTTCTTTCCATCCCCTGCGGTTTTCTCTTAAAAAATGACTGCCTAGAAGTTGAGGGCACGTTCTGTTCTGCGTTGGCTTGATGTCCTGCTGTTTTTTCGCGTTGTGCCAGGTGGCACTTCTTCTCGCATGGAATCTGTGAAAAAACAACACAGCGATATGTTGAAAACCGTAGTGCACCGTCCTGAGCGGGGATGGCTTTAAGCAATATCTTCCTAATACCTCTACATATACCGGCACTGAAAGTGTTTTACAATGGTGAAAAAGCCTACTCATTGTGCAAGCTTGTTTAGGTTTGAGTTTAGCATCAGAGAACACAGCTGCGATACGCTGCGCTGCAAACGCTCACTCTTGCGAGACTATCTCCTGCTTAGGTACCAGGGCGCAGGGCTGTTGGGTGAACTATACGACTCGTGTCCAAATTGGGTGTGTGTTGTTTATCGGGGCATCGTGACATACTGGACGTTATTCCTCTCTCTAGAGTTGGTTTTTCGATTATGTCGCGCAAGATAAGGGGTATTTCAGCTGCCTTGCCCTTAACGTGAGTTTAAACGGTACACGCCCAACCAAAGCATGACGAGAGGCAACACGCACATACTGGAGATCAGTAATCCGATATAAAGACACTGTGCGTTTTGTCTTGTTACTGAGTATAGTTAATTTATTAAGTAAAATTCCAATTAGCGTCAAAAGTTTGTGGGACTCCCTTTAGTGGTCCCTCTCCGGGACATCACGGAGATAAGTTTTTCCTGAGTCACCTTGCGAACGGCCCGGTAATGACTGATGTTAACTTCGAACATTCTTTCTGCTGGTTTTTGAATACCGTGCGTAGAGTTTAATCGTGCGATCCTACCATCACGGGAGCAAGGTCGCTTTTCTCATCGTGACGTCACGGAGAGACACAGCAGCCAATCAGCACGCTGCAACTACAGCAACGGTTGTGTTCGTTCTCAGGGCTAATAGATTTCGAAAAACACTGTGCTTGACTGGTATCCATCGAATAAAAAATTACCTAATGTGCTTTTGGAGGGTCATGCCAGGATTCAGGAAATCCTGTATTACAAATATATGCGCCTGTCTCGGCCGGAGGGGGGAGGGGGGGGGGGGGGGGGGGGGCGAGGGGAGTCACAGTTTTGTAGCGGCATGTGGACTGTGCGTAGGAAATTGTTCACCAACCCACAGACAAGTAAAACTTTCATTAAATAAATACATCTACATCATCTCTTTATTAAAAATGCAGGTGTTTTTCTTGGTCCATATACGAGCGAATGACGTTTTAGCGATTAGAAAATATTTAAGCGGACGAACGTTTTTGCGAATGCCATTTTAGCGAACAGGTTGTTTTTCGGCAGGTGGCGAGCTAGGATTTTAAACTGGCGCTGTTACCCCTTACTGTCGATCGGGAGAAACGAAGCTGCCATTCGCTACAGCGCCATTCGATAAAACGTCGTAGTTTCGTGTTCATTCGCTAAATCGTCGTTCGATCAGGTTTCGTTTTTTCTCCGAAACAAGGCACATAAGGGTGTCTTCTTACCTGCTTCCCTCACGGTTGACAGCAGACCACATCCCCGTCGGTCGAGTAGCAAAAGGAATGTTGGGTCCCTTGCCGAATCAGCACGCTCTTTGGGACATTCTTTTTTTGGCATTGTTGAGATGCGTCAGGCAGCGAAAGCGAAGAGCAGCAAACCGCAGACCACCGGACACAATAACGTTAAAGACCGACGCGCACGCGAAAGGAGCAAACCACGCGCTTCCTATTTCCTTCACCTCACATGTTGGCTGGCACGCACGCACACGCACACGCACATACACACACGCACACAGACACACGCGCTCGCTCACTTGAAAAAGAAAAAAAAAAAAAAAAAGCTTTTTGGTGGGCATTAGGCTCAGTTTCCCGATCGTCCAATGAACCGCAGCGAATAGGACGAGCCATCGCAGCCAATCCAGTACCACTCCAGTTGGGCGGAGCGATACGCTGAGACTCTCCCAGCGCTGGACTGGCTGGGACGCTAACAGCATCCACTAAGGTCAGTGGCGTACCAACTTGAACTTGAGTCGGGGGGGGGGCAAACCAGACCCCCCCCCCCCTGGTGGCCATGGGGTGGTGCCCTTGGCATCCCTTGGGCGCCGCCGGCCAGTGTTTCTCCTACCCAGTGCGGTTGTTTTAGGGGGGGAACACATGGCTTGCCCCCCCACTCTGAGATCTGGGGGGGGGGCAAGTGCCCCCCTTGCCCCCCCCTCCCCCGGTTGGTACGCCAATGACTAAGGTCCATTTAGGGTGAAACGGAGTACAGCAGCATCCAGATCCAGACTTCAAGCCTCCAGGCAATGCCAGGCTCCACACTGTCCAGACATGTTAAGACAACAATCCCGCTTCTCCCGGGAGAGGCGAGAGGGGGAGGGGGCAAAGAAGGACGATGTGTGAAGAAGGACGCGAAGGGCCTTCTATTAGAAGGAATGCGCTATTTGCGCCTTGTCTTACAGTTCCAGGCGAGAAGAAAAAAATTACACCATCTTCCCGAGGGGAACCATGGGGTGATGCGGAGCATCGTTCCATCACACTTCATCAGAAGAACGGAGTGAAGGGGAGTCAACAGCGGGTGAACTGAACGCGCGCAGAAATTGGTTTGCTCTTTATGTTTATACAGCCTTGATGGAGATGCGCCTCAACGGGTAATCGGTCTCTTAACTGTAGATGAGAAATTTAGCCAGTGCAGTACAACCGCTAACCTCGGGTTTTTAACGTGCATCACGCAGTAGTGATCACACGAACGCGTGCCGGTACGAAACTCATCCAGATCGAAACGGGCGGGGGCGGCGGGGATCGAGCCCAGGAGGTTCCCAGCGCAAGCTTTCGCTCCACGCTCCGAGCTGAGACGCGTTAGCCCACTCGGCCACTTCCTCCCCTTGAACGCGCGCAGCGCGCTACCGCTACTTATATTCACACTTGAAGGAGAGGAGACTAGAGGAGGAGAGTTGCGCATGCGCGCGGTGTGAGTAGAAGCGAACGCACGCGAAGTGCACACAGCTGGTAGAGAGAGAGAGCTGAGAGAGTAACGCGCAGCTGTTGGAGAGAGGGAAGGAGGAGAGTTGCGCATGCGTAGTGTGAGTGCGGACTACGACGCCGCGGGACATAGACCCGAGCAAGAGATGCTCCGCATCTAAAAAAAAAAAACATCTCTGTGGTGGATCTCGGGACAGATATAGGAATAGGAACCGTGCGGATCTAATTCAAGCCCCGACCAGGGCGCCCCTAGCGGCAAACGGGTCCCTTGCATCGGGCATCTTCTGCCAGTCGCTGCGTTGGTTGTGCGTTGTAGTGGGTTAGCGCTGTAATTTCTGAGATGACTATTCCGCACCAAGAAAGCCGCAACAAGTGCTGCCTGGTCGGCTGAAACAGTACGTCGAAGATCGCGCACGGCACGTAGTACTACATCGTCCCTTCGAAGCCGTACGAGGCGGAGTACTGCGCGACCTGGGTACGACTTGTGCGTCCATACAGGTTAGTGGTGTTTCTTACCTTCCAGTTCGTGCTTTGTTTAAGCTGCTGACGTATAATACAGTTACCTTCTTTTCTCTTCTAGCGACGATTGAACAGCATCGACACCGACGGCAAACTCTATGCAGCAAATACTTCACCGGAATCGAGAAGCGGAATGCGGTCGCCCTCCTAAGCCTACCCTTGGATGTTTCCATCAGCCTACAGGAAGATAGTAAAGAGAATCGCGGAACGGCGCGAAAAAAAAATCGCCCAGTTATTGTCAAGCTGATTCAGAAATAAACGTACATTATTACCGCAGTCCCCTCAACGCCAACTAAAATTTTTTGCGGGCGCGCTTAATTTTGTTTGCAGAGTACGGCGCTCCGTGACATCCACTTGTCCGTCGAAACGGACCTCCTTCACGTCGTACACGCGGCCAGATTCATGAAAAAGTTTTCTCTTCGTCATTGGCACCACGGAAGAAGCTTTCTGGATTCGTAACCGCCTTAAACCCCGTCGTAATCACCCCGGGAACACTGTCCGCTGTGCTGCTAATCGCCACTGCTTCCCCCCGATGATTCTGCACCGGCTACCGAAGCAGCTTTCCGGATTCGTAGTCGCCCACTGTCCTCTGTGCTGTTCGTTACTATTACTTCGCGATGATTCTGAGCCGGCGGCACCGGCTTCCGAAGGAACTTTCCGAACTCGTAACTGCCTTAAATCCGTCGTAATCACGACGGGGACGCTGTCCGCCGTGCTGTTCGTCGCCATTGCTGCCCGATGCTCCTGCGGCGGCTACCGCCAGGTCGCGGCGAACAATAGGCGACCGCCGCGACACGGCCGGCTTGCTCGCTTCCTATAGCCTGTTGACATGCATCGCAGCAAGGTGAAAAACAGTTCGCTTGAAATTGAAACTAAACCGAACACGTCGCTTCGGGGTAGCGAAGCAAAAAAAAAAAAATCAAAAATAAGCATTTATAGACGGGAAACAATAATCTAGGCAAAAACGCCGAAAGAGGCATTTATAGGCACTATAAAGCCACTCTTAAAACACTTCTTAACACATGATTCGTGCTCATGTATTGAAAAAGCACGCTAGAAACCAAAGGGAACAAAAAAGGCATTTGCCTAAGGATCCGGCCTCTAATGATGACGCACATAGTGCTACACATACTCGAAAGTTAAAACCACTCGCGAATAATTAAAAAGCTCATAAATATTTGTAGTTAATGGGCTAATTTATCGTGATTATTATTTTCTTACCTAATGTCGGCCGAGCCTGACAAACACATAGTTAAGACAGCACCTGCGAAGCTGTCACCCAGTGTTTTTTTTTTTTTCTCTTTTTTTTTTCTGTTTGGATTATGAACATACCGAAACCGTAAATACCTATTCTTCAGTTGCCAAATGCCATGCAATTGACTACTTCCATAAATCCGTCACCGCGTGCGTTGCATTCTGGGAATCTGTGTGCCTGGAGCGGAGACCGTATGGATTTTGCTGTCCACTGATTCCCACAACGCATAACGTGGCATTACTCCGCGATGACGCCCTTCGAGTTTAAGAATATGTCTATTGCAATCGGCAAAACTAAAAATTCAGCAATTATTTTTTTTTTTTTTTTTTTTGGCGAGCAGCATGAGATTTTTTAGTGGAAACAAAGAATGGCTGAATGTTTAAGTTTTCAGAAGCTGCTACTTTCTATGCGCGATAATCTACCTTGATAATACTAACATTATCTGTCCACTGCTAAAATGTATATTTAAATTGCCTTTTTGTGTCTAAAGAGGCGAATTTTTTGCTGCAGATTGCAATATTTTTGGGAAAACATTTCACTCCACCTTGGGGACACCCATGTTTGTTGGTCGTACAGCCCACGTTCCAAGAAGGCCATTCTAGACTACGGCTCGGCGCACTCAAAAATCATCAAGAGGGGCATAGCTCTAACGTGTCTGGGCTCGGCACTAAGGAAGTCTTGTCTTCATACTATGTCAGCCAGCTTCACCATGCAAGTAGAGAGGCTAACAAAAGCCGGCTATTCGTCAGCCCTACTGGCGGATGTGGCAAACGCTCTGGTGAAGAAGGCAAAAGGCTTCCAGTCCAACAAGACCAGTGTCAAGCAAACAAGGCCAGTTGTAATACCGTACCTGCACAGGATGTCCCATAATTTAAAGAACGTCGCAAGCCGCTATGGGGTCAGAGTAGTTTTTTCAGCACCACAAAAAATGAGCCAAATTTGCAATAGAGTGAATGCGCATGCTGAGAGTACCACAAAACCCACGTGCACCAAGAAGCATGCAAACGAATTCCTACCATGCGCTTTGGGCGTCGTGTATAAGATACCTCTTTCGTGTGGCAAGAGCTACATAGGCCAAACGGGCTGATGCCTCAATGACCGCCTCCGGGAGCATGATTACTCCTTGAAGGCTACAGTGGGCGGAAATCTTCCTCTCCATTGCAGGGAATTCACATGCAGACCATTATTCCGTGAGACCAACATCTTGGGGAAGAACAAAGACAAATTGACCCGCGAGGTATTGGAGGCCTTCTACATCCTTCGTGAGGACAGGAACTGTATTAGCGTTGAACCCGTTACGCTAACAAACAAGGAAAGGAAATTCCTTGAACAAACAATGAAGGGCCCGCACGAGCCTGGATGAACTAGCCGCTATCATTCACGGGGCTGTGGCAGGTGCACGAGTCCGCGGCGGATTATTTTGGGCGTTTTCTTTCTCTTCCCTTTTTATCAGTAAACGTAGTTGTGAGTAGCGCTCTTTTCTGTCTTGTCCTTCTTCTTTCTACCTTGTGCGGTAAATACCTCAATATGTTCACAAAAACATTTTTCACATAGTTTCAACAGGAAATTAAAAAAAGGCCAGAATATGCACAACAAGGATATATAATTTTATCCACCAGGTCCCGTTTGCTCGAAGCGCTAACCGCGGCTATAGTTAGCCGCAGTACCTAGGAGAGGGATTTTGAGATCACGTGACTGGATCGGTAGGGATGCGGGGAAACATGGCGGTGCCCCAGTGAGTGAGCGCCGGTCGCTTTGGAACTAATATGCCGTTGTAGCTGCAATATCGGGCGCGTTAGTCAGCAACGAATAATGCAGGAGGCTTTCGCTTTGCCTTACCTCACTTAAACCGCAAAGCATGAGCAATGACATCGCCGCATTTCTTAGATAGTGTTTCGATTCTGGGCATTCCTAAGCCCAAATGAACGCGATAATTGTCGGCATGGCAACGTCTTTGGAAAGCGGATTGTTGATAGCACATAAAAGCAGACGGCGTCCCAACAGACTTTTTTCTAAATTATCCAAGCATCGCGAGGAGAACGCTGGAAGTGTAATTCTACGGTTCACGCGCGCTGGCCTTCCTCTTATAAAAGATTTGAAGTAAAAAATCATAATAAGGCTACAGTATTATAAGGCTTTACCGAACGCGCGTGCAAGGCAAAATTTTTTATACGTTTTTCTTTAGAACGGTTACTACTGCCATAGCCTCCTCTATACGGAGAAAGCCTGCGCCAGGCTTTCTCCGTATAGAGGAGGCTATGGCAGTAGTAACCGCCAGAAAAGACGGCCGCCGTAAATGGGAAAGGAGGGGCGGAGAAACGGAAGCGGAGAGAACCTCGTCTGCTAGCGCCACAAAAAAGCGAGCGGCCAAACGCAGAAACAATCTTTTTTTTTTCTCTCTCTTTTCTTGTCGCTATCGTGGAAAGGAGAAACTCAACGTCCACCCTTTCTCGTTTCTCCCTGCGCCCTTTCGAATCGCCGCGCCCGTTTCTCCCGGAGTACGAAAACGACGGTGACGAAAACACAAAAACAAGCGTGGTTCGGGGAGCGGCCGCTCATGACCCAAGCGCTCGCTGTCTAGGTCTGCCCTTTCCGCTCTGCGCTACCATATTGGTCACCGTTCGGCGCGCTCCTCCTCTCCTTTTTCCGGCGGCCGCGCGCTCTATGGCTCCGTCGTCGATGTGCCAGGCTTTCTCCGTATGGAGGAGGCTATGCTACTGCAGACGCCAGCACATGCGACGCGTGCCACTACAGTCGTAGCATGCACCTGGGTGCTTGGATAATTTAGAAAAAAGGTCTGTCGGGACGCCGTCTGCTTTTGTGTGCTATCAACAATCCGCTTTCCAAAGACGTTGCTATGCCGACAATTATGGCGTTCATTTAGGCTTAGGAGTGTCCAGAATCGAAACACTATCTAAAAAATGCGGCGATGTCATTGCCCATGCTTTGCGGTTTAAGCGAGGTAGGGCAAAGCGAAAGCCTCCTGCACCATTCGTTGCTGACTAACGCGCCCGATATTGCAACCACAACGACATATTAGTTCCAAAGCGAGCGGTGCTCACTCACTGGGGCACCGCCATGTTTCCCCGCATCCCTACCGAACCAGTCACGTGATCTCAAAATCCCTCCCCTAGGTACCGCGGCTAACTTTAGCCGCGGTTGGTGGTTCGAGCAAACGGGCCCAGAAGTTCGCGTATCTTGTGTTGACACTTAACGGTGGCGTATTCGTAATACGAAACGATATTTACTTTCTTTTCATTGTCTCCTATATTCATGTGAGCACGAGTCTTCAATATGATCAACACACATTTTGAAAATATACCCATAAATAACTGTCACAACTCACAAGTTTCAGACGCAAAAACCGAGCAGTTGTCATAGAAATTGATCGTGAATTTTCTTTCATATTGCCTATTTTGCAAAATATCTACCTCTCAAAGATGAAAATGGAAGAAAAAGGTCACGATTTGCAAAACAAAGACTCTTATCTACACATCTTAAAAATCTGAAACAAATCGGTTCAACACTAAACTTTGCCCAATTGAACTACCAAACCATGTAATGCCGAAAACTCCACATTTCACGTGCTCCCACCGAGCTGAATTTTTCAATTTACTCATGCATATTTGATATCAAAATGAAGACCATTACCTTTTTATACCGTGGTGTACATTAAATATTTACATAAAACGACCAAGCATTATATTAGAGCTTGAAACACTCGGCTGATATCGTTCTCTTTCATAGCCGCCGTGGTGACCAGACTCGATATTCTGCAAGGCAGAAGATCCTCCTCAGCATGCGGGAGGAGGAAAGTGGCAACAGTGGACGGGGCAGAAGGGGGGAGAGGAGGAAGCGGTGGAAAAGTGGAAAGCGCGGACTGGTCGTCGGTCTTTAAGCTGAGCCAAAGCTTTAAGCCAAAGCTACAAGTGCAAGCTAACCCACGCTCCTGGCTTCGAGATTGACTTTTCTAGCGCGAGCGCTCGCTCTGCACAAGAACGTTTCAAAGCAGCGATCTCGTGCTCTCGCCGTTGTAGCATTGGCCGCAGTATGGGTGAACGGAGTATAGATATACTCTGTTTCACCTTACGATGTACCGCAGTGAAGGCTACAAGCGCGAGCTCTTTGCTCAGGGACACATCTCGGCGGCGCAAGCTCTCGTGAATTAAGAACAGCTGCCAACGCTATGACCTCGCGCTTCTAGCCTTCTTTGCGGTACAACATAAGGTGAAACGGAGTGATTTCAGATAAGATCGACCAAAGGATGGCTAGTCGACATTTTCAAATCAACTGATGTTTTGATATGTTATTGTCTAGTGTCTGGTATGAACGAATCCAAACTTAGTTTTGACTAGAAAAAATACTTGGGGACAGGAAAAATCGTAAGGCATGAAGTGGTGGACAGTTGCATTAACGCGCACTGATGGAGGGGGCCCGTTTGAGAGTGAATAACTAAAGCTATAACATTAGGAGAACTCTAATACGTTTTAGGCGCAAACTATGGGTATAGCTTGCTTGTTATATAAAGTAATCATATTTATTTAAAATTTATTTATTTTTCTAAAAATTGACAAACATGCCTTCTCGAACGACAAATGGCAAACTTTGGAGGTCTGTATCTCATGAAATAATTTAATCATTATGATATAATTTGCAGATATTATTCTACTAATATATAGCTAATATTTAAAAAATAGCTAAGGTATCTGTGTGATACAATAGTTAGGATATATTTAGTCAAACATGGAAAAAAAATCAAACAAAAAAACATTCCGATGCGAATAAAAAAAAAAACACCACCCTCGATTTTTTTTAAATTTAGGTAACCTGTTATACTCTATTTCGGCATTCAATTCCATTAAAAACATGTTGCATCATTTTATTGAGAAAGAAGATACAACTCCCCAAAGTAGGGTCCTTTTTCAAAGCCTACACTTAGCAGTGTTTTATACAAGAACTGACTCTGAGTTCCAGTTTCATGAAACCAACTCACATCTTTTATATATTTTTATTCAGATGAGGCCAATGATAACTAAAGAAGTCGTTCACACACTTAAATTAAGGAGAAACTACTGTGTACAAAGAGGTATCATATTACGGACTAGTGATCCGAGAAAAGATCATGCAGCCATCGGCCACTAGGAACTTTGTTTACTTTATTCTCCTGCGACACTATATGCTATTCCCTCTTCCGCTCTACCTTCATCTCTCTCTCTCTCTCTCTCTCTCTCATATATATCCCTGATATATATCCAGAACAAAAACATGTTCAAGCATTCCCTTTCTGCGTGGTAGTGTTCTGTGGCTAGCAAAAATCATTTCCTCGCTAAGCTCACGATTATGGCAAAATAGTTGCCGGAAACCGCAGACGACACTCGTCGCTAGTTCTGGCAAAACGGCCGATACAATCTTTTTTTCGCATTTCCCCGCTCGCTGTCAAGGA
Organism: Ixodes scapularis; assembly: GCF_016920785.2. Classification (NCBI taxonomy): domain Eukaryota; kingdom Metazoa; phylum Arthropoda; class Arachnida; order Ixodida; family Ixodidae; genus Ixodes; species Ixodes scapularis. The sequence continues at coordinate 112,552,196 of NW_024609879.1, read as the reverse complement.
CAAGGGGGTTCGCTTCAACCAGCAAAACATGGCCGCCGACGCCTGTTTACTGAGCAGTCATGCCTGTCGCCATCTCACTCGCTGGCGTCACGGGCGATAATATCAGGCACAAAGGGGCACACCAACCGGCAGCATTATCCCCAAATACTCGAGCCTCGCGTAAATACATAGAGTGTAAACGCTGTCGCCATGTTATCGTAGTAAGACCGCCCCCCCCCCCCCCCCCCTCCCCCAACGGGGGACTGCAGTACGTGACGGCGTACTAACACAACGGCGACGATATCGGCATCGCGGGCTCCGAATTTTCCCATAGTTCTACTCCACGGGCATTTCTCGAAACGCTTGATATTGTGTACGCCCGCCTGGAAGGATTTCAGGCGCGTAGTTAAGATAAGGCGGTTCTCCGCGGCAAAAGAAAGCAATTTCACAAAAGCTTAAAAGCGGCGGCGACGCGTGTGCGGTGAACGCTTGTAGTTTTGGTGTAGAGAGGGTGTGTGTGTTCTCGTTGTTGACACCAGCCGGCGATAAGGCACTGCAGGCGGTAGCTCAGTACAGCAAGGGCTAATCCGAGTGACCATCAACGTTACCCCACCGCCAACCCCTCGCGAACCGGTCGCCGACATGGCTCAGGCTGTGTCATGAACCACGTGGTAGAAGCTCGGGTGCTTTCATATCAGCGCGTGGAGGGACGACAGTGCGATTCCGGAAAGTCTTTTTCGAAGGCCGCTGACCACAATTTTTTGTCTGGAGACTTTCCCTCTTTCTTCCTTTGACGTGGATCAAGCTTTGCCGACAGCCTCAGTTGTGACCTATCTTTTCAAATGTACGTTTGCAGTGAGTGAGCTCCTCAGCCTCGGACTTGTCACTTGTGCACCCAGTAGTTCTTTCACTTGGCAATTATATGACATCAGTTGGGGTTTAATTTCTATTATTTATGTATACATTATGAAGACGTCCTGGAGCTCCGAACGAGTGTTTTGTGCAGATTACTTTTGCAAACACAAAAAGACTATACCAAAGCAGCGGAATTTTCGAAGTGTTGGCGAGTTGGACCTAAACTCGTTGAAGCAAATTCTTCCGCCTGACTGTTCCACCAAAGTGAGTGCGACGGACTACCTGTGCTCAGACATGTACAAATTACTCAAAAAAGGTAGTTAAGTTAAGTTACTGAGTATCGACGCCAAAAGTAATTGGAGTAGAGTAGAAATTACGCATTCGTAATTGTAATTAAGTAAACTACTAACTACTGTAAAAAGTAGCGAGTTACTTTGAAGTTACTTTCGAAGTTACTTTTTTATATTTTTGTGGTAGCAAAATGAACATCAGTTTTGATCAATGAAAAACCCTGCGAGCCTAAAATAAATGCAGCCATTTCATGGCTTGCGTTTTCGCCAAAACAGTTTATTCGCTCGCAGAAGCAATTGGCTTTCAAAGTTCTTGATAGGAGAGTTTTCCCCTTTTCCTTCTAAAGACGTCCCCAGCCAAGCTAAATAGACGTTCCACCGACGGGCTGGATGGAACGGCAGCGTTGAATTTGAGAAACAGGCTGTACAGGGTCGGGTAAGCGAGTGTCGGCATCTTAGGTGTCCATGACGAAACATGTGAGGTTTGCCTCGGGTAGAGGGTCTTTTATAACAAACTTTCCTCTTTTGTTTTTCTTCGTCAAGTTGAGATTATGACTGGCCCCTCTTTATTCCGGCGTCGTTCTGAGAGTATGCTGAGAGAGTGCACCAGACCGTCAAGGGTTCAAGTCTCGCGCCACGTCGATGAGATCATCCGGACGACTGCGCGTCCCGTTGTAGTGCTAGTGCTACGCTACTGAAAAAAAAAATTGTTTTGGTTAAACAGAAGATGAACCGAAGTATACTTCGCCGCTGACGCCGGGTCCAACAAAAGGATCTCCCAAGGGTAACTCGCAATCCTCGCCGGCGACTACAATATTCTGACGCACCTGAATCGTTTTTAACAAAGAGGTCTCCCAGGCATGGATGGTCGGAAGGACGCGAAGGATTACGTGAACAAGCATCGTCGCTGGAAGCGGGGACGTGCTCCCATGAACGGATTATCCGTACCAGGGTTTGTGCGCGGGGGAGTCCGGCTTTGCAAAGGCGTATGCGCTGACGGCAAGGCGCCCAGCTGCGAGGTCATTCCAGTGGCGCCTCCCGTGGAACCTACCGCTTGAGTCAGAACTCACTAAAGACAGAGAACACGAAAACAACAACTCTCAGAGTGCCCCCGTCTTTCACGGTTGCAGCTGGAAACGCGGCGCCTGCGTGCATTACCGGATTAAATCAATACTCGACCAAGGCTTGTTCAGCATCTCTTTCTGCGTTCGTGCGTGCCGGTGTTATGTTTTGGCTGCTCGTCGCCACCTTGACCCAAGGACGCCTTCACGAACAAGGGGGCCCCTTGTTCGGGAATGTCACTTCATCTTCCGGCGTCTTATTCATTTCTGCGCTCAAACTTTCGTGATGGGCAAAATTAGCACTATATAATTTCGAAAGTAGTTAGTAATTTGAGTAGAAGTTACCTGAAAAAAGTAGTTAAATTAAACTACTAATTACCCAAATCAAGTTGTAATTGAAAGTTACCAAGTTACTCAAAAAAGTAGTTAAACTACAGTAGTTTGAGTAGAGTAGTTGAACTACATCCAAGTCTGCCTGTGCTACCATTGCTTCATGCACATCACTAAGGAGATCTCGATGCGAAGCTCAGAGCAGTGCCCTGACATATTTGTGCCAGCTGAAGAAGCAATTGAAGATCTAAATCGCAGCATACTACCTACAGATGTGTCGCCGCTGAGACAACCAAGCGTCGTAAGAAGTCGGGACGGGCCTGCCTATGTCAAGAGAAAGCAGATAGAACTGGAGCAGGTTGCTGTCAAGATTATACGCTCAAGGCTACGTATTGCGTACGACAGGGACGCACCATCGGGGTTGTCCGAACCAACATGCTCCAGATGCACTGAGTGGGTGGACAACTTTCGGCAGGCCTTTGAAACCGCCACCTCTCTCCGGGAACGTTGTCAACTGCTTACACTCCTGCCGTCAACACTGACGAAGAATGAGGTTCAAAAGATGATTCCACAGGCCTCAATGTACCTTATCAGTAAATCCCGAAAACTCAAGGAAAACCATGGCGTGTGGTATGAGCCAGATCCTTACACGAGGTGCAAGGTGAGCCCTGAGAACCTGTCTGCTGCCCTAGAGTATTTCACGAAAGACGAGCTACAATGTTCGCGCCAAAGTCCCAACCAGAAAGACGTCATCTCTGTCATGCTCAACGGAGAGAAAACGTTCGTGCCAAAGCGCTTCATGACACGCTCAATACGAGAGGCCTCCCGTGTGTACAAAGACAAGCATCCCGATTCCGGCGTTGGGCTAACGAAATTTTATTCGTTGCGCCCTAGATGGGTCCAATGTATTCCACACCAGGAAGTGTGCGTTTGTGTGCGCTGCGCCAATTATTATCTTTGTATTGCCGCTCTAGAGAACGTTACAGGCTCAACATTCAACACTGGTGAAATGAACTCGGCATTTCTGTGCGACCCAGCAACAGAACTGTGCCTTCAAGGAGACTGTGATCACTGCCCAAAAGGCCAGTTTCTTACACTCCAGGAACTTGATATCCCGGAGGATGAAGAGATTGTGCTTGCAACATGGGAGTCCGGCGACCTTGTGAAAAAAACTTTGGAACCTGAGACTTTCCTAAAAGTCATCCAAGTGACGGTTGGAAGTTGGGTACTTCACAACCATATCCGGCAAACGCAAGGTAAAGCGATCTACGATGAAAAACAGTGCATGCAACGCGGGAGCATTGTCTTTCATTTTGACTTCGCTGAAAACTGGACCATCGTGCTTCCTGACGAAGTGCAAGCATATCACCGGAAAAAAAAAAACAAGTTTCGATATTTACATGTCTAGTGACGACAAGAAAATCTACAAACAGCTTTGCCATCATCAGTGAGCACCTGTGTCACGACGCCGCTCACGCTTGCTTGGCTCTAGAAAAAGTGAAGGAGTGGGTTGAAGACAACGTTGCGGTATACTCGTACGTGACGTACGTAAGTGACGGCGCCGCCAGTCATTTCAAGAATCGCTACCAGCTTCACCAATTTGCAAAGGACGATTGCCCACAAGCCCAGTGGTTATTTTCTGCATCTGGACATGGGAAAAATGCATGTGACGGAGTTGGCGGACTCGTGAAGCACCAGGCCACGCTGAACAACCTGAGAGAACGTTCAGTAAGCGCAATTCAGACGGCCAGGGCAATGGTGAGCGTTCTATCAAAGAAACTGAAAGGCGTGCATCTTGTATATCTGGACGAAAATGAGGTTGTTCGGTATCGTGAACAAAAAAAAGAAGAGTGGCTGACGGTGCGCGCCTTCCCTGGCATTCAGTCTTGGCACGCGTGACGGCTCAGCAAGTCATCAACAGAAGGGACTTGTGACGTATATGTAGCACGGACAGTCGGACCTGCTTGGAAGCAACTTTATTAAATGGGTACAGCGAGAAAAACCTTAGCGTAAAGTGCCGAATTTGATTTCCCAAGGACTGCTCATTTTGAATGCAGGGACATCTTATTTATCACATTTTTCTTCACGGGGTATTTAACCTACTGTTTTTGTTGGTGGTTACTAATAATTTTTATCTGATCACTATAAGAAAAATCCCAAAATGCTATCCTCGAGCAGGATAAAATATATCGGCTTGCCACGATTCATTCATACACCGAGAGCATCGAAGCTGCTCCAGTTAGGCACTATGGCATCCGTCACCTGAAATTGTTCGTAATCGTAAATACACAGCCAACCTAAATATCTTACTATTATATCTTTGTTTTTGTGTGTGGAAGTAAAGTTATTTATTTTACTCTAGATGTAAAATATACCGGAAGGTACAACTTCACACTGCATCATCTTTTCTGAAATCATTAGTCTCTAATATGATACCACTTTGTACGCTTATGTAAAATGCTGTATATAGTTTCTCCTCCCTTTTACTGTGTGACCGATCGCTCTTTTTATCAATGACCTCATCTGAATAAATCTATATAAAAGATTTGTGCAAGTTTCATGAAACTGGAACTCAGAGTCACTTCTTGTATAGGACACTGCTAAGTGTAGGCTTTGAAAAAGGACCCTACTTTGGGGAGTTGTTTCTTCTTTCACAGTGCAATGATGCAACATGTTTTTAATAGAAATGAATGCCGAAATAGAGTATAACAGGGTACCCAAATTTTAAAAAAATCGAAGGTGGTGTTTCTTTTTTATTCGCATTGGAATTTTTCTTTGTTTGATTAGTTTCCCATATTTGCCTAAATATATTGTAACTATTGTGTCACTCAGATACCTTATTTATTTTTTCAATAATAGCCATATATTAGTAAAATAATGTCTGCAAGTTATGTAATAATGATTAAATTATTTCATGAGATACAGATTTCCAAAGTTTGCCATTTGTCGTTCGAGCAGGCATGTTTGGCAATTTTTAGAAAACTAAATAAATTTTTAATAAATATTATTACTTTATATTACAAGCAAGTTGTACCCATAGTTTGTTCGTAAAAAGTTTTAAAATTCTCCTAATTTTATTGTTTTAAATATTCACTTTCAAACTTGCCCCCTCCATCAGTGCGCGTTATTGCAACTGTCCACCTCTCCCTGCCTTACGATTTTTCTTGTCTCCAAATTTTTTTCTGGTCAAAACTAAGTGTGGATTCGTTTATACCAGACACTAGACAATGTCATATAAAAACATCAGTTGATTTAAAAATGTCGACCAGCCACCCTTTGGTCGATCTTATCTGAAATCACCCAGTAGTCACTGGCGGCCATAGCTGTGGACACAACTGATGAGCGCGTGCTGACAGAGAGCTTCCGTAGTTATTTGGCAACGTGCATTTCGTACCATCAAGACTGCGTGTCTTAGCAGCCTATAAATGTTAGCTCGTTCTGAGCATAGCTTAAAGCTTCGCCCTCAGATATGGCGTCCAGTGAATACCTGGAGGTCGCCAAAAATTGCACTCCGTATGCAATTATTTTTTTTTTTCAGTAAGGTTAGCAGTTTGTTGCAACGGGTGATTTATGACTTTAAGAGACGTCGCATGATCGTAGCAAGTTTATAATTGTAATATATTTTTATTTTCCTGACTGCAGAAACGTAAACGTTTTTTCCTGACTATGGTGATTTGCGCACTCAACGGGTCAAACAAGACGATAAGCAACGTTACTAAAACACTCAGTTGGGAAACTCGCCGTCGAAACCTGGGCCGCTGGCGTCCACCGAGACCGAGCTAAATGCGACAACAGCGCCACTCTTTATCGTTTGTCTGTACTGTGGTCACCTTGAGCTTTTTGAAAGCCTGTTTTTGCGTAAAAACAAACGGAAAAGACTCTTTTTGTATTAAATTTATTGGAGTTTAGTACCAATAGAGGGGCGCGTGATGTTTTTATCATCTTTAGTTCGCCAGGTTTTGAGGAACAATTAATATCGTTTTTATACAACCATGCCTCAGCGGGCCTTTCAGGTAGCGCGTCCTGACCTAGGTGCATTTTAACTTCGATAGTTCGACGCGGCGCGTCCGCCGGGGAGACGGGGGTGGCGTCCCTTTTCGTTACCTCCGTCCCTGCATCTTTGTAGCGTACATGTTCCTTTTGTATACCGGTGTGATTTACGTCTTGCAGTTTATAGTGTCAATAAACGTTTTTTTAAACCCTGTAACCTCTTCCGCTGTATCTGTTCTTAAAGCCCAAATAGAAGTCACGTGCAGTTCCTCGAGTGGCCGCTGCGGGAGAAATGGTGGCGTTGTGCTCGTCATTAGCTCGGTGCTCGGAGACAGATTGGGGCCACTTTTCAAAGCCGTCTCTATGGGAGTTTCCCAACAACTGAGTGTTTTAGTAACGTTGACGATAAGTGAACATTTGGACGTGGCTGGTTTCTGGGTGCGCGTAGGAATAGCTCGGGGACGGTGGCCAGAGGTATAGGAAGTGGACGTGGGCGTGGAGGAGTATGGAGCTGGAAAGGCCGAATAGAACCCACATTCTATGAAAAAAGTTATATCTTTAAAGGTTCTTCGACGCCCCAAAAATGTTTTCAACTCGTGAAGAACGGTTACGGCTCAAACACTATCGCCCCCTGGCGCACTAGGTGGACAACTGGGCAATGAAGAACTTTACCGCATCAAAAAGCGAGCTTAAAAAAAGAAAAAAAAAAACTCATGTGTTTTTTATAAAGAACCTTTTAAGGGGTTGCTTAAAATAACTTTTCAGCGTACAAAATGTGGACAATTAAAGAACCCCTAGGATTCATTTTTCGACCAGATATTTCGCCAGAAAGACCATAAGAAAGATGTCCACGACGCATGTCAGCAGAACCATAGTCATCCCAGAACGAACGCGTTAAAACACAAACACACACAACTATAGCTTCATAAAAACAACGCATTCAAAGTAAGGATAAAATGACGCGTTCCTTATGAATCGTAGTAGCTCATAACGTAGTTAGGTTATTTTTTGATCAAGTAATGAGTTACGATGTGTACACTTCCTTCATTGCAGTGACGTGTACGTGTTCGAACACGACATAACCGCGCAGCCGCTTTGCCGCGCACGCGAAACCGCGTGTTCTTCACCGTGATTGGCCAGCTGCGATGACGCGAGCGCACGCACTCTTTGAGGGAGAAGGCGGTTACGATCGGGAAAGAGAAAAACGAAACCGAGGTAGCAGCGAGCGACGGCTGCCCCAAGGCGCTCCTTCCTCGCCTAAGCAGGGGCAGAAAGTATTCTGTCGCAAGAGAGACTCGAACGACGCATAGCCCGTGTTGTTGTTTTTTCGCGGGTGTGCGTAGTTGAGACAAACGTCGTCCACACCTCCTATTATGAGCTGACCCGAGTGGTATATAGATTCGATGTTGTTCTTTTTTTACTCTGACTTGACTGTCCGAAGTCGGCGATGGCGTCGTCAGCGCTCGCCCAGCTGATCCCAGGTTTGGTGCTGATTAGCGTCCAGGCAGCTGCGAGTGTGACATCGCGTTTGACCGGTGGCGGCCGCGGGTACGACGACTCCAAGCTGTGCACCGACATCGTAAGCCAATGTCTTGATGTGATTTGGTCGTTCGAATGAGTGATCTTGAGTGATGAGAAAGCGCGGTGGCGTCTAAAGGTCGCGGCTCGATTAATCTGCGACTCTGAAGTTTTACGAAGAGACGCGGCCGGGCGCGAGCCGGCGTATACTATCTGGCAGGGCGAGAACGGTACAAAGTCTTTTTCGGACGCCTTGCTCCCATCATGCAGGGTCTTTGCTTTCCACCGTGCATGGGCAGCGCGTGCACGCTGGAGACTCGTGACACGCCGTAGTGTTATCGAAGCTAAGACTCTGCGCGCTGTAAGCGGGACAACTGAAAAACCTCCTCGCCGTTCTAATCCTACCGGAGACAACAGTTGTGAGGCAAGTTTTCTGTCCAGGAGCACTTGAACGAGGAAACGTATTTAATATTCATTCTATTCGTGAGCTCGCCCAGCGTGTCTCTCACAATACGTTCACAGTAAAACTTTGTTTGTTTGTTTGTTGTCTGATTTTTTTTTTTTTTTTGGGGGGGGGAGAAGGGAGATGAGACATGACATTTATTGCATATGAAAGTTATTGCGCGGAGTACGAAAAAATAAATAGAAAAAATTAATTTTGAGCTCCCGATAAAAGAAATGTATTAGAAAGTTGCCACCGTATACTCACCAATGTACATTTCGAAAATTATTTTTGTGGTATGCTCAGGTTGTTTTTTTTATTTTTATTTTTTTTTACCTGTGACTCTCATTTGGCTCTAATCAATATATCTCTAACTAATACCTTAGACACAAGGGAATCCTAAACCGTAGCGAAGTTTGACCTCAGTCACACTTAACTGCGGTAAAGTGTGCACGAGTAATTAGGATATAACTGAATTCCATAAACTCTTATTACTATCTATAAGCTTAGCCTACAACGTATTGGTGCAAATATTTTATCTTGTTTAGAGTATTTTGTAACTGACCAATCGTCGTGTGAGATTTTAAAAAAACCATGTCCCCAAGGCAACTAACATCAAAGTTCTCTGGCAAGTAGATAACTTCTTACTTTATAGAAACTTTTAGGTACAGAAAGGCTACCTTGATAAAAACGACACGATGGGATATTTCTCACCAGGTTAGACAACTTATCATTAAAGTGTTTGCGTGCAGAAATCATATTAAAAAGTTATATGTTTCATCCGCGTTAATTAGCCCGTTTGGCACATCGCAAAAAATTTCTCAATAGGACTAAACGCAGGATACAACGTTAATTTATGTCTTGGCACAGGCTAGCGGAACACCCTGTATATTTTACAAATGAATGTTCGAATTAAATAACGGGTCAACGATGCCTTCTCATTGAGATCTTTGCCTTCACTTACCAAAATATTTTATATGTGAAATTTACTTTCTACAGTGCAGTACCAGCAGATAATTAATTGTCACATTGGACGTATGAGCCCCTAAAAGGCAGAAAAAAAATATTACGTAAAACCAGGACCAGGGAGCAAGTGATGTGTTCACGCGAGCTAACGCCTCATCAAACCACCTAGCAGAAATTGACGTCACGTCAATTTCTGCTAGGAAATTGACACCACGTGGCCAGAAATTGTCCACGTGATGTCAATTTCCCCGGAAAATGTAGCAGGGAAATTAACGCAACAATTCCTTGCGACGTTGTTGTTGTTTTTTTTTTTATAAAATTGCTCTAATAAAACACGCTCTGTATAGAAAAATAATTTATCTAGATTAAAATTTACGCCAGCCGTTTGTGGCGTAAAACTTTACGCCACAAACGGTGATGAGCGCGAATCGGATGTAAGTTCGTGGCCCGAATATGTTTTATGCACAAAATGTTACTTGCGGCATGCAAGACCCTGACCACAATTCACTGACTATTTCGAAAGCATCATCGGTTAAAGGAAAAAAAATTATCCTTTAGGACAATTACGTCAGTCCGTGAGGATTGGGTAATAGCGGAACGCGAATCGAATATGAACGCTTAGTCCTAAATCGTTTCCTTTCGATATACGCGAGCAACTTGTTACCCCCACCTGGGCAGTCTTGCAATTCAAATAAATCAAAGACGAAACAAAAATGCCAACATTGCATGGTTGCCCTGAACGGATCATTGAGTCATTTTATCCTGGACCCGCATCCTATGTAATACTAACGAGGAAAAAGAAACTATAAAAAAACAGATTGCACAGAATTTAGGCGTCCAGGTGGCGTATGTGAAAAACCTTGAGGAGTTAGTGGAAGGGTTAATTTTGGCAGTCCTCGTGACTTATGATAAGGTGCCTGGAAGGCACCTCCGACTAGTGTGTTTGGCACGTGCTCAAAAGCGGCCCCTCGATGTCTGCCCGACGACGCCAGAGGAGTGTCATGCCCTTGCCTGACGCGATCCTGGCGGTGACACAGCAGCGGCAGTGGATGCGACAGGCACCTGTTCATCCTCGAGTCACTTCCCAACTTGACAGTCCACGGAAACTTCGGCAGACAGATGCTGAGACACCTCGACGACAGCGACACTCGCGTTAGCTAGTGATTTTAGCCGGAACCTCTACGACCAACCGCTAGGATCGCGACGTTCGACGACCTGACAGGTCGGCGTCTGTGACGTCATTCGTTGACACTTCTAAACCCCTTTTTATGCACGGGATGCTAAACATACCAATATGAAACGCGTTCCGGGCACCATCGTATGCGGAGCGCAAGTTCGTCTGCCTCTTGGACAGGGCTTGCGATGATGTCAGAACGCCGTGCTCTCATTGGCTGATTGAAAAAAAATAGTGGGTAGACCTCAAGGCATTTAGCATTGAGGTCTACACACTATCCTTTCAAGCAAAGCCAATCAAAGCTCAGCGTAGTTCTGACGTCACCCCTGCGCAAAAAGCAGACGACTTGCTCTCCGCATAGAGGTTTTCTGTTTCCCACCCTTCTCAGTCAAGTAAATACCGTATCTGGTATGCGGAACGAAAAAATAATAAAACATTTCGATGTGGAATATGCGAGAAAATATAGGTGAGGGAAAACAAGAATCTTTGACAATCACGCATTTTTCGTTAACACCTTCCAGCGGCGTGGAGGGATCAAAACGATGTTTCACCGCATACCAGAGCTGACAACATTCAAGATGGCTGCTCCCTTGTGGAAAATGTGTATATACAAAACTCAGCGCAGACATGCGTATTTCCCCATTTTTAAGGCCTTGTTATCCGCTTTGATTTACCGTCACGAACCGTCTTGTCTGCTTCAAATGACAAGTGCGAAAGCTTTCCCCCGTCCGCGTCTCCCGAAAGCGCGGGACGTCCTGAGAGGCCAAACAAGGGCGCCAGAATTGATTCATGAACTTGCTCCAAAATATTTTTTTTTTTTGTAGGCGCAGCCGGGTCTGTCCAGCTGTGCTATGATTGCACACTCGTGCTCTATTCAATCGTGCAATAACGTAGGCGTCGTCGGCAGAGGCGGTACAATGACCATGAAGCCGTCAAGATATACGACCCGGCGGGCCGTGCACTTCCTCGTACCCTCAAGGCTGCTCACTAATAGCGGTTATTATAGAAACGCTTCGACGCCTTTGTTTTCGTACGGCGGTCACCCGGGACGATGATATGAGTATTGCGGCGTTAGCCGATACAAGCGGCAAAGAACGAATCACGGAGTAAAGGACATTAATATTAAGTACAAAACGAGCGTGTTGTTAACAGTAATTAAACATGAGGAAGCTACATACGTCCCCCCTTTCTATGTATCTTCCTCATGTTTAATTACATTAACATATTAGGCCACGCCCCAAGTTCCTTTAGCTGTCAGTAATTAAAGAGAAAGCGAGGCTGGCTAATCGGCGAATAGGCGTTTTAGCGTAGCATTACCGTAATAACGTTATCGTAACCAAAATTCCGGAACCTGAACCAGAGGGAAACCGTACCGCGAAGAAGTCGTTTTAGTGGTAACGATATTTCAGGTAACGCTTCGTTAAGACGTTCCAAGGGTATAAATCAGTGTTTGGTGGCCTTACGGCGTTACCCAAATAATGCATAAGGCCGGTTCACGCACTGGCGTCTGATTACGACCGATTCATATAAAACCCCTCAGGAACTCTTATGACTAGAGGAGCACACAATATATCGAATAGCCGTAAAAGATTTGGCATTTTCGTACATTTCAAAAAAAAAATTTCGCGGATAAATTTTTTTTTATTTGAAAAACTTTTGGCAATGTTATAAACGACCGTTTCGCATAGACAGTACGTATATTTAATCGCGCAAATGCCGCAAGACCTTCGCTCTAGTTAAATGCAGTTCCAGGTTTGCCTCATATGGTGCCAGCGTGTCAGTGCTTTCTGTCATCGTAAGAGATCAGAAAGCTCGGCTGCTAGCAAACGTAAGTATGTGTAGGGGGGGCCTTAGCTCTTTCCTAGATACTTTTTTCACCTCCACAACAGAAACACAATGATGTCATTCCAAGGCAGATTGATCCCACGCCAAACGAGCAATCGCACAATTGCTTGTTGTTGTTGTTTTTAATGCGCGGAATACGCTGCTTTTGACGGAAGAAATCAGGAACACCGGCAATTTGGATGACGATCCTGTTTCTGTAGTTTCCTGAGCGGGTCATTTTCCCCTCCCCTCCTTCTGATTTTACCGCCAGCGTTTTCCTTCGTCATAACCATAAACAATTCGCGACCGCGTCGCGACGTCGCGTATGGGGAATGTTGACCATTTCCCTTTCAGAACAGTAGTTACGACACCAGCACAATCTCGCCGGGTCTGGTCTTACAAAGGAGATAACGTTGGAGGTTCAGCGACGCATTGCCTAGTTCTATTAGCCGCATCAATCGAGCAGCGTGTAAAGACAAATGCGTCATTGAATCGGTCGAGTGGTTCCCGCATGCAAAAATTCGGCATCGGGGTGGTGGCAGTCACTGGGCGTTTTCGAAGCATCGAAGTTTCAAGGCGGACGACACTGTTGTACACCGCCTCACCGTAACTTTGCAGACTGCGAGGGTTACGGTGCCAGTGAGCCAATCAGCCTGTAAACGGGAGTCACGTGACTATACTCTCGCACGCAGTGCTGCCGAAGGCGGGAGAAAAGGGGAAATCAGCTTTTGTACGAATCTTGAGTGGCAGACTAACGTCTTAGGGGGACAAAGGCGACGTCTTGGAAAGAGAAAAAAGTGTCCGAGTAAGAGGAGAGCTCTTGCTTCCCTGCCTCTTCGACTGATTGGTTTACGCTCTCGTCCCTGTACTTTCGGTAAGGACTGTCACGTGATTCGCCTCCGACGCTCTGACTGGCTCGAGTATGTCGTTGTGTTAGGTGTTGGTCAAGTTACAGTGGAACAAAGTTTAGTGCTCGTGTTGACAGTAGATATGTCTACTCTGGCTAGGTGGCGCAAGGCTCCACCCGATTTCAGATATTAAGTGGTATGTAGTCATCCATCAGTGGGAATATATTCGTGTAGTATTGCAATTGCAATTTTGGTTTTTCTGGTTGGTGTCGTACTTTTTAAATGCACCTACGTATTTTCTAGGGCTCACCGCGGCCCCAAGAAGCCGTAAATTTTTTCTCGTTGCGGTGGTTTTGCTACATGACGCAACTGCTCCGCGGGGAAGAAACAGTTAGGTCTGGAGCATTCGAAAATTACGATTCCATCGTGCGGACTTCGTTGCAAGGTGCGAGTCAACTAAGATTTTGTAGTATCATTTTTTTTTTAATTCGTCAAGCTTGCAATGTTTTCCTTTCGGTCTTAAGTTAAGAGGTGCAACTGATCTAGTTCGGTACAAGTTCACGCTGGTCCGGCTGTCTGTCCTAAAAAGTACAAAAGGAACGAGTCTGCAACTGAGCTGCCACTCTGCTTTCCTAACAAATTGCGTATTGTTAGACTGCACCTATAGGTAATTATTACAGCGTATAGTTAAGCGGTTGTTAATCGTGGTGGTTGCAAAACCTTCCAGCTGGCTCCGACGCGGATCACGGCAGGGAAGACACACCGCACACGCGTAGGAAAATGCACAAAAAGCATATGAAAGTTCTTGTTGTTTTTTTTTTGGAATAGTGTGGTTTTTTGAAGCGTTGGAAGGCCGACCAGCCGTGTCGCCACTACCTGAGGCGCCGCCCTGCGGCGCCGTTGTGAAGTTTTGCGCATGCGTGTAGAAATCCTGCCGCTGTTCTCGCTTTGACTGTCAACCCCCGTCTGTCGTCTGCTATGCGCGCGCTGGCGTCCGCTCGTGAGTCGTGCTGTCGTCTGCTATGCGACTCCTGTGCGCGCTGGCGGCCGCTCATGCTGTCGTCTCCTATGCGACTCGTGTTCGCGCTGGCGTCCGCTCATGCTGTCGTCTGCTATGCGACTCCTGTGTGCGCTGGCGGCCGCTCACGCTGTCGTCTCCTATGCGACTCGTGTTCGCGCTGGCGTCCGCTCGTGTTGTCGTCTGCCGCACAACATTGCGTGCTCCGGCGGACACACACGCTTTCTGCGCGAGTTGTGTTTGCCCTGGACAGCTCGTCCTTATTTGCTTGTATTATCCGGTTCACCGTGTACAACGGTCTTCCAGCCATGCTGCATATAGCCCTCTGAGAGTAGCCTCGGAGGGACAGCTCAACTATGTTGATCCGTTCGTCGTCAGGAACTCTAGCCATTTTTCACTTCAACTGAATGTTTTCCGGGCTCACCGTAGTTGAACGCTAAGCTTTGCAGATATTTTGTCTTTATTCCATTTGTCTGTTGTCGCTGTATTTCGACCCAATGAAAGAAGCCAGCTACTTATCACGTATCAAATGTGGGCATTGCGTTATCGCACAGGAAACTCATGAATCATGTTAAGTCATTTGTCTGAGTTGCGACGGAAATACACGAGTCGCATAGCAGACGACAGCGCGAGCGGCCGCAAGCGAGCGCATAGCAGACGACAGATGGGGCTTAACAGTCAAAGCGAGAACAGCGACAGGATTTCTACACGCATGCGCAAAACTTTACAACGGCGCCGCCGGGCGGCGCCTCAGGTAGCGGCGACACGCGGAGGCGCGTTCACGCTCATATTGTTTCCGATAGTACCTCTCTTTCATGTATTCGCATTTGTATTTTTGTTATTTAACTCTGAGAAGTCACACCACCACAAAAGGCTGCAGGCTCATACCCTCAGGTTTATGATGCATTGGAAACGGCCAGTTGATACATATACATATGTACTGTCATTTTCAATATGACTGTCAACATAGGAGCGTGTGCCAATCAGTACTGTCAGCGCCGACTAGCGGCATCTCCGCGCATTATGGGGAGAGTGAGCGTATGCGCAAAACGAAGTAATGCACTAAATCAAAGAAGCCAAGCGCGTCTTTCTTAACAATACGCTCCCATCAACCTTACCTTCTGACCCCTCTCAGTTTTGGAAGATCGTAAAACCTACTAAAAGAAAGGCACGATATCGCTAGTTTCTGATGGCCAGGTTATGCGCAGCGAGGAATGTTGTAATATGTTAAATAATGTTTTTGCTGGGTCGTTTTCAGTTTCATCTTCTAGTACTGTAGCGCATTTGTGTAGTCGTGATTGTTTTCCAATGGATCATATTGTTTTTTATTTTGTGGGAATTGCGAACCTTATTCGGAAGTTGAAACTTTTATCCTCTTGTGGTGTGAACGAAATCAACTCAAAGTTTTTGAAAAACACAGAAGTATACTCGTCTATAATTTTATCTTATATCTTCACGCAATCTATTGAATGTTCGACGGTACCACGCGACTGGAGGGTGGCGAGGGTCGTCCCTCTTTTCAAGTCTGGCAATGCACAGTCCGCTCTTAATTACAGACCAATTTTGATAACAAGTATTCCATGTAAACTTTTGGAACATGTAATCTATTCAAACCTCGTATCATTTCTAGAATCAAATTCATTTTTTAACCCCTCCCAGCACGGTTTTCGTAGACACTATTTCTGTGAAACGCAACTGCTCTCTTTTATAAATGACATAACGTCGGGCCTGGATCGTGGTCAGTTTTTCGACTGTATCTTTCTTGACTTTGCAAAAGCATTCGACAAAGTTCCACATCACTTGCTCCTTCTCAAAATTGCAACCTTAAATATTGACCCTAATATCTTAAAATGGATTGAATTTTTTTTGACTAACCGCACACAATTTGTAACAGCGAATGATTGTACTTCATCTCCTTCTTTGGTAAAATCTGGTGTTCCTCAAGGTCCCGTTTTAGGCCCTTTGCTCTTCCTAATATATATTAATGACCTTCCTAACTGTATTCAGTCCTCTATAAAGTTATTCACTGACGACTGCCCTCTTTACCGTCAAATAAATGACCTATCCGATCAATCTATTCTCCAATCTGACCTCGATCACATCTCTACCTTGTGTAATAAATGGCTGATGACCCTTAACATTAACAAATGTAAAAGCATGACATTCTCACGCCACCCTAACCCCTCTGTATCATGTGATTACAAGATTAACGATATTTTCCTTGAACACGTCAAATCGTATAAGTACCTTGGAGTTCACTTAACTAATGACTTCTCATGGCAAACCAACGTTAACTACGTTATTAATAATTCTAATTGCACCCTCGGCTACTTACGTCGAAATTTCCCTCAAGCCCCTTTTTCTCTTAAGGTTCTTCTTTACCGTACACTCATCCGCCCAAAGCTCGAATATACTTCTGCGATATGGGATCCAGCACAACGTTATCTTATTGATGCCATTGAATCTGTTCAGAATCGATCAGCCCGTTTTATTAACTCTAATTTTTACCGCCTTGCTAGCGTGTCACTAATGAAGTCTAATGCTGGTATTCCTGAACTAATACTTCGAAGAAAAATTGCGCGTCTTTCTCTTTTTCATAAAATATATTTTCATAACCCAGCGCTCAAACAGGAACTCTTTTTACAGCCTTCATAGCTTTCATCCCGGGTTGATTGCCAATACAAGGTTGCCATACCTCATTGCAGCACTAACATCTTTTTTTATTCTTTCTTGCCGAAAACTTGTTCAGAGTGGAACCACCTTTCCCCGCACATCGCCGCTATTGACGATGTTTCTGCTTTCAAGGCAGCCATAATTGAATACTTTTCTGCAATTTGTTGATTATACTTTTTCTTCTGTTTTGTTTATGTTGTATATGTTTTGTACTAGGACGTGATCATTGTACTTTTGTAAACCCATTCTACCCATTCCCTCTGTAACGCCCGATGGGCCCTGAGGGTAATGAAATAAATAAATAAATAAATAAATGCGGTGTAGTCAGTATCACACCGCGCGCTTTCTGAAAAAAGAAAATGAACGTAGTGTTCTGTAAACTAGAATGCAGGGCGCGAAGGCAACAAAACAGAGCGGGTACAGAGCGCATTGATCGAGCCTTCGTGAGTCACAGAGACGCCGCTAGTCGGCGCTGGCGGTACTGATCAACACCGATCCGAAGGGCTTAGCCGTATTCATCCAACACACAGAGCGAAGCACCAGGAAATGGATACAGTGTGCACTGCTTGTGGAGTGGAGGACGAGACGGCTGAGCACTTGATCCTTTACCGTAAAGGGCTTCACCCTGTGCCTACCGAAGACAACATAGATTTAATAAAGTTATTGGGTTTTAGAGAACGCGAAGGTAGAGTGGATTACAAGACAGTAGAGATTACCAAGCAAAGATTAAGTGAATGGTGGCAGAAAGCGAGAGAAAACTAAGTATTTTCTTATTAACTAATGGCAAGGGGGTTTTATAGCCTCACTTTCTTTGCAGTGCGGAGCGAATATAGTTTTCACATCTAAATATTCTAAGCTTAAATGGTAAAACAAAATGGCTAGGTGGCGTAAGCTACCGCCCGATCCAAAGGGCTCAGCCGGATTCATCCATCCATCGATCCATCCAATCGACGTTCGCATGTTCGCCGTGATATTGAAGGAAGAAATAAAAAATAAAAGGCCGTTTACAACTCCCTGTAACACCGAATTCGAGAGCAGCTCTTGAGGGGGAGGAGGGAATGGTGCTGTGCGGAGCGTATACCCCCTCCCTCCTCTTCACCTCGTGATCCTGCCTGATACTCCTCCTCACCCTCCCCCCTCCTCCTCAAGGGGGGGTCACGGTAGGGTGGTCACGTGACCTCAGGGGAGAGGGGGGGTCACGTGACGTCACGGTTACGCCGAAGTCGCGACTCCAGCAAAACGGACGCCACCAAGCGGGAAAACCGTGAACCAGCCGGTCCAGGTCGCTCCGCGCCTCTCCGCGTCTCTGGTGGCTTTCGCGGACACGTGTTGTCGGCGCGGTGGCGAACAATGTAATTTTACGAAGGTCCGAATATTTCTTAAGTTTGCCTGAGTGTTCATTAGTGTGGTTAAGCCTCAAAAGATTGTTTCCTTCCATCACGTGTTTGGAAGCCCGTTTACTCCACAACACACGGTCGCCTGCTTTCGATTTCATGGATGGGGAGGAATCGCGGAAAAATGTTTTGATTTCTTGTCTGTCTCGAATCACATTCAAAGTGACGACTGCTCGGTAACTGATAAGTAATTTCTTTATGAGGATGTAGAACAGTCGACTGAGGACGACAGATGAGGCATTTCCCTGGAGGGAACAGCAATGTTGCAGTCACGTGAATGGGAAGGTTCGATAGCTGCTTTTCTTGAGTTTGGTTGTGTTCGGTTAGCTTCAAGTTTGAGCCACACACGTCGGTCGGTGCGTTGGCTATTTATCTTGGCTGCTTTTCGCCGAAAAAGCCTCTGGACCACACTGAAGGAGTTGGGCTGATTTCACAATTACGTGATTCAGGAAAACCTGCTCGCTGCAAATGATGAATGAGGGAAATTATATGTTTTCAAAAGGTGGGGGACGAGTCTCGCAACGTTAGAAGCTGTCACAGGATTTTGTTCTATCGCGCCTCCAATATTTATATTATACCCCCGTCGAAGCCAGCAGTATACGTCTACATTGCTCAGGTTGACCGGCCACAAAAAATACTCATTTTCTCCGTTCAGGATTCGAAGCAAATTTCAATGCAGAGAGGTTCTGCGTGAATCTCCGATTAAGACACTCTTCAGTTTGTCTCCGAGCTGCCGGCTAGAACCATTTGGCTAAGTTTAAGTAGTATCTCTCTTTATGTCAACTATACTTTTATTCAGCAGTTCACTTAATAGCTAGTCAACTAAGCTCATATATTTCAATCCGAAGAATATACAAATATCGCATTAGTGGGACATAGTATGTAATATAATACATAACCCGCTCGTCAAAATGACTTCTCGATTGCTACTAAAACCTGAATTGAAATACGAGTATATTAGCTGCTTAGTGGGGCTCCGGCGGGTTAACATGGTCTTGGCTCAAGAAGCGCCTGCTTAATTTTCGTATTTTTCCTGCAGCCTGTGTTGTTGACCGAGCAGACGACTGGAGCTGTTTCTTAAACGCGGATACGCACAAGACCTCGATTTCGCGGACAGATAGGTCGCATGGTCGAGGCATTCCAGTTAGCTGAATATTACTCTCAGTGGAACAATTCTGCAGTCTGTAGTTTCGGTTTTGAACGAAATCTCCGAAACGAAAGTTGGACATGAAAAGAACAAAAAACACCGGGAAAACAAAACTAGGCTTTGCAAGTTTATGGGCACCGGCTATACGTAACTGTTTCAGTTCAAATACCTATAAAATAGGGCATTAAACAAAAGAATATTTGTTAAATTGAACGCGCCACCTGTTCAGGCGACCCGGCCCAGCCGACGCGACCTGGACTCAGCCGCCATGTTTGTTTGGTGGTGGCGCCCCCTATAGGTCGCTGGAGTCGCGAATGAGCTGCGCTTTAAAAAAAGATAGACAAAGAGGCGCTCCATTTTAATACTCTTTGAAGGTTATGTCACGTCCTAGGACACTCGCTGCAAGTTCTTTTGGTGGCGAACGCTAGGGCTGGACAGCTCGAAGTAAGTATGACTGTCGATAGCGTTAAGTTCTGCCAAACAGAGGGTAAAATGCACCAGCCCTGGTATGTCCCAGCCAATTACATAGAGGTGGGGAGTGGAGAAGGGAGAGCAATTGTAGCCCAAGAAGCACTCCTGAGGAACGTCGAACTTGGCTCAAATTTGGCAGTCTTAGGAACATTACTTGTGTCTAATATTTTTCTTCTCCAAGAGGTTAGTTAGTGCCAGTGTACTTTCTTTTTGTGCTTTTCTGTGGCATTTCTATGGCTCGCCATATAACTGCCAAAGTGTCAACTGGAGCCACGGATTCTGCGTATGAAGTGAAGGACCAGGAGTGAGCACTAAATATTTAGCTCTTTCTTGTAAACTTAGGCCCAAAGTTGCCACATGAAATCCAAAGAACCTGGAGTGAAGCCTAACTCTGGCACTTCTTTTGGTGATTTAGGTCAAGAGGTGGCAGATGAGAGGAAAACTACGAGCAGTTAAGTCTAACTCTCGCTTTTTTGTTCACGAATTAGGGCCAAGATATTCAGACTCTGACCAAACAAAGGTCAAGTTTTGGCTATGAGTGGAGAGCTAGAGATGCGTTGATATATGAAGCACTTTGTTATGAGACAGTTTGGGTGGAGCATGCGTGGTTGAGTCTGCCTTTTATGTTTTCCTGTTTCCTGTTTTCACTATTAAACATTTAATGGTGAGTAAGAGCTCATTTTCTGCTGTGTGTTTCTTTTCTAAGTCGAGTTGGTACACCTACACAATGGCCAAGTTTGTCTTTGCCTTAACTTCTTCGGGCTTTATTAGAACACAAGTTCCCACACAAGAAAATTATTTATCACAGCAACTGTGCAACTTTAGAGAGAATTGTCATGTCCACACTCTAATGCCCGTTCCTCTTTGCACTCACAACAGCTGGTCTTTGAATCCTCACAGGGCGCTCTCATCAATGAACAAGGGTATCCATTCGAGAGGCACGACGTGGTCACCAGGGATGGTTACATCATCGAGATGCACCGCATTCCACGGGGTCGAACGCCCTGCCCGGAACCCTGCCAGCGGGAACCCATCTTCCTAATGACCGCATTGCTCACCGCCTCGTCGAGCTGGGTTCTCGACTTCCCTACGCAATCTTTGGGTAATGCGCGCATTACAACCTTCTTAATTCATTTTAAATGCAATAGAAACTTTTGCAAGGGTCGTGGAGGCAACTGATATTTGTGTAACTTCAATACGAGACCTCGTTTTTTCAGAACGTCCTGAACAAGCAAAAATGTTTTCATACCAGCTATGTGCTTTGTTTGAACAATTTTACGTTGTGATTAAAGGGATACTAAACCTAAGTTTAAATTATTTTACGCCAAGCGAGATGTACTGTTGTCACCAGTTGTTGCCTGCAAGGAAGGCTACAGATGCACGTCATATTGCCTCTCTCTTGCGCATTTCCAGACAACGTTTGAGTTCTGGTAGAATGGCCCAGTGTTCGCGCGCCGTAATATTTGGAAACATTTGTCTGTAATATGCGTCTGAACATGGTTATCTGATAATTTTCTTTTCTTACATGACTGCTCGTGCGTAATAAAGTAATGTCTAATGTTGACGAATTTTGATCAAACTCGAGTTCGCAATTTTCAACCGAAAGGGTGGCGATGAACTCAGGCCACGATTAACAATTGCAGGATACGTCTTGGCCGACAACAAATACGACGTCTGGTTAGGCAACCTGCGAGGAAACACCTACGGCAAACGACACAAAAGATACAGCCCCAGGTCGAGACGGTTCTGGAACTTTTCGTGAGTCTATCTACTGTTTACCAGCCAAGCTAAAAACTAAATTCGACGCTCATGTTTATACAGCGTCAAGTGGATCCGCCCTTCAGGTGCAGCGACGCTAGTTTACGCTGTAGATGTAAAACTTGGCCAGTGCAGTACGACTGCTATCCCGGGGTCTTTAGCGTTCATCACGTAGTAGTGATACACGACCGCACGCCGGTACGATTCTCATCCAGATCAAAACATCCAGGGTTGGGGATTGGGGGAACCCAGGATCCCCGAGTTCTGGAGTGCGAACTTTCGCTTCATGTGCAACCCTCTTGTCCACTAGCAGAGCAGAATAATGTCACGTTTAGGGTGTCTACAATGAAACCTGGCGCTATAAAAAGAACCGGAAAACTTAGCGCTTGTGCATATAAAGCTCACACTTTTACCGAATATGCATTTAGGTGGCGGGTTTCACTTGGTGAAATTTCAAGGCGTAGCACAGCATTCCTGTCAAAAATGAGACCATCAAGCTTTCTGGGGTCAACGGCAAACGTGTTCGCAGACGACAGAGTTTATTTATTTATTTATTTATTTCAGATACCCTCAGGGCCAAAGGCATTAGTGAGGGGAGTGGGTACAATGTATAAGTATAAAGTTAAAAAATGCAGTGGTTATTAGTACAGTAAATTGACTCTTATTTATACAATGTTAGCTATGGCGTTCTTGAACTGCTGGGGATCTTTGATTGTTGCTGTCGGGGCGGGAAGGCCATTCCACTCCACTGATGTGCGAGGAAAGAATGACTGAAAAAAAGCATTAGTTCTACACGATGGAATCCCGACTTTATGAACATGATCTAATCTAGATGAGATGTATTGGCGGGGTAAAATATGTTCGGCGCGCAAGGAGGGATGAAGAATCAGTTTGTGAAAAAGACAAAGACGAGAGATTTTGCGGCGGGATGTTAGGGATGGCAGATCAAGGTTAGATTTCATTGTACTGATGCTTGCAGTTCTATTATAGTTAGACAATATGAAACGAACAGAATTATTTTGAACCATTTCAAGTGAGTGTATCAAGTTTTCGTGGCTTGGATCCCAAACCGAAACGGAATATTCGAGTTTAGAGCGAATGAGGACCTTGTAGAGTAGTAGTTCTAGGGATGAAGGTGCTTTAGCAAAGTTACGTCTAAGATAACCCAGCATGCGGTTAGCGTTATTAATGACGTACGAGGTGTGAACGCTCCAAGTTAGGTTAGATGAAATGTGGACACCAAGGTATTTATAAGAAGATACGGCGTCCAAAGGCACATTATTAAGAGAGTAGACGGGCGAGTTAATATTTTTTCTAGAGACACGCATAAGTTTACATTTGTTAATGTTTAGTTCCATGCACCATGTTTTGCACCATACAGAGATGGCGTTAAGGTCAGATTGAAGAGTGGTTATATCGTTATCACATAAAATTTCCCGGAAAATTACACAGTTATCTGCAAACAAATGAATATGGGAAGAAACACAAGAAGAGAGGTCATTAATGTAGATAAGAAAAAGGAGAGGGCCAAGCACAGAGCCTTGGGGCACGCCGAAGTGGACGCCACTTGGGGGAGATGTGAGGCTGTTAGCTGAAACGAACTGAGAACGGTTAATGAGGAAGTATTCGAGCCATATAAGAAGTTTGGGATAGAGATTAAGCTGACTTAATTTAAGAAGTAAAAGCTTATGACACACCTTATCAAATGCTTTCGAAAAGTCTAAAAATATGCAGTCGGCGAGTGATGATCGGTCAAGAATGGCGTTTAGTTTATGAGTGAAAGATACCAATTGAGTTTCGCACGAATAAGTTTTACGGAAGCCGTGTTGTGAAGGGGTGAAAAATGAGTTCGATTCAAGAAAGTTAGCGAGGTTAGAAAACAGAATGTGCTCAAAACTTTTACACGGGATGCTTGTGAGCGAAATGGGTCGATAATTAAGGGGAGAATTCTTGTTACCTGATTTGTGGAGTGGAACAACCTTTCCCACCTTCCACTCAGCAGGGAGATAACCATCGTCAAGGGACGGTTGGAAAACTTTTGATAAAATGATAGAAGAATAAACACTGGTACTTTTTAAAAATTTTGGGTCAATTAAATCGCAACCAGGGGCAGAAGATTGTTTGAGTGATCTAATTACGCTTTCAACACCACTGGGATCAATAATAACAGGAAACATTGCAAGGTAATCACATGAGTTTACATTAGGCAATGGGACGTCTGTAGTTACGGAAAAATTGCGTGAAAATATATCATTAAGAACGATGGCACATTGATTAGAGGGAATGACATTACCATCACTGTTGACGAGGGTGATATCGTTATTATCTTTTGGGTTAATAACACGCCAAAACTTTTTTGTGTCAGTTGTTAGCATGACTGGCAAAGTATTTTGAAGATACTCTGCTTTAGCTTCTCTTATCGCTGTTACGTATTCCTCGGAAGCAAGCTGATATGCGGCCCAGCGCGCATCGTTTGAAGAAAGTTTAGCTGACCTGAACAGTCGTTTTTTTTTTTTGTTAGATAGACGTTTAATGCGAACGTTAAACCACGGTGCGTTACTGTTAGAGATAATAGTGCGAGTAGGGATGTACTTATTCGTTAGAGCATTAACCTTGGTTACAAACATATCCCAGTTATTTTGTACGCTACGTTTATCAAAATCCTTCAAAAAAATATCAAGAAACACGGATAATTCAGAATTAATGGCTTCAAAGTTCGCATTCCTGTAGTTTCGAATAGTTTTCATTTTTTTAATGGTTTTAGGTCGCGACAGGTTTATGTGTAGTGATAGCAGGGAATGATCGCTCAGGCCGGGTAAATAACTGATGTCAGATACAAGATCGGGCTGAGGTGTTAGTATGAGATCTAAGACGTTTGCGACAGATGAGGTCGTTCTGGTAGGTTGTTTCACGAGTTGTGTGAATGAAAAGACAGAGCACATTTCTAAAAATTCATTAGCTAAGGTGGAAAAGGGGGCCATCCTGGGTGTCTCGCCATCCCATGTTATATTTGGAATATTGAAATCCCCAAACAAAAATAAAGGTAACGTGGGATGGCGAGTTCTGACAAGGTTGATTACATCGTGTAGATCGTTTACAAAACTAGACGAAATAGTGGGGGGGCGATAGCAAACACCGATGACAATTCTTTTGTGGCCCACTTCCATGATAGCCCACACAATCTCTAAGTCACTGGGGACATATATACACTGAGATGGAAATTCTTTAGATATCGCCAAAAGAACACCGCCTCCCTGACGGGTTATGCGGTCACAGCGATAAACAGAAAAACGATGTGCGTCTGGGAAAATTTCATGATCACGGAACTGAGGGTGCAGCCAGGTTTCAGTTAGCACTATTACGTCAGCACTACAGCTATCTACTGCAGAAGTTAAGGAATCCCGCTTGTTAATAACGCTCCGAATGTTAGAAAAAAGTACCGAAACATTAGATAAAATTCGTCCACTGCCCCTCGCGTTTTCTTATCTCAGACCACGTGTCGGCAGACTGGGCTGTTGGTTATCAGGGGTATGATCTGACGCAAATCGTATCACGCTTTCAGTTGCAGTGTCATACGTGTACTGTCTCCTATTTATGACTAGTTTGTTACAGCGAAGCTGAAACGGTGGTGCTTCTGGCTGATTTTTAGCAAACTCAATTAGTTTTTTTCCGAACGTAACGCGTAGCAGGAGAGAAATCCTCGCTAACATTGATGTTCTTTTCTTTCAATTTGGAGCGTGCGGAAAGGATGCTGTCTTTTATTTTGTAGCTTGAAAATTTAACTATGAGGGGGCGACATTTATTTTCCGAGTAGAACCCTAAACGATGAGCACGCTCAATTGCACCGCCCGAAAGGGTGTCAACAGTTCCCGCAAGAAATTTCCGCAATTGTTCTTCCGATTGTTGCCATGATTCACGAGAATCAGGAATTCCGTGAAATATAAGGTTGTCGCGCCGTGACCTGTCCTTCAGTTCGTCTAGCCGCGACTGTAAAGAGTCATGCTGGGTGGTCAAGACTTTCACGGAACCCAACACACCGGCCAAATCTTGATCTAAACTGTCAAGTTTTTTTGTTTTTTCTTCTAAGGTATCCAACCTTTGCTGGATGTGACCGATTTTAGTTTCTATGTTTTTCTGACCAGCCTTTATTGACTTTACGTCGGCGACCAATTCAGCCTGACTTTTTGCCGAATGAATAGAGCGGGCCTGAAGGTCTTTCAGAAGGTTAAAAATAACAGGCATCTGCTCGGAGGGCTCATCAGGTAGAGATTCAACCTCAAGAGCAGCCTCCGAACGAGTAAGAGGGCCCGGATTCGTCTCGACGTCGCCGGAGCGCAACAACAAGAACACCATCGAAAAACAATCACAAGCAATATCACTCAGCTCTCCTGGGCTCGGGAGCAAAAGAAGGCAACGATTGTCGCATTTTTTAGCGCAGAGTGAAAATTGTTTACACACCTGCGAAATGCAGAAACGCGGCATGAGAGCCATGTCGTCGTCACTGCTCCCGAGCCCACTGGAGTAGTGTTCGCGTGGCATGCTGTTTAAGTAGGGGAGGGGAACTGATGTCGCTGTTGCTGACGCCGTTGTGCCGAAGGTTGGGAGTATCCGAGACGGCCGATTCAAGGTGATGCTGCTGAAGAGGCACACGTGGCTGCTGATCTCAGACGATGACATCAGCGGAACCGAGATCCCGGTCGAAGCAGAAGCCAAGGGTAAAAACCAGAGCAGGAAAAACGCCAGGATTTCCTGCGAAATGCAGAAACGCGGCATGAGAGCCATGTCGTCGTCACTGCTCCCGAGCCCACTGGAGTAGTGTTCGCGTGGCATGCTGTTTAAGTAGGGGAGGGGAACTGATGTCGCTGTTGCTGACGCCGTTGTGCCGAAGGTTGGGAGTATCCGAGACGGCCGATCCAAGGTGATGCTGCTGAAGAGGCACACGTGGCTGCTGATCTCAGACGATGACATCAGCGGAACCGAGATCCCGGTCGAAGCAGAAGCCAAGGGTAAAAACCAGAGCAGGAAAAACGCCAGGATTTCCTGCGAAATGCAGAAACGCGGCATGAGAGCCATGTCGTCGTCACTGCTCCCGAGCCCACTGCTCACTGCTCCCGCCACAAGTTACGCCACAAGTTAGCGTAACTTGTGGCGCCATCTCCCGATAGGCGCAGCAAACAGACGTTTTCCGGCTCACTTTACATATCCGAGATCTACCGTGTACACCCTATAGATTGCGAGTCGCTGAACAGCAAGATTCGGCTCTCCGGAACGAAACGTTGTCGAGTTTACTTAAGGTTCACATTCACCTATTCAAACGTTAATACTATGAAGTATAGGTAGTCAAATCTTTTAGGAAGAACCTGAAATTAACCTTCTAGAAGCCCCGAGCGGCCATCAAATTTTAGCTAAAAAAATCTTTTCAACTATGTCTTGCATTTTTGACCGCACTTCTATATCACAGGTTTCACGAACATGCCGTGTACGATGCTCCAGCTCAAATCGACTACATCCTGAACGTGACGAAGAGGAAGAGTCTTCTCTACGTCGGCTTGTCTCAGGGCGCCCTCATGTTCTTCACGATGATGTCCGAGAAGCCAGAGTACAACGACAAGGCACGAACTTTGTTGTTGTTGTTGTTGTCTTTTTTCAATTTAACATCTTATAGCGTATGAGTACACTTTTTTTCCCTTCAAACTTCGAGGGTATACATATCGTACTTATGTGAGTTCATTAGAGGGTCATTTTAGATGTCAATAACCCTCTACCTTTGGCCCTTATCACCGAGACGAAAATTGCCAGGTCCCTGCATTGGCTGTGGACTTAAGCGCGGCGTCTGACATTCCAAAGAAGAGAGCCAGTGCGCATACTAAGAAAGCGTAGCTTAGTAGACGAAGATGGCCATCCTTAGAAATTTGTTTCATCGTATGCTTCCGCAATTTCTTAGCGGGCTATGGCAGCACTCCCATAAAAGCCCATGCATTTAATATGCAGATATGACCATAACAACGAAACGTTACGCTTTGAGCAATATGCCATTCTAATACTCCATTCTATCATATACCGCTAGTCTTGTGCAAACATTTCTTGATGATGATGTGTAAACTGCAGGTTCCTCAGTCGAATAAACATTTTGATGTATTGCCACTACGGGTAGTATCCAAGTTAATCGAAGTGTACAGTTTATTCTTGTGCATAAAAAAAACGTGTTATGATTTAATAAATTGGTTAAGACTCCTTCCATAATATTATGGCAAATTCGATAACGTCTAAAATGTGTATCACATCTGGAGAAAAGAAAATATTTTGGTGGCACCTCACGCAAATTTTTGAGAAGTAGCAGCGTTCAAACGAGCACAATTTAAAAATACAACGAAGTACAAGATTCACCCTACGACTTTAGAAAATAAGAAGAATCGATAATGTTCAGGGTACATTCTGTTTTTTCTCAAAATTATTTTCTTGAGTTCCTGAGAGAAATTTGCCAAATAAGGTGAATTCGTTCCCGTTTAGACGTTTGCGATCATATCCAGTTTTCTGCTACTGACATCAATTAACCAGCAAACAAAACAGCTGTTCTATTTTGCGATGATCTCAAATTATAAAACAAAGTTTTCGAAATATTCTTGCTAATTAATAATTTTATGTTATTACAACTGTAATTTTTATTGTAAGGAGTGGGAGCACTGTGGTCAGTACCCAATCTATGAAAGGATGATTGTTCTTGTGAACTCAACATTCACATGTAAAAAGTAATATTTGATCACGTACTAAATACTTACCTTAAATTAACTCTCCCAATAACCATGTACACAAAGAGTAAAATAAAATAGAATACAAAAACATAGGGAGAAGAGCGTATTGAAATATCCGACTTGATATCACATCCCTCGAAAAGGGCGGAAGACTAAGATTTTGTAGTAGACCAGGCTTGTAGTCAGCGACCTTAAATTTTGTATTTCGTCGCCAGTTGAGAACTTGGTTGATCTCAAAACGTTCCTGGACAAGGCGCGTGTTCCCAAATTTGAAATGATGAACGAGTGGCTGAAAACACCCAAATAGTGTCCACTTCAAGAAACAATTTCTCAGAGGTGGCTCATTTGAGGGGACTTGCCATAGCAGCAGCGTGTAGGCGAGGGTCCTAAATTTTATATGTCGTAACTTGTTTAGCTCTCGGTCGACCTCGAAAAGTTCGTCGGTGAGGCGCACGTGCCAGAATTTCAAAAGATGAAGGAACGCGTAAAAACAGCCAAACAATCCCCGCATTGGGACAGGTTTTCTCAAAAAAAAAGAAACACATTTTGAAGCGTTTGCCGTTGTACCAGGATAATATCGAGGGCCCTGGACTTTCTATTCCGCCTTTAATTGAGAACTGGGTTGTGCTCAAAACGTTCCCTGGCGAGGCGCGTGTGCCAACATTTCAAGTGATGAGCGAATGCGCAAAAACAGTCGAACCATACCCACTTTGAGACCCGTTTTCACAGAAAGGATCTATTTTGCAATACTCGCCATATTACCAGGATGTGTTCCAGGGCTCTATATTTTTTATTCCGCCTTTAGTTGGAAACTGGGTTGTCCTCAAAAAGTTCCCTGGCGAGGCGCGGGTGCCCAAATCTCAAAGGATGAGCGAATGCGCAAAAACAGACGAACCATCCCCAATTTGAGACCGGTTTTCTCAGATAATATCAATTTTGAAGTATTTGCCATAATAAATAAATGGGCTCGAAGGCTCTATACATTTTATATTCTACATTTTGTTGGAAATTATGTTGTTCTCAAAAAAAATTTCAGGCGAGACGCGTGTGCCCAAATTCCAGAAAATGAACGAATGCGCAAAAACAGAACCATTCCTAATTTCAGGCCGGTTTCCTCAGAAAATATCAATGTTGAAGTATTTGCCACAGTACCAAGATGGGCTGGAGGGTTGTACATTTTATATTCCATCTTTAGTTAGGAAGGGAGTAGTTCTCAAAAATTTTCTCTGGCGAGGCGCGTATGCCCAAATTTAGAAAAAATAAAATAAACGAATACGTAAAAACAGTTGAATCATCCCCACTTTCAGACCGGTTTTCACGGAAAGGATAAATTTTGAAGTATTCGGCACAGTACCAGGATAGGCTTGAGGGCAATCGATTTTATATTCCGCCTTTAGATGGGGAGTGGGTAATTCTCAACACGTACCCTGGCAAGGCGCGGGTGCCCAAGTTTCAAAAGATTAACGAATGCTTAAAAACAACCTAAAAATACCCCACTAAGAGACCTTCTCAAAACGGACTCATTTTAGAGGATTTTCCATACTAACAGGCTGGGTTTGAGGAATCTATGTTTTGGTATTCCGCCTTTAATTGGGAACTGGCTTTCTTTAGAAAGTAGCCTAGCGAGGCGCGCGTGCCCAATTTTCAAAAGATGAACGAATGCGTAAAAAAAGTGAAAGCCGTTTACAACTCTATGTAACGCCGAATTTGAGCGCAGCTCTTGAGGAGGAGGAGGGAAGGGTACTGGGGGTGGGTCACGTGACCTTGGGGGGTCACGTGACGACGCCGATGACGTCATGAGTGACGATAACGATGCGGATACCGATGATGTCATCAGTGATGATGACGATGACGATGCGGATGCCGGTGACGTCACTGATGACGTCATCAGTGATGATGACGATGACGATGCGGATGACGGTGACGTCATCAGCGACGGCACTGATGACGTCCTCAGTGACGACGACGTCATCGGGGATCACGTGACCTCGGGGGAGGGGTTCACGTGACCCTGAACAGGGTCACGTGACTTGATGAGTCACGTGACTTTGGGTGTCACGTGATCTAGGGGGTCACGTGACCTCTGGGGGTCACGTGACCTTGGGATGACCTTGGTGGTCACGTGACCGTGCGGTGACCTTGGGATGACCTTGGGGGGTCACGTGACCTTGGCGTGACCTTGGTTACGCCGACGGCGACGCCGCTCAAGACGGGAACGGGCCCCTGAGAGCTGCGCTCTAAAAGGGCCAAACCATCCCCCACTTTGAGATGATGCTACTTGGAATGCGTTGATTTTTGATGACTTGGCATGATGGACGCGGTTGGGCAAATTATCATCCGCGTTAGTTTTGGCACCGCCAGCCTAGTTTCTGCTGCACGAGCGCAACGTCAGCCCACAACCGCGTTTCTCATGTGCTGGGATTCTAAAATTTACTGATCCAGCTGCAGTGGCTTAAAGGGGGTAGTGTAGTTACCGCGTAGCCTCGATCATGCATCGGGAACGGCCGCTTTTTGGAAGACGGAGGAGGTGACGCTTCGATCTGCAGCTCCATTAGGGTGCGTGGATCGGCTGGCAGATAGAGGCTCCCTAACACGCTTTGTAACTAATATAACTACCTCAAAAGCAACTATTTGTTTCCAGTGAACTTCCAAGGACATGATTTGTGTTTGACGGTGAATAAAAATGTGAAACTAGCAGATGACAGTGTAGTCGACAGCTGCGAATTGGCCGAGGCTGGCCGGAGCCAAGCTGGCCAAGCGGCCAAACCGAAGCCATAGCCGGAACGACGGTGCTGTAAGATCCAGCGCCACCCGCGGCCGTCTTCCAACGGTGTGCCGCTTCTCCGGTATGTTCGTTACACCACCCCCTTTTATGGCACTGTAATCTAGCGGTTTTTGACGGCGCTCAGCAACTTTCTAATTTGAACATTATGTTCAATTTACCTAATTAAAACTATTCAACAAATTACAGTTAGATATTCAAGTTATCGTGACGACTAGATCCATATATGATGCCCCCTGGCCGCATTAAAGTTGCGTAAAAATACTGCACTAGCGTAGCCTAAACGAATTTTTCAAAACGATGTGAAGCTCCATGGATGCATCATTAAAATGTAATAAATGTAGCATTGTACTACATTCGGACGTAATGCAAAGGCCACATAAGCGATAGTTTTTATACTTCGTTTCATCTTAAATCAAGTCGCAGCCGACGCTAAGAGGTAATCGGACCAGTTCAACAGCGTCAAAAGCGCAAATCACGAGTCTTTTTTTGTTTATGATTGGTTCAGGGATAATAAAACACGTACAGAAACATGACGAGCACCATGATGTGGAGCTTTGAACGCTTAGTCCTATTCCCTGGTGGCGTCAGCTACGTTTGGAGTTAAAAATGAAACGAAGGCCGTGTTCCAAAATTTACTCGATCTGATTCTAGGGTAAGTGTTTTGTGGCTTGGCGTTCGAAAACCTACCCGCGCCCAGCGTTGCTTTATCTGTGTTGTCGCGTGACAGGACTCGCCGGAGTAACTCGGATGTATTTGGTAAGATTTAGAGCACCGCCGAATTATACGCGATATTGCCGCGTGCGTGACGGAGTTGGCAACGCATACGGCTGTCACACAGAGGGATAGGTTTCGAATCCCGCCCGGCCCGGATCCTTATCTTATTAGTTTTGTGCTCTTCTAAACCGTCCCAGCCCATTCTCGACTGTCATCAAGTCTTCTTCTGAACATCCCTGAACATGCCGCATGTATGAAAGTAGCGATAACGCGCTGCCTCGGGTCAGTCACACTTCGGTCGCTAACGCAAGTTGCGTGGCAC
Organism: Ixodes scapularis; assembly: GCF_016920785.2. Classification (NCBI taxonomy): domain Eukaryota; kingdom Metazoa; phylum Arthropoda; class Arachnida; order Ixodida; family Ixodidae; genus Ixodes; species Ixodes scapularis. The sequence goes on along the minus strand of NW_024609879.1, from coordinate 112,519,885 downwards.
CTTACTCTTAAAGATTGTAGGCACAATTTCGCATCATTAAAGTTTTAATTTTTGTTCTAAATTCATATGCTCTACTTACTGGTGAACAAAATTTCACCAAGTGGAAAGTGGATATAAATCGATCCGTAAACATTTAAGTGGCTGATATACATAAGTTAAGAATCCATCCTTAGATTCGTCCTGTACGGAATCAACCACTAATAATTGCATAGGTTTTATGCCCTATCCTCACTCTCACAGTTATATCTGAAGGTGCCTAACTCTATCGCACTCTAAGTCAATTATAACATCTATAGAATTGACTACAGTTATGGTGAGCGCGTTGGTGATGATTAAATTATCAGAAAGAATAAACAAAAAGAAGGACTGGAAATGAGCGCCAAAGGAACAGGGACAGGTGAAGAAGTGGACGACAACACGGGGCACGGGGCAACACGGGGCAGAGACGCCCCAGTTTTCCTCGGCCCTTGTTCTGGGTTCCAGCGGCGACTGCTACGGTTGAGAGGTAATCGAGGCCTTCGCGATCCGGCATTCTCCGCGTAATTTTTCCGTGCCCTCGCTTTCCCTTTTAGAGGGCGATGTCGCGTTTCTGCGGCCGCAGTTGATGCCCTGACGACCCCCGCGGCCTCCACCAGGTGACCACGCTCTTTTGCCCTCGCCAACCTCTTAGCCCTAAACTCTGTCCTCCCTGTTTGACCACATTCCCGTTTTCCTCTTTGCTCCTTTCCTCCCTTTCATTTCGTAGGGACCGGTTCTGATATAACACACCACCGCCTATACATCCTCCGCCTCCTTCTTTCCTGTTCATCCTCGAGCCCTTTCGCCACCAGCCTCTCATTAAATATTTGTTGTTGGGAGTCGAAAGATCTTTCGTATTGTCCGTCTTTTTGTTTATTCTTTTTGATAATATAGAAATGAGCTGCGATGAATTCTGCGAGACCATTTAAAAGATCCAATGTTCTACTTTAAACGCAGTATCGCCATGAAGTGGTAACGGAGAATGATCAAGTTATGAGTACGTTGCAACTGCAAGACACTCATTACCTCGTCCTTTTTTTTCAATTACTGTTTTCGTTTGTTTTTTCATTCAGCACACATCACACTTTGGCGAGAATTCGTACATGGCGTAAACATTAAAGGTGAATACGCCGCGTGCACACATAAGTGAACTAGGATCGCCCGTTGCAAATTTCTAACCATGCGTGCGCAGCAGGCTAGGATTTTAAAAATATTTGGATATTTGATACCTCTTCACTCTGACAAGCAACTAGCCTCTCAAACTACGCTTGAAAGTGGTTCCAGGAGAAAGCTATATGTGCGCATGCAGAATCAAGGCCCCATACTAAAAAACGTTTTTGATAATCGCGAAGGTCCCACTGCAGTAATTTTCAATTTCAGAAGTCTTTTTTTTTTTAAGCACGTAAAATAATTCGATAGGATATTTGTAATCTGCTTAGTGAACCTAGGGCATGGACATTCTAGTGTTACATCGAGAACATTAAGGCACTCCTGTCGGCTTATTAATCCTTAGATTAAAACGAGTCAGGTCGAGGAGACCTTGCCAGCTCAATGAGAATACATTGATTTCAAAATGGTTGGTATCTGAGAAGCCCCGTGAGTGCGGTATCTCTAAAACCATCGGCAGACCAAGACACGGGTCAGCCAATCAGTCATCTTTCGAATGAGGCTGGAACGAACTGTGTTTTCTACCTCGTGACACAATTGTGATACATTCAAATAAGTTGACAGAAAACGCAACAAACGTCCGACAATTTCTGCTGACAACACGAATGTTAACTTTGTGCTGGGGTGTCCGCACAGGTCAAAGCCTTCGCGGGGTTGGCGCCCTTTAACAAGCTGGCCCACATGGTCGTGCCGCCAGTGGCATTCATTGCCCCACTCGCGGAACCATTGCTGGTACGTATAGGATCCCTCCAAAACGTCTGCACAATAGAAATATGGTGCCTGGAAGGCGTCTCTGACTAATATGTTTACCGTACCCTAAACTTTGGTCCCTCGGTTTCCGCCTGATGACGTCACAGAAGCCTCATGTTGCTTGTCACCGGCCGCGATCCTCACGCTGTCGGAGCAATCGTAGTGGAGGCAGCAGAAAGCCGGGTCTGGTGAAGGTGCAGCTTGACACCCCATGAAAGCTTCGGGAGCCTGGAGTTGGGACTCCGGGACGACAATGACACTCCCGTCGACTCCTACGTTTCGCCGGGACTTCTAACACCAACCGCCAGGATTGTGACATCCGACAGCGTGACACGCCGACTCTCGTGGCGGCATTTGTTGCCGCTTCGAGACCACTTTTATTGTCCGGGCTGGAAAGGGACCCTGAACACGCCAGTCGAAGACGCCTTCCAGGAACCGCGATTTGAACGTCGAGGCGCCGATCTTTAAGTAGCGTCTCTACTCCGTTCTTAAATTTGATGCTTTCAAGGTTTTCCTTTTTTTACCCTGGTGATTCTCATCTTTTGGTTGACTTACTGTCTACAGTGCCCTGATTGTGACATTTTTTATACTTCCGACCCAGCGCTTCGCCGATTTGCTGGGATATTACGAGGTGCTGCCCCAGAATTCCCTCGCCCTGCCCATCGCCCGCATATTTTGCTCACTCCCTAGAAACAGAGCCCTCTGTTCCTTCCTTGGGGACAACTTTGCGAACCTTGGAAGCAGGTACATTAACGAAGTAAGTCTTAGATGTTGATGATGATGATGTGGCTTTTTTTTTTTTTTTTTTCGTTCTGTTCAAGCCGTTTTGGTCTTTCGGGTAGGCGTCCTTAATTTGTGGCCACATGCCACAATCAATTAGTTATTTAATTTTGTGTGCTGTCATACTAGATCTTTTTGTTTACCCAGCCTAACCTCATGAACAATACTTTCCCCGTATAAAAAATGGCCGCAGAAAACACTATTGTTCGTTGTCTATGAATTGGCATAGCATTCGCCATGAAACTCACGACACAGCTCACTGTGAACACGGCGATAAAAATTTTTGAGAAAATACTTTATTTTATTAATTTAATTTTCCCGTCAAATTTAGCGGTTAAAATAAATTTGCGCATAGGTCGTGATGATAATTTTTCCGCTAAATTTAGCGGGGAACCTGAATTGGTGGATAGTTCACGTTACGTAAATTTTTCGCTAAATCTAGCGGAAACCTGAATTTGTCTGTAGGTCCCGTGACGTCAGATCACGTGACATCAATTTTTTTCGCCAAAGTTTGTGGGGAAACAATTGCTGCGTAGGTCACGCGATGTACCTTTTTCCGCTAAATTTAGCGGGGAATCTGAATTGCTGCATAGGTAACGTGACGTCAAGTCTCGCGACATCAGGTTTCCCGCCAAATTTAGCGGCGAAACTGGAAAGAAGGTCAGAAAGTTCTACGAAATCGGTGGGAAGGGGGGACTTTCTGACCTTCTTTCCAGTTTCCCCCGCTAAATTTGGCGGGAAACCTGATGTCGCGAGACTTGACGTCACGTTACCTATGCAGCAATTCAGATTCCCCGCTAAATTTAGCGGAAAAATGGGGGGGGGGGGGGGGGGGGTCAGTTAAAGGATGCTATCGGAATAATATCTAAACCAGCATGAGGATGTTCCTTTATTCAAAAGCCCACCTGCTTCAGTATGGCATTCGAGTCATAGTTGTTCCGAGGGTAGCATCCCGGGGCCCCATGAATGAGGACGCTGAGTTAACCCAGATTCTCGCTAGACATGAGAGAGTTTTCGTAGGTCGTTTTCGGGGCCGTCCCGCAACGCTCCCCGCAACCGGCTACAACACCCGGAGCTCTACAGTCAAGGACGTCGGCGCGTGGTTCCGGGTCTCGTAGCAGGTTGCGGACAGCGTCGCGGGACGGCGAAAGTGATCTTCGAAAACTCCCTATTAATCCTGTTTCCGCAGTATCATGGTACCCGTACAACCACCAAAGTATGGAGCGGTCATAAAGTTCGTGCGTCTAGCGTTAAAAGAAAAGGAACATCGCCCGAAGAAATGCTGTCTCATTTAATAGCTGAAGCCGCAAATTGTTCTTCACCTGGGAAGCGCAGCTGACTGCAACAAAATGTAAAAGAAAAAATACAATAGCAGTTTTGCTCTTCCATCTTGCTGCATGCATGGAGAAGCAAAATGCAAAATCATTGAAACATTATAGGAAGCGGTCGGTACTGTAGATTCCCTCTGCAGCAAGTGCTGGCATTTATTAGATTACCCGTATTATGGCAATGCCGGTGCACTGACCAAACATTATCCGCTCTATGTGCCCGCTTTAAAAGTCTGCCCCAGCAAGTTTTTAAAAAAATTATTCGTGCTCCGCTGGCTGAAATGTTCCGTTAAGACGATTGCATTGTTTCTCGATTTCTCTCTCTGAATCTCACAGACGCGGGTACCACTGTATCTCTGCCACACTCCCGCTGGGACTTCGATGAAGAACGTCATCCACTTTGACCAGGTGATCCTTACGAGGACCATTAGGGCTCACTTTACCCACCTTAACGTACTTAAACTGTCATTGCCGACTGCCATTTCTCACAGAAATAGTCGCAATTGTAAATCAGTAATTGTCTTTCCTTGGAAAACCAATTGACATTGTAAGTCCCCATGTATCCTGTTAACATTGGGTGTGTGAAGCAAATAATAAAACCAGTCACAACTTCTTCTACAGTGCCGAATGGCCCTAAAGTGCATGTGGCTCGGCTTCCTCGTGGAATTGAGCCACATGCTCGGCTTCCACGAGCCACATGGAAGGCAATGCACATTATCAAGAAGGATGCGCAACTACATGGGTAGTTTGAAATATGAGGCCCTTGGGAGTGTGTGGGGGGGGGGGGGGGGGGGGGGGGACGGAAACGGTTTCAACTCACCAATGCCAAATGGTGATATTGCCAGCGTTACAAAATGTCCTAGCGATCATCTTTGAACCTCTTCAGCAGTTTAGTGTCCCAGCAGTTTGCTGCAAAGTGAATAAAATTTCAAGTGCACCTCTTTGTCGCCAAGTTGATATATACTTTTTACAGTTGGTGAAGTCGAAGAAGGCACAAAAGTTCGACTACGGAAAAGTTATTAATCGAGAGTATTACGGCCAGGTAAGACCCGGATGAAACACTTCTTGCTCGTCACGGAGCGATTTTTACCATTGCCGCTTTTCACCGCGCAGCGGAGACCTCCGCTTTACAAGATAGCCAACGTCAAGACAGACGTCGGAATCTTCTGGAGCAAGGGAGACCAGTTCGTACCTCCGGCGAATGTGAAGATGCTCCTCCGCGAGCTCGGGTCCCGCGTCAAAAAGAACCACTACATCGACGACGAATACTACACGCACCTCAGCTTCGCCATTGCACTCGTCAACCCAAAGTACCTGTATCCCGACTTGCTCGAGTTTTTGGAACGGTACAGGGGGCCCTGATGTATACGTTCTTGCGGCTGTTTACTGCAGGGTCGGTAGAGATGAAGAGAGTTCGGCAATCTTCTGTCGTTGGGCCACCTTACTCGACCAAAGTGACGTCAGGCATGATCCGCCATTTTTGTTCTAATGACCGGAACAATCGGAATAATATGCGCGGTTGCTGTGATCTTTTTTTATAATGAGGAGTTTTAGCGATTTTTCTTATCATTGAATGTGATCGCTGTTGCTTAGCTGGAGACTTCATAACAACGAAGAACCGATGAAAGCTTGCGAAATCAGACGCTACATAACTGCTCTGTTGTTTCTCATTGAACAAAAACGGGGAATCGAGGCTGGGAACTTCGGGGGTCTTAATCCAGCCATTTTCCGAGCCATTCTGCGACCCATTAGACCATTTATTGTGTATGTACATACCTGGCATGGGATGAAGATATGAGCTCAAGGTAATACCATTTTATATACAATGCTTCTTTTAAGAAGTCGAAGATATGATGCAAAAAAAACATGCCCTTGGCTGTGGTAGCGCACTTTCATGCGTTGCCGTCCCCAATAAAACGGCTACTGTTGTGTGTGTGTTTTTACAGGATCTCGGCCTTTAATTACAAGGTCAACAGTATGAGCGGGTGACTTAATTATAAACACGTCTTTGGTTTGTTTGTTTTTTGTACATTATGTGCACCTATAGCATCTTGTCATTGCTGGAATGAATAAATGAGGCCACATTTTGCAAGCACCAAAGCCCGTTATTTTGCATGGTGTAGAGAGTTTCCACAACATCTACTGGAAAGCAAAGTGCCCACTCCAAAATACCACAAAACCAAAAGGCTAGCACACTGCAAATGGGCCGTTCAACAGATTTTTCGAAGCCAAACTACGAACTATTCTGAAGATGTACGAAGAAATCAGGGATGGAAACTACTCGATACACTACTTGAAGTGAGGCGCCAAAACAACGAGGACACAAGGAGAGAAGCAGACAGGACGAGGCGCCTCGTCCTCTCTGCTTCTCTCCTTGTGTCCTCGTTGTTTTGGCGCCTCACTTCAAGCATGTACAACCAACTAGCCCAACTCGCCGTTCTAATTCGATACACTACATACGAGGAATTATCAAAAAGTTCCAAGACTAACTTTGTAGCATAAAAAGAGAGGGCAGCACAGTGATACGCGCGCAGTAGACAAAGGCGTCTTTGTCTACTGCGCGCCTTTTGGCATAAAGACCTTCCTGCGTCTTTATGCCAAAAGGCGTCGCTCCGTGTACACTTTTAATAGAGTGCCTTCATACACACGCGCTTTTGCTTGAGTGTTGACATCTCAGCCATTTTGCCACCCAATCGTTTTTTTATGCATTTTGAAGTGCGCGCAATCCGGTGTCACTCAGCTCGTGCGCGTAGCTCTGGCTAATGCATAAACGCCATTTTACCGCCCAAGTCACGCACCGAGTGCGCGAGAGCGTCACGCGCTGGCACACTCGGGGCGACAATGGATGTCTTCACCCTGAGACAAACAGACATGTAGGCACCCTAACTTTTAACTGCGCTACACGAGTTTGTCTGACCACATCCACGAGCATAATGGCGATCTCTCTATAGACCGCAAACCAAAGCGAGAGCGAACAACAATTTTACGTCAAGCTCGGAAAATATAAAACAGAGACCTCTAAAATGATTTGGAAGGCTTAAATCAAAAAGCAGTGAGACGTGCGAGGTGTTTTGAGCGGCCCTCGCACCTCTAGAGGTCGGACAAGGTCGCCCTACCGCCCTTCGTCTTCCAGCGATGTTCTGCTGTTCCTGAAGCGCGAGTGCCCCTCAAAACACTTCGAAAAATGCACCGCTTTTGGACAGAAGCCCGCAAAATCATTTCAGAGGACTCATTTTTATATTTGCCGAGTTTGACGCAGAATCGATGTTCGTTCCCGCTCTGATTTGCACCCTATGGTGAAATCGCCATTGTGCTCGTGCACGTGGTCGCAAAAGCTCGTGTAGCGCAGTTCCAAATGTTCACAGAGCGACGCCCTTTGGTACGACGAGACACGGGGGTCCCTTCCTTTGACTGTTGCGCGCGCATTACTGTGCTTCCTTCTCTTTTTAAGTTACACAATTAGTCCCAGAACGTTTTTTTATCACACCTCGTATACAGAAGACTGAAGATTTTCCCTTGTGTTTTTTTATAAAGACAGGACTTGGGTAGCTCTAGGCACGCAACAAACGTTTTTCTAGTCACCGACAGAGTGAGGATTGAGGCCGGCTCAGACTCTTGCCTTTGAGTGCTTTTGACTGCGTTGCGTCGAGAACCGAAAGCGAGTCACCGCGACATTTGTGTTTCGTATGAAGCGTGGAATCCAATTCAAAGAATCATCTTGCCACGCGTTATAAGCAGCAGGGATGCCCTGGTTTCTGGCAGCCGCAACGCGGTCAAACGCAGTCAAGCGCAACTGTCTGAACCAGGCTTACGGGGCGTCCCTTTTGGCTGCCCGATCTTTCATTACGCTCTCGTTGCTTTCCGTCGTGCTTCGGCTGCGCGAGCATGCTCGAGGATCACGAGACGCCGAGGCGTCGTCGAAGGCCTACGCTTCGTGGCGGGATATAAGGTGGGATAACTGAAAGACCTTCCTTGCGTTCTCGTCCCGTCGGCGATTACAGTATTGTAACTTGTACATATTGGTTGTTGCTTTTTTACAGCGGAGCTGTTGAGGGCTAGTTTTCCCAGGATCGTGTCCCCCGTAAAGAAATGTCGACACAAAACTCTGGTTGCCGCCGTCGCTCATAATGGCGGTAGCTGTCCAAAGTTGTGTTTGCCGGTTGTCCGCTTGTCACCGTCGCTCATAGATGGCGCCACCTTTCGAGCATATTCACTTTGGCTTGCCGACTTGCGGCCGGCCATTACTTCATTCACACCATAGTACAGCTTCGCTGGTCTTCCTTCTTCGCCAAAGTGGAAAGGCTAAGAGTCTTCCACTGTTTCTCAATGAGACAACGAAAGAGGGTGGCAGTTTAATCAGTATCGAAAGTGGATTGTCACGGCGTCGCTCGTTGTCTTTTCGAGTTTTTTACTTCCTGTGCAAAAACCAAACACGCCCAGAATAAAAAGAAACAAGTGCAGGGTCGTGGCGTATTCACTGTGCATGGTTGGTTCAGTCGGTGATATAGCAAATAAAAAAAAGCGACGAGCGTCGTCACGACGCTCTTTTGGCACTGTTTGATTGGCTCCGTCAGAACGCAGCGTTGGCTTAGGTGAGACATAGAAAAAAACAAAAAAACTAAAGGTTTCTTTTTTTTACGACTTAGAGGTGAATTGTAAGGTGCGAGAATTGGATTCGAACGTATCAATAAAACCGAAAAACGAAAACGCTGGGTGTGACGTCGTACATAGAAATGCCTTGAGCTTGTGAGGGATTACGTGCAGCGTTTTCGGTTTTTCGGGTAATTGGCTCACGGAATGCACAGAAAAGTTTGAGTTCTCCGTGTATAAATACGTCACGATTCTCCCCTCCTCACCAAACGCGCTGGGAAGGAACGGGGCTTCGGCGCTATTTTTAAAGTGCCCTTGTGGTTACCCGGCGCATCAGTCTGTAACACAATTTTGATATTCGTGACCCTAAAGCCCAAATAAAGACAATTTAGGTGGTCTTTTTCATATACAAGACCGTTTTTATTTACCCTTCAAAATGAAACGGACTGAGCCCCGCAAACGGGGAATGCAATAAAAACAACAAACGCCTCATACTCATTGCTAATAGACTTTTTTTTTCTTTTTGTGGTGATTATGCGCTCGTTCGAATAACATACTCGAATGTTTCAAATAAGGCATACGAGTAAAGAATCTGTCTCTGTACTCTATTGTGCGCCTCGTTGATGCACCTACGCACAACACAGTTGGAAGCTGCACTCACTAACAACCTCAGAATCGCCTGGCGTAGTTTATCATATTAGCTAGGCTTCGAGATTTGCTCTTTGCAATTTTGATCAGCTGATGCAGCGTTCTCATTGGCTCTAGAGGGATTTTTTACCCTTAACAGGTTTTCTTTAAAAACGCCTTGAAAGCTATACTTATTCGGTTTGTGCAGGTGAGAATTATATCGCCAGGGGAACATAGTAGATGCTACCAATCGTAACAACCATAAGATTTCAATTGGAAACTTGCTGAGCGTCGTCGAAAACATCTATATCAGTCATTTTTAGAGAGAGTTTGAGCACGTGCGGAGCGTAGTAGTGCGCAAAATTACCAATCGTCGAGCACGAGCAAGCATACAGGCGCGATGACTCGCTCGCGCGATTTTTCCGTCTCTTATAGACGCTTAATTTATACACGCGCCAGAATACAGCCGCCATTACTGACCTTCTCTTGTTTTACCGAGATACCGAGCCACTGAAATTTGTGTGGACGAGCCTCCACAAAGGCCAATGCTGGGGAGAAAGACAGAATAAAATCTAGGATGGCAATGACCAAGCCTGCTGTGGTAATAATGAAGTGAAGTAAACGTAATACGGGGAAACAAAAACTGAAGGTCAGTTATGGCGGCGCCCATGCACAGCTGCTGCAAAGCGTCTATAGACGCTTTACACACGCGCCAGAATACAGCCGCCATTGCTGACCTTCTCTTGTTTTTTTGCCATACCGAGCCACTGAAATTGGTGTGGACGAGCCCCCACAAAAGCCAATGCTGGCGAGAAAGACAGAATAAAATCTAAGATGGCTATAACCTTGCCTGCTATGATAATAATGAAGTGAAGTAAATGTAATAAGGGGAAACAAAAACCGAGGGTCAGTTATGGCGGTGCCCATGCACCAGCTGCTGTAAAGCGTCTATATCATAACCTCAGCCTTGTACCTGTTGCGCTTCCCACGCGCTCGAAGTATTTCTAAAAATTACTGATTTAGTAGTTTTCGAAGACACTCGGCAAGTCTCTAGACGGATCTCACAGCCAGTTTCATTGCACCACCACTGCCGCCATGCATCGTGGGAGCTACAGTGTTTCTGCACGCAAGGCAACGCCGCTGAGGTATTTGCGCGAGCACAGCACGAGGTGGCACGAGCGGCCTCGTGAACTGGCGCCCGTGTCCTCTGAGCTACAGTTATGGCGTCACGCATGAGTAGAACGCTTAGTGAGATCGGTCTTTCAGAATCATATTAGCGGCGAGATGTTTCGGTGGCGTCCTCATTCGGTTACCTTTCGTGACGTCATTACTTTGTGAACAACAAGCTCGAGAGTGTTTGTAATGGGCATCGCGGAAGTCTGAAAAAATAGCGTTCTCAAAGCAACGCTTCCAACACCGTCAAAATTGAAGTTCTGACATTCCTCTTATTTTCGTCCATGAGACATCCTTTGCTGACGTCATAGTCAGCATTCGGCCAATTGTGGCGGGCCAACCACAGCGACGCTTTCGATCGCTCGCGTCGCCAATAGCCGGGTTCACACACTGCTTATGCATCATACAAAATACAGCCTGCAAACATCAGTCACTGCGATATCAGTGGTTCAAACGCCGCGTGCGAAGTTTCTCTTTGAACTCCTTGCCATGCGTCATTCAAAGCACGGATCTTGCGCTGACTTGTGTTCGAATCTGTTTGCAGACTGTCGTTTGTATGATGTATAAGCAGTGTGAGACCGGCTTTACTCTATTTTCCCTAACCAAAGAGTTTATTCACAAATTTTACTTATTAGCCGATTGTTTACTACTAATAGCCCTCTTATACTATGTCCCCCTGGCCGTATAACTGACCTGTACAAACTGCATCAGTGTAGCTAGTATATATAACTCCTTGTATATATAACTCATTGTATATATAGATCAGTAAAATATTCTTTTTGGAACTATTACGGAGGTTCATGAAGCTGGGAGAGAATGAGGCCGCTTTGAAAAATACAACGTTCGAAACCCATCAAAGTGCACATTTTGTGAGCGCACTGCAGGCTTATGAGATAATATATTGCAGTACACAAGTGCTGAACACTGTTCTGCGGAACACATTTGCCGCGGACTTTGTCGCCAAAGAGGTTCGTTTGGTTAGTGAAACGGTCCAGGCGACCTAAGCCGTTTAAACTTCTTTAAAGCAAAGTGGCCTAGCCAGTCAGCTAAAGCAAACTGTCAGTCAGAAAGTCCCCACCAGGTGGAATCCAAAGGTATCCATGCTAAAGTTTGTCTGCTTCCAGTTCGAAGGGGTCGTCTGGAATCTGGAAACAATCCAGTGATGAAAAGCGTGAACAAGGCAACAGTCAACAAGTTAATCGAGTTCCTGCCACCCTTCAAAGATGCTAGCGACGGGCTCGAGGAGAAAGTCCAACACTTCCTTTAGTCGTGCGTTACGCTTCCGCGTTGAAGAAACATCTTGAACATGCGCCGGTGTCTTCCGTAGACGAAGTTGAAATCGAGAAGATGAAGGCCCGTGCTCATCATTTCCTGGCCACGAAGCTGAAAATTTTCCTCCTCCGCAAGACCGCCACATTTCTCTGGCCTCAGTTCCGCCAACTGCACATGTTGCCTGAAGACGAGCACCTTGAAGCATACGCCAACATCAGAGAGCCACCTGCCCATATCGCTGAAGCAACACGACCCAAGATGAAAATGAGACTAATGATGACGTTGGAGAGCCCGCTTCCAAAAGAAGGTGCCTGGGTTTGTTTTAAGACCGGTCTGCCTTGTGGGTTTCGTTACGCTCATCTGAAATTAAGCAAAAAAAAAAATCCCACACTATGTTACTACTTGATCTCCAATAGACGGCACCACTGTGTAAAGCAGTTCCTCAATTTTACGAGCCCACCTTCCCATCTCGACCTGAGGCTGCTCCTCAAAACTCCTTTCTTGATCGAAATCTCCCCCTTGGTACCTTGTCCCGGAGTACCGCACTCGAAGTTACACCGAGTGGTCCACCCTGCCCCCTGAACGCCCCGACCACCGCAGTCAGATCCTGGGCCTTTTGCTTTGTGCGAGGGGCTAATCTCACTCAGTGCACCCATATATAGTCACCATCTTTTCGTCTATTTCTGTTCCCGCCCCTCCAGCTCGGATGTCATTAGCCAAGAAAACAGGAGTGTGTACCTTCTTCGTGTGAATAAACAACGTTTCCGTCGTTGTCGTCAATTACAAGAGAAAGAACTACATTCGACGCAATTAAATGCATATGGGCAAATCAACCTTAAATTCAAAATTTGAAATGAAGTACTACAAGCGAGGTGCAGCGTTGCAGTGGGTGACCATCTTGCCAGCGCATCTGCTGTGGAAGTTCAGTCCACACCCTACGCGAGAGCAAAAAAAGAAAAAGAAAGTAACGTTTCAAATGAGAAAAGGATAGACACATCTTCCTCATTCAAAGAAAAAGAAAGAATATTCTTAAGTTAAACTTTTTGTACTGGAAAATGTCTTAAAAACCTTAAATTATTAAAAGACAACTTCGAATGCCCTTGCTTTCGGCGTACCACGGACCGATGCGTGTAAGCTGACAGTCCTCGTTCACAATACCACACACACTATAGTCATTGGCAAGATGACACCGGCAGGAAGGAGCGCTGATTGTCTCGCCTTCAGTGCGAACTTCCTACCTTCGACAATGCTTCGGCGTCCCGTGCTCCTCGAGCGCGTGCGTGGAGCAAAAGCACGGCGGAAGGCATGGAGGCCGTGCTGGAGGCCGGCTGTTCCAAAGACACGCCCTGTCTATCTCACTCTGTCGGCGACTATGGCCTTATAGTAAAGAGAAACTTTGGAACGTAAGAGCAACCCCGGGTTGCTGTTAAGCGGTACCCCTTTTTTGGAGGAGCAGTGAGGGACAGAGGGGCTTCGGCTGCCGGCGGGGCGCGCGAAGCGGCGTGTACGGGTGGACCAGGTGTGTTAATATTTTTTAATGAGCCATCCGCAGGCAGTCACCGCGAAGCGGCCCAATCGGAGAAGCCCGGGGGAGGGGGGGGGGGGGGGGGGCGGGGTGTTAACACGCGCCCCAGTGATACACCCGCCGTGCCCCACTGCACCTCTGAAATTGTGACCCTTCCTAAAGGCCGCCATAAAACCTCGGTATTCTGCGGGGAAGGTAATCCTCTCAGCGCTCCCCTCTCCTCACCCGCGAGGGAAGCCAAATTGAGGCAAGGTAAAAAGTGGAGAGGATATAGGAAATGAGGAGGCGCCAAAGTGGAAAGCGTGAAGTGAACGTCGGCGGCCTCTAAGCTAACATTTTTAACTGTTGCCGCACTTGGCTTTGATTCCTGTTTTATTTTCATTTGTGACTTTTTGTCGTTGTGACGAGATCCTTGTTAATCATGTAGAAAATGCAAGGAAATTGGTAAATTAACGCAGCTTCTGGAAGAAATCGTTTGTGTCAAATTATTTGCCCTATAGCTTAAAAGTGTTTTAAAATACCATTTAAGGTATAAACGTCGCCTCCTCCCTACCGGACTTGACCCCCGAGAATCCAAATAGACTTCAATTCAATTCAAGTGTCGGAAGCAAACGAAAAATACATTCTAAATACTCACATCTGCACTTTAGTCCCTGTCGATACAGCCCGAAAAGCATAAACCCACAAAGGTTGCAGAACGTAGGAAACTTGTAGTTGTGGACCGTTAGCGAGTGTGGTAGTGTTTGCACGTCGCCGCCTGTGTGGTTTGCTTTGAGAAAAGGGGGGGGGGGGGGGGGGGGGGGGGGGGGGGGGAGACGTCAGCATTTTTAATCGCTGAGAGCTTAAAAAAAGTAAAACGTGGCGAATCCCAATCATTCCATCATCGCTGAAGAGTCAATAAGATGGCAGCATCAGCGGATAGGATTTTCAAAGAAACAACCACGAAGGAAGTAGCATAAATAGACGTACTGCTAAATTTCCCAAGCATCAAGGAGGGTGCAGGGATTGGTGTTCCACGCGCCACACGCACGCCTTCCCCGTATAAAAGATAAGTAAATAACCAAAATACAGCGTTGGCGAACCCGCGTGCAAGATTCAATTTGTTTTAGGCATTTGCTTTACAAAAGTTACTGCTGAGCCTGAGGCCAGTACGTGCGGAGCGTGGAACACCAACCCCTGCATTCTCCTTGATGCTTCGGCAATTTAGCAATAGGTCTTATAACATATTAAACAATGATCTGCGTTTCTTGAGCTGCTATTTTGCAAGACTATATATAGTCTCGGGCAGCTTAAAGGTGACCTGAGGAGGTTTCTGAGATCGCCTAAACGTGGCGATAACTCACTTTCCGGGATCTAAGCATCGTAGAAATCCATAAATACTAACGATGCGCAGCCGATTTCCCTATTAAAAGAAAGCAATCAAAGATCGGAGTTATCTCCAGTGATGAGAGGAGCATTGCGCTTCAGCCAGGACAAGATACGACCAATGAAAACGCGGCATCTTGTTGAGATTCGAAACGCTGGTATTACAAAAATCTGTAGACTTTTGTAGATGATAGAAACAGGTAAGAGGAGTCCAAAAGATTTAATTTCTAGCGGAGAGGGAAAACAGTACTGCAGTAATCTTCTCAGAAACAGCAAACTATGGTTGTTGTTATTGTCGTTTTGATTGTTGTTTTTGTCTTCCGCGGAAGTGATGTGTCAGGTCGTCAACTCTCAAGCACTCAAGCACGCACCCGCTGGGTTCAATCGTAGTCCGCGCGCATTCGAGATATCACTCCACGGTTCCATCGGGCGGAGGCCTGAGGATCCTTCGCTTGCCATCGACTGACAGTGGTCCTGGTTTCGGAACATGCGCTCCACCCATCGCCGGAGATGAAATCGGTGTCTTTCTATCGTCGATTGTTTATTTTCATTACGAAAATCGGCCGCATTTTGTCATGATTTAGGTATTTCTAGGTTGCTTATAGCCAGCAGAGTGAGTTATCACCTTATTCTGGCGATCTCAGTAACCTCCTCAGGACAACTTTCAGAAACACAAGGGCGTGGCTTATTATGTTAATTTAGGCTACCCGCTTCGTGATTCGCTGTGCGGCGTTCTTGCCGGCTAACGCCGCAATATGATTAGGTGCGAAGCGATAATGAGATCCTCAGGAGTCGGGACTCACCTCGCTCTGCATTTCTTGAGCTGCGAGAGACCATAGTAAAACAGACGATATCGGATTTGCGAATACGATTGCTGGCCAAATCAAACTAGACATCTTAAGGCTGGTTCAGGCTCTGGGCTGGTTCTCACACTTCCGACTGCTTACGACCTGTGTGCCTTAAAAATTCTTAAAATCTTTCGAACACACTGGCGCCATCTATCGGGTACAGCTGTAAGACAGTTTCAGCTTTCGCATAACTTTTTTTTTCTGCGCATCATTTTTTGTTGTTTGAGACACTTTTGTTAGTATTATAAACGGCAACTTTTTCATAGATAGTACGTACATTTGATCTCGCAATTACTACAAGACCATCTCTTTGGTGAAATGCAGTTCCAGGGTCGCCTCATAGATAGCACCAGGGTGCCGGTGTTTGTCCTCTCGCTGTAAAAATATCATAAGAGCTTGGTCCTAGGCGAACGGAAGTGTGTGAACGAGTCCTTAGTTGAGAAGAAACAAACAGCCTTCGTTTTATTACATAAAAAGGGGATGGCCTCACCTAAGACGACGACCTCCAACACAGCGCCCTCCGTTATCTTGAAAGCCGCCGTGAGAGGTAGAAGGACGTTGCCGCTTTCGTAGTTGTGCAGAAACAAGAGCAGGCGTTCATTCAGTCGATTCAGACCGTGCTCCGGAGACTGCAAAGGGGCAAAGTTTCTAATAGGGTATTCAAGAACGGTGCTAATTCGAGAAATTGTTTTAAGGAGCGTTGTTTTCAGTTGGCAGGCTTACACCTACATTGATCGTCAATAATTCACAATGGACCGTCCGATTAAAATAATGTGGCTCCTTTTCAACGTTTGCAACTCTGCGTAAATATTTGCGTTGGATCATTCTGTGAATCTCCAGTAAGAATCTAAGCAGTTTTTTTTTTATATGTTCGTGCTTTTGTCACGTTGAAATCCTCTTTTTGTGACTGCTGTAAAAGCAATAAAAAAATTAAGAAATTGAGAATTTACGTTCTTATTACTAGCCGGCGTTGCTGTTTTTGTTTCGTTTTGTGTTCATATAAATACGATTTTTGTGTATTCACACCTTTGCCTCGCAATATTATCGCCCAGATACAGCGAAAAACGTGAATTGAGAAGAAATAAAAATTTCGGAAATCTTTGACCCAGAGGACATCAGGACACAGATTCTATTTGCGTTAGATATGGAAATCATGCTGGATAAAACAATGTGCCTCGCTAGAAATAAAAGTAGCTAAGGCTAAGGCAAGAGCAGTTTCGTGACAGTACCATAGAATTAAAACAAAATTCACCGTCTGCTTGGAGAATTCACGTCTATTTCGATCTACTTTCAAACTGTGTCCAAATGAGTTTCCCCAGACCACACTCCCAAAGTAGTCTGGGAGTTTTCTTAGACTATACTCCCGAACTACTCCCCCTCCCCTCTCCACACACACACACACACAAAAAAAAGTCATTTGAAAGGGGCGGTGCAACGATTTTATGATTAAAAGAATTTGCATCTCGTCATTTTTACGTTGTTTATCGTGTCCCGGAGGATAGAGAAAATACCTCCATCATTAAAAATGTCGCGATTCCGCTGCATAATCACAAACCAAAAGTCGAGCTTTTTCCCTCACCTGCAGCCCCAAGTGGCAGTCGAAGGAACTACGGCAAAAAGATTACGTGACCTCGCTCGGCTCTAGGCTGCAGCCTAGCTAACGCCCGCTACGGTCAGCAGAGAGAGGGAGGGGAAGCGTCCTCCGAAATAGCACACGGGAACCTACACGGCGCTCCTAATGACGTCACTAGGAGTGCGACCAGGTGTGACCCTGAAGGCTGGGAGTGAGTTGAGGGGTGCTCGAAATGCCAATATTCATCTTTTTTTACGCAACAACTAGGACACGCAGGCGAAATCGGTTTTCTGTTCTTTACTTCAGAAGTGTCAGTGGGCAACTTCCAGAAATCTTTGACCGAAGTCCGGAAATCGTTGCACCCCGCCTTTAAGTGCGTCCTTTTAGCACCGCCTAGCTCGCGACGCTAGCCCTCGACTCCGCCAAGACGGGGCAGTGACAAGGTGTCGCAGCAGATCTCGTGTGTGTTTCATGTACCTTTGACTTGGCACGATTCACTTAGCAAGTATTCGCAAAATTTAGCAGAAACTATTACTCGCTAGCTTTAGAAGGAATAATACTGTGTTTAGATTAGCGTCACGTGGTGTCATTTCACATCACGTCAGAGTTTTCTCGCTAGCGGAGAAATTTTCCTGCTAACTTTAGCGGGCAATCACAATGTCCCTGGGTTTTGACGTCAAAGTGTCACGTGATGTCATCTCACATGACGTCCCAATTCTTTCCCTTTATTTTACGTAAACATTTCTCTACTGACTTCCGTGAACAATCAAAATGTCACTAGGTTATGACGTCACGGTGTCATTTAGCGGGGAAGTTTCATCGATACATTTAGCGGAAAATTTTACTTGCGATATCCAGAGGAAAAAGATTAAAGCCGTTTACAACTCCCTGTAACGCCGAATTAGAGCGCAGCTCTTGAGGAGGAGGAGCCAAGGCCACAAAGGTCACGTGACCACCCCTGAGGTCACGTGACCCCCTCCCCAAAACCACGTGGGGGTCACGTGACCTCGGGAGGAATCACGTGACTTAAGGGGGTCACGTGACCCCCAGGTCACGTGACCCCCAGAGAAAATTTTCTTTTAGCGGGGAAATTTTTCCGCTAAATTTAGCGGGGAAATTTTTCCGCCATATGTAGCGGGGAAATTTTTCCGTCAGATTTAGCGGGGAAATCTTCCCGCTAGATTTAGTGGAGAAATTTTTCCGCCAGATTTAGCGGGAAAATTTTTCCGCTAGATTTAGCGTGGAAATTTTTTCGCTAAATATAGCGGGGAAATTTTTTCGCTAGATATAGCGGGGAAATTTTTCCGCTAGATTTAACGGAAAAATTTTTCCGCTAGATTTAGCGGGGAAATTTTTCCGCTAGATTTAGCGGGAAAATTTTTTCCGCTAGATTTAGGGGAAATTTTTCCGCTAGATTTAGCGGGAAAATATTTCCGCTAGATTTATAGGGGAAATTTTTCCGCTAATTCCGCTAGATTTAGCGGGGAGATTTTTCCCCTAGATTTAGCGGGGGAATTTTTCCGCTAGATTTACCGGGGAAATTTTTTCGCTAGATTTAGCGGGGAAATTTTTCCGCTAATTCCGCTAGATTTGGCGGGGAAATTTTTCCGCTAGATGTAGCGGGGGAATGTTTCCGCTAGATTTAGTGGGGAAATTTTTCCGCTAGATTTAATGGGGAAAATTTTTTCCCCTAGACAGCGGGGAAATTTTTTCCGCTAGATTTAGCGGGGAAACTGTTCCGCTAGATTTAGCGGGGAAATTTTTTCTGCTAGATTTAGCGGGGAAATTTTTCCGCTAGATTAAGCGGGGAAATTTACCCATAATGCACCGCGCGGTTACGCCGACGGCGACGCCGACGCCGCTCAAGCCGGAAACGGGCGCCTAAGAGCTGCGCTCTAAAATGTATCCTCACGGATGGACGGATGGACGGATGGACGGATGGACGGATGGATGGATGGATCGACGGACGGACGGACGGACGGACGGACGGACGGACGGATGGATGGATGGATGGATGGATGGATGGATGGGTGGGTGGGTGGATAGGTGGGTGGATAGATGGATGGATGGATGGATGGATGGATGGATGGATGGATGGATGGATGGATGGATGGATGGATGGATGGGTGGGTGGGTGGGTGGATGGGTGGAAGGATGGATGGATGGATGGATGTTAATGGCTATATCCTTTGTAATGGGCTGTAGCTTGCGCCACCTTGCCTAAGTCTAAAAAGACTGCGAATATTTTTTTTCTCATTGTTGCCACCTTAGCAACCCACCCTGGTGCAGAGGAAGTTGAAGGCCCTCCTGTGGAGCGACACCAAGTTTATGTCACGAGCGTACATCTTCACGGTATCCCACAATGGGCCTGACTGCAGCCGAAAGGTGACTTCCGCATTTGGAGCAACCTTAAACAAACAAAACACGCAACAAATCCATTGTCAGGAACAGTTGAGTCTGGTACAAGCATTTGCATTTCGTTCCCAAGGAGTCCGTTGTGCAGCCTTGTGCTCCCTTACTACTAGAGAACACACCGGTACGCTGGCGCAATCTATGAGCCAGCCCTGGAACTGAACTTAACTATACACTAAAGATTTCGCTGTATTCGTGGGATCAAAAGTACGTTCTACCTATGAGAAATAATCGTGTAATATATATAAACGACCATTTTATTGTCAAAATGCATTTTGACAATAAAATGGACAAGCGTTGTCGAAATGAAGTTATTGACAATGTTGTAAACGTTTTTAACATTTTAAAAATATTTTCACGCCCATGGTGGAAGAACGATGCCTATAAAAAAATATGAAATATTATACGAAAATCGGAAGGGAAGAGCAGGGATCCACTAATGATGACGTCATGAGCAGTCCTTGTCACCTCGGTGGTATTGACTATATAGTGACCGACTACTTCAGAAACGCAGGGCCTTTCTTAAGTTGTCGGTGTGTTGATAGTGTTCGTGCTCCTTCATTCGGAATTCCTTTTTCGGCGTTTTGATCACCTAATAGCGCAATTTCACTGCGTGTGAAGGAAGAGTAAGATTTTCCGGAGCTCGCAGTGCCATATCTTTCTTAAGTGGTCAGTTATTATACCCGCATGCCTTGGAGTGGGGGGGGGGGGGGGGGGGGAGGGGGGGGGGTTGCAATCGAGTGTTCTAGTAGGAAAAGCTAAATTGGGATTATATATAGAGGCGTGATACTTGCCCTAATCTAGATCGAGCTGTGTAGTGCCCAGAATGCACTCTGCTTGTGGACAGTGTGTATATTTGCCAAAAGACAATCACCTTCCACCAAATAAAACAAAACAAAAATTACGGGTGTCAATGAGAAAAAAAAAACAAGCTAAAGTGCTCTGTTCCGAGTCTCGTAGGTAAATTTTAGGTTTGCGAAAATTTAAGCAGGCGCGACATGGTATTTGACCTTTGATAGGTCACAGGGTAGCGGAGTTTGGGAGGTACTAGGTTATGGGTGACTTGTTTTACTGCTTCGAAAAAAAAAAAACGAAAAATAAATTTACATGAAGAAATTAGTTATTTCGTGTCCATGTTTGGAACACGTTTTCCCTTTCATTTTCTTTGTTGCATTATGTGGCCCATAGTTCGCATTTAATTCCTTAAAATGCGATGTTCATTACAAGCGACATCGTAAAAACAGCAAGCGGATAATCAATAATTGGGCAAATTGTCCTTACCTCGGGCTGCCGTTCAATAGTCGCTGATGGGCGTCGGCGGCGGATTACGTCAGCCTTTTCGCAGATTGTCAAGTGGTTTTCAAGGTTGTAGCTCTTCACGGGTTTCTGACAGAACTCGCAAGGTATAATCACTCTGTCGCTGTTACTTTTCATTGTGGCTAGATGTTGATCCTGACAAAAAGTCACACACATCCGAAAAAGATTTGAAAAAATGTCACATGCTGTGCAACTTAAACATAGTCAGTTTGTTTTTGTTGCTCCCTTTTTTGGTAACATGCACAAAATATTTTTGTGCTACAATATAAGAACCACCAAGTCTGCTTATATTGCTTCGATTTCTTCAACGTTATCTCGCCAAAAATTTATGTTGTAGTCCATATCATTTTTAATTCTTTTTTGACACTTATCAGAAGTGGTGTCAGAACAGAGGAAAAAGGGGGGGGGGGGGGGGGGGGGGGGGGGGAGTCATCCCTTTTTTTTAGATACATCAGACACCTCTAAAAACAGTTCCCTAAACCTCTCTATTACTTCCGACCCCAGCTGTGGTTACGATTCAACAGAACCATCCAAGCTGCGTCAGAAGTGCGTCGGTTTCTTCGCAGGTTCGCTATCGACCGCTAAACCGATGGCACACAGAAAAAAAGTGCACAATCAATCGCTCTCACTGTGCGTGAAGGGTTTAGTCGATGATAGTGCCACCTTCTGTCGCTTCCTTCCCCCTCCTCCTCCCTCCTCTCAAAGCGCGTTCACACTTGCGGAAAACTCTCTCGCCGCCGACCGAATTTACGTTCCCATTTGCGGCAACCCGCCGAATTCTGCGCGGCTCCGGTCCATCACGGGTATACCTGAGCAGGCTGCCCCTGGCTCGAGCGGTGTTCGAACAATAGCTCTCGCAGGCTTCCTCTTGCAGTAAACGCTAATCCGCAGTACCCAGAAAATTAACAAAATTCTCTCGGCGATATGAGAAGGCAAGAATGAAATAACGAACAAACGGAGGCAACGTGTGTATGCATACCATTCTCACCAATTCTATTCCACGGATCTTCTTCGTGGGCTTTTCGATTTTTTCAGGTGCCTCTTGTCGAACAGGGACGAAGTATCGACAAGCATTTCTGCCAACACACCGATACTAGCGAGACGGCGCCATTTTGACACAACTCGGGAACTCCGACAACTCCGGAGGCGAACTCCAACAACTTCGGGCGACTCTGGCAGGATGTGACGACAGCACACGACATTTCCTTCCTGTGCTCTGATTGGCTGCGGCGGCGTAAAAACTTTTTTCTGCGCGGGAAAAATTCGGCTCTCGGACCAGTTGCTCCCGCGGACGAATATTACGTCACCGGCAAGGGGATATTCGCCCTCTTGGCGTGAATTTCCGCGTGAAATCGCCTGCGGATCCGCAAGTGTGAGCGAGCCCTTAATTCCCCGACCACTTCTAGCGGAAGCATTTCAACTTTACGAACGCCAACTTTTCGCTGAGGGTAATCTTTTCCGTCATGTTGGTTCACGCTAATGCGTTGCCAAAACGTTCTTTTTTTTTTTTTTAGGAAGTTGTGGTTGCCTATTATTTTAAATGAAACTACTATTTTACAATAAAGTAAAATTAACTATGCAATTGTGATATTGAAGTTCTCTTTTAACATTAAGCTTTAAATCAACGCGTGCAGTATGGAAATTATTCAACTTAATAACTGCGCAATAAAATGGGTGGAAACCTTCTTGCATAGCGGCTTCTTCGGCTTTGAATTAGTGTTGATGTTGAATCCTGATATTGCGTTTTTCCGATAGATCTAGAAAAACGTTATATCCTAGAATTCCCCTGTTCGCATCGCTTCCGAGGATTCCAAAACCAATATATTGTTATCGTAAGCTCCCACTAATTGCGGGCAGTAGGGAACTACAAATAAAAACGGAACCAAGAAAATCGACCATAGACTGCTATGAACAATGCACATCCTCTATCGTCGGTTTTAGTACTCAATAGAAGCTTTGTTGAAATGTTTTATTTCCATGGTGTCAATTATATGTTCAGTTTTGTATCTCTAGGTGGCAATGCTCAGCTCTTGGTGATCGTCGTTCGTCTGGTGGGTATATTTTCGTGGCCATGTATATGGTGCATTACAAGAAACAAGAAACGAATAGAAATGTTTCATTATGCCAATTAAGACAGAAGGAAAAAAAAACAAAGAAACCCAATCAAAGCGTTTTATTATGCCAATTAAGAAGGAAGAGGCCCAATATACTCGTCGTTTATGTGATGGTTTTAAATGCGATCGTTTTTCTTTTGCACTTAAACCCATCACAAATCTCATTCTCTGCGGAGCTGTAATATGATGTCCGGCGCTCGCTGCGCCCTGTCTTTATTCGAACTGTCAGTGTTGAGCGAGTGTAAAAAGAGAGTCCCTTTTTCTCACTAAACGCGTGAGAAAAACGGCACCCTCAAAAGGTTGCCTCCGAGATAACCTGCCCTTAGCCTACCGACAAAAACTGATTTAAGAAACCGCAATATCTAGTTCCGCATCACAGCAAACGTCGCACGATGTAATCAGGCAAAGCAAAAAATAGCGCTCAAGTATTCATGCATATGAGCCTTACCGTAGTGATGAAAATAATCCAACGGGCCGGAGCGAAATTCTGGTGACGCCAACCGAGAAGGCGTTACAGATCGGAGGCAGTCTACAAATCCGTTACATATATGTTCGGGTGAAGAGACGATAGGACCCGCTGCTTGAAGGCTGGCTCGACGGCAAACACAATGGCAGACGAAAGTCTGATAGTTCCTAAGCAACCCGACGGGAATCTTGACAAGAATGAGTTATGTGCTTGCCTGGAGCTCTAAACTCGTCGAGCACTAAGTTGAGGCCGAATTTTCACGGAGCGCACCGATTGGCTTATCATGACGATGAGTTCGCGCTTTTTTCGCCGACGTCCAATCACCGCGCTTCGCGAACTTTCGGTTTCTTCTTTGTGTTTGACGAGTTTAGGGCGCCTAGTGTACGTACGTTGTTCCGAACTCCGAAAGAAATCGGAAGATGGAATGTGTGCTTGATATATGCTGTGTCAAAAAGTATCAAAAATATGCATAGGAATGAACCGTTCTTGATCGGCTGAGACAAGTTCTACGCAGCAGCCAAAAGACAAGATCTTTGGCGGAGCCCGGATTTGAGCTCCGGGCCACCCAACATACCCGAAAGGATAGTGGGAGTGCCAGAGGTATCCCGGCTCCGCAAAAGATTTTGTCTTTCGGCTGCTTCGTAGACTAATTCGTTCGATTAAGTATGGTTCATTCATCTACTTACTTTTTGATTATATAGGGTATCTGAAGTCACCAGGCTCAATCTAAAATGGGCCGCAAAATTCGACGCCTGCACGAAGCAGTCTAAACTGTTCGTCAAAGATGCATTTCTAAGGTCCGTTTTGTCTTGTAAAACTGCAAAGGGTAGCTCACTTCTGTACAATATGGGGTCACAGAACTTGCCAGGGTCAACGGCGGGCGGCGACGCAAACGACTGAGTGGAACTGCGGGTCGCGTTTGGCGCACGTATTGATAGATGGCGCTACCTCCTTATCGAGACTGCTCGCGACGATTGTGATTCACTAGAATGGAGGTAATCTTTTTGTAATGTACTTTAAGGTTAAAAATAAATGCCGTCAATGAACACAAATCTTAAAGTAAAAAAAAAACACGGTCGCATAACGACGCTGTTTTTGTAGTCGATGGATTTTGTCTGCCTGTCGTGTGCTTTTTTTCGCTGGTCGGCTACACCTTCCGACGCTTGCTCCCGACGCCATCTATCAATACTTGCGCGAAACGTGACCCACCGCTCGACTCTGTCGTCTGCGTCGACGCCCGCCGTTGACCCTGGCAAGTTTTTTGGCAATACCTTTACAGAAAGGGAAGGCTACGCTTTGTAATTTAAAACAAACGTAAAAACTTAAACGAAGACAATTAAAACAGCATACGTGTAGGTATGCGACAGCATTCCCAGAAGCAGCGCACTCCTACAAGCAGCGCGCCACGTCTTCCTTTTTTACACGGCGCTCCGACGCAAACATCACGCTCGCCCACTGCGCAGGCGCGGCACCCCCGCCGGCTCCACGGCTTCCTTGCCGATGCATCTGCGTTGCTGTGCTTTTCTTTGTGTTTTATTTGTGAGGTGCGTCTGCTTTGATCTTGAGCATACCGCCGGCTTCCGTGACGAAGAGTCTTTGTTGTTCTGCCTTTGGCCAATGGGACCTTAGGTGCCGTTTGGCTCAGCCAATGGGAATTTAGGTACCGTTTTTCGCTGCTACAGACAATGGCTACCGACAACGCCGGCTTCGCCATGGGACAGTGAATGCTTTCGCATTAAAACGGACCTGTGAAATAAACCATTGTCGAAAAGTTCAGATTGCTCCGTGCAGGCGTCGATTTTTACGGTTCATTTTAGATCGAGTCTGGTGATCTCAGACACCTTATACGTATACTATACATAATTGAAAATATACAGATGAATGAACCGTATTTGATCAAATGAATCAGTTTACGAAGCCGCCGAAAGTCTTTGACGGAGCTGGGATTTGAACTCCAGATCTCCCAATATCCTTTTGACAATACGCGCCGCAATACAGGGACAGAAAGTAAAAGACACACCACTGCTACTTTCTATTGACTGTTTATTGAAGCAACACAAACTATATTGTCCAATATCCGGTCAGGTATGGTATCCACTACACCACTCCGCCTGGTTTTTCTGGCGTTTCATATCCAACTTACCAATATTAAAGGGGTACGGAAACAAAATTTTAGCGCCAAATTGGTCTCCTTTATGACAGCCACTCAAAAGCACCAGTCTTTCGTTCGTAAACGCAAGAAAAGCAGTCTTAAAACGAAAAGCGATTTCTCATTACTGCCTGGTAGCTCTGTGTGTGTGCGTGTGTGTGTGTGTGAGAGGGGGGGGGGGGGAAGCGGGGCTTCGTTGGAATGTTTCACGTTACGGGCCCATCAAGGGCAGCGCCATGGCCTGGCGTGTCTCATGGAGGCGCCCGGGGAACGAGCGGCGCTTGGCACACCTCTCAGATCGAGTACACCATACCTCGGGTATTCCCACTTGGCGGGATTGTAACGCGTTGACGATAGAGCTGGTCTCCAAAGAGGAAATAGTCGAAAACATGCAGATGAATAAACATACTTGATGGAATGAATCATAGTCTACATATATGCATTAACACTTGCGAATAGCTTGAAACAGCTCTGTCTTGCTTTGTATTTGAGGGAGGGGGCGGGACGGGGACTGAATGATCAGTGACGACCAGTCAAGCTTCTTGAACAGCTTTTTCTTCTCAGATCCCCACTATATTTACATTGTAAATAAAGCTAACATTTTCATCTCCTACCGTACACTGCACGACGTTGTTGGCGTGAACACGACTTCGACACTTTTTTGCATCTTACTTCGATAGAGTACTGGCGGAAAAAGAAATGTTTCCACTTGGGTTAGTACCCCATCCGAGCACTGCCCACCACTAGAGTATACTTGCAATAACGGTCCTTCAATTCTGAGTGAAAAACAGAAGGAAAATAACGCGAAATTAGAGAGCAGCACTTAAGGAGGAGGGGAGGGTATGTCCCTCCTCCTCCTTTGTCCGTCCGATGACTTGATGGGAAGACGGAAGCCGTTTAGGAATAAAATTTAAAATTTAGGGAATCTGGTTTCTTTGAGAAAAATCTGTTATTACGCGAACGATGTGCACACTCTTTTGAGATCTGGCCTAGTTCTTGAACAAGCCGTGCTTACTGTTGTGTATCTCAAAACCAAATCTGGGAACAGAGCATTTATTCTAAAAAGTACATATTAAAGCGTGGAATTCTTTATAGGGGAACACCCCACCCCCGGGAATTTTCCTGTTCGTTCCTCGAGAATTAAAGCTAGCATACACTCATCCCCCGCCAGGATTTGAACCCAGAACCCCTGGGTACCAAGTACGCTGCTCAATCTCTGCGCCAGCTTGACTTTATTTCTTGATTAGATCCACGCCCAGTTGTACTTTCTACACACACCGGCTTACGTCTCCTAATACAGATGCCATTAACAACGCTCTCTGTAGTTCATGGTAATGACGTAAGGAAATATCATGGCAATTATTCAATAATACGTCCAATTTCACTCCTCCAGTCATTTTGATATCTCCTACATACGATTAAAATGATCGCTCCATACTACTGGTCATCAGTGATAGAGGTCCTTGCCAATTGTACATTATTATCGAACCCAGATTTAAGAGTAGGAGTAACTAAAACCACGGAGAGCGTTTGCAGCTGATTGGCAGATACCTGCGCAGATTGGCCGCCAGTGCGCATGCGTTGCATCGTCCCGTGACAAGAAGGTGGAAGATGGGAGATGATTGCAGACGATCACCGCTTTCGTCCCTTCCTTGCAGCTTGTATTGTAAACGCGGTTAATCAACCACATGTAACCGATCGGGCAGTCGGTGACACTCTAAAATCTAAAACTATCCCCTCGCAATGCAGGATGCAGGGTTGCAATGACAAACTTGCACGCTCAATGGGATTCTGATTAAATTTCTGGCCAGCCCATTAAACAAACAACCGCTAATTGTCGCAGTGCCTGAGGAGGACAACGAGTCTTTGTCCACGACAGAGCTACGACGTTCGGAAGAACTTCATTTTTAATCAAACTTTCTGGCCTATCGCCAGTGATTGATACAAGAAATCGTCCATGTGTAAACGCAGCAAATGGCATGCCTAGACCGACGTGATCAAAGAACAAGTGAAAGAGCTGTTCACGCCTGGTCCACGTCACGTAGGCCGTTTAGCAGGTGTTCAAAAGGCCCAAGAAACGTTTCTAGGCGTTCACCGAGTTCCTCCTCTCTTCTTCGAGTGACTGGTTCCTGCGACAGCCGCTGGACATCGCCTTTGAGAATCTATCAGAAAAAGAGAAACCAGCAAATTAGAACATATGTCTCCTTCAAGAGCGCGGTATTTTACCCAAAGTTTGTATCCACGAACACGCGACTCGGACGTCGTGCCGCCTCGCGGTGGCGGTGACGTCGGCGCACGCGCATAACGCTGTTTTCGCGTAAACATCATTTCTGCGCATGCACAGTGCCGACATCTGGTTTTGGCAAAAAAGGACCCGACTGTAAATAAAACTTTGGTTGGAGCTAGTCGGTTCATATCGATTAAAAGGTTAAAAGGTTAAAAGGCGCGAACAAAGCAGGACGAAAAAAGAAACACGTACGCCTGTCCGCGCCTAGCAGTCCGTGTCGTACAAAGCTAAAGTTTCATATCAAAAAAAAAAAAAAAAAGATTAGAGAACTTTTAGGCTCGCCTTTAAGAGTGGAACGCGATAGCGTTATCGGGTCCCGTTCGCAAAGCCTTCTCATTCGCTTCTCGTGCTCAGAGACGGGAGTGCGCTCCCAGATCCGGAGATGCAATCGCATCTTCGGATCGTCCTGTCGCTGGCTGTGGCCTCCCGCTCGTTCCCAAGCCGTGCAAGCATTCCTTGCGTAGCCCAGCCGGCTCGCAATCGATGGGTCATGGGTTCGAATCCCGTCTAAAATTCAAATTTTTCTTTAAGGCAAATGAATCACTTTATAAAATGAAAATATTTGAGGCACGCGGCGACCGTTACTTCGCATTACATGTCACGTTTTGATCACTTTCATTTCACCCGTGACGTCACGTTTCACGTGAGCGTTCGTAGAAATTCCCGCTCGATGTCATGTGGCTGTGACGTCACGACCCTATCGACCAATACTGGATTTTAGCGCACGCCACTGACGCCGGCTTTTCTGCGACAAGAGCTCTTTCACGCTGTCGTGTTCAGACTTGTATCGTACGCATCACAAGTAATCAAATTACTTGTAATTGATTACTTTTTGAAGTAATTTTGTAATCATGTTCATTACTTTTATTAGGCAGTAATCACAAGAGTAATCTTATTACTTTTTGAAGTAATAAAAATTACTTCTAACCGTTACTAAGGCCGATGAGGCTGGTTAAAATATTCTGAAAAGAAAACGCAATATAAGTTTTTGAAGACGCTGCCGAAGTTTTATTAACATATTTGCTTTCTTTTGCGCTAAGGGGAGGTTAAATAGCTGACGGATTAACTTAATCTGTCATGGGTCGTATGCGTTCCGAGAGTCATGCCTTCCTGAAGTACACAAATAAATTAAACATCTGTATGCCGTGGTTTCCGATTACGCGTAAAGTGCACAACGAATATTTCTACGGAATTTCAGAATGCCTAAGTCCCCTAGGTATACATGCAACACCCATACTTTGTTTCCAGACTGCGCGCACACGTTTTCGCTTACCTCCAGATCATGCTTGTTAACATCAATGCTGTCTCGCATATCCACAGAATATTGATCTGCTTCAGACTGAAACGAGACCCGTCGGGACCTTTAACTTCACATATTTAGTATCTTCCATTTTATTAAGAGTACGCTGAAGTACAGATAAAAGTAGAAGTGTGCAAATGCTGGTTACAGTCGAATAGCGCTGTCGTACCTAGCTTTACCAGCGTTAACAATACCGGTTGTTGTGGCTTTCCCTTGCACCTTGAAGGTTATGAATGACGCCGCGCTATTTGGTTTGAACCGCTATTTGCACAATTAAAGTTAAAAACAATTGCAAGGCATATTGAACTAGATTTTTTTATTATAAATAGAATCTACCGTACCTGACGGTCTTCCAGTTCTCGTACTCTTTGTTCAAGTTTAGCATTTTCTCTTCGTGCCTCCTGACATACAAAAATTAAAAGAAAAACATCAGTCAAAATCATGTTCAATTCATTATACTTTTATTTTGTCCAGAAACACAAAAACATCGTCTTGAATAAATACAATTTATTTTCGAGCCACGCGCCCCTACTATTCTCCATATTATTACAACTACCTAAGATATATTTTATGTTGTAAATTGTTTTTGTTCAAAAACAGCCGTCACATAAGACATAAAACAAAGCCGCCATTCCTTATAAAATGGTTAACGTGGCTCGACACTGCATAACCAATAATATCAAAATTTTAATCAAAAACGGGAACAGTGGAGAAGGCGTATGCGGTTCTACTTGACCGAGATGTTTTGAGGAAACGTTCAGTTGAGAGTCGCGCACATTTTTCCGGCCATCGTTCTTTCAGAACCGCCTTTTTATACTTTACTTATTTAGTTTGACTACGCACAGTAAACAATGTGCATTAGTGATCCTTACCTGCAATGCCTCGTCCATGACGTTCAGCCGTTCCAGAAGAATTTCAATGTGCGTGCTATTTTGCGTGTGAGTCAATATTTCCTGCCTGGGTCCCTTAAAAAACCCATTTTACACAAATATTAATATATTTATTTTAATGTAAATACAAATGATGGGGAAAAAGTTCACAGCGTGGCTTTCTACAACAGTTTACCTACATGTATTCCGTTGTTGCTCAATATGACGAACCAACTTCGTCAAACCAAGCACGGATCCAGTTGACCTTTTTTTTCGTTATAATAAGTCGGTGTATAGGTAAAAATTTAGTATCTCAGTGTTTATAGAGAACTGATCGTTTGTAAAGGACACTAGAGAGTCAGACGTACGTGCATAAAGCTTACCCCGTGCCATGACCAAAAAAAGTATTGGTTGCAGTCTAGTTAAATTTAAATTATGCTTACATTACACGTGGTTCATTGACCGTCTGCTAAACCAGGGATTGTCGGAAATCAGCACACTCTACCTTAAATAAACCCTTTTCAAATTCCTAGAAAGCAACCAATGGAGGCCTCCGTCTCTTAAGCACGAAGCATCGGACTGGATTTGAGTCATCGCCGAATGATGACGCAGACCTCGTGTCCAGTGCATGCTCAAGAATGTAATTCAGCTATGTCGAGCTCGGATAATTGGCGCAGCAGCTACAAGATGGTGCAAACTTTTTTAATTAAATATTCATTAAGTTTTATTTTTAAACTGGGATGTTTCCAATTTGGACAGTTTTGAACTGAAGGCCGTTGGGAGCACGTTTTATAACTGTAGGTATACTTTTTTATCTTACCTTGTAATCACATCCCAGATGTTTGTAAGGACAGTCTATCGGCATTCGAGGGCATTCCATGAGATGCACATCACGAAGCTGTACAAAAAAGTAAAGAAAAAGTAGGGAGTTAAACCTGCCAAATAATCGACGATTATTTGACCCGCCGCACGAAGGACTGAGGGTTAATTTCGAGCTTCCGGGGACCTTTCGACGGCGCAACCCAAACCCCGGTTGCACGTCGCATTCTCCGCAATACACGAACTCATCCCTGTTACGTCACGGCGCGGTGGTGGCTCGTCAGTCGCACTTCCGGTCTGGGGCTGTGGGCAGAAGTCCCCATGCCTGACGTGTATTGCCGCGTTGTTTTGAAAGGAACCTGAGAAAAACCTGCCTTCTCGTAAAAACGCCGCAACTGGGGCTGTACTAAAAGAGTCGAGATAGGTGTGAAGGCCAGTTTTCATGTACTCAGTTCGTCCGAGAAGGTGGATATGTGCAGTGAAAAGGAAAAACTAGACGCCGTCGGACCACGATTGCTTGGGCGGGAAGCAGTTTGGATTGAATTCACGGATACTTCTGGTCATCAAATGTATTTGTTTCGTTCTAACATGAACGGCGAAAAACCGCGAAGTTGTACGGACGCCCTGCGGACCACGTTCGGCGCGTCTTCAAGTTCAAAAGGGCCGCTTGACTCTTCGAACCGTCGTCTGCTCTTTCAAACGTTTTTGCTTGTCGTCTGTTCTTTTAGACGACACCGGCCCGTAGACCAAACGTGGGCCCGGTACCTGCGATAAGAAGTAAGCGCAGGCCTCAAAATACTCAAGTTTGAAGGTTGGTAAGCAGGTTCGATGTAAACAGTAGATAGACGGATGTATTGATAATTGTTACCAGTGGCCATCACCGACTTGTTTTCCCTGATTCCTTGGTCCGATTCTGCTCGAGATTTTCAGCATCGACGTCGACCATCTCAGCTACGGTTCACGCTTTTGCAGCCCGATCGACGTCCCGACTGAAAATTGCGAGCTAAATCTCATCATGCGAATCAAGCTTTAGCGTACATTCTGCGGCGTCCACACGGAATGAATCGCCGCATGTCACATTATTCACTCGAAGTTTTGCGGCGTAACGAGCCTCGGTAATTTCGCTGAGGCCGCTCAAGTAGTCAGACATCGCCAGGAAGACGTAGAATCTACAATTCGAACACGAAAAAGGGCAGGGGGACTCACACCGACGCCGACAACATCGCATTTCAATGGTTTGTTTATGGGCGACGGCAAGCTTCTTGCCCACACCCACATCGCGCATGCGCGGCGCCGGTGGAGTCCGCTAGGGGCGCTCCGGTTTGTTTGTAAACATGAGTTAGTGCATAAAGGTCCGTCAGGTTTTGGGCACACTTCGGCCGGGATTCGAACCAGCCACCTGGGAATACGTAGGCAGGCACTTTGTCTCGGATCAGCCAAGGCGGTCAAAAATGTTAAAATATTATACGCGGTTTTTTGTACACGCTACTTTCGACCTGGGTCGAACTTTTCCACTACTACTTCCCTAAAACGTTTCCTACCTTCACATATGGCTTTTGAGGTAACCCCTCAGCTCCAAGCATTAATCTTTCCAGAAGGTATTGTTTGAAGTTTTTTTCTCTATCCAGCTCCTGCTATCCTTTTTCTCTTTTTGAGCCGTCTCAAACTGGTTATATAAAATTTGTTAAAAAACGATCATGTAAAACCTTACAGTACTCCAGTACAGTATTTAGCAGTCGTTCAGTGTATTCAATTAAAATTCATCTGCTAGCGCTTACGCAGCTGTCCCAACGTTGAAGTGCTCGTTAAAATAGCAGATGGTGCTTATAATAGCACCATTAATTAGTAAAACCACACTTGATCTACGTGAAGTTTGCATGGTCGCTCACTCCATTCGGGTGATTTCATCTCAACTCAAACACAAATTTTGGATAAAATTTTTAATTTTTGTCAAAAAACTATACGTTCTCGGGCAATTAATATAATAAAAGGAGACCCAAACGGCGAGTTGTTCGGATTTTTGTTCTCAAGTTATGAACCATTGAAGCGGCAAAGGTGGAAACTGACGTTTTTCCAGCTTATCGGGGGCACCATATTTCACTCCATCCCTTTTCCCTTGTTTTTACGCTATATCAATATATCTTTTTGGGAACACTGGAGACATAGGCTTTTTTATGCTATTTAAGCGTCTATGTCCTAAGATCCTTAAAGTTTTTTTTTTTGTTTTTTTGTTTTTTTTAACTGTTAACCCGTCTCTCTGTGACGATATTTGACGAAGTTCAGCAAGCTGTGCTGTGTGACCCAATCAACGTATTTTTACAATCTTCACATAACCGTAAAGCTCCACTTAAGCTCTTTCTTTTGAAAATAGTTTGAATATTTTTCATTGAATATATAATGCGCAACATGTGTCCGAAAAACGAATATTTCGAAAAACTAGCAAATTGGGAGTCGGTTTCCTAAAAAAAAAAAGAGCATCTTTTTTTCTGTTTTTTTATTTAGAGTCAGGTAATATAGTAGTCTAAAAGTAACTACCAACAGAAATTGTAATATATTGTCTTTAATGGCCGCTATTAAGACTCGAATCTCGTGCTAAGGGCGTTTCGAACGGGAATTCGCACAGGCGCTCTGCTGAGCAGATTTTTGGCCTATGTAAGGTTTTCTATTTATCTTTAACAGTTATCTCAATATCCAACCATTAGAAACCTACTACTTACTTCTTTGAACGTATCAAAAGGTCTGCCGCAGTAAGTGCAATTCGCTGGTCGACAGTCGCAGTCATCAAGGTGATCCTGGGAAGAAAAGTATTGCGGATAATTTAGTCAAACGTCCAACCGTTATTATTATGGCGATTTTTTGTTTTTATATCAACAGCTTCAGAACTTGCGAGCACCATGTTTTTATTTTGTTTCCAGTTTGACTTTTGAATTTTAAAGTAGTGACAGCTCTTTATGGAGCCCAGAGTTATCTTGAAAAACAAGGAGGACTCTTAGCGTTGACTCGAAAGTCGGGATACAGAAAGATGGAGATGACTGCCCAGTTTATTATCAAAATATCAATGCAGAAAATCTAGATGCATTTGAAGCTGAGATTTGCCACTGATTGGAGCACGGTGTTGTCCAGTGTTTCAGCGGACGAGGCATATGATTACTTTATTAAGATTAAGATATATAAAAAGAGTTTCCCATACAAAAAAAAAAAAAAAAAAAAACAACTTACCCACAGGAAGGCTCGGAAGCCTCGGGTGACAAAGGAGATGATCAAAATGATGAGTAAAAAACACGCTTTCTACAACAAATTCGTTAAATTCAGGAAACCAGGTGTACTTGTGCTATTTAAAAAGCAGCGAAATGCTGTGACAAGTGCTTTGCGTAAGGCTAAGCGTACGTATTTTTATGCTGCGTTTGAAAATGAGCGACGAATTGATATTATATGGAAGAACCTTAACTCATTTCTGCGGCGTGGGCTTTTCGAGTTTACAGTCATGAAGCCTAACATCGGGGGGGGGGGGGGGGGGGGGGGGGGAGAGAAAGAGACGAGAGGTGGTTTGACGTTGGCTGAAATATTTAATGACTATTCCGTAAACATTGTAAAGAATGGTAACGCTGCCGATGAATTTCCATTTGTGAAAGGTGTCTCTGACACACTTTTTCTCGCCCCTACGGAAGCGGAGGAAGTGGCATCAGTTTTTATGAACCTTGGAAATAGAAAAAGTACTGACATAAATGGTGTTCAAATGAAACCTCTGAAACATGTATTAAATCAAATGCTCCTCTTTTAACACATATATTTTAATTTGGGACTTCAAAATGGCCCTTTTCCTAGAAAAATGCAAGCTGCAAAGGTTACGGTAATTTTTAAGTTTGGGGATAAAAACCACCTGGGAAATTATGGACCTGTTTCTGTGCTTCCAGTGTTTTCAAAGGGGCTAGGGAAAATAATGCATGCCAGGTTATACACCCTCTCCGAAAAACACTATCATAACATCTTGCCAGTTTGGTCTTAGGAAGGGGCATTCAACGGAACTCGCGCTATTAAAACAGAAGGAACTAATTTTAAACAACGTCGAAAGAAAATTGATTAACTTGGGGGTCTTCATTGATTTTTCAAAGGCTTTCGACCGTCTAAATCATAAAACTTTGCTTCAAAAATAAATGCATACGGGGAGCGAGGAACAGCCTCAGCAATGATCGAGAGTTTTTTTGTTTTTTTTTAAATATCAGCATCAGTGTGTCGTGATCGACAGTCAGCGCTCTAGCTTAAAGAAACTGATATCACGGGGGAGGGGGGGGGGGGGGGGGCAGGGGAGCATCCTTGGACCCCTTCTGTTCAACTTATACATCAATTATATAGTAAATATAGACGACAGTGCAGATTTTATAATTTACGCAGACGACACCAGTTTATTCTTTTTATAGAAAGTTGTGCACCAGGTTTTCTGTGCGGCAAATAGCGTTTTGCAGAGGATAAGCGACTGGACAATCTCGAACTCTTTAGTAATTAATACCGATAAGACGAAAGCAATACTTTTTCTATCCAAAAATACAGTGTTTTCATCTACTCAAGGGCTCTGTCTCCAAGGACAAAATATTGACTTTGTACAAAATGTGAAGGTTCTTGGTGTGATATTTAATGAGTACATGAGCTGGGACGCCGAAGTGCAATGCATAGCTGG
This sequence comes from Ixodes scapularis, assembly GCF_016920785.2. NCBI lineage: Eukaryota > Metazoa > Arthropoda > Arachnida > Ixodida > Ixodidae > Ixodes > Ixodes scapularis. The sequence continues at coordinate 112,484,461 of NW_024609879.1, read as the reverse complement.
CAGACTTTCAAAAGTTGTGGGCATTATTTATAAATCCCGTCACATTTTACCCCTTTCGGTCTTAATTCTTCTTTATAACTCCCTTTTTTACTCTCGCTATAATTACGGCTTCCTTGTTTGGGGTAGCACAACGGTTACAAATATGCATCACTTGCGTGTTCTCCAGAAGAAAATAATTCGAATTATGTGCAATGCGGAGTTCAACGCTCACGCAATACAACTTTTCAAAAACCTTCATATAGTTCCAATTACAGAGCATTATAATTATAAACTTCTTCAAACATATCAAATGTCTGTAAGGCAAAATCAACTTGTTTTTCTATCAATCGCCAATATGAAGCGGAGAGAGCCTGCATATGCAGACCGTTGTGTTGACATATGGTCAACGCCTCGCTCGAGAACAGGCTCCTCCAGATGTTGCAGTACTCGTTGCCTAATATTATAAACAAAACACATAGACTGGGCACGGATTTGATGAGTGTGAGCAGAAAGGATATTCGATCATTGTTTCTCTAGTGTTATTTGTGCCCATTCTTGATGGGACCTCCGACCTGCAAGAAATGTTCGTGATGTACGTCAATTCTTTTAAATCTGTGTTTTGATTATATGTAAATATTGTTCTACAGGTCACTAGTATGAAAAACAGTTTCTCTCGTTGCTGGTGGAGAGAAGAAACTCTGTCAAGCGACAACAGTTTTTTTTTTCTTCCTCCCCCTCTCCCCTGGAGACAAACAATAAAGTTGAAGTTGAAGTTGAACTAGCTCTACATCTAAGTGAGAAATAATGTATTTTTAAACATTTTATTTATGTGCTGATGTAAATATATAATTCATGCTTACAATATCTCTAACATTACAATTGTACAAACAAGATGAAGGGAAAGGAAAGAAAGGCCATGTCTATAATTCTTTTTTTATAGACAGATTCGGAAGTTTGGGATACAACATATAATACCCCATTCAAACTGCAGCATTGAAGTGCCTTTAGTGCAAGTCCCTGTTGTAAAAAAAAGTATAGATCTTACTCAAACGGCGGAGCTACAGGGAGTATCCTAGGACCCATGAACTCGAAATAAAAATTACAAATATATAAATGTGCGCTGTTCTGAGTCGTTATAAGAAATTACATATTACTAAGTAACAAAGTTTGAAATAATTTTAACACGAACGTGACTAAATATGCTAACAAGAGACACAAACTCACGATATACTCGGGGCTAACCTTGAGGGCGTTTTAGATGTAAATAGTGTGTATGCACAGAATTCATCGGCGCTCCATTTGTGCGAGCGCAAGGTACCAATAGCTTTGGCTCTATTGCCACAGAAAGTTGCCCCCAAGTATATACCTTTCTACTGTTTACAAAGACACAGTCCAGCGTGCGATCTTCACGGCACAGCACGTGCGTGTTCGTCGCTTTGGAAAGCGAGCGAAGCACGCACCACACGCACGAACACTCAAAATGGCACCGGCGGCCGCCCACACGCTCTTGTTTGGCAAGGTCTATACCAAGCAGCAGCGACGGCGTGGACCGTGGTTACAGTAGCAATGTCTACCACGAACGCGATGATCCCTTGTAAGCTAATTCTTGAGATGCTGACAAGTAGCCCGACTCTCCCGCCCAGGACAATTTCGCGACGTCGGGCCAGTCGGACAAGTGAGCTCGGGAGCAACTGCTAGTGGCGCCAGCCCCAGCGGCACCAAGAAGAATGGCGCTCACGTTCACTGGTCCGAGCCTTGCGGTTTTAGAAGGAATGCAATCAACATAAGCCCTGAGAAGATGTAAATGTGTTAAGCTACGTGGCGCAAGCTACCGCCAGGCATAAAGGTTATGGTCATGATACTACATGTCCATAGATCATTCTTCTATTTTGGTAACCGTGTGATACCGAACGAAATTTAATACAGGTTCCTTAATTAACTAGGGCACCTCAGCTAAAGGTAGCTTAATACTGCCGTGTAAATGGTGTATATATGCGAATTTCTGAACTGCCTAAATCTGACGAAGCTCTGCCGCGATCCTGCTCACAAACCGCATACGCTAGATGTGAGGGATTTATATTTTATGTACGCGCACGTGAGATCTGCGACTAAATATAAATTGACTTATTGAGTGACAACAAATGAAGTCCCGGAACGTATATCTTGCGGATGACTTGGGAAAACAAATCCAAGGTTGTGCCAGATTTCTAGCGACCCTATACGGCGGTGCAGCTGGGAAGACGCTACAACACACTGCAAAGGTACACTAGTGCCGTCTGTGCAGGCGAGGTTTACGGTTATGGGGACTTAATAGGGGGGGGGGGGGGGGTAATTGCGACGATATGCCAGATAGTAAACTAACATTTCAGAATTAACAACTCCATTAGCAAAAATAAACGTTTGATTTTAATTAGGAGCTCGCTGAGCGTCATCGAAAACTCCTGGCTCAGTAACTTATAGAAAGATTTGCAGCGCGCGCAAAGTGCGGCGGTGCGCTAAAGTTATCACTCCGAAAACGCAGAGGATCAAGAAGATGAACGCGTCATGGTGTAGTCATTCGGGTTTTCGCACAGCCAGCCTTGGGCCTATTGCACGAGTGGCAACTTTAGTTTGCCTCCACGCTTGCCACGTCTTTGAAATGTTTCTAAACTTGAAAATGTTGTGGTTTATGATAGCGCTCAGCAAGTTTCTAATTGAAAACAAAGGTTTATTTCACTAATTAAAAAGGTCACTCACAGATTTCAGGTAAATATTTGATTTTTCGTGAGGACTATCCTCCTCTATTATGTCCCCTTGGTCATGTTACTTATCTGCGCAGACCGCAATAGCCTTTCTTTCATTGTTTTTTTTATTGATATTAATCTCTTCAGATTAAAAGCAAACATTTTCTATCACGGATTTTCCTAATCCAAATACTGTTGGTACAAGCACCATACACATGTCGTTTTCCTTTTTCTTTCACCCCCACCTCCTTGTTGCTTCTCGTCTATTTCGCAGAACCACCGTTTAAAGGCCGACGTGCCGCCAGAAAGGAGGAAACTCTCCTCATTTCCTCAGTTCCTCCTTTCCTCTCGAGAAAGAGAGAGACACTCCTCCTTTCTGTAGTGAGTAGCTCAGTGGGCCGCTCCGGAGGGAGGGGGGAGAGAGGGAATGGAGAGGAGGAAACAGAACCGGTTTCCTGCCCGGCAGATTTTTTTAAAGTTGTCCTTTAATCTCTTTTTAGTGCACTCACTATGGATCCACAACCCTGAAAACCATATGCAAGGACTATAGTAGTATCAAACTAAGAAACACCCAAAAATATACTTGAAAAATCCTTACCACCAGATTACATTCCTCGATGTCGTTCTTACAGAACGGACAGGTCACCGGTCTCTTCGGGCAGGATGCCGTTATATGTGCAGCGTGCTCTTTGGATTCAATCAGCTCCCCACAGAACGCACAAGGTTTCCGCGAATCTTCCTGGCATGTCTGGTAATGAAGCTAAATATCGGTAAAAAAAAAAGAAAAAAAGAAAGGCGTTTACAAACCTCTGTAATACGAAACTAGAGCGCAGCTCTTGAGGAGGAGGAGGTGAAGGTGCGGAGGGGAGGGTATGCCCCTCCTCCTCCCTTTCCTCCTCCCCTCGTCTCCGCTTTTTTTTTAACTTGAAACGTTCTTTGTCTCCTGGAATTTGTGTCCAGGAATTGGTAGATACATGTAATCACACAATGAAAGCACTGGAGATCTGGTCAAAATCTAATAACATGCAAATAAATGAATTAAAAACAAAAGCAGTAATATTTAAACCAAAAAATAAGCCAATTCCAGTGCATATAGGTATTGTCCCTAATTCCCGTCCAATAGAAATTGTGCAGCACTTTAAATGTCTCGGTGTCGTGTTCTCCGCAAATATGTCGTGGGATAGTCACGTAAACTATTGAGTAGGCAAAATAGCTCAAATAACTGGAGTAATAGGTCGTGTTAGGTACCTTCTTTAAACAAGAATCAAGTTATTTTTGTATAATTCACTGTTTTATTCCAAGTCGAATTACTGTCAACTAGTGTGGGGGACCACCACATTTTCAAATTTACAACGTGTTTATTTGGTACAAAAAAAAATGTCTTCGATATATTTACAACGTGCCCTACAGAGAGTCATGTGCAATCTTTTTTTATCATTCTCACGTGATCCCAACATACAACCTATATAAATACCCATTGAGTGTACGGTATAAATTAAAAGCACAGATGAATATAAAGATAATATACGTAATCTGGCACAACTACTAATAAGATAATTGAACTATACTACAAGACATGGAGGGAATTCGGTAGTACCTACACCTCGTTTAAACTACAAAAAAGAATGCCTGTGTTATACACTTCCGTCATTATTAAACCTTATCAGCTTATGCATATTGATTAATTCGCCTGTAAGCACAGTGAACTCCGTGTAATGTCTAACCATGGGAGTATGATTTTTGCTTTGTATGCCTCTATACCTTTGCGTTTTCGTTGTTATTATCCTTTTATGCAGGTTAATTCTTCCCACCGTAGTGCTGCTTAGTCGCCATTATTACAGGGACTGCGGGCTCGTCAAACTGCTAAGCGCAGCTTTTTTTCCACAGCCCCTCTATCTGTATTTTAACAAGGTGGAAAATAAACACATTTGATTTGATTTGTCTCGTCAGATATGGTATGCCGGATTTCGTGAAGCACCGAATAATCAACCGCGAAACTCAACGCGGATTGGCTGGTGAAACGGCCACGTGATCAACGCTGATTTCCTAATTCCGGTGAGTATGGGAGGTTTTGGAACTGCAGCAGGGTTCAAAGCTGGGCCAGTTGGTAGTGGTTTATGATGAAAGAAAAAGAGCACAAAAAACCAGGACAAAAAGGGAACGGACACATACGACAGACGCGCTTACTCACAACTGCAAGTTCAATAGGAGTACAGAAAGTCCGAATTGTCGCTTCCCCGGCTGCACATGCCCCGTTCAATCGCACCCCCCCCCCCCCCACACACACACATACACACACCCATCTCCCGGTTATAATCCAAAAAACGGAAAAACCTGCGCGTGGTACTGTCACATATGAGAATGCTTCCTCACCATCTGTCAAAGCAAGTGACCGGTGGCTTCTGCACCCATCACCCAAAGTTTTGCTATAGAAAGCCTCAAAGCCCTCCCGCACCCTCCGCTCTTGAAATCATCCTAAAATATTTGCATGTTCAAACACGGGGAGCGCACCCACACCTACTGCAGTGTACTGATAAACGACCAGACGGTATCGTACGAAGAAAGTTGCAGTGCTCCCTCAGTCTCTCATCAATGTCCCGTTTGGCCCATACAGCTTTACCACGAAACAGCGGATGCAGTATAGAGCACTCCAAGTCTCTTCGTACGACTACGTCTGGCCATGTAGCGGTCCACTGTAGCAGTTCTGGGTGCGCTCCCGTGTTTGAAAATACCATTATTTTAGGACGATTTAAAGAGCAGAAATCGCGGGAGGTCTTGGAGGCTTCCAATATCAAAACTTTGGGTGATTGCTGCGTAAGCCACCCCGTCACTTGCTTTGACAGATGCTGGAGAAGCATTCTTATCGGCGACAGTGCCACACGCACGTTTAAGTTTTTTTCGTCTTTAAATTATAACGGGGGAGGGGGAGGGCTGTTGGACAGTGCATGTTAAGCCGAGGAAGGAACGATTCGGTTTTCCTGAAGTCCTATTAAACCTCCAGTTGTGAGTAAGGGCTTGTCTGTCGTACGAGTCCTTCTTTTTTTCTTTTTGTCGAGGCTTTTGTGCGCTTTTTTTTTTTTTTTTCATCGTAAGGTTTTGGAAAACCGCCAGGCTTAAAAATGGACTGGCGCCAGCTTCTTCATTCCAGGAACTGCTATCAAGTTTCTATGCCACGTGTTAAGTTATCTGATGAAGAGTGCCGGGAGCGTAGTGCACGATACCGGAACGCTTCATGAGTAACACAATTGTTCTTTGCTCCCTCTCCCTGCACTCTCGGGGACCGATGCCAGCGCTTATGATTTGCGTCGTTGTGCTCCCGACTTTACCCCCCACAGCTGAATAGCTAAAAAGCCTTGGAGGGGAAGTAAAAAAGGCAACCCTACCCTTTTTCTTCAGCATCACTTGGAAACGGAGAAAGCTATAGCCTCGGCCTCTAGGAGAAAGCCAATCGGAACGTCGGAGAGGAAATCTTGACTACGTATTATATCGTAGCGTGCTCCTCTCGTGAAGGAATGTCACGTGGTTCGATCCGTCGTCCTGATTGGCTTACATGGGCCACAAAGCTTGCCTCTGGTCACGTTATCATAAAACGAAGTTTAGAAGCATTCGCTTTGTGTAATACAAAGAGCCACTAACAGAATTTTGGCTCAGTAAGTATGCAGTAGTTCCTTGCTGTTTCCGATTGCAATGTCATCTGCTTAAACGTTGATTTAATCAACGTATATATTTATCAAAATAAACTTGGACAACGATTAAGTGGCTTCTTTTTCAATATGTTGTATGAACATAAAGCTCTTTGTACAGCAGTTTTTAACTGTTGTGATTTCATTAGGAATTAAACAATATATTTTAGTTGCAGGAATTTAGATTTCTTTTTTAAAGAAAGGGTATCTGTATCTTCCAAAATGAAACACTTGAATGCCCAAAGCAACCTTTGGTGCACATTGTCTAAAGATATCGGCTGCAGATATTTTAATTATAACAAGGTGTCGCAAATATTCTGCCATTTTCCATTCACCTTCGAGATATTTGGTGCAGACGGTTAAGCAAATATTCATAGTCGTTTTAGCTGATTGTCTAGTACATTTGTTTTCGGTGCGTTTTCGAATTGCTGAGAGCACTAGAACCCAGAACAGATGTACTTTTTCATTAACATTCATAGCAATGAGGTTGGATAATGCAAACTTTTCTCCAGACAAAATCAGCTTTCCAGGAGCGCTCACGTTGTTTTTTATTTTTTGTGCTATTGTTAAAATTGTGTTTTTGGTTAACCAAGTTTGTTTACAAGTAACCAAAAAAGTTTAAAATTTAAAAAATATTATTGTGTACGCTTTTAACTTTAGAGCAAATTACATCATTCACTTTGCATTTGCTTAATTGATAGCCTGATGGGACATAGAGTTACGGAACCATTGATGCTTCAAATTTATAATAATATACATGCGGAACGGTTCTAAAAGTAGTTATATCAGTACCCCTTGGTGCCTGACCACCAGCTGTCTTTTACGGCATGTGATGATTAGCGATTTATAAAGCTATATAGTGACAATGTATAAAAAAAAACAATTTTAGATTTTTAGATTTTTTTTTGCGTCACAAGCTTAAGGGTACCCCGTTTCTCTACCCTTAAGAACATTATTATGTGTGTCTTTTCTTCAGTGAAATAAAATGTTTTATTGATTTTTTATATTCATCACGTACCAGGATTTCTTCTACGCTGGCTTGAAATTTGCACCCAAACTTGTGCTTCGGACACTTGACAACAAGTTGAAGAACTTGGTCCCATGCGCTTGTCGACTGACGCATCTAAAAAAGTTGAGCAACAAAAGCCAGCATGTCAGAAAATACAAAATCAGCCAATAGAATTTGCTGATATTCCGTAACTTTTACCGTACGTCACTCATTTTAGTCCCTAAATCCTTGCAAGTTATTATGAAAGTTTCAGGACTAAAAAAACGGCTATTGAAGACGCCAAGAAGTATGTCCTACTAAACTTGGTACTACGTATATCTTATTTTTTCTTTTATTTAATTACACTTCCCATTTAATCATTTTGATCGGTGCGCTTGTACATAGCAGCCGAAAAAGTTAACATTGCAAATAAACGAACAAAAGAGAAACAGGCCTTGGCTTATGGCGATATCGGAAGTGTGGCGTTGTATTGACGTAGTAAAAGTTTTGTGTAAAGTACTCAACAAAAGTATTTAAGATAAGATATTAAATGCCCGTCTGAAAATGTATTTAGAGTAGTATTTAAGATATTTTTACAACGAAATATGTTCAGTAGAGTACAAATACTTTGAAAAAGTGATTGGATTGGATTTGAAAATACTCGGCAAGTAGGTGGCAAGTTGGTAATATAAGAAAGAAATGTCCAAAAGGAGGTGCTCTACTTGTGATGACTTCGCTGCAAATCACATTCTACTGTGACCTCTATGACTTTCAAGAAGCGACCTAGCTGCTGCAATCGCAGTTAACTTTGAAATAATTCAGGATACGCAACATAATGGTTACCGAAAGATTTAAGGAACAAGGGGGAATAACGTATTGTAGGCATGGCAACTGGCGGGCTTTAGTTTGGCGATAGGCTGGGCTCATGACGCATTCCGATGTAACTTCGTAATACACCTTGAAGCATAGTCCGGCATTGCAGATCTCTAACAGCCGAACTAGAAGTTGATCATACAGCCAGACTTGGTGATGAGCACGCGGGTGAATGACAAACATTCACGCACAGTAGAAACATCGGCTGGAGGACAGCAGCCTCTGTCGCTGATGAACAACTAAAAGCGCGAGTGTTTTGTCTCCCCAGCCAAGGGCGAGGGGGGCGCCTGAATCTTCAAACTGTCAAAAAATATACTAGGAAGGTTAAGAGAGAAACACAAGTAACACAAGAGAGTGTTCACAAAACCGTTTTCAATTCCTGGCTCCACCTGGAGAAAAACTGGGTTGGGGGATTCTGAGAACGAAACAGTGTGCGCACTCTGAAGATGACGATGATGATGATTGCAAGTTTAGTGGCACAGGGGCAACGAAGGCCATGGAGTGGTCGAAAGGAGAGAAAAGAAACGCTTTTGGACGAGCTTGGGATCCAATCGGGGAAGCACAATCTAGGTCACTGGAGCTCAATAAAAGCAGCAACATCTAAGTTCCTTGGCCGAGGGAGTTTTCCAGCTCACTTCGAAACCTGCTTGCACATTTTCATACCAAAATTCCCAGAACCGGCGATTTCCGAAAATGGTTCATTGTGACCATACCAGGCGTTGGCGTCACAATCTTACACTGACGAGACCACTCTAGCTTCAGACAAAAAGTGTAAAATGCCGATGACGTCACTAGCACTTTGCTAGCTCCAAGCGTAACTTGACAGTCAAAGACAACTTGAAAAATAAAGTGGACAGGACGACACAAAGGCGTACATGGGGCGATCCAGTTAGCCTTTTGTTGGCAATTCGGGGACTGCGTTTTCTCGTGCCTTGTTTCCTGTACTGTGTTTGGTCGGTAGCGTTCAAGTCTGCAATCGGCTCAGCTTTGCCTTGGGGTTTGACGATTTCTAGTTACGCGGATTGTTCCGGCGACAAACATTTTCGAATGTTGAAAAGTGTATTTAAGATACTGAGTACAAGATGGTGAGAAATGTAATTAAGATAAAGAAGCAGATACTCTAGACGAAATGTATTTGCAAGATAGCAAAATACTACCAAACGTATTTGAAATACAGTATCTTGAGTTCTACTAGTAACAAATGTACACCTAATTGTTTTACAACATTATGTAAAAATATTTCAGGCCGTTAAGCAAGGGCCTGAAATAGGCCATAAAAGCTATTTAGATGCGATATACACCCATGATGTTAAAAAAAGAATGCGACTAAAAATGACTAATTAACGAAAATTTACTAATAGCTTTTTAATTAAACGTTTCAGGGCTGATGTTTATATTGAAGAAATTTAGGCAATTAATGTTTACGGCCAGCCCAGTTTTTACAAATCTGGTGGTAGAGCACGCCGTTCGGGTTATTAATCGTAAAATTTTGTTCAGGAAACCTGTCAATATCGAAACAAAAAAAAACGGTATGGTGAAAACGATGACTGTAAATCCTGATTGACGCCTAAGGCCTTACGGCCCGTTCACACTCTTGCGACCGAGTACGACTGAGAGAGACGAGATGTCTTAAAACTTGTTAAATGTTTTTAGAATGAGGGAACACACTGACATTGTGGCGCCATCTATGCGGTGACCCTGGAACTGCATTTCACAAGAGAGAAGGTTTTGCGGGATTTCCGAGGTCAAACGTGCGTAATACCCATAGAAAGGCTCGTTTATAACATTGACAAAAGTTTTTCGAGCCAAAAAAGAAAGGATAATGCGCGAGAAAAAAAAATATGCCGGACCGCCGAGTTTACACTGCTTCCCAATAGATGGCGCCAGTGTGTTCTCTGGTTTAAGAAGTTTTAAGGAACTCAGGTAGAGGTCGCAAGAGTGTGAACGGGCCTTTATTCACACAGCCGCCTTTTCCCCAATCCCGGCGCGGCGCCGGGCGGCGTTTTCGCACCGGGAGAGGGATTTCCCGTCGCCCCGTCGTCGGAGATTTTACTTTTATAAAATGCACCGTCGGCCGAGCTTTTTCTATAACATATTAAAAATTACTTTGCTTCGCCAGATGTTGTGCAAGAGTACGTGTCAACGTATTTTTTCTGTTTAGATGTTTTGGAATCGGTCAAAATAACTGGTAAAATAATCACCACCCGATCTTGTTTTGGTTTTCCTTCACAGATCGCTGAAGATACTGCAACAAATCGAAACATTTTTACAGTTTATTGTTGTGCCACAACATGAACTGTCTGAAAAACTCACAATCCTTATCGCTGCGCAATTAGGTTTTTCACAATTGTGCATGCTCCGGAGTTCCATAGATCATTTGTTTCTTAAATTACGAACGCTGCCGTCAGTGCGCGAGCGTTTAACCTTCCAAAACAGTTTGTCTTGGTGTGCTTTGGCAACACTACACAGACGCGTCTATTCATCACAAAGCAACTGTGGAATTGTATCCTACCAAACGAAATAAACCAACCTATGAGCCACCCGCAAGACGAGTCTAGAGAGCAGCAATATTATTCGCCTTACCTCGCTGATCCGTTCAACGTTCCCATCGTTCTCGCAAACAAATTTGCCTTCTTCCTCGATCATGTTGATGCACGAGATGCAGTACATGTGTCCGTGACTGTCCTCCTTCATGGTTGGAGACACATTTTCGCACATCGCGCAGCGCAGCGACTGTGAGACCGCTTCAACGAAGCACACGGGCTCCGAAAAGTCGGCACCTTCCACATCCTTTATCAGGATCATCTCCGGAACCATGATGAAGGTGCCTAAGATATAAATAATACTTATTTCAGTCTATACATATTTTTTATCGCTTATCACACAGGCGAAAAATGCCAAGACACTGGGACGCAGACGCGGACGCAGACGCAGACGCAGACGCGGAGTCTCATATTCCCGAAACGAAAGCGACTGCGCATGGCCAAACGAGTTCCACAACAGAGTACACAAATATGGCAGCGTGCAGAAGGCGATTATTGGTCTGCTTTAGAGTCAAGCATTACTGAGGCGTACCTACGGCCTCATCTATGCTTGACTATTCGACGATCTACCCACACCAGCAGCAAGATGGCGGCGATCGTCTGCTAGTCAAGCATTGCTGAGGCGTACCCGCGCCCTTAGCAGTGTGTGACTCTCAGACAACCTATCCACACCAGCAGCAAGATGGCGGCGATCGTTTGATACTCAAGCATTGCTGAGGCGTACCCACACCCTCAGCAATGTTTGACTATCGGACGATCTACCCACACCAGAAGCAAGATGGCGGCGATCGTCTGCTAGTCAAGCATTGCTGAGGCGTGCCCACGCCCTCAGCGATGTTTGACTATCAGACGACCTACCCACACCAGCAGCAAGATGGCGGCGATCGTTTGATACTCAAGCATTGCTGAGGCGTACTCACTCATTCAGCAATGCTTGACTATCAGATGATCTACCCACACCAGCAGCAAGATGGCGGCGACCAGAGGCGTGTTTGCAAGCGTCTATAATCAGCGATAGTAAGAGAAAGACAGGGCCTCTTTCCAATTCCCAGCCTCCAGCACGCGCTCGCTGCCTTCCGCCGTGCCTTGGTTGCGCGGGCACGGTCGAAGCTGACGAGATGCCGGAGCGTTACGGACGGTAGGTTGCGCACTCTGGTGGCAGGGAAAGCGAAACTCATCCCTGACGTTCTCGGCCTGTCGGGGTCTCTAACAGACACTCGTGCCCTCGTTTTTCAACGTGCACTCGTTTCTTTTTTTTTTTTCTTTTTTCTTGTAGCATTACGAAGTTTTTAAGTTACTTCTGGTCGCATTAAAACGACGACGAGGAAATTTATTAATCAAGATATGAAATATGGGGTGATGGGACACGAGAGCAAGCAGATATGCGGAGAGAAATCCAGACACGTCTATATACCGTTTCAGCTTTAGTACAAGCGCCGACGACACTCGCTACGAGTTAATGGGACATATCAAGCAGTGACAAAAGTGCGAGTCGGGCCGTTTTTGCTATGATTGGTTCAGCGGTAATAGAGCACGCACAGAAACATAACGAGCACCATGATGGAGCGCTTTTGAAGCCGTCTGATTGGTTCCATCAGTTTGTAGCGTCTGCTGCGTCTAGACTTAAAGGGGCGGTGCAACAACTTTCAGACTTTGGCCAATTAACAACGGAAATGAATTTGTGTCACCCATGAAACGAAGAACAGACAACCGTATTCTCTTGCGAGCACTAGTTATGTAGAAGAAAATGAAACAAATTGAAAGTCAAAGTGTGCCTCTCAACTCTCCATGTCGCCTTTCGAGTGACGTACTCTGGGGAATCATGTGGTTTCTCTTTGGGTTCTCTCTTCAGAGACCCCAGCCGCTTCCTCCGCGATTATTGACTTTTAAAGGATTAGCATCGTCGAAGGTCGCAGCGAGCGATCGACACAGAAGACGGTTCGCCACGGGGGTGACGGCGAGTGTAGCAGCGGATCGGGACACGTTTTGTTCACTTCCGTGTATCCCCCAGAGTACTCCACACATCAGTTCCGTTAACCACCACGAGCGGCTGCAGATCGGAAAATGTCTCGTTTTCTTCTTTGCGATTACGCACCGGAATAGCAATTTTGGGGGGCAAGGTGACACGTTTTTTGGTCACTTCTGCTTGGATAAAAAATACAAAAAATACAAATTGACAATTCTTTCCAACACTAAACTCATTGCACTACCCCTTAAGATGAAACAAAGTATAGGTATAGCGACCTCCGTGTATTGCCTCTAAATTAAAGGTATGCATCAGTGCTATTGACCGAGACGGACTTCATCGAAACAAACTCGGCGAAAATCCCACCAAAGACGGCGCGAAAGAAGGAAGTTAGCGATAGCGGATATCTCTCGACCAATTATAGCGTGCTGGCAAAGTTACGGGGATAAAGGAAAGCAACATAAACGGCAAAAAAGACGGGGACAAGACAAAAACATATTTTTTATGATAGAGGAAAGCAACATGGAGCGGCTAAAAGGACGGGGACAGGACAAAACATATTTCCGTCCCTGTCCTTTATGCCATTCATGTTGCTTTTTTTTTTATCCCCTGATATCTCTCCGTGCGCGTGCGCAAGTCCTTGAAAGTATGTTCCTTTTAGAGCAGGGGTCTCAAACTCATTTGAGTGTGGGGGCCCGGTATCCTTCCTAGAAAGTTTGAAGGCCAAAGCGGCCGGGGGGGATTTATAGAGACGGAACCTCGTGCTCTCTGCTTGTAACGTCTTTAAGTGTGATTTGTTTAGAGGACTACTTTAGCCCCTTAAGTCATCTAGTAAAAATGATTAAAATGACGCCGCTTCGCCACCGTTAACAACCACATTGTAGTTCCCGCTGCTCATTTCACACGGGAACTAATCAAAGTCAACATGTCTAAAACAAAATTCTCTTAATACGACAGCTATCGCTTTCTTGTCAAATTTCATAGCGGCGGTTTGTTAAAACACTTGTAAATTTATAATGTTTTTTTTTTGTTTTTTTTTTTTTGAAGGCGAGAATTACGAGCTTATAGCTTTACCTCTGGTAATTGCTCCTCTTGAGCCAGAGTCCGTGCAGCCGAGGTGACAAAAAGACTGGGAAGCAAAATTAAAACGAAACACGAGACAAATTAAAACAAAACAGCATAAACTATGTGAATACGAATTAAAGCACGTTTACGTTTCGAGCCGAAATGAATCGGTGACACGATATTAATAAGCCGCATGCCATTTCTAGCGCTCGAGACGTGGGAACAAAGACTCGCAGCCGGTTGCTTGCGGGCCGCATGCGGCCCGCGTGTTTTGAGATCCCTGTTTTAGAGTATCCGAAAGGTTTTCGCCCAGCTTATTCAGTGAAAGCCAACCTGTAAGGCCCCTTATTCGAGTTCGCCATTTACCCAGAACGCAGAACAACTACCATCATCGGCACTGTAACGCCTCGTACTCGTCAGATCAAAAACACGCAAAAAACTACATGTGTACCCCAGAAAAAAAAAAAAGAAAAGGTTTTCTTGTAATATTGCGCGAACTATATACATGTTTTATGGTTTAAAATCTTACGCGGTGTGGGAAATATACAGTTGCGGACTATACGTTTATTTGTTGAGTTTATCTTGATCGGTCGTTATTTTGTAAATACAAAGGTACGCTAATGATAGTATGATCAATCGTTTTTTTGCACGAATTAAGCACGTATTTGTCAAGGTGTGCTGTCTATGTGAGTTTAACGTGCGGACTACGCACCTCTCTAGCTAAGAAAAAGCCTGTTTTATTTGTTTCCTTGTTTTTCAGCCGATGTTTTTTTTTTTGTGCGTGCGTGCGTGCGTGCGTGTGTGCGTGTGCGTGTGCGTGTTCGCGCTTTGTACACCGGGTGCGGACTGCTGCCCGGAAAACACGGTATCTCTCCACGGAGCGCCCCTGACCCTCGTAAAAAGACAGTTCTGAGAAATCCCGCTGCTGTACCGTCGAAACCCCAGACAGGCCTAAGCGATCACCAAGACGTATGTCAGCCTTAAGCCTAAGCTCCCACCTAAACTTTGATCAAGTGCGTTCACACGCAACCCGCGGAGAACATGGTCGCCATTAACTGTAACGTTCGCCACGAACTCACCTTAGCTGAACATGGGACAAAGATGTTGAGAGGAAAAATAAAATTCCAATAGAGTGAATCACTGTCGCGCCTCTACCACCGCTGATACGCCCCACAAGTACTACGCGCTCGGTTCCGACGCTCCTATCTTGCCTGCGCAGCCCGCAGCTGCGTCAAACGCTCTTATCTTTCCACCCGAGATAGTAGCAGTGGCGGCAGTGGCATCAGTGGCGCTCCGAGCATTCCGAAACCATAGACGTCTGCGACTCTGGGCGCAGCCATCTTGCTCTGGGCTTGGCTCCGCTGCTCTCGTCGAACGCAGAACGCCAGCGTCCGGCGTTTGGCTCTTGCATATGAACGCGTTCGACGAGTGCAGTGGAGACAAAGGCAGCTAGCTTTAGGTCTACCCACTGATCAGTTCAACCAGAGCACGGCGTTCTGGCGTTCCCCTCTCGTCTCCCCTCGGTTTCTCGGCCCATTGGCTTTGCAAGAACAAAACTATACGTCCTTTCCAGTAGCGCCAAAAGCACAACGTCACGGCGATCGTCGTATTTCGGTGCCGGGGCAATTAACAAACAGTGCAATCCAACCCAGTGAAGGCGCCGTGACCGTGAGCTCTTGGGTGTGTATGGATTTTAGCCTTCGTCTGAGCACTCTTACTTATTGCGAAACCGATATAGCAAAGCGCAAAGCTTATCGCAGCCCTTCGAAGTGCAATATACCTTCTTTTTTCATTTTTGTTTCTTTTGCTGAAAAATGATATTTGTTCGCAAAAAAAACATTCTTGTAAGCTAACCTAGGAAATGACAAACAGCGGTGAGGTACTACTACCACTGCACAAACCCAATCAGTTTTTTCTTTCACCCACCGCCGAGATATCAAATTCATTGGTAAATACAAATTTAACCCTCAAGGAACCTCGATCATATTCATAAGGATAGCACACCTAACTATAATACTAATTTTTTCACCATCTCATTTCTACCTCGCACATCAAACGACTGGAATCACCTTCCCGCTTCAATACAATAAATCAATCACTGATATCTCACTTTTTTTAACAAACTCTTACGATCATCGCTCTCAGTTTATTTGATTGTCATATTATTGTTTTAATTCCTCACTCCCCTGTGTAACGTTGATAAATAAATAAATGAATAATTATATTACGCCTAATCTCGAAGCAAACATGGTGACCGTTGCGATTTGCTCTTACTAGATGGCACCACTTCACTGAAACTATCTCGGGCACCCTTATCACTATTTCACTATCGTCGGCAAGGAGCGCTGGCAAAAAGGTTCCGGCTGCTCTTGTGGGAGGACTCCAAGGCAAGTGGCTTTTTTCGTCGTTCTTTTTTTTTGCTTTTGTGCCTGAAGCTGAGTCATATCAAATATTTATTACTCATAGCATACTTCACTGAATCTCGTGATGACTGTCGAAACATTTTGCCAAAACGCTGCGTTAAAGGGGCAGGTTACAACTTACTATTGCATTGAAGTACGCATGCGCGTCCCTTTGTGTAAACACGTAAGAAACCAAGTTCATTTTGTGATCTTTAGTTGTTTTTTATTGTTATTATTCTCGCAATCCGCAGGTAACTCCGGTAACTTCGGTAAATAGATTTGTTCGCGTTTTATATATTTTTATATTTTAGCGATGAATTCGAACTGTGTTCCTAAGACCGACCTACCATAGCTGGGGCGCTGGGCTTTTACCATCTCCTACCATCACCAGGCTTATATGTACACGGCGAAGTCTGGCGAAGGGCGTTTGCTCGAAACGTCGCTTGTTTTTTCCCCTTCTTGTTGCACGTCTTATCTTTCAGGCTTTTAATTATGTGCATGCACCAAATGCAAATAGTGAGTAGTTACGTTTTGCTTCGCGCTTTGGGGCTCTCAAAAAAGTTTCATTGTCATGATTCACGCCTGGTGAATTATCTTAGTTTGTACCGCTTACAAAGCCCCTTATCAAGCGCCATGGGGGCGATACTATGTACTGAGAAGCTTTATCGTCTATTTGTCACAAAATAAATGGATGGGTGGATGGATGCTAACGGCTGTACCCTTTGTAACGGGAGGTATATTGCGCCACCTAGCCTACAAACCAAAAGTACGACTTCTCCCCTCGTCGCCCTAAGCCGATTTTCTTCTCCTTTGAAAATCTTCCTTACAGTAGTGCTTGGGCACTATTGGAAGGATGCTGTTAGAACTCTTCGCCCGAATGTGAAAAAAATTAAAAAGAAAACATCTAAGTTCCTCGTCCCCGCTTGCTATGCACGTTATGGTAAGAACATGTGGTCGGTCTATATGCCTCAAAACTCAGTTTTTGTGACTTTACCTCAAGAAAAACTCTGATATGACCGACGAGCCTTTGTGACAGTTTCATAATTTCTTTTTTATTGTTAGAATTGTTTAAACAAGTCCGTTTTTGTTTTGTTTATTTGTGTGTGCGCGACTTCTTTCCTTTTCTTTTTATAATGTGATAACAAAGGAAGTCATCTCCATCCTCCGTGTCGCAAGAACTAAGCAAGATTTTGTGCTGCATTCAATGGTGACAAATGATGTATAGTGCCTTCTGTTTTGTTTCCTTTTTTATAATTTTCTGATTTTAGGGATTTTTTTTTCAATTTATTGGGAGCATCGACTTTTAGTTGGAAGTGCTGTAAAGACTTGGTGACAATTTAGACTTTTTTAACAATTGTTTTTTTGTTGTTTTTTTTTTTGGGGGGGGGGGGGGGCATCTACTACATAACTGGTTTTGCCACGCAAGCCCATGATGGCTTTGGCGAACCTGCACTCTGCCTTGAATATGCTCATCCTTCACAAATAAAATTATTATTATTATTATTATTAAATTTACGACTGCATTTATGGTAGTCAACGTCCCCGGGTCATGGGTAAGCTCTATCGTTTCTCTAGAAGTTTCTGTAGATACTGTGCTTCATACTTCGGAAATGGCAAGCACATGAGCGGTGTTAACATTAGCAATCACCTGTGGCAACCGCGAAGACTTTTTAGTATAGTGCGCGCATAAGGCTGACTCTCAAAAACCAGTCACCCAATACTTTCACCGAGCGAAATTCGGGGGCCGCACACGAGCACTCGTAATAATCAACTATCAGACAGCGTATACGTAGTGCTTGAATCTCTACGTCACCTGACGTAGGCCAGAACGGGGCACATGTGTTCGGACACGAGTGTTGAGTCGGCGTTCGTCTTGGACTCGTGTTCAATCTGTGACAACACGAGTGACAGTCAAATGCTTACGCTGCACCCGTGGCCAAAATGATCATGACTTTGGGCTCCAATAGCTGGCGTAAAAGATGCGACAGTACTCTTTTGCTAGGTGGCGCAAGCTGCCGCCCGATTAAAAGGGTTCAGCCGTATCCATCCATCCATACATGTATAAGGCCTTGTTATCTAGGACATGTCAACTGGCCCGCTAGAAACCATATAAACATCTCGGAAGCAGATGATTGAAATTTCGAAATGCTGGCCTTAGTGTAGGGCGACTATCCAGCCCGCGACTCGCGGGACTGTCCCGTCTTGAGGTTTCGCGTACCAAAATCTTAAAAATGTCCCGCATAATTCACACTGTCGTAAAGTTCACTACGCAACTCACGGCGCTGCCGAACAGCGAGGTACCGGGAAGCGCGGAGATCGCCAATAATTGTCTGCAAAAACACCGACAAAAAAAAAAAGAGGGGGGGGGGGGTTCTTCCTTCCCCCGGTCAGCGTGTCGTCATTTCTAGTTTAGTCATACTGCCTCGGTTTCACACGTGTCACCAAACTAAATTTGAATATTAAATAGCTTAATTTATTTTTCCTCGGAACTTGAACGACAAAATATGGGCGAGATAAAACGGAGAAAGAAAGAAAAGGCCAAAGTTACAGGGTTCTTTGGCCCACGTATGTTTTTCTTTTTTCTTGGAGGGGGGGGGGGGGGGGGGGGGGGGGGGTAGGGGGGTAGACAGAATTCTGTATGCTCGAAGAAGGCACGAGAGAACCAAACTTGTTATTTTGTTGACTGGAGTCCGGGCACGTTGTTCCTGAACCGCATAACAGCTAGATGCCAGAAGCAGAATGTCGAACCGCAATTTTTACCGGTTCGATTCGGCCTTGGATTCACAGCTTTCGGTTCAGTTTCGGTTCAATTCCGGGGATAAAAAATAACGGCTCAAACCGGTACGAACCGATTTGAATTGCTAAATTGAGATTATATTTTCCACGCTGTTTCGGCAATCGGCATTATTTCCGCCGTAAAACGAGTAACCATATAGTTGTTTGTTTGTTTTTTTATCGTTCGTACAGCCCACTTTTATTTTCAGGTACCAAAATAAAAAAATTGCGTTATTTAGTTTCGACACAACAGTAAAAGAAAATCTAGATTACCATTCAAAACTTCGTCTTGATACGACTCAATGAACTCAACATCTATTTGTTTACCTCAGTCACGCATATTTTACAGAGTATGGTAGGTCACCTAAAATACCCGTGATTGGCACAACTTTGCGTCGCAAAACTTAAAGGTTAAAGGAGCTGTGCAACGATTTTAACGTTGAAAGAGTTGGCATCTTCTACTTTTGGCATTGTTCGTCTTGTCACAAAGGACAGACACCACACTTCCTTCCTTCGAAATGTTGTGATTCCGCGGCGTAATCGCGAGGCAAAAATTGGAATATTCCCCGACCTGCAGCCGCGAGCGGCGGCCATGAGAAACACGCGGCGTGACGTCAATGGGGGGTCTTCTTGAAAGATAGCAAGTTGTGCGAATACCTGCTAGATAAAAAATAACTATTTTATAAATCTTGTCGTTCGAACATAAACATAAATGCGTCAAAAACCTGGTAATCATCGACAAAACTTTTATTACACCAAGTTTTAGTGGCGCCATCTATCCTAAGTCCACAGAACCGCCAGCCGGAGGGGGAGGGGGACAGAGCCGGACGGGTATGGCCGGACCCGGATGAGACTTTCCTCCTTTCACCATATTGTTCGCGCCGCGCCCGCCAACACGTGGTCACGCGGTCGCGAGCGGATGAGTTCTCGCTGCTCACTGATGGCTCTAGAGAGACAACTTCACCGGAACCTCGCGCCTACCCCATCGACGTCACTGCGCACGTGACCCGGAAGACGATGTACGAGTTTAGAGGTGACAAAAACGTGGATCTTTTTCATTTTTTTAAATAAAAACTAGGGTATCCAGGCAAAATCTGCTTTCTGTAGTTCACTTCAAAAGTGTCAGGCATCTACCTCCACAATTATTTAAGCAAAGCCCTGAAATTGTTGCACAGCTCCTTTCATCGTAGTTTTTCTGTTGAAGTAATGTAATAATTACAGGGCATAAGATCATGGAATGGGCACCTCGTCGCTATTAGTATCGTGAAATATACTTTACGAAATACGTCTTGCATATTTCTTACAACAACGGAACTGAGCTAAAAGCTATAATATTTTCAAAATGTCAAGAAAGATTTAGGACAAGCCCTTTCAGTCTACCGTTTATAGAAATACTGAGCGGCAACAAGAACGTTTGTTTTCTTAAACAACATTGTTTGCACTCAGCACCATGATGCAGGCCAAGAATCATGCAGAAAAAAGTGATTGAAACGGTTCACTCTAGTCTTCGTACTCAGATCGAATCTGGAGTGAAATTGCGCGTACCCAAGAAAACGTTTTGTTAGACTGGATAGACTAGCATAGCCCGGCTGTTGAGGTTTGTTATTTACATTATGCCGGTCAATTCAATTTGGAAATAAGATCACCCTTGCTAATTGTTGATTTTTTATTAAATAGAACAAAGTAGTATTGTATGCTCTACTCGATATGGCAGCAACTTTATTGGTCGCTTTCTGACGGTCGGAGCGAGTAATTGTAATAGTTCCGCCACAAGCGCCTGTATACTTCGTTTTGTCCAGCCCACAAAAACAAAATTGCTGTTCATCACATAAAATATGCAATACCATACTTTTATATGTTTGAGGAGTTATATATCTGCCAGGGGGGGAATACATAGTTGCTAAAATCAAATTTGAAATTAGAAATTTGCTTATGGCTCTCCCCAATCACTTATACACGTCACTATCGAGGATATAAACGCCGAACAAGATTTGCAGATACAACCCCAAATTATCTTTTAGATAGTTTGCGGTTGTGTTTACTTATGATGTATACATTTATTATGATCAGTCCTTTATTTCTGTTGCCAAATATAAGTCCGTAATTAAATATATTTATAGTATCCTTATTAAATAGGACTGTATGAATTTCACATAACCGCTTGAGACCGACACGGGTAGACGATACTCGGAAATACAATAGCTGTTTAATCTGGAAAAACTTTTTTTTTTCGTTCGGCTGCTTGGCAGCCTGAAACACCGGGTCTCAGATTATCCCAAAAAGGATTTTGTGCGCAAATGATAAATTAAAAAAAAAAAAATTCACGAAATGTGCACAAAGAGAAAGATAATGAACGGTATTCTTAAAAATGAAAAAAAGAGGCGATGCCTTACTGCAAAATAAATACATAAATATGTGAGGATATTCATAATTACAAATCAGTAGCCTAAAGGACAGACGAACATTCTTATAATTTTAAAGTAAATCATACTTGGGCATTGGCTTGCACGATCTCAAAACTTCGCGTAATACTGCCTCGGGAGGCGGATGTTCTATTCAGTTTTACGTGAACCGTGTTGGGCCTTCACTTTACTACTCTGTCTTTTATCAGTCATGCGCGCTAACATTTTATTGGGCTGTTGTATATCATAGCTAGACTGCTATAAATACTGCACAACTTTACAATTTCGGTATCTACTTTCGCCAGTGTTGCGAATATCGCATTTCACCAGGAAACTGAACTGTTGATAACCTGTAACGTTATCGCTCTTTATGCTGGTGGTCGTTGTGATTTGTTGTTGCTGAAAAATCAAATCCGGTGGTGCAAAACGCACGCCGCAGAAGGTCGCGCTCAGTGCGAGACATATATTTGAGAGATAGGAATTATTCTTGGTTGGTGCAGTATCGTCACGGCGACTTTGGGCACCTCGAAAGCGCGCTTTCTGGCAAGAGTGTTTTTGCAAACACTGTGCTTTCCGGGGCCACGCTTTCTGGTGTCTACCGAGGATGCGTGGCAGAGGAACCTTCACAACACAGTATGTTCTTAAAACATACTGTGTTTTAAGATACCCGAGCCTCCAGCATTGCTGACGTTCATTTCCTCGTATCAACGGTAATTGTTACAATATACAAGTTTCGCCTGCGATTCTTCATTATCTCTATGTGAAGATCTGCCCTCGTGTGGCAAAGTCACTCGCATTGCTCATGCATCACACAAAAGACGGCGTTTGTTGCATTCACGAAACGCGCCTCAATTATGCTTGAAGCGCGCTTGGCTAACACATAAGTGCGCTTTTTTTTTTTTTCTTATTACATGTTGGCAGACATGTTTTGTGCGACCAACGTGAAGGCACCGTCATATAAGGGAGAAAAACATACCGCAGACAGCATCTGCAGAGTGTATTTTACAGGATGCATAGTAAACAGTTCAACATTCTGTAGAAGTGCACTCTGCGAAATCCTTAATGAAGAATATTATTTTTGAGCAGTTTGATTTGTGTGAGAGTTTTTCAATTAGTTTTTACATTTTAACACAGGATACGTTTCATTAGCCAAATCACATGAGAAGACCGTCATGAAGAACCATCCCTAAAAACCGGCCCGTCAATTTCCCCGCTAAATTTAGCAATAAAGTTATTGTCACGTAAGGTAATTTCTTTTTTCTATAATTAGCGGAAAAATGGTCGCGGGTCATCGATTTCACCAGTAACTGTAGTGGGAAAATTGACATCTCTCACGTAAATGTTTACACTTAATTCAGCGAGGAAATTGACGAGGCGCCACCAGGTCGTGTTACCCCGAGCAACATAATGTAAAGTTATGCGAGCTGTAGTTTGTGCTCAGCATATTGTGTGCTCCACAGTTTTTGTCAGTATAATAAAACCTGCATTTTTTTTTTTTTTTTTTTTTTTTCAGATGGCGGCCGAATTTGCTTGTTTCGTGAAAGACGTGCCGGGCTTCCCGCATGACGTTAAGGTGACCTTTACATCCAAACCAGACGACAACCTGCTCTGCGGCACGTGCCAATCGATCACGCAAAAGGGCTGCGCCGATCCCAAGAAGCATCTTTTCTGTAATGAATGTTCGCTGGTTTTCACGGATGCCGGCGGGAACTTCACGTGTCCTACCTGCAACTGGCAGGGGAAGAGGGAACAGGTAAAACCCATTATTCATTCACGAGAAAAAAAGAAAACAATCCGCTCCATCTCATCTATGTCATCTAACTGGAGAGTTGTTTTGGCGAATTTACTACCAATGGGTACACTGTTACGACTACGCTTGAAAGAAACACTGCTCGTAGATGTCGCTGATTTCAACTATTTTTATCTTGAGCCATGCATCTTCGGCCGAGGCCTCTCGGTGGCCCCGAGGCAAAGCGCCGACCTGGGGAAACCCCCAGGCGGCGGGTTCGAATCCCGGCCGAGTTATTTGCAATCTGTTGGAGGCGTATTGCAGACGAAGCACGCTGTAACCGAAATTTCGGTTACAAGTTTAAAACTTCCCAAATAGTTGAAAATGATCCGCAGCTTTTTGCTTGCGCGTGTCAGATGCCCTTCGCGGACAGGTAAACCCCTAAATTTCACTTTATGTTTTCGGCCGTACGACCCTCTAAGTATGCATGTTTTGCCTTGCCACTAAGTAATTTGCAAAGGGAATAATACATCGTTCCGCGAAGATCGAGTAGCCATTGCGCGGGCAAATTCTGCATAGTTCGAGCTGCTGGATGCACCACAAAGTCGAAAGTCTTCGACTTTCAATTGCAAGGCGTGTCTAGCGCCATCTATCGTCGTGGGCTTCCCGAGCGCCAGGCGAGAGAGCCGACTCGGCTTTCTCGGCGAACCCGGTGTGTCGGTGCGCCAGCAGTAACCTTCTTCGTCGCCACGCAACTGCGCGTTGTCGCCGGGTGGCGCGATGCGCCTGCGTTTTCAGACGCTAGGGGAGGATTTGGAGCCGTAGGCGCACTGTCTTATGCGAATGAGGGCAATGGAATGCATTCTCTTTTTAATACACTGTGTGTTTTATCAGTCAAATTCTATGAGAAAACCGTCATGAAAACCCGTCACGAAGGATCGTGAAGTCAGATGACTCCATGACGCCACAAGTCACACGACGTCAGTGTCACGTGACATGCGTGACTTTATGTGACCTGACGTCACGTACCACCGTGACGTCGTCATGTGACGTCACACTCATGTGATCAAGTTCGTCTTATTTCGCCCTAGCCTCTCAGACTCTTTGTCTCAAGTAAAAAAATATACGATGCAATCCATATTTAGCAAAAGAACGTTTCACGGTGTCAGGTGGCGTCACGTAACACCGTAACGTCAAATAACACTGTGACGTCACATGACTTCGTAATCAGTGTGCTGCATGGTCTGTGTACAGGAGTGGAAGCGCCTAGGCCATTGCCGCAGTTCACTTGCCAGAAACGGCAAATAACCGGCAGGTTTTGTTTGTTTTGCGTTTATTACAGATGCAGCAAAGTAACCTCGCCTGGGGAAAGGTGTCCGGACTCTATGCGTACTGTCCTATGGAAGACAACACGTGCCAATACAAGGGAAACCTCAGAGATACCATAGTGAGTATTGAGTGCTGGTAATAGACTTCGGTCCTATTCTACGGCGTGTCAGCGAAGGGAAGGGAGAAATTTATAGCGTCTATTTCACAGCACAAATAAACTACGCATCGCCCAACACTCTGTCTCCACTCTAAAGTGTAGTGCTAGCGGTCCGGAGCCGATGCCAAAGTTTTAGAAGTCACTGTAGGTTACAAGCGATTTTCAGAAACATTAGATGGGTTAATGGTGCACGCTCCCCGTAACTGACGCCATTTATTCTTCCGTAATTTTAAGCTTCGTAGGCCACCATCCCCCCCCCCCCCCCCCCCGGGCCGGCCCCCCAATCAATCGCGCAGGGAATAAAGCACTGCAGGATCACGCCGCGTTCACTGTGCGTGATTGGTTTAAAGCTTGTGACGTAGCAAACGCGTAAAGGATGGATGGATGGGTGTTACTGGCCATTGTAACGGGCGGTAGCTTGCGCCACCTAGCCTAAGTCTAAAAAGACAAACTTATATGAATCCTCCCGCCCTTCTAAGCCAATTTTCTTCCCCTATCCTCAACACGACAAACGTTGTGACGATGCAATTTAAGCACTGCCACTGGCTCCATCAAATCCGTAGCGTTCGGCTGCAGTGGGACTTGGCGTGAAAAGGTGTATGCGGAGCTCAAGTTCGTCTGCTTCTCTTGCAGGGGTTGCAGTGACGTCAGAACGCCGAGCCACGATTGGCTCTGATTGATGAAGGGTAGAGACCTCGAGGCAGCTTGCTTTGAGACCTACCCACTGTCCTTCGTCAATCAGGGCCAATCGGAGCTCGGTGTTTTGACGCCACCCCAAACCCCGTGCAAAAAAGCAGACGAGCTTGCGCCCTGCATAGAATCGATCTCATTGTTGACGGTCGAGGGCGATTGTCCAAAGAAAAACAGAGATGGTATCATATCGTCCAGCTGTTTATGCACTGTCGAAGTCCACCTCAACAGAAGATACGACGACTCTGTGATAAATTGTCCCTTGCTCTTATTCCAATCTGTGTCGGTCTAGTCGAATGTCTTACACATGATGAAGATTTTTATCTCCGAAGCTGGGAACGCATAATAGAAGGCTCTACTTTTTATAATCCTTGGAGCACGCTTTAAATTAAAACCTTAATCCTGCGGGGTTTTTTTGTTCTTTTGTTTTTACCTATTCAAACTAAATCCAATTTCCCAGTAATAGGATTTTGCTCTTACCGTCATGGTATTTGAGATCCCAAAATTCTGAATAGTTCTTCAAAAAACGGGAAATGAAAGTGATGCCGAAATCAATGTTCAAATTTATCCGCGCTTTCCGGTGCGGTGATCATAACGTCACGTGTTTAACTCTTAGGTACGTCAGACAGTCTATGAACCCAACACGTCGAGCAATAACTTTTTCGTTGATTTTTTTATTTGCATTTATTTATATAATTAAACTTATCTTAAGAAGTCGGGAACACACTGTAACTCCTAAATTACAGTATTTGTCGTCACGTTATCGGTGTAGTCAATAAAGCCTTTCAGTTTGAAAAAAAAATGCCAAGGACCAAATTTAAAGGTTTGATAAGTTCGCGCAAAAAACTATTCTTACTTATAAGTTAGGTTTCTAAATTCGCCACGTCTACTGACATGTTGAACAATTTCGAGGCCGATCGGTGGCTATCAAAATTTTGCCAGAGGTTTCTTATAAGAAAACGGGTGCTGAAACTACTCGTTTTATCTTCGGGGACATCATAACAGCCGGTATCTTTTTTTCTTTTTTTCTTTTTTCAGGGTTTTATGTCACTGTGATAGGACAGGCGCAATAATTCAACAGAGCTCGTACGAAATAGCTTTAGGGTTTGCTGACTTTAAGCTTTGTTTTTGGAAGAAGTGCCAGGGGCACTGGGTAACTCTAAATTAAATCTAGATTGACGCGTCCAAAATATACAGATTTCGTTTTATGTGCAGAATTCTCACTACTACTGATCAAGTGCTGGCTAGAACCGTCCAAAATATTGCGCCCATTGCATCTATAAAAATAACGACTATTTGAAACATTTGGGACTTTCAGCAAACAATTACCGTGTTCCGCGTACCGCACTACCGGAGCCTTCGAAGCATGCTTTTAAGCGCGCGCCCCACGGTCACGGTATCACCCGGTACGCGGAACATGGTAACGGTTTGCTAAACGTCTCTATCAAGTTATTAACACACTCCTGCGTTATGGCGTTCATACTTAGGAGATAGCAATAAGCATTTTGCTATTTGACGGGAACGTAGAAGTGCGGTAGGAACTATATATGTCCCTATTGGAAAGACCAGTTTGAAAATCTAACTGGTCAGACTGGTATTTGGACTGGTCAAACTGGTATTTGGACTGCCATACTGGTCTAACAGGAAATCAAACTGGTGCAACTGGTAGCCAGACTGGTCTAACTGGTAACCATATTGATCTAACTGGTCACCAGATTGCCTTCTAACTGGTCATCAGATTGGCTTGACTAGTCACCAGATTGGCATAACTGGTCACCAGATTGGCATAACTGGTCACCAGATTGGCCTAACTGGTTACCAGATTGGCCTAACTGGTCACCAGATTGGCCGAACTGGTTAGCGGATTGGCCGAACTGGTCACCAGACGCCGAACTGGTCACCAGACTGGCCGAACTGGTCGAACTGGTAACCAGATTGACCAAACTGGTTACCAGTTTGACCCCTCTTTCTCACTTTATGTATTAGCGTTCTCACTTTGATTTATTGGCTTCTAAATAATTACGGCATGATCGGGCGTTTACTTTTTACTAAGAGATTATTCCCCTGAGACGTTTAAAATACTTTCACAGGTATGACATTGCTGGAAAAGAAATCAACATGCTGGGAATATTTTTTATTGCTTAGGCGGTCACCGAGAAATTCCGTACGTTCAAAACGACCAGTATAAAAGACGGAAACGCTGAGCCCGGTAGTAGTGATAAGGTTAGTGTGCTGTTGTGTTGATGTTTGTATGTGCCATGTATGTG
The DNA here is from genome assembly GCF_016920785.2 of Ixodes scapularis. Lineage (NCBI taxonomy): Eukaryota > Metazoa > Arthropoda > Arachnida > Ixodida > Ixodidae > Ixodes > Ixodes scapularis. The sequence continues at coordinate 112,456,890 of NW_024609879.1, read as the reverse complement.
CATTCGCTCAATCAATGTTCAGCTGAAGCTTGTAGTAGGCGTATTGTGTCTACATTTGCGTATAATAAAGATTTCCGAAGCGCTGTGGTGGCGTGAACAAATGAAAATGTTTTTGGCGAACCAGTGTGACCACCAGTTCAACCACCATGACCAGTTCAACCATTACGACCAGTTCAACCGCCAGTCAACCAGTGCGACCAGTTCAACCATTATGAGACCGGTCAGACTGGAGCAATAACTAAGTTTGAAGCTGGTACCAGTCTGAACTTGTCTTTTCAATAGGGTAGGAACCATATAAATAACTCATATAGTAGGAACTATATCATAGGGCATAGGATGGGGATGCAGGCGTGCACAACCGCTACTCGAGTCGAGACAAAACTGTGACGAGAACGCGCTTGCAAAGAGCGTTTTGTTTCTTTCTTTTTTTTTTTAGAATTGTTACAGACGCAGAAGGCGACACGCGCAGCGCGTGTGGCTATAGTCGAACACACTCCATTCGACTGGGGAAATTTACCCTTTGCGATATTCAGTGCCATCGATTGGCTCCGATATCAGCCTAACTTGTGGTATAAAAATGGCGGTTCGTACCTGAACGGCGGACGCACAAAATTGAGGGTATCCTTCGCCGTATAGTTGTCTCTATTCGTTTCAGCTTCGACGGGGATAGGAAACTGCCACTCTGCACGAGACGCCAGCTCTCAAATTCGCCACATTTAGGGGCTTATCGGAAGAACGTTGGCCAACTGATTTATTATACACGAGTCGGAAAGAAACTATGACGCAGAGCTTCTATCATGACGCAGAGCTTCTATTCATGCACAATTTTGTTATATCTAGCGCGTGGCGAATGCTAGCATTTCAAGTATTCACGTGACATCCTTAATGGTCGCACAGAAGCCAAGGCTCATCACGCTGACATCGAACAACAAAATGGCGGACTGGCTTCCTGACTACTCCTGATTAAAGTTACTGGATTCTTGGGAAACAGTGCGAAGCTTTCCGTATAGTCGCCATTTTGGTTCATGGAGTGGGCAGTTTCTCCTTGAGCTCTCCTTTCTCGGTGAGCTCATCTCAATTCTTTGTTGACGGGTAGCTCTATAGGGATGTTTCTTGTGTACCGCCATTTTGTTTTTCACACTCCAGAGAAACAAGCGCACCCCTTGGCATGCCACCGACCACATCACGGCACCACTGCTTGGCGGGATTGATAAATAATTCTCCAGTCATTAAATAAGCAAAAACAACAACACCATTGCAAGAAGTACAGGGTGTCACAAAAGAAAATTTACACGGTCTTTTTTACCGCAAAAATAAACTAGGCATCGCCGAACGCTCATTTTCCGCCCAAAGGAAGCGCTAGAGGTCACAACCAGATGCCAAAATTTCAGCCCGATCCGATAACTTAATCAAAAGTTATAAGTGATTTTCTGAAAATGTCAATGGGAAAATGGTGGCCGACAGAGTTTTCAAACACATGAGGCTCTATGGCACCAGAAACCGAAAACCGGCAAAAATGGGCTCCATTTTCCCATTGAAATTTTCAGAAAATCACTTATAACTTTTGATTAAGTTATCGGATCGGGCTGAAACTTTGGCATCTGGTTATGACTTCTAGCTCTACCTTTGGGCGGAGAATGAGCGTTCGGCGATGCCTAGTTTATTTTTGCGGTAAAAAAGACCGTGTAAATTTTCTTTTGTGACACCCTGTATGTGGAGATAAGCATGACTGATAAGTGGATTGCATGCACAGCGCCAAAGACGCTTATATTAGCGAGGAACGTTTTCAGTACGATGATGCTCCACTGGGACCTTGGTTGGTTAAGAACGACCCTTTCGAAGCTCCGAAGATTTGAGTGGACTGAAATGGCGATTGCCATGGCATCCGAGACCAATCAGCCAATCACCATGCGAGGTTTGGTTGTCTTTATGTTAGTATCCGTTCGTGTTCGGTTAGCTGGCAGGGAAGGCAATGGCGCTATTTTGCTAGAATCCCGTGACTTCAGTACAGACGGCCCGGAGACCTTGTCACCCGCACCGGGACCTGCATTCAACTTATTTCCGTCATCAACTACCCAAAGGCCGCCGTTTGCATGAACAATAGCATAAACTCAGATAAATATAGTTAACGAAATTTTGAGGCATAATCTTGAAAAGGATCCTATTATTTCAAGTTTTTTTATTACTTTTTTTTCAGGCCCACTATCAACAGTGCAGTGACCCAGACAGGGTCAGTTGTCCATTCTGCAAAAACCGGTACTCCAAGAAAATACTATCTGCCCATATCCTGCACCACTGCCCATCTAGGATCGTACAATGCCGCCACTGCCTAGTAGACATGGAGGATCACTTGCGTCAGGTACTTCAAGTGCAACCTGCATTTTCTGCAAGGAAGAGACTCGTCACAGCGTCCTCCTTTCCAAACTTGCGCGGATATTGAGCGAGCGAGAGAGAGAGAGAGAGAGAGCAACACATCATAAATAAGAAAAGCCGTAGTGCCGAATTTTCCTACGTTACTGAAACAAAATCCACTGCAATTGAACACAAATGCTGCCAGCGTTCGGATGGAACGGGCGTTCGGTCCGCGAGAGCAGCAGCCCCGTCCAAACGCTGACGCAACAGTCGTGACATTAAGCCGTAGTCTCAATGCTCGCTTATCATACAAAAGACAGACGATGTTCATTGCAGACGCGACAACACTTCTCAAGCATCTTCGAACCATGTTTGCTACTTACATGCGTGTGCTTCGAACATGCTTGCTGACAGTCTTTGTGTGGCCAATGTGGCGCTCATGTGGCGCTTCCTAGCGCGTGACTTAGTTCTACATACCACGCGATTATAGCGTTTCTGTAGCGCTCCAGTAGCGCCTTGTTAGCGCTCCAGTAGCACCTTCCTAGCGCTTCAGTAGCGCCGTGTTAGCGCTTCAGTAGCGCTTCTTGTACCGCGGTGCTGCGGATTAGCGCCTGCACTGCGGTTCCGGCTCCTGTGGTTGGATGTGCACCAGCAGCACCATGGCGGACATGTAGAATGCTGAAATAGAAATGCGACAAATGCTCTTAGATACGCGATTAATGCGTATGTGTGTTGACGGCTTATCGCCCAGAAGAGCCTACTGGGTGCGCGAAATCTTTCGCCACCGAGATACCGACGGGTATTCGGCGAACCTTGTTTACAGGCTGAGGGACCGAGACACAGAGTTCTTTCGAAGGCGATTATTTTTAACAGCGTGTCTTTGAAATCAGGGTCACGCACATCGAATAGAAAGCGATGAGGTCGTACCCAATCAATTAGTCGCTCAGAGTCCATGAATCTGGATCGCCTGCCCGACCCTTTGCTTGGAAAGCGGCTGTTTTACTTCCTCTTCTTTCAATGCCAAAGGAAAAACAACAACAAAGGAATCGCCGTACACGCGCTGTTCCGTAGCAGCAAGCACGGCACAAGGAGCGTGAGAGCGCTAACAAAGCGCTTCTGTAGCGCCAACAGAGCGCTAACAGAGCGCTTCTGAAGCGCTAACAGAGCGCTACTGAAGCGCTAACCGAGCGCTACATCACGCGCTAGGAAGCGCCAAATGAGCGCTCCTTCGAGCGCTCACTTAGCGCTTCGCTGTATGTGTGAACCGGCCTTTAGGGTGCCTCCATCGGCCGGTAGATAGAGGCACCCCAACACGCTCCATAACTAATATAAATACCTCAATAACAATTATTTGTTTCCAGTGAACTTACAAGGACATGGTTTGTATTCGTAAGTCGATAAAAATGTGAAACTAGCAAAGGACAATGTAGTCGACAGCTGCGAATCGGCCGGAGCTGGCCGGAGCCAAGCTGGCCAAGCAGCCAAGCCAAACAATAGCCGGAAAGACGGGGCTGCAAGCGGTGCTGCGGCCGTCTTCCAACGCTGTGCCGCTTCTCCGGTTTCGTTCGTTACACTGCCGCCGTGCCACCGTGGTTACGCGTTCGCTCGCGGTAGTAACCATGTTGCGGTTGATGATGATGACGATGTTTCTGTTGTTGTGGCCGATGATGACAATGATGTTTTGGTATTGTTGTTGAAAATGATGACAATTACGATATTTTTGACGTTTTATGTTTACAGAAGCACGAGAAAACCTGTGATAGGCGACCGGCAACCTGCCAGTACTGCAATGTTAACTTGAGGACATTCGCTGAGGTATGTCACACAACCAATCGACATTCGAATAGTCTCATTTCCGGGGCAGAAACAATAAACATACAAGCAAACTTGCACGCAAGGCGTTACTTGGACCTAGTTACATTTCCAGGTAACGAAGTAAAGACGTAGTTAATTTTCGCGGAGAGGAACGAGTAGAGTATTTTTATTACTTTCTGGTGAAGTAACGCTGTTTAACTACTCCTGGAGAAGAACGTGTACAACACAAGTACCCCACCTAGTTCTCCCCCCAGCTCGCTCCTGCCATTTTCACGGTCGAAAAACACGAGATAAACAATAAAAAGACGCGCGCAAGTTACCTCACCATAGTCAGTTATCCCTGAATGATATGTTAAAATCCAAGGGGTAGTAATGGTGCCAGATATTAGAAGGCGGCTACGGCTTTAAAAGAACGACACATCCGGAGTAAAGAGAAAAGATTGCTTTGCTTACAAGATGAAGTAAAGAGTTATTTTTCTTAAATCTGTAACAAGCAACGCTCTTGGTTACTTTTTAAGCGAGTAACGATACCTAGTTAGTTCATTTCAGCTTACACTCTTTGAATTCGGCTGAATTGGTCGTCATGGGGCGGCCAATGACCTCCACGCGAAGCACGTGTGCGTTTGGATGTTCGCGTTACCTCAGAGATCGTAGTCCACCCCTCAGCGCGGGGCACGTTAATCCCCGAACGCTAAACCAACCGCTAAAAAAAACAAAAACAAAACGCTTTTTTTAGTCGATTTGTTAAGGTTTAGTTTTTCCAGGATTGTGCCCGCCAGAAAATAAATGTCGACACAACACTCCGGACAGCTACCGCCATCTATGAGCGACGACGGCAACCAGACAACCAGCTTGTCGGTTGTCTGGTTGCCACCGTCGCTCACAGATGACTGCAACCTTTCCAGCCTTTCCATTCTTGTTTGCCGACTTGCGGCCGGCCATTACTTCAATCCCAACATAGTACAGCTTCGAATAGTCTTCCTTCTTCACCAAAATAAAACGGTTAAAAAAGATTGCAGGTTTTTATTTTACCGCAACGGCAGAATATGCAGTGTCTGAGCGCGGTCCTAATGCCTAGCCCATGTTGCCCCTGGGCTCTCCCTTTTCCTTGTTCCTCCTTTCCCCTTTACAGAGGTCAGATAATTTTGCTATTCAACAGGTTTTGTAGAATAAAGAAGGCTATTTTTTTTTTTTTTTTTTTTTTTGCTGAGGGTGATTAGATGTGGCCTTTTTGTTCCTAGCCTACCTTTTTTTGTGTTCTGAAGGGCGTGACAGCCTCTCTCTGCATGCGCTCTTGGCACTGACTCCGCTACGGCAGCATTTTGTTTTTGGCGGTTTCTTCGTGTTTTTTCTTGCTAGCGCGTGCTGTTGGCGTCGGTTACTATGAAAAATGGCATCCCCCTAATCAGGAGGACATTGCGGCACCCTATGCCTGTACCTTTAGGTGAGGCACGACCTAGAGTAACTGAATGTCCCCAGTGTACCGAAACTCCCGAGCTTCGTTTGGGAACCGAGTCGCGGCGCAGCAGTAGCTATCCCCAGTATGGCGCTATCCTGTGCGGTCAAAGCGAAGCGTGTACAGTGTATAGTCAGTTACAGGTTAAAAAAAGTATTCAAGGGAAAGAAGGGCTGGGGAGGAGGAAGCAAACAGAATGCTGGAGAGGTAAGAAGGAAACCTCCTTCTTTATCCAGCTTCCGTCTGCTTCCTCCTTTTCAGCCTTCCTTTCCCCTGTAACTGATTGTTCTCGTGTGAAATTTTTAATGCACGTTCCTGGCCCGTGGCGAAACTGGTTTGTTTTTATTAAAGTTTTTTTCTTTCGTTTTGAGCAGAGCGTGACTTTCTCCCTGCTGTCTCGTCACTCTTTCCCGCCTCGAAACACATCGAAGTCGAGTGTTAGGCTGAGACGTACAGTATCAAACGCAGCACCAGCGCCACCGAAACGAGACGGCAATCTTCTTTGGCGAACCAGATTAGCCTCTACTCGGTCTAAAAAAAGCTAGAGGAAATCAACGTCCCTTCCGTTCGTTTCTAACGTATCGGTGCCCAGAGCTCCCACGCGTGCATACCGACCGTAGCCGCGGTAACGCAAAAATGTTTTATATACTTTTTTTTTTTTTTTGGGGGGGGGGGGGGGGGGGAAGGGGGGGGGGGGGTTGGGCCGAGCCACAAAGTGGCCGACTGATAGCTTCCGCCACGGGCTAAACCAGTCAATCAGAACTGGATTCTGCGGGATTGACTTGCGGTAAGCGAATTGAATGAAATTTTTCGTACTCTGGGAACATTTAAGGGCACTAGCACGATCGAATCGCCAAACTTCGTGAGGCTTGCTTCTGCGCTTTTTGTCGCGTGACTTTTTTGGCGTCTAGCTTCTCCTCGTGTAGCCGGTCGCTGCAAGTGTACAGGGTCTTTTCCTTGCCGGCCATAGTTGAGTGCGTAGCTGCTGTGTGCGAGCTGACAGCGAGCTTCCAGAGTTCGTTTGCAACTCGCATTCCACATCATCAAAAATCTAGATCTTAGCAGCCTATAATTGTGAGCTCCATATAAGCGTGCGCAGTGAACAGCGCACTCAAATATGGCCTCATGTGAATACCTCCTATAGAGCATCTTCCCGCGCGCCAGATTTCAGTAGTTATTACCATAGGCGTAGACTACGGGGTGCAACGGGGCTTGTGCCCCCCCGGGCTTGGGTTATGATCCTTACCGAGACGCTGTCTACGTGCCATGTAACGAGCTTCTAGTAGCGGCATGTAAACAAAATAACGCGCACGTTGCCCTTATTGACAAAATACATGGGAAATGGAATTCCAGCTTCTTTCGTTAGCTTCAATCTCCAGTTCTGGCGAAAAAATAACGCGCAGCACCCCCCCCCCCCCCCCCCCCCCCCCCCGGGAAAATGGGAAGTCTACGCCTTGGGTTATTACTGACCTTCTATTGCCTTACTGTGATGCCCAGCCAGACAACTGTGTGATTCCGAAGTCAAACAAAGACTGCTTTGAGAACAAGTACGCTGTGGTGTCCAAAAAGTCAAATCTTGTCGTGCAATAAGAGCGATAAAGTAAAGCGGACGAAATGAATGGAAAAAGAAGTGAAGGTTAGTTATGGCTTCACCCGTGCACAGCTGCTGAAATGCCTATATTACATCTACAATGATCTGGCTTGAGCTAAGAATACCTTGAATGATTTCGCTTGACCCCTCGCCTCTCAAGGAAGACGTCTTGCCGTACTTTGCTGTCGCCAAATAAACAATGCCGCAGAAAATTCAACACAAATTTGCCGCATACCAAGTGCGTAGACTACGTACTACATGCACTTTGAAAATGTTGGATAACTCCTTGTACCTCTGTAGCTGGCTGCAACAGTGAAGTCAGTTTCTGCAAGACCGAGTAAAGCGCTTCCTTTATATAATTCAGGGACAGTTTGCTGGCTATTTATTGAATATTTACTCGTTTGTTCCTTACATTTTTGTTAACCCCTCAGTATAAAAAATTACCAGCAGTGTACTCGCTATGTACATTTCTTGTACGGCTCTGTGAAGCCAGGGGACTGTTAGGCCAAAATATAATTACGTTTTGTTGCCTCAAACAGTCGAAGACGCTGGAGATTTTTTTAAGCGGATCTAGAATAATCGAACACAACCGCATGTACTAAAAAACTTGACTCGCTCAAACTAGCATTCCATCATCCCTGTCTCGGTTGGTTGTGAGCCTTAGTTACAACGGTATCTTGAAGCAATACATGGTGTCATTATTTCTCCACAGATGAGAGGCCACCATTTTGATCGCTGCCGACAAATGCCAAGAAAGTGCGTGTTTGCAGATTTTGGATGTCAGTTTCAGGTAAAAAAAGGCTCTCTAACACTTTTAAGAGGAGTCCGTTTTTTAGACTCTTTCTATTAGAACAAAATTAATATTGATCTGACGACATTCATCCCAATGCTGAATGCGTATTTTATTTATATATATATATATAATTTTTAAGGGAATCCTGCAGAACATTGAGCAACATATGGCAGGCAACAACAATCACACGGATGTTCTCGTAAAACGAGTCATCGAACTCACCCGTGACGTGCAGGTAAGAGCTGTTTTCTTAATAGTTTTTTTTTTCATTAATACTCTGGACTACTTACAGGTTCATAACGAAACTCTCAATTATAGTTTACTCTTCTTCAAGTCACAGTGCCACGTGACTTGGCATCCCCTTACCCAACACAGTGTCGCGACTTTACACTGTTCTACGTGACTTGACGTCACGTCACGTGACATTCGGTTACGTGACGTCACGCTCGTGACGCAGTGATACAACTTTCAACCGCAGCAGTACACCACGTCACTTGCCGCCGCGTTCAAATTGACACAGTGTCACGTCCTTTCACCGTGACACCTGACATCAATTGGTGCATGTATATCAATAGCATTTTCCCGCTAAGTTCAGCGGGAAAACACTTTCCGCGTGACCGGTAACGTGTGACGCGACCCGACTTGTAGAATTATACAGTAGTTAAATTTCCCCGCTAAATTTGGCGGGAAAATTTTACAAACAAACGGACGGAGGCACAAGTTTCTGGAAGTGGGAACTTCCATTAAAAGCATTCCATGCTTTTTTAAGGCTTTGTTTTGATCTGCCGTGACACATCACCAATCACCATCTTGAACAGCAACCTTTTTTTCTTTTTCTTCTTTTTTTTTTTCTAACAGAAGGCATGGCACTGTTCATCCCATATTATAATAATGTTTATTTCTACCATAAGATGATACCGGTGGTCGGGAAAAAAAGCTGTAAGGTACCGTTTTCTGAATCTGGGACGCGCTGTACGCAGCTCCTGAAGCCAACCACGACAATGGCAAATACAAGTCTCCAGGCTAGATAAAAGCTAAAAAAAACGCAAAGAAAACGCATCACGATTGCTTGATTTTGTCGTCGATAAGCAGTCATGTCAAGTGTTTGATAATTTCACGGTTCTTAGCATCAAATAAAATACTTTCGATGGATCGTTGAAATTATGAAATATAAATCGCAGATCAGGCACTCCACGGTAATTCTAAATAAGGTTCCGTGTTTTCGTGTTTTTTCATTCCATTTTTTTTTTAAGTGTTTAGAGTTTCCTTCTCTTTCTCAGTGTTAAGGCTCGGTATCGCACAACAAAATTGGTGCTTATCAGGGCTTTTGTTAAAAAATAAATAAACACTGGGGCTGAATTCCTCAACACCCAAGAAACATGCTCGTGAACCGAAGACCTGGAAAACGACCTGGTACCGATAAGGGACCGAAATAAGGCAGGCGTTGTGGCGCTAGGCTAGGTGGCGCAAGCTGCCGCCCTTTTTAAAAGGGTGCAGCCGTTAGCATCAATCTATCGACCGAAGCAGCTGGCCTCGCAGGCAGTTCGGTGGGGGCCGTGATTCGGGTCAACACAAAATAAAAGCTGTAGAAGATTTTTTTTTTTTCTTCTTTGAAGCTTGTTTTTGTCTTGCTCAAAGGCAGCTTGAAATCGGGATTTTTCGGTCTCCCTGTAAATTTTTAAAGCCCACTCGGTGGGTAATTTTGGGGGTTACTTGGTATTTACCGAACACACGGAACCCTATAGTCATAGATACGTATTTTCTTGATTTTTAGAACGATTGTTTAACCAACACACTCTCTTGATGTTATCAATTCATACGTGGTACCTTACAACTTTCATGTTCCGTCAAGGGTCAGAAGGAATGTGCAAACTTTCTCCCGTCAAGTATGTATTTTGTCTCCTTCACTGAGAATTCAATTAGCATTTAATAAGGCTCATCTTGACTTTTTTTTTTTTTTTTGGTTCTTACCAGGTAATGTTTTATGCGCGAAAATGGATATCTTTGAAGTACCTATTGTAAGGCGGGTTTTGGTGTAGCCTTTCCAGTTTCTGTTCTCTATTGTGTATATTTTTATTGTAGCGTGTATTTTATTGCTTTATATAGCGCTGTGTTTTAGTTTGCTTTGTGTGCAATATGGACTGTAAAGTTGTTTGGGCCCGGAAAATAAAGATTAAATATTATTATTATTATTATTATTATTATTATTTTATTATACTATATACTATACTATATTATATTTATTATACATAAATAATAAACATTGATTGATTGATTATTATTATTATTAAAACAACCTCAAGTTTTCGGCGTAGGCGATGAAATTCTAGGGACAATAAAATCCCCTTAAAACTTTTTTTTTGGTAACTGAATAGAACACTTATGTTACAAAAAAGAGGTTTTACGAAAAAAGAAAAAAAAAAGAGTTTTAAAGCAATATTTATATCGGGGGACATTTTTTACATGCCTCTATTTCGGCTCGTGAAACCATAATAGAAGAACGAAATGGAGGCAAGTCGCGAGACTCAAAATGATACTGGATGGATGGATGTATAGAGGGATGGGTGCTAACAGGTCTACCTTTATAATCGGCGTTAGCCTGCGCCACTTTACCCAGAAAGTAAATATCGTCTTTTTTTTTTTTTATTTCGATGAAAGTTTACTTGGTGACATAAACGTCTTACCCCAGAACGATATAGGGGGTGTATCAGTGTCCCTGTACTGCAATCTAGCTGTGTCCGGTTCGCCTCAGAATGCAGTTTCAAAATTTATTTTGCTTCGTTTCTCCGTTTAGGAGCTGCAAAAACAGTTGAGTGTTCAATCTCTGGCAACAACAACAATGGAGGAAAAGTTTTCTCGTCAGCTTGTGAGTATTTTACGACGGCACGGGAGGAATCCGCCGTTATTAAAGCCAAAAACAAAATTGGGTGCATGCTCTCCTTAAGAAATGTTGACATAAAAATGCATGAAAGCTTAATTTAGCTCTACAAAGCCAGGAGAAAATTACGCCTTACTTTCGTTTGTTTGTTTGTTTTGTTTGTGTTTGTTTGTTTGTCTGTTTCATTGATTGATTGCATTATTATGTTTGCTTCTGGAAGTTGGCTTGTTCATTTGTTGCCACAAACGTATTTTCTCTTCACGTGTCCAACGTCTAAAAGGGGTACTAAAGAAGTCGACTGCAACTCAACTTTCTGAATATACGAGGCTCACATTTTGAGGAAAGCAGTGCACGGTTTCTTTACACGTTTGCTTTGAAACTCGACATGTCCCGTTCACCCTAATCGGAAATGTCGAACTGAAATTCTAAACCGGTGCTTAGAGTTAGTATTATGAGCGTTTGTAATGCGTAAATACCCTATACGCTAACCCAACCCCCCGCCGTTTTTAAACTGCTATATACAATGTTTGAACATACAGAACACGCGGGCGCTAGCTTGTTTTTCCTGAGGATATTGAACTTATTATGTTTTTGTTTTTTTTTAAGAACGAGGTTGAAGGCAAACTCGAGTGCATGACCAACAATATGGCCATTCATTCTGCTGCTCTTCAAGTAAGTCTCAACTTTGTGAAATCAAAGAATTTTGAACTTTCAAACCAAAAGGAGCGCGGCTTCGCTCCTTTTATTTGATTTCCTGTTGTATTATTTTGATACTTTGTGTGCATATTTATAAGAATTGTTTCACCAAATACTGAAATTAATGGTAAAGAAGGAACTGAAAAGAAATAAGCTATTTCCTCTCAATGACGTTATCGACATTTTTTTCTAAAAAATGTTTTAGTCCTTGGTGGAGGACATTTTAGTGTCCATTTTCATTGAACCCGGTGCCTTAGTTTCTATATTTATGTATGATATAATCAAGATAATGATATTATTTTATTTGATGATGTGATAATCATTTTTCGATATTATATGGTCTCATTGCATTCGTTGTGCCTCCTTGAAATGTGATACTATGGCAATTAATTGACATTTAGCTCTCTTATATCAAGTGACAATTCTCTGTTTACCTTCGTCTGTGAATGTCAGTATTCTAGCAATATTTCTCTTTTTTAATGACCAAGTCCATTTTATTTGCTTGCGTGTCGTAGGTTCACAAACCTACATCTTGGAAATGTTAAAAGTATTGCCCCACTATTAGTATTTAATGGGTATATGTGTCACAATACACTTCGTCGTGCACGGCTTCTTTCAAAGCCTCCGGAGCCCAGTTTCTAAATTCAATCATTTATTACGATCAGGCCCTTTTTTTCATATATGGCTGATCTTAGACATGAAGCTTGGCTTGATCAACCTGCACTAACATATGAATATAATAATTCAGACACACATTACTCGACAAAGGTTCGGTACAATTGTTTGCCATATCTAAAATATTTTTTTAGTTATACCGCTAGTTCGTATAAATTACAGTAGTTTTCTCATTATAGTTCCCAGACAAAAACTTCACTTGAAAATCTTAAATGGTCCATGCCCGGCACATAGTCCGCACTTGGTGCGAATTCCGAACGTAAAAAATAATTTTCCTGTACGAGCTGGTAACATATTTTAACTTCTAATTAACATATGATGTAATTCACAAAATTCTTCACGTCTAGTTATACCGAACGACATTGAAAAAACAAACCCTTGTTGTCCGCACAACACCTGCATATTGCCCGCATCGCATAAAATTAGTTTTTATACTTGTATAGTTTGCGGATCATAGTGCAGGGACCACGGAACATGAAGATGTCCAATAAACACCAGAACATACGAAATTATGTCCGAGGTTATATACGCTTAATATAATTTGTCTAACGTTTGATACATTTATTGTACAAATCGTACGTGAAATATTTGTCTTTTCAATGGGCAACTGCAGGCACTTGTTTTGTCGTGTGCTCTGATTGTGAATCGAAAAACTCTTCTAAACAAATGGTGCCGTATCTTCCAAGAAAAAAACACTATTTTTTTCCAGGCCCAGAAAGAAGTGCAAACCACCCAGAAGGACGTCTTTGAGCGACTCTTCGAGGTGTGTTATTATTGTTAAACTCTTGTCTCGAAACAATATTGTACAGTCATTTTCTCCGAACTAGCTTTAAAATATTTCCGTGGATTTACGTTTGTTTTCAGGAAGGCGAGAAATCTATTCAAAGCTTTCGAGCAGAAGTTCTCGAGAAGTTTGTAAGTATCTAATGCTTTCTTTATCTTGAAATTAAAAACATTTTCCTGATGTCTGCAAATGACAAACCCAAGTTTTTTTTGTGTTTTTTTGTGTTTTTTTTTATAAACACGCATATTTTCTATAATTTTAGTTATTATACTTTGTTTCACCTTAGGTCCAGACGCAGCGAACGCTACGAGCTGATGTGACCAATCCAGACAGCTTCAAAAACGCACCGTCATGGTGTTCGTTATGTTTCTGTACGCGTTCTACTATCGCTGGACCAATCATAGACAGAATAGGCCTAGTAACTTCCTCTTTTGTCGCGGTTTGATTGGTCTCGCTAATCTTTAGACCAATCTTAAAAAAAGGCTAAAGAAGTAAAATCAAGATCTCTGCCACAACGTGCATGGTTAGCTCTCCGACGCTGGCTTTTGAACTTCTTAGGCCAATAGCGCCCTGTGTTCAATTTAGACTTCTTCGCTTTTCACATTGCTCGCACAAGCATTGATTCAAAAAAAAATTTGTGAGGCTCCTCTGATTGTTACATTGAATTAGGCATAATCGTCCGCCAGAAATAAAAACGCATGAGAAAAGCAGAAAAGGTTTCAGTTAAGCGAACGTACCCTTTGTGTTTCTGAGTAAAGTACGTGAAGCTGAGAGTAAGAACCGCCTGTTTCTTTGGTGTCTCAAAGGTGCTCCAAATGCATACAATTTATAGGTCCTCTGTGACGTCATAGGGTCACGTGACGCCCCGGTTTCACGCAAAGACCCTCGCGCTGATTACGTCCCTATTAAACTTTATAATGTTGATGAAGTGCAAAAACCGTGACGTCGACAGCGTGACGTCATCATCGGGGTTTCATGCCACGAACGCGCTCTAGACGTTTCCTGTTTCCTGTCCTCAGTCATGTGGGTACAGACGAGAAGGGAAGGGGCATACCCTCCCCTCCTTCTCCTCAAGAGCTGCGCTCTAATTTCGCGTTAGAGAGGTTTCTAAACGACTTTCATTTTTTTCTTGGCTCCCAGTCTGAAGTGCCGACAGAGTTCACGCACGTGTGGAAGATACAACCGTACACCCACCTGAGGGACGCGACTGCAGCGTCATTCACCAAGCGCCTCTCGTCGGGGAAGATATACACCGGCACCCCCGGCTACTGCATCGAATTCCTCGTCGACCTGAATGGCGCCATTGCCGGTTCCACCGCAACTCACGTGGGAGCCATGTTCAAGATCCACAGTGGAGAGTACGACGGCCTGATGCCGTGGCCGTTCTATAGCAGGGTGAGGACAGCACGGGCATGTTCCAGCGGAATGCCATGCACAGTATTAGTGCGCAACACGCGATATTAGCACCTCCCTGCTTGTCTTTTCTGCTGGGTGGCGTGTCCTTCGCTGGGATTGAGTAGAAAACCCAGGTTGAAGAAAGTGTCCCTCTCGAACTACGGGGAGCGTTTGCAATTGAATGGCGGCCGCATCCTGCAGCGGGTGATTGGTTGCAAGTGCGCATGCGTTGCGTTTTCGCGAGGTGAGGGGGAAAGCAGGCTGGAAAGCGGGGACGTTTGCAGATGATCCACGCTTTTCTTTAGCTATATGGATCCATGCCTCTGCTTCTTGCGAGGGGGTTGCGGCAAGAACGTCGAACTCTGATTGGCTCAGATTGGAAGGATAGTGGGTAGACCTCAAGCCTGCTATAGACCTTGCCAGAGCTAATTTCAATCTGGCGGAAATGCCGAGTCACTGAGCTGTGCACGCATGCGCAGCGTCTGATATACTGCACAACAGAGCAACAGCGTTTGGTCAAAAGGCGTTTCACAGCCCAGCAGACAAAGATGGCAGCGCACAAAAACCGATTTTTGGAAATGTTTATGCGGAACGCAAGTCGTCTGCATCTCGTGCAGGGGTTGCGGCGACGTCAGAACGACACCGAGTTATAATTGGCTTTGATTAGAAAGATAGTTGGTAGACGTGAGTGGTAGATGCCTGAAAGTCTACCCCCTACTTCTTTTCTTTTTTTTCAAATGGCGAATCAGAGCTTGGCGTTCTGACGTCACTGAAACCCCTGCGCAAGAAGCCGACAAACTTGCGCTCCCGGTATAGTCACTGACAATAAACGCAGGGCGTGGTGAGTGCCAAGCATCTTATCGGTCCGCAGCCAATGAGATTGCGGCATTCGTAGATGAGAACACCGAGGAACCAATGACGAAGCCGAAAGTGAGAAAATAAGCCCCGCCCTGCGTTCTTCAAGCTGTCGGTGACTACGCAGAGCGCAATTTCGTCTGCTTCTTGCACAGGGGATGCGGTGATGTCAGAACACCGAGCTCTTATCGGCGGATTGCAGAAAAGATAGTGGGTATAGACCTCAAGGGATTTCGCATTGAGGTTTATCCCCTATCCTTTCAATAAAATCCAACAAAGCTCGGCGTCGTTCTGACGTCACCGCCATTCCTGCCCAGGAAGCAGACGACAGCCTATCTTTTAGTTGTGCGTCCATCTATTGCAGATCGTCCTCACACTCAAGAACCACCTCTACCCAGACAAGAACGTCCAGTTCCAGATCGTTCCGAGGGACTCGAGTCCAGAACTACTGGAATGCTTCGCGAGGCCACAGCCGGGCCTCTCCAGCAAAGCGTTCGGCATCAGCAAAGTGATCAGCACGCCCCTGCTGGAGAACGAGAGCAAGGGTTTCCTGCTGGGCAACTGCGTCGTCCTCACGTTCGCTATCCACCCAGACCTGGACCTCTGAAGCCAGACGATATGTTGAGAAGCCGAGGGAGAGGATGAGATTAGAGCACGCGACGACGCTAAAGCGCCGAGCCCTTATTCAAAGAATAGTGGGGAGGCACAACGGCTTGCCCTTGTCTATGCCCACCCCTCCAATCAGAGCGAAGGAGGGCGTCGTCTGCTCTTCGCGCCAGGGTCTGGCGTTCGCCGTTCAAACACCAGACCTTGATGGGGACCAGACGACGCTTTCGTACGCTCTGATTGGAGGGAGACCGGAGATAGAGACAGGCAGCTAGCCTTAGCGTCTACCCGCCGTTCTTTCTACCGGGGCTTCGAGCCCTGGTGTCACCACGAACTCTGACCTGCTTCTCTCCCTCGATTCTTCTCACCGTGTATGGTGCCTGGAACGCGTGTCCGACTGGTACCCTCACCGCGTCCTCAAAGGTGGTCCCTCGATTGCTGCCTGATGACCAAGCGCCAGGGTCGCGACACGCATGACGCGCCGGCTCACGCGACTCATTTTGTTGCCCCTTCGGGTCGACCTTTGATCTATGGGCGGGATAGGATGCTCAACATACCATTGGAAGCCGCTTTCTAGGGACCATAGCCAAACGAACCAGCGCGTGCCGTAGTAAGGGAGGACACAAAAAGAAGTTTGTAGGGAAATAACTTCTTTCGGTAGGTGTTCAGCAGTAGCGGCCTCTTGAAATGGCATGCCCGTCTGAGTTCTCTGCTGACCGCAGCATCGTTTTTCACTTGACGCGAAATGAGACGTACTAATTAATAAGCGATGTTGTTTGTAGCGATTAATCATTCATTCCTTCGGTTTCCAGTTCATGGCGTTCAGCAATGTATTTGATCACTTCAGAACAATAAAATCGTTGATATCACTTCGTTGCTTTCTTTACTTAGACGGTAGTGTTTAAGTGCACTTTTATTCAATTAATTGTGTGAGCGTTCAGTCGGAGGTTGGGCTTCCACGGTTCAATACGAGTTTCACCCGAATATTGACGGAGCACTCGGGTTCAACCTGTGCTAGCTTCTGATAGATGATGTTGAAAATTTATACATAACTTGCACTGACGGCACTCGGTCAGACGGGGTGCATTCAATAATTGAGGCTATGTATACATGAAACATCCGGAGTCAAAAGAAAGAAAATAAAAACTAACTGTCCATAGAAAATTATTGCTAAGCCATTTATCTCCAAATCGCCAGGAAATCGTTTTGGGCTGTTCTGGCGGTTACTGCGATTGTAAAATTTGCGAAATGAAAAAAAAAAAAAAAATATTGGTTTACCTATTCTACACTTCATTTGGCCCAAATAAGCGTCAAAGTAACACATATATTTTTCGTATACATACAAAGTATAGGGAAAACAGTTTTGAATTTTTCTTGATTTACTCGGGTGAGGCAATTTTTCCACAATTTTAGCGAAAGCTCCCACCAAGTTTAATCACCTTTGCAGTAAATACCAGCGCGATGAGTTCGGAAGCCGGTTTATGTGGCCGGTTTAAACTGCGTTCAATCCATTTCGTCCACGCTGTATGGGAAGCAGACGGAGGGAGCCCATCAATGCAAACAAACTGCCGTTATCACTTCTCTCCTTGTCACCATCGTGTGAATAAAACGAGGGAGAGGATTCAGGAAAAGAAACGTGCAGCAATCACTCGTGCAACGGTGAGTTGAGAAAAACAAATAAGAATAGTAAGGTTTTCCTTCTTTCTTTAGACCGCGCTTGCCGATTTATGTTTTTATTTATTCACTGCTGATTCTTTTTTTTTTTTATGAGTGCGTATTATGACTTTGAGAATACTTTGAATGCTCATGACTTTGGGAATGCTTCCGTCCTTTCACTTAGACAGCTGTAACCGAGACATAAAAAATAATGGCAAATGCTTGTTTGTTTGTTTTTGTTTTTTCATTGATGTGTTATTTTTGTCTCCCTTACATATGGGCACGCCCGTGAGGTTCAATGACGCACACCCCATCTAAATAAAGTTTATCCAACCAACCAACCCGTAACGTTAGCACTATACTCGGTGACGGGTTAGGAATACAGGGGAAGCTCCTCCCACCTTCTTTCCCCTTTGGCGGAGCAAAGAGTGGAGAGGAGGTCAACTCCTCTCCAGCGTTTGCTTTACTAAAATGGAAGGAGGTGGAAGGGAGGAGCTTTCCCTTCACACTTCACCTGCCACCGAGTTTAGTTCGGAAGGAACCCACCAGTCGAGCGCCCTTTAGAAAAGAAAAAAAAGAACGCCTGCTCGCGTCGAGTTGCTAGAGAGTTTTAGCACTGAGGATAGGAGCAAACGCAAGCACTGGGGGTTTGTGTTGCGAGCACCAGGCTGCACGTGCGCGTCGTCGCCATGCACCAATCCTCCCGCGCAAGCGCAGTGTGGAACATGCAACGCTAACCCAAGTAGTCAGTGCTTGCGTTTGCTTGACTATGGTGCCTGGAACGCGTATCCGACTGTTCTCTTTACCTATAGTGACCAGACGTCCCGATTTAGGAGGGCAGGTTTCGCTTTTCCGGCCATGGTCCCGCCAGCATACTTGTTGGACGGCGTTTTGTCCAACTTCGGCTGTCTTGAACCCAAGAATAGAAAAACGACGTTGTTAAACGGAAGTATCGCACCAGTGAGAGGTTGCTTTCCCTGATGAAGGTACAAAATATGCTTGGCAGAGAAGAGCATTAAGCTGGAGGTTTTTTTGCAAATGACATCTGAACAGTACTATGGACATGAAATCTACAAAAATTAATACTTTACTAGACAAATGTTCCAACCAAATATATGAGATATGCATGCCAAACAGTATGCAAACTGCAAGGAAAAGAAATGTGCACGGTGTATAAAAAATAATAAAATTATGTAATTTGTTACCGAATTTAAACTTTTCGAGTATCGCAACGCAACACAACCCCCCCCCCCCCCCCCCCCCCCCCCCCCCCCAAATGCGTCCCGCTTTAGGGCCCGAGCAATATGGTCACTTTATGTTTACCGCGTTGGGTCCAAAAGGTTACTATAGATTTCCCCATAGTTACGTTGTCGCCGGCCGCGATCCTGGAGGCGTCACGAAAGCAGTGCATTGGGTGCGACAGACGCCTGTTGTGCAGCAGGTCGCTCTTGAGCTTGACAGTGCACGGAAGCTTCGGCAGTCAGGAGTTGGAACGCCATGACGACAGCGACACTCACGTTCGCTCGTGCTTTCTCGCCAGCATTCCTACGACCAACCGCCGGGATCGTGACGTCCGACAGCGTGACACTTCGGCTTTTGTGACGTCTTTTGTTGACACTTCCGGATTGCTCTCGAGGCATGGCCGAAATAGGACACGCTAAAAACTTCAGTCGGAGGCCCGTTCCAGGCACTGTTTACTAAAGCTCATTAGCGAGTTTTAGGGGACCGTTTTTGCACACGATAAGGTAAAAACGGATAAGGTAAAAACGGGTAAAAACTGTACGTGTCCAGCTTCTTTGCGTGCTGGCATTTTGTAGCGCTGGCTCTTGCGGACTTTCCCTTCTATTGGTGTTCTCTGCTTTACGCTGCCGTGCTAAGCGCATTGAATTCGAGAGGGAACCAACACGCTCTCCTAATCCTCCTCTCTCTTTCCCCTCCTCTCTCACACAGCACCACCATCGCGTTTCTGTTACTTCTTCGACTTCCCGCTCGCACCAGATAACTCAAACTCTTATCTTTTGTTGCTACGGGCAGACCGCCGCAACGCCTTATCACAAGGAGGCCGACACTGGTGTGTGTGTGTTTAGTTCGCCCCTACCGCCTCGATTCAGGCCCGAAGGGAGTGCCTGAGCGGCCATCGTTGTTTTTAACCCCCGTCAATTCCGAAAGGTAAGGATAACGTGCGTTATTCAATTTTGCGTCTGCCATATTTATGCGGTTTCGTGCCCTTTGCCGCTGGAGAGAATCGACCCCAACAGCTTATCTTCGACTGTGTAGCCACAGAATGGTGTGGCGACTCGTTATTCCATCTCACGGGTTGCACATTGATGTGTAGTACAGCCGGCTGCAAAAGTATGCGGGGCACGGGAGCTCCAGCCGAAATGGCTGGCTGCGTCTTCTGATGGCGCGTTGTCGCTCTCAACACTCAAGCTTTGTGCATGCGCTTCCTATCGTGTTCGCAAACATGTTTTTTTTTTGCTCGTTTTTATTTAGTCTACTTGACGAGCACGAGAGAGACTGGCGCAAGGTGCAGCGAAATGTTATCCGGAGCAAGCGAGCTTCGTGCCATTCATCACGGTGGCTGAGTCAGGCGCGCGGCATGACGACCTGCAAAGCGGCACCTCGCGCTGGCGGTCTCGGTTATCATGTGCGCACCGGACGGAAGGGAGTGAAAAAAACATGACTGCAAAAGTCGCAGACACAGGAGGAAGCGCATTATCGAAGCACGAGTCATGAGACCGGTCTCGCGCCGTGAGAAGCGTACCCAGTCATCTCGGCTGGCGTTCCGGTGCCGGTGCTTCGTACAAGTTTCAAACCAAAAAATCCTCGAACCAAATCTCTTCGAGGGTGGTTTGCCAAAATTGGTGGATTGAAAAGATAAGTGGTTTATAAATAGCTGATTCTAGTCCATTAGTGAGTACAAAAGACCGATTTCTAAGCCGACAGAAAACTCTGTTTCGAAAATTTGGAATAATCGGAGAAGTATAACGGCTACCTTTTCCTAGTAACGGCCAACTAACATTTTGTCTCGAGTAATCTAATTGGCATATTTTAAGCAAAAGTAATTGTAATTCTAATGGATTACTTTTTTCGAGAAATGTGTACAAGACTGCGCTGGGGGACATGTGCGCTCTTCCGGGACACGAAACTGTTTATTCTTATCGGGCCTTACTTCTAATAAGCAAGAAACCTTGCTGCAAACGTAATTTTTTTTAAGCGGTTGGCAGAATAAGTTTTTATAAAATGGTCGGTATGAACTAATGTCGTGCCTTAATGTAAAGTGGCTAGCGGTATGAGCTGGAATGCGCACATGGCGACCTGGCAGATAAGGATGACGCTGTCTAGCACGCAGCGAGTGGTCGGTCAGACTCATACCGGCACTGGAGGTGTTCAAATGTGTCTACTCACCCGCGGCGCACGATGTACAGTACCTTCCATACCCCGGCGCACGCACGGTAGACGTGCGACAGCGTGGTTCGTACTACCTGGTCACCATTTATTTATTTTATTTATTTATTTGCATACTCTCAAGGCCCGGAGGCATTACAAAGAGGAGTGGTACTATACAGTATAAAATCGTTGGCTACTTTCTTGAAGTCTGTAGCTTCAGTGATGGCAGCAATGGAGGCAGGGAGGTGGTTCCAATCGTTAGAAGTTCTTGGAATGGAGGAGTCAAATTATATGTTTGTTCGACATGATGGAGTCCGCACCTTAAACTGATGGTCAGTGCGAGACGATATGTAGAATGCACGAAGATATAACTGGTCTCAAAGAAGCGGGCTATGATGATAAATTTTGTGGAATAGGCATAGGCGAAGATACTTGCGACGAAGGGCAAGGACAGGTAGATCCAGGGTTAATTTCATTGCGGAAACACTTGCATTACGAAAATAATTAGAAAGAATAAAACGAGCAGCACGGTTTTGGATGGACTCGAGAATGTTTGATAAATGAAGCATGCCCAGGATCCCAAATTGTACAAGCATACTCAAGTTTAGGCCTAACTAGGGATTAATATAATTGTAGCTTCACGGGAACAGCAGCAGAAACAAAGTGTCGGCGTAAAAACCCTAGCATGCGGTTAGCATTATTACATACGTAGTTCACATGCATGTTCCAGGAAAGATTATGAGTGATGTGTATGCCTAGGTACTTGTACGAATCGACATATGATAACGGAGTATTGTTAAGGACGTACACGGTAGGGTCGGCGATACCCCGAAAGACGGGAAACACGCATGCTTTGTTTGGAATTTGTTAACGTTAAGCTTCATTACCCAGCTTGAGCACCAAGAATAAATGATATCAAAATCAGACTGGAGCATTGTAGTACCACATGGGCTAGTAATCACACGGTATAACACACAGCCATCGGCAAACAGTTTGATATAGGATGCAATCTGGGCAGGAAGATCATTGATGTAAATTAGGAACAATAGAGGACCGAGGACAGATCCCTTAGGCACCCCGGAAGATACATAAATAGTAGAAGTATTATGTTCGTTAGCAGTGACATATTGTGATCGGTCAGATAAAAAGCATCTAATCCAGCCCAAAACGTTAGGGTCAATGTTTAACTTACTAAGCTTAAAAAGAAGTAATTCGTATGAGACAGTGTCGAAAGCCCTAGAGAAGTCTAAAAATATACAGTCAACAATATCGCCAGAATCAATAGAACGAAACAGGTCATTAGTAAATGATAATAGCTGCGTTTCACAGGAAAATGATTTGCGGAACTCATGCTGACAGTCAGCGAAAAGCGAGTTGGATTCAAGAAATGCGATAAGGTGAGAGTAAATTATATGTTCAAGGAGCTTACAGGGCACGCTAGTTAATGAAATGGGTCTGTAGTTCAAGGGAGAGCATGTATTACCTGATTTATGCAAAGGAACCACCTTCCCTACCTTCCAATCACTTGGTAAGGTGCAGGAATGTAAGGAGTGGGAAAAAAGTTCGCAAAGAATTAAAGATGAGTAGGTCGCTGTACTTTTCAAAAACTTCGAGTTGATACCATCAATTCCTGCAGAAGAGGAAACCCTTAAGTTCCGAATTAAGCACTCAACACCAAATGAGTCAATAGAGATAGGAAACATCGGCAAAAAAGGGCGTTAGAAAAAGTAGGGTAACTGGTTGGCGTAACGCGAGAAAACGATGCAAACACGTCATTCAAAACAGTGCAACAATCATTTTGAGCGATGGGATCATTACTTTAGTCACAAAGTTCAATCTTATCGGACCTATTGCCGCCGACCACATTCCAGAATTTTTGAGGATTATCTCTGAGAAAGGAAAACAGTGTAATATGATAAAATTGTTCCTTAACCTGTGCGACAGCTTGTTTGTACTCGGTATCAGCAGTGTCATAGACGCACCAACGCTCAGGAGTGTTCGCTATTTTTGCGCGCCGAAATGGCCGTTTCTTTTTGTTTAACAAACGCCTAAGGCGCGGATTAAACCAAGGGGCCCGCGAGTTCGAGCTGATACGTCTTTTTGGAATATACCGGTTAACTAAAGAAGTTACTTTCTGCTTGGACAGAGACCAGTTTTCCTCAACTGTTCTTGTATGGAAACTAGGAATGTAATCAGCAATAAACGCTTTCAATTCATTGTTAATAGAAACAAAATCGGCACTTTTGTAGTCGCGAATAACTTTCGATGAATCAACTGATGAAACAGAGGCCTGCACATCGCACTGAATAACACGATGATCACTTAAACCAGGTAGGTATGTTAAGGGGGGCACAAGTTCAGGGGTTGTAGTAAGAACCAGATCTAATATGTTCGCGTTCTAGCTCATATCGCTAGCCGCTGTCCTTCAGAAACATGAACAGTGGCATCGGAAGTATTTGTTTTGTTTTGATTGACCCACCAACAGCTTAACGCCTCCTTAGTGGTGCACTTATCAATGAGTCAGTTAGTAGTAAAATTTTAAACAGGATAAAAGCGAAATGTTAGGAAGAAACAATAGTCTCAACCCACTTTCGAAATTTACACTCTTCATAAAAAAATATGAAGACTAACATTGCCACAAATATGTTCTAAATTGTTATACGTCAGTTGCAGGCGTGTCATGGATGCAGCATGGTAAAAATCGGTAGGGTAAAACGAAGTATAAACTGTTCTAGACCTACGAGAAACGTGCAAGTAAATGTGACTGAGTAGCTCTGGGGAATCAATTATACCATTTACAATCTTATACAAATATGTCAGTCCACGAATTGTTCTCCTGTTGTGCAACGAGTCTAACTTCACGAGTTCGCAAACCCTCTCATAATTATAAAAATAATTTGGTTGAAAAGAACGATCAAACAATACACGAACGAATCTACGTTGAATACTCTCAATTACACCTGAATTTCTCACTCCAATGCAGTTCGGAAGAACTGAGGCGTATTCGACACGACTAAGCACGAGTGAAGAAAGCAGACTTAGAATACAAAGTGAGTTAGAAAAACCGCGTGTCACTCGCGTAATTGTTACCAGCACTCTAAAGGAAGCATTCGCAATTTTAGTCACGTGATTTTGGAGGTGCAACCCTCAATGCCGTGAAAAAAAAAAAACGGAGAATTTGAAAGCTTTACAAAAACTGCGCTTCATATAAAAAACAATAATAATAATCCACTGCAAAAAAATACTTGTTTTTGTTGTTTTTTTGCAAGGAAACTTGCATTGTTGTAGCATTATGGACCCTTTTCAAAATATCGCCCTCTGTTTGGATCTGTGAAATCCCTGCACAATCAACCTAAGAACGAAGGGCGAGGGTAAGACGGGCCGGGAAGGAGGAAGCAGAGGGAACGCTGGAGAAGAGAGGGGGAAACCTCCTCTCTTTAGCGTTCTGTCTGCTTCCTCCTCCCCGGCCCGTCTTACCCTCGCCCTTCGTTCTTAGGTTGCAACGGCGCATTCACACTGGAAGCGGATCCGCGTTCGCGAAGCAGTCGCGGATGCGGTTCGCGAGCGACCCCATTCAGACACACCGAGAGGCGGTTGGCGGTTTCTCGGCGATCACGCGTGATATTTTGAGACTTGCGTTTGGCAACCCTGTTTTACAATCCAAAATCCACTTTAATTCAAGATCCAAATCCAAACTTTTGCTATTTTGGCACTCGGAATATCGGAAGCCAGCCTTTGCACCAAGATCAAAGGAGCGGCAAATGGCCAGCTTTCGGTGTTTTTGTCCGCCAAAACTCACAAAGAGGGCATTCCTTTTCGGGCCATAGACTCCGAGAAGACAACGTGGCAAGCATGTGTTTCAAGGTTTTTGGCACAACATTTCTCAAAAATACACATTGAGGATCCATTCCGGATTCCCAACTCAGAGCAAGTAAAAACTTATCTTGAAGAAAAAGGAAATAGTATAGTCTCGGGGTTTTCCTTGGACGTACAGGACATGTACTACTCCATCCTTCAAGCAAGGCTATTGCACGTTCTTAGAAATACCATTGAAAATCAAGGCCTTGCGAAGTTCCAAAATGGAGCAGGTGTTAGCATAGATACCTTCTTGGAGGTTTTTCCTCTCCGCAACGGTAATGACTTACCAAGATCAGCACTTTGTCCAGAAGAGTGGAGTGTGTATCGGGTCAAAAGTGGCACCATATTTGTGCGACGTCTTTTTAAGCGCGTGTGGGGTTGCTATACAACAAGCTTTGAAAGATGCACGGGTTGCAGTTATTTTTCGGTATGTTGATGACTTTCTTATTTTATGTACCACCGAAGTTTATGAAACATCAGACGGATGCCTTAACACCACTCTTAGGGATTTTCAAACAAATTGCATGGGCTTCACCTTTACATACGAGCTTCCCGCTGATAAGTCTATCAGGTTTCTGGATTTGG
This sequence comes from Ixodes scapularis, assembly GCF_016920785.2. Taxonomy (NCBI): domain Eukaryota; kingdom Metazoa; phylum Arthropoda; class Arachnida; order Ixodida; family Ixodidae; genus Ixodes; species Ixodes scapularis. The sequence goes on along the minus strand of NW_024609879.1, from coordinate 112,431,505 downwards.
CCTTAGACTTCCAAAATTAACACGTTTGTTGGAGATACGAAACGCGATCGGGGAAAGGGTTCCTTTCCTTTTACTCCGAACAATCGAAAAATGTAAAGCAAGGGGTAGCCACCACAGCTCTCACAGCTAGCCTCAGAAAAACATGTTCACATCAGATGGGACGAAGCTTCGAGACCCAAATCTCCAGATTCCATGAGGCCGGATATCCGAGACCCTTCTTAGCCTCCATCTGTGAAAACCTCTTCCAAAACATCAAGAAATCCAGCCGAAAGAATGACTCTAACACACCAAAGAAGGTTCCTAGATCACCTTTCGCAGTGGTTCCGTATATTCATGGTGTCACCCATAGGTTGAAAAAGATCGCCACAAGGCAGGGCGTCAAAGTAGTGTGCTCGGCACCCAACAAGGGTTATGCCATGTGCCGGAAGGTTAATCTAGCAAAGGCCAACAACGCCGGCACTTGCAACACCAAACGTAAGAATAAGTACGTCCAATGCGAAAAGCGAGTAGTTTACAACATACCACTGTCATGTGGGCGTGTGTATATTGAACAAACGGGAAGGTGCGTGAACGATCGAGCACGTGAGCATGCAGCAAACATAAGAACCCTAACAGGGCCGGGGCATTTAGCTGCTCATTGTCGAGCATGCACGTGCGAGGCCGAGCTCGAAATGGGAACCATTTTAGCTCACCACAAAGACCAGCTCGCCCGCGAAATACTTGAGGCCTTGGCCATAGAAGATAAAGAAGAAAACTGCGTTAGTTCACCATCTATTGCCCTACAAGAAAGCGAAAAACGATTCCTTCGGAAAACCAGTATCCGAGATGGCACAGAAAGATCAAGTAGGAAGAAAATGAAGACATTAATAGAGGAGCAACAACATTAAATGATAGAATAAGTTCCGAGAAGGTAGCCACAACGCCAGTAGACAAAGAGAGGAAAACGAAGGATCATTATTAAATAGTTGGTGGTCCAGCGGATCGCTCCTTTCTCCCTATTTTCGTACTTCAGCTGGTTTAACCGTTGTAATATGTACCACCAACTAGCTCCGCTTCTACCCCCTCTAGGTCATGGCACACTGGAAATAACACGTCCACAAAAAAAAAAGGAAATGAGCGCAGTGACGTTGCACTTTCGACACTGTTTGATTAGCTCGTCGGCTCCTAGCGTTGGCCGTGTTCCGACGTTCTCTATCTTATGAAATGACTAGCACTTTACTCGATGCAGTTGTTCCGCCATTGTGCAGGGGTTCCCACCTAAAGTCCCTTGATACTTGTTACAAGTATCAAGGGACCAATGCAAAATGACAAAGCATATTCCGCTGGAACAAACTGGCGGCATTCAGTTCAAGCCTCTGCTGTGCGCTGCCATTCGCTTCCTAAAACCTCCACCGTCACGCAGTCGGCGCTTCAAAGAATGTCGCTACTTGTATGAAACTCTTATCTGGGGACTTTACTCCGACATTCTAATAATCGCACGCGACTTTCGAAAGGGGACAAGCCTAAGATCAATCCTCTGACTCATCACCCCTATATGTTAGTGACCTTGTGTCTAACAAACCGAATTCATTGTAACGAACTTTTGCCTGGCCATGGTTCTCTTGACTCGAGGGATATCTTGACTCGATAGGTCTCTTGACCTAAGGTATGTCTTGGCCAAAGGCGATGAAAAAAAAAAAGAAAGAAACAAGCTATGAAGTCTTTTTTTTTTTATTCTTTTTATTTCAGTTCTTTGTAGCAATGGAAGCACCGAACGGACATCGCGCGTTGGTCAGGGGCTTCGACGGAATCTCAGAGGACGAGACGATCACCTTTTGCGGCCAACTTCCCGACGGAACCTACTGCAACCTGTGCCGAAACGTCTTTCCTTTCCTGCGTCGAGACCCAGACGACCACTACTTCTGCGAATCGTGCACGCAAATGTCCACTACGGACGGTGTGTTCGAGTGCCCCGAAGACGGTACCTTATATTCTTTCGAGCTGCAGGTGAGAGCCATAACCAAAGTCAATTATTATATTTCTGCAAAGCGGAAAGGGGGGGGGAGGGGGGGGGAGGGGGGGGGGGACTTAATTAAGCTGACCGCTTATGGCAATGGCATGCGGAAGTTCCTTTTTTTTTTTCTTTCTTTGTGCTAGAAATAAATGTTTCGTTTTTATGGCCATGGAAAATATGAAGTTAACAAAATTGATTTGGGCAACACTTCGTTGCCCAGATCTGACGTTTCGAGATCTGACGTTACAAACAGATGTTACGTCACGTCCCACCAGTTCGTAACGTCCGATCTCTCTGCAACGTTTGTTAGCTCGACGGCTGCGTGACGTCACAAAACTTTGGGTCACAAAACATCACGCAGCAGCCATTAACACTGGCGAAATTCGGAATACAGTTTCGCACATACGCTCATGAATGGTTTAATTAATAAGGAGAGATCATATAAAAAAAATTGTGTTTGTCTATATGAAGGCTCCCTCTACGTAACGAGCGCAAAAACTTAATAAGTACTTCCAGTTTTGACAGGACAATCCCTATGAGACTGCTTACGCATTCCTACTCAGTGCCCACACCGCATTCCTGCAAGCAGCGCGCCCCGCCAGGTCGTAGAACGCATTAAACTAGGGTGCCTACATGTTTCCGCTCCGCTTTAGGGTGGCGCCAACTTCTTGTTACCCTTTCCCAGATCCTCTCCTGCCGCCATTTTTTCCCACTTCTTATTTCGCTAAACGTAAACAACGTTGAGTTTCTGTAGTCTCGACACACCGGCAACACTGTGAGGCCACTTCCGTTTCCGTTCATAAGAGGAGTGGGAGGCTCAGCGGGATGGCGGTCGTCGTGGCTGTCACTCTCTTTATTCGGGTGTTTCATATATTGAAGTTGCGAGCAGGAAGTGTGCGTGGCTTTTATCGAAACGCGAGTTCCCGCGACAAAATGGAACGCAACAGACCGGCATTGAACGCCGAAACCTTGCCGTCGGAACGAGAGCGGTGAGCGCTCCCTAGCCCTAACGAGGAATAGCGGCGTAGTCCGAGCGCACGACCGGCGAGTGTGACAAAATGGTCGACGAAAACAGCGGAGGCGCCATGGTAACGAGGTAGGCAACACTGGTTCGTCGGCAACAGGTATCACAAACGTTATCGCCACCTTAAACAGCGGAGCGGCGGAAACATGTAGGCACATGAAACAGTAATGCGCAGGGAGAGGGAGCAGGAACTTCCCGCTCCTCCTTCCCCCCCCCCCCCCTCCTCCGGCCACGCCTGACACGTGATCCGAAAAAACGGAGAGGGGCGGCCGCGCGCGCCACTCTCTCTCTTTTGCAGGCGCGCGGGCCGCAGCGCCATGAAGAGGGCTTCTCTGTGGGGTGGCGTTCCTTGGAACTATGACGCGTCGCAGCCAATGGCTATCTAGGTGCTGTTCCGCTCAGCCGATGGGAAAATGGGAATTTAGGTCGCGTTTTTCGCGGTTACAGACGCCGCCGGCTGCGCTCCATGGGACAGTTAATGCTTTCGCATTAAAAAAAGTTCGGTCCCTCGCGGAGCATTAGTACTTTCCCCCTTTATATGGAGAATTAAAAGGCTACTCAAGTGTATCCTAGGATTGTCTATTCATGGTGATAACTCAATCTACGGGCTCTAAGCAGCCCGAAAAGACCCGAGATCACACGCATAAGCGGGCGATTTTCCTATTAAAAAAACGAATCAGAGATTCGAGACGCGCCCCTATTTCTGCACCTTGGAGCAGACACCAGAGGGCGCCGTTGTCGGATGGCTTGATCAAACAATGATCGCTGTATTGCGTCTTTCACACCCAAAGATTCAACATTTTTGTCCAAACACAATGCATAACGCGCCTAGAAAGAGCAACAATAGTAACGTTCGGAATCTTCACGTAAGTAACTCTTTCCATTGGTTAAATTTAATGAAGGTAATAAAATGCCGAAAATGACCTTTCCCCACCTTCTCCCAAGAGAAAATAGTGACCGTGTATTCCTTTTGCTGTGAGATTACTATAGGACGCTTTGCCATCTAAAACTGGTCATTTTTATTGACTAAAGCAAAACAAACAATATGCCATAAAAAACAAGCTTCTACGAAAAGCACTCCAGTGCCCCCTTTAAGATATATTTAAGCGCATTTTAGATCGGGTGTGTTATCTTGCGCTGTTCACATATATGCAACCGAGTAAGACCGAGAGAGACCAGACCGGTGTTTAAGCCTCTTGCGACGTCTTGGGACTGGATGCGCTGGTCCTAGGACGCGCAAGAGACTTAAAAACCGGTCTGGGTATGGTAACAAATAAGTGCAAGGTAGCCGATCACATTCAGACGCAAAGGACTGAACCAACTTGTGTTGAGGGCATTCAATGTTACCAAAAGCCATGTTTTGTTGAAGACGTTGAGGGCGAAGTTGGTTTAAGGTGCTTTATATTTTTTTTTTCTAGCTCGCTCCTAAAGTTGCGGTGTCCCATAAAGTTCGAACCCTGTCTCTGTACTGCCCTCAGTCTCCCAAAGATAATCCGATCAAGATCCCGTTCTCCGCACTAAAGGTAAGGAACATCGTTCAATACAACAACAAAAAAACGCTGATTTTTTTTTATTTTTTTTTTTTTTAGCTGTAAAAGAATAGTTTGTATTTCTCTATGTGATTTTTAAAGCATAGACGCGTTAAAGCAAGGGGGAATTGTGGCAGAGTGTGTTATCGCACACCAGCTCGGAGTACTTGAAGCGACCGATTGTACTGCAGAACCCAAGGATCCTGAGTTCAATGTCCACCCCTGCCCGTTTCGAACGGGAGGGCGCCACGAGAGCGCACCGTGCACGAAAGCGCCGCGACACGAAAGCGGGGTGTGTTTTTAGAGCGCGCGTCATGAGAGCGCTGAACAGCTGCAGTCACTAAGGTACCTATCACCGGGGTAGTCGAGTATCAAATCTCCTTTTGTAGTAACTTGGTTGTTATACATTGAATTAACTGTTACGCGACAGCCAGAACAGCACAATATGTGAATACAGTCTCATATTTCGTCATTAACCCTAAGAACGAACGGACTGGTTTCTAGCGCGTTCCGAATTCGACGTTTTCCCTTCGTTTGCCACAATTAAACGTAATAAAGGTGTAACACCTGCGCGCACTGTAGGCTCTTGTAGCCTTAAGGCGCGTTCACACTCTTACAACCGAGTACGACCGAGAAAGACTTCTTGAGACCGGATGCGCTGAGCGGAGCTGGTCCTAAGAGATCGCAAGAGGCTTAAAAACCGGTTTGGTCTCTCTCGGTCGTACTCGGTTGCAAGAGTGTGAACGGGCCTTTACTCTCAGTAGAGAACTAAAATGTTGGAAGCGTCACTGGATATTGGGAAGGTAGCACCATTGTCTTCCCTGCCTTCTAACCAAACACAAATACTAACATACAGACGACGAACACCTCGCAACGCGATTGGCTAATCGGTCTCCGTTGCTATGGCAATCGCTATTTTGGCCCCTTCAAATCTTGGAAGCTTCGAGAGGCGTTCTAATCCAGTCGCACCTAGATCACCGCTAGATCACCATGGAGTACCATCGTACTCAAGGCACTACTCGCCAATATAAGCGTCTTCGGCAGTGCAATCAACCTACTAATTATGCCCATCTCCACTGTTCTTTTACAATTATATTCTTCTTGCATATTTCAAAACAGGAAAATTATTTTGCAGTGCCTTCAGCACCGACGCCGCATGTGGTGGTGGTACGAAGATGTGCGCTTGTTTCGCCGTTGTGCGGATAGCAAAACTTCGGTATACAAGAAACGCCTCTACAAAGCTACCCGTCACGAGCGAATTTAGATCGGCTCACGAAGAATGGAGAGGGAAAAGAGAAATTTCTCATTTCACGAGCGAAAATGGCGACCATACGGGGAGTTTTTTCGCTACCGGTCCAGTTAGTTAAAACAAGGCAAACTATGGTGCACATGTGAACACCGCGGTGCCTCCCTTTACAGGCACACATGAATCGTTGCCAATGTGCGATTGCTGCAAGAGAGCAAGGCAAGGCAGTGTCTAGCCCACGGCCCCATCCGGTCACATTGCCTCCGAACAAGAACGTCGCAGACGGGGTGGCAACCAAGGTAAAGGATGCGTTCTCTATGGCTGGACACTTCGTGAAAGGTTATAGGGTGTTTACTCTGACGTTATTTCGTCCACCACTTTGTTGTCATATGAGCTGGTTGGCGCATGCTAAAAGCGAGTATTCCGGAGATTCCCATGAAGATTGCCATATTGGTAGTGCACAAACGCTTATAAGTTTCTTCCCGCCTCTTTATTTTTTCTTCTGATTAATAAACCATTTCTCACTCAGTCACTTTAACAACAATATAGCGATCGACGTCATGGGAAAACGCCCTATGTCGAGTGTTAGGGACAAAGAAAACCGTGTTTTTCGGCCCGTGCTACTCATCGCTGAATGATGGAAACTTTGAGAGTGTAACGCAAACAATGATGTTAAAACGCAAAAGTTTGAAAACGTGGCGTTACCTGGATCAAAAGGTAAAAGAGAAAGGGGAGGTTTTCGGAAAAGCCGCACATTCACCTAAGCCTAATATCGTCAAAACCTTAAAGTGGAATTATGGGCGCGAGGAGCATTTATATCCGTGAAAACCACTTGTCTGCGAGAAAAAAGACATTATCATAATTACCGCTAACAATTTATTTTTCGGTTAAATAAATGTTGGAGGTGCCGACAGTGTCATTTCGGAGCGTGTTCATTGTCGTGGGTGCGGTTTTTGAAGCATAATTTATTTCAATAGAAAGGAACTTCAGATGTGAGTTGCGCCGCCGTAGCCATCGCAAATGCCGTACTGTACCGTCGTCAGCTAAATGTGACGGGCTAACTCCTGCTTAAGTTAGTGGAACGCCACTATTGGTCACGTGACCCGTGGTACGTGGCAAAGTTAAATGAATAGATTAGCTCAGCTACGGAACTACCTATAGACCTTTCCATCGCTTATCACCCGTGCGAGAAATACAGTCACTGAGCTGTGCGCAAGGTCTGATATACCACACAGCAGAGCAATAGGGCACATGGTCAGAAGGCGTTCCACAGCCCAGGAGACAGAAGATGGCAGCGCACAGAAGCCGATTTTTGCAAAGGTCTAGGAAGTATGCACTGGTGTCCACATAAGTGTACGTGGCTGCTGAGCACGTGCTGACGGCGAGCTTCAACAGTACTTTTGAAACGTGCATTCCACATCATCAAGATTGCCGGTATTAGCAGATTATTAATGTGAGCTCGTTCCGAGCATGTGCTCTAAACAGTGACCTCAAATAAGGTGTCAAATTAATACCCCCTATAGACGATTGCAAGCCGGGCTCCTGGCCGCCGCCATATCTCTGCTCATGGTGGCAAGTGCGTGCAATTACAAGTTTGCCAAAGCTACGTTCCCGCGCACGCTGCACATGCTTGCACGCATAAGGCACCAGTGAGGCGCCATGCAGTCGTCTATAGAAAGTATTCACTGGAGGCCATGAGCTCGACTGTTGAGCGCCTGCCGATGACAAGCTTTCGTCGTTTTTTTTTTTTTTTTTTTGTTTTTTTTTTTGCGACGTGCATGTTACATTGTCAGGATTGCCGGTATTAGCAGCCTATTAACGTGAGCTTGTTCTAAGCATGCGCTCTAAACCACACCCTCATGGTATATTCGGCTGGTCACTTTCGAGCGCTCCAATCATCCGAGTCGGAGCTACCAGATCCCGGAGCGCCTCCGCATCGGAGCGAGATAATCGGCGCGCCCAGCCGAACGCTCCTCAACTTTTCGGAGCGGCAAGCCGAGCGGATAGAGGGTGGCCTGCGCTACTAGAGGACGTCGCGAGCCGCCCTCTAGCGGACATTTTGCTTCTCGGATTCCGTCAATCCTTGAAAAATGGCAGCCGTCAACGCGAACGCTGATAAGGACATCGCAAGCCAGCCGTGCCAAGCGGAAGTTCCTGCGAAACTATAAAAAAAAAAAGACAACATTACAGCTTGAAAACTATCGTACTTTTGTTTTTACCGCTTTGTCCGAGTAGGTTCGCACTATAGAAACATAGGCCTTGACCTTGGGCATTGTACAAGGTTCGCCAAACAACTCGGCAAACTTTGCTTTGTAAACACGGCCCTCGTTGTCGTCGTCTGAGCTCCTGGTGTTGTCGCTGTCTGCTAGCTTCGCCAGCAGCACTGACGGTGCCACCACTAACATTAAACGTCTTCGTTTCAACGACATTTCACCTGAAATCGGGGAGCACAACACAACGGTGACGGCGTCGAGACTGACGGATGTTTTTCGCAGACCTTTTTCTGCGGAGTAGTTGCGTTCTCGCCGTCCGCTTCCGACAGAAAAGCAAAATGGCGGAATGGCTGGAGTCACGTGACCGGTCGGCAGCCAGATCTCTCGCGCGCTCCCACTTCCATGCCAGAGCGCCTCAAACCGCTCCGATTCGGAGGACGACGAGATTCGGAGCTTGGAGAGCGCTCCGAAAGAACATGTACCGTGAGCGTCTGGCATCGACCAGCCGAATGCACACCGGTTTTTCAGAGCGCTCCAAGAGGCTGAAAAGCGACAAGCCGAATATACCATCAGATATGGCGTCCACTTAATACCCCATATAGACAATTGCAAGCATGGCGCTGCGACTGGTGCCAAATGTGTGCAAGCACGTGAAGCATGCGCGTGAGTGTAGCTTTGTCGAGCTTTACTCGTCAGCACGAGCAGTGACATGGCGGCGGCCTGTCGACCCAGGTGCAATCATCCCCGCCCTCCCCCCGGTTCGCCCGCCTCCCGTTGTTCGACATGCTACGCCACGACCGTTTTGGGGGGACGGCTGCTATGGCAACTGCAGTACGTAATCTATGAAATATGTATGTTTCGAAGCACAGCGTCTAGATGGCGTTTCACCGTACTCTAGGGTTTCGTTTTGAAACGCAAATCTAGAGGGCGTTTCAAACGACAGAAGGCAGACTGAAGTGAGTGGGGAGAGGTGCTCCCTCCACGGGAGTTCCTCAACTGAGCTAATCTAGTAACGTTGGTAGGTAGCGCGATCCATGCGGGACGCCGTTGTGTTGACTCGAGGTGCGAAGCCGTGGAGTTACGTGAACGCGTGACATCTTGCCATGTGACGTCACGTTGCGCCACAGCTTGCCACCCAACGTTGCCACACCTAATAACGCTGTTGACACCGCGAAGTCCTGTGACATCATGACTTCGCACTGCGGGTCACATGACGCAATGACACCACATGACCTGCGTCCTGCTGTTGTGTTGTCCAGATTTACATATGTATCCCTAATGCGCCCTGCATTGAGGGTAATACGTCATATCAGTTACTTCATTCCTCTGCTCCAATGCTTCTGTATCAGCATCTGCCTTAACTTCTTTTTGTTCTGACATTTCGTTTCTAGCATGGCGTGGGAGTGCCTGAAAAGTCAGCACAGAAGACTCAAGAAGAGGATGCGACCCCACCCATTGTTGAAACGGTAACAATTGAAATACACTTCTGGTCCGGTTCTTGTCGCTATAGAAAATCCTGATCCCAATAATGCCCCCCCCCCCCCCCTCCCCGTCATAGCGCGCGGTGAATTAAAGCGATTAACAAAAGCTCGGGGAACCCCCTAATTCAAGAAACAAGTGGACACAACGATTAGCAAAGTTGTTTTGTTTTGTTTTTTATTTTACCAAAAAGGGGCGACGTCGCAGACTGCTTTAAACGTCCCAACTTTGGTGGCTCCTTCTCGGCTAGAGCGATCGCGCCTCCATTCAGAGCAGACAATGCGCACCTTTCCGGAAATCTTCTGCGCGCCGCCATCTTTGTCTACTGGGCTGTGAAACGCGTCCTAAGCATGCGCAGAAGCTCTCTCCTACACTCTGCACATGCGTCCACATTCCAGTAAATATGATTTTTTTTTTTCGCCTAGGTGGTAAAAGGAGTGAAGAACTACGAAAGTAGATAATAGAATTATGAAAGTCTCCTTACGTCACAGTACGTCTCCGATAGACTCTTTTAACACTGCGTGCCATCTAGTAGTTGCTATGCCACTTATCTGAGTCAGCCATTATTTTGGCACGCACTGTGAGTCTGTATTGGACACGAGCGGTGCAGAAACTTTTTCAGCAACATCTGAGTTTCTATTCTCCTTGCATCGCCTCTCAAAATTAAGAAATGTTATTTTTAATTGTAATAAATTAAAAGTGTTTCACAAGTAAAAAATATTACAAACACGCATGTACGTTAGTTTTTATTGTGCCTTCATAATCGATGTTCGCCAAGGCGCAAAGTTTTATGTACTAAGTCTCCAACAAGAAAAAGGACAAATTTGTCGCGGCCGTAATATACGATTGCTCTGAATTCTCCTTGGCCGTGTCCACACTGTTTGGCGTGAGGAGACAAATGAAGCTTTGTTTTATTAATTTATCCTAAAATAAAGTAAGTAAAGGGACTCTGGCCAAAGCGTGCCCACAACATCGACGCATAATCTCGCCCTCGGCATATGGGTCTTTTCTACTTTGGAAGACTGTATACTTGTCATAAAACTAAACTAACAGAACTCAATTGCAGAAAGTCATCTGTCCATATTGCGAGAAGTGGTTTCTCAAGAGTGAAGTCGCCTCCCACATAAAGCAGAAAACATGTACCGGAATGCCACAACAGCAATCGTTGTCGAGCTCAACTCTAGTAAGTATACCTACCTGGACCTAAAAGTTAACTCGAATAAAGTATCCCTAATTACCAAACGTTTCTCAACGTTTGACTCTTTTCTTTTTTTTTTTTTCGCCGATCCGTCCGCAGAACATTCGGTATCTTCTCGGGAAATAGGCTGGCACCATCTTAAATTACAAAACACTAAGTCAGTGAGAAGTGCAATGGCAGTCACGAGTCAAGTTTCAAACATATGCTGAAAGCTGGGTCGCAGGTCTTTAGTCCCAAGCAGCCTGCCTTCAACTACAACCAGTGTCCCTATGTTCAATTTGGTCACTGGCGCTGCTTAACCAACCTTATAAAAATGAAGATAGCTCATAACATGGTGGCCCTAAAAGCTTCAGAGCAATTACCGGTTTAGGAATTAGCTTCCCAAAAAAGTCAACAACTATCTAATTTTAAGTTGTTTCGTTTCTTTTTTTCTTTTTTTTTTATTATTATTTACCATTCACAGAATGGTCACCTACAGCGGTATAATTATGGACGGGGTCTTCTTTTTTTCTTCAACTAAAACCGATTGTGCAGAAACGCTGGTGGTATTTTTTTCTTTGTACAACTTTTGAGTTCACCGAAGCACGTTTAAAGGTAATATAAAAAAAGGTTCTTAAATCTTTATGCTTTCCGGAAAGGCGGCCACAAACTTTTTAGTCAAAGAAGTGTCACCAAGACGCAGACTTCCATGCAAATTGGTAAAACTTGTATTACGGTAACCCACCTAGAATAGAATTAAATGGAGTGTATTCACACAAAATAAAAGATACAAATAGTGCTGGCCAACGAAATCAGATACTGATTGTGTATGGAGCCAGATAGCCAGTATTAATGCGTATTTCTCCCGTCACACGAAGTCGTTAACTAACTTAAAAGAAGGGTTGTTACTTGCAATGAGTGCTGCAATTTACTTCCTGATTGATCCAGACGACATAAATTTGACTTTCCTTTTACGACTCATAAAGAAACTTTCTACGCGAAAGTAAATTGGAGCTACTGACTTCAAAAGTGATTACGTTAACCAGCGCCGGGAAAATCGTTTTTTTCCCAAAACTGCTCTGTGTAGTTGGCGACACCATCAAGACCACAGCAAATACTGTTCAACTCGATAAATGGCCCCACGATCAGTCTCTTGCTAATGTTCCTTGATACTTTAACAGGTAAAGACAACTAACAGGCGTGACGAAGCACATTTCGAGTTAACATAATGGCGTTTTTCCATACTGGTGCTGCAGGCCTCCATCTTGGTTCTTATAACCTGTACCATCACGCAGTCGGCACTTCAAAGAATAACAACGCTGACAGGATGCATAAAGCACACCTAACTAGAAACTTCTTCTTTAGCCGTTCTTGATTATACCTGGAAGCATTTTAATTTAATTGCAGAAACTTATCTGAAGTGGAGATGTTGTCCTGCGTTTTTTTCTTGTAGGTGCAACCACAATTTGAGGAGGATTCGCGCAGCAGCCCGACGATCGAGATGGAATACGTGGGCTCAGATCAGCGATTCGTGCCCCACAACGATCCACGTGATATGCAGGTCGACAGCAGCCCTGTAGATGGAGGACCCAAGAGTGCCACGAAAGACAGATATGATGTAAGTCAGATGCCCGACAGTGCTGTCCCTCTTTCGTAGTCTTGGCATCACGGAAGTCTGATTGGCAATCATCAAGGGAGTCTCACGGGCCATCGAGAAATTTTGATGGAGCATCAAGATTTTCTTATGGAACACCAAGAAAGTCAAATGAACCATCAAAAATGTCTGATTGACTATCAGAAATGTCTGATTGGCTATCAAAAATGTCTGATTGACCATCAAAAATGTCTCATCGACCGGCAAAAGCATTCGATAGCCCGTCAAAACATTTCTAATAATAGCTTTGATCGGAGTTTAAATGCCCATTAAATGTGGCATTGGAAGAGTAGTACTTTGAAACTCAGATCATTATTCAACTAATTTTGCTTCCCGAGAGTTCATATAATCGACATAGAAAATGAGTATAGTCCACAGTTAGCAGTAAACCATTATTAAAATATCCCCATTGCGAAGTAGTCTGATGAATGGTTTGTTTGGGCTAGTTGATTCATCAAGATTCTGGGGTAAAACAGGCAACGCTGTGTACACTCTCGTGTTCACTTTGTCCGTGTCCCGTTGCGCTGTTTTACCCAGAATTGTGAAGTAGTGTTTTCTCTTTGCTGTCACGCGTTTATTTGTTGGTAACAATTAGCAAGAGGACTCTCCAATGACCACGTAAAATAATGATCTTTATTTCAGGAAAGAATTGCCCGTTTGGAAGAACAAGTAGAATACCTATCAAAGCAACTGCAAAAGGTTAGTTCAATCTCTCGTTTGTCTAAACCCACTCCATAGGGAACCGGAGTCACTGGTTCCACATAAAGTGAAATTCTTTCATGGGATGCTCGTCATCTCGAACATGCTGAAGAAAAAAAAAACGGACGTTGCCGCCGCTTTGAACATATCTAAGAGTGCCCTCTACGTATAACGAACATATAGTAAAAACAAACAAAAAATTATAATTGGGTTTTTCTATAACGAATTATTAGATATTTCGAACGAAATCGGGCATTTTATACAGTTTCTTTATAAATCGGTGTGACTATAGTACTATATTTGTGTAGTTCCTTTCCAAGATTTACCCACTATCGACGTTTCTGTACGTGCCAACACAACTCTCAAGTCAGATGAGTATATGGATATAGTAATACCGTGTATGGACGCTACTTTAAAGGGAATCCCCGAAAAATTTTAACGTGCCAAAATAATCACGTGTGTCAAAAAAATGCATTTTACATAAAAAATATTTTAGCTCAATATTTGGGTCACGCGACTCGTACGAGAATCGCGACGTGCTTCCACTTCATGACATGCTGAAAGGAAGTGCGTTTTGCAAATGGTACTTAATCAAAACGGAGTCTCACTACAAAAAAAAATTGCAAGATTTTTTTTTTTTAGGTGGGGAGGGGGGGGTATTTTCTGACATAAATGTATACGCCTGCAAGCCAGTCGCTCAAAAATATTATTTGATAGCTCAGTGTCTCTAGGGGTGATTCCAAAAGGCATTTCTAATAAGTGCTTTTCGTCTTTATGTGTCGAAATACCAGAATAGCTTGGAACTCACAATGTGTCTCACTATCTATGCACATGTCCCAATGCGCTAAAAGAAAAAAAGCCGAGTTCATTTTATTTTGTATCATGCATGTTCTACCCCCGACCACAACACAAAAAAAAATGTTTTTAAGGAGTGTACTGTATCTTCAAAGATAACTTAAACGCATCGATTCTCTCCAACTTGAACAAGGATTGGTGTGTCGACGTTCAATTCATGTTTTTGTTTTGTAGGTCACAAACGATTTGAAGAAAGTCCACTACATACTGAACATATTGGCCCCACACATCCCGTCGGTGGAAAAACTATACCCCAACCTTCGCACGGACGATTGACAAGGGACCCCATGTTGACGGCCGTTGGCAGCGTTTCAAAAGTCACGATTTTAATCGGTACACAGAGTTCGTACGATGTTTTCGAAGCTTCAGCCAATATAACCAAGATTTTTTTCCACTTCAAGCTTTGCGAACTGCTTCCTTGGCACAAAACACTTCGCGTCTTTTGATCGAACACAAGTATTGAGTTAGAGCTGCACAGTAGCTTTTTTTTTTTTTTTTATATCCGAATTTTTAGGGGGTTACGCTCATGGTATCGTTTCCAGAAGTATTTCATTTCGTTTTCATACACAAGAATAATTGTCTTTTTTTTTTTTTTCTAAAGTTGTCTTGATGTAACTATGCTGGCGGGTTCTAGAACACAATGTTTTACCTGGAGCCTGGAGAGAAAGCTGATTTATTTGGAGAGAAAGCTGATTTGAATGGTGCAAAGGCTGCCAAGAAGATTGAGATGATAGAAAGTCATACGGTGTTGATCACTGCATCAACGACACCTCGTCCGCCAATGTTTGTTTGTTTGTTTGTTTGTTTGTTTTAAACATGTGTAAATGTGGTACAGTGGGCACAACGAGTACGGGAACTACCTTTTGGTGTTCCATCTCAGAAAAGTCTTCAATCATTCTTGAAAGTTTCAATATGGTAAGGCACCTGACATACAGAAATGATAGTGTCACCCTTTCAAAGTGTGTACCATTCCTTTGAGCGCACTTTCCTTCGCCTGCTTCGTGTTTTACATTTTGGTAAAGCATTGCGGTTTACCAGGTTTTTATATATATATATATACGTTTGTTTAGTTGCACAAACTCCTATAACAACTTTCTTGGTAACCTTTCTTTGTAGCCATATTATTTTCTGTTTCTATACGCGAGCACTGTTAAGATTCTTCACTCAAACATATGGGTCATCATTACTTGATAAGAACGGCAGGGCGTCTCTTTCCGACGCCCGGCTTTCGGCACGCACTCGTCGCCTTCCGTCGTGCTTCGGCTGCGCGCTCACGCTCGATGCTCGCGAGACGCCGAAGCATTATCGAAGGTAGGAAGCTCGCGCTGGAGGCGTAACAACTGAAGAACTTTCCTGCCGTTATAATCCTGTCAGTGACTATGCGGAGAAAAACTGAGGGAGAAGAGGAGACGGGCATAAACAAACATGGCGGCGCCCATGGTACAGAGCAGACACTGGTCTATGGTATCCTAATTATTACGACCCATGGGCAACACGACACAGTGCGACCGAACAAAAGACCGGTGAAAGACAATGCGGAGAGCAAGTCGTCTGCTTCGATTGCGCAGAAGTTGAGGTGACGTCAGAACGACGCCGAGCTCTGATTGGCTTTTATTGAAAGGATAGTGGGTAGGCCTCAATGCCTCGCGGTCTACCCATTTCTTTTTTTTTTTTTCAGTCAGTTATAAACTGCTTGGCGTTCTGACACCATGGCAACCCCTGTGCAAGAAGCAGACGAACTTGCGCGCCGCATATAATGCGAAACATCGCACCCCGGTAGCATGTACATTTGAGACGTCCCGTCGTAGAATTTCGTCGTCTGCTCGCACCGAACGACGCCGACATCTTTTTTTATTCTTCTGTCGCGTTCGGAGGAAATCAACTCTTTGTGGGATAGGCTCGCAGGAAGCGGTAAAGGGTTCGCGCCTTATCGCTTTCACATCCTGGCAGGGAACTGAAACTCGCTGCCTCGGCATTCGAGTCCCGTGTGTGCGGGTTTGCGGTGTGTGTTTGCGGGTGCCGTGTTCGACTCAGCTTCCCGGGAACTTGTGGCGCGCTCGTCATAAGGTACTGCGTTCAGTACGTTATGCCTTCATTAGCCTTGGTATAGAGGCGTAACCGAGGTTTGTTGTTTGGTGTTCGTCACTTTGTTTGTGTCATCTACTCAACGAGCGCCGTGGTGCCTGGAGAAAAGTGAGGATTTTGTTTTCCTTCTTCGCCGGGGATGGCGTCATATCATTCTGCTTTGGCTTTCGTTAGCTTTGGGTGTTTTTGTTTAATTTATTTATTTATTATTGCGCGCGTACTTACATTTTGTTGATATAAAATAATCCTAGTATATAACCGCAACAAATCGATGATAGGCACACTGTCTGTGTTGTACCAAAAGTACGATCCATGTAACACTTTTGGCATTATTTAAATTTTTATGTGTTTTCGATTCCTACGTTTCGCTTTTTCCGACTAGCTCATTCACTGCATGCAGATGCGCTTGTGTCCTTCTTTAAAAAAAATGTATTACCAAGACGTTGAAAATTGGAGCAATCACGAGCTAGCCCAGGGCCTTCAGTTTCTGTTTTAGTGTGTATGTGTGCGTGCGCGGGGGGGGGGGGGGGGGGGGGGGGGGATTATGTTAAACTATAATTAGATTTTTGTAAAATAAAATGTTTGCCTTCGCCGCCTTTAAACATAAAGAAACAAGAAGAAATTGCAAATTTTACGAGTTGGCAATACCGATCAAGGTAGTTTATTTTAATAATTTTCCAAATTAATTAATCTGGCTTTTCAAGTAGCCCATCGACCCAACCGGTAACAACTTGGACACTCAGTTATTGTTCTATACTGCTCACTATACGTTCTCCCGAACGACTCGAGATTCATATTGGGTGGAAACAGTCCTCGATATCCAAACATCATATTATCTATATTTGAATTGAGCCGGCAAAAGCCATAAGAGAACGCTGCGATAACAAGATAGTGACTGTTCTGTTTGCGTTATTGTACGTTTCTCTATTTCTCGTGTATACCCTAGCTGCTCAAATATTTGGTACTGCATAAGTTAACGTTTGTTTATTTCCTACATTATCACACAGAAAGACTGGCAACATTGTCGTCCTTGATCTACACCAAAATGTTTAAGCTACCTGTTAATTTTTTTTTTTTTTTTTTTTTACTTCCCTACCTGCCTTGGCTCTTGAAAAGTCAAATGAGCTTCAGGTAATAGACGTTATCCAAAATTCGAAGCGCCACGTCGCGGGCGTAATGCCACATTATGCATTGTGGGAAGCAGTGGGCGGCAAAAACCATACGCACTCCGCTCCTGGCCGACAGGTTTCCGGAATGCAACGCGCACGTTGACGGATTTATGGAAGTCGTCTATTAATTCAAACTAGAGTTTAAAGTCAAATAAAACAAGTAAAACGTCTGAATGTGGACAGCCGGTTTTTTTCACATAACATGAGGGTAAAAGAGTTGAGTAGGACCACATCTTTACCTCTTATAATAAAAGTCAGCAACGCATTAAAACGTACCTAAAAGATATACTCTTAGGGTTGCGGTACGTCCAACGCTTAACCGAGTACCCCTTTGCCCGTGTGCTGGTCCCCGCTTTAGAATGGCGAGCTTTCAAAGCCTGGTCAAACTAGCAGGACAAACACCTAAACGTTTTTGGTTCACGAAACAAGATCAGTTTTATGGTAATCCGAGAAATTCTCTGCATTGCCACTTGCTTAAAAATGGGTAACCTAAAATTGTCTGATTGGTATCTTTTTAAATCATACCTACCAGTTTCACTTGGTTGTACTGGGTCGGAGTACCGTCAACAAAATGCATGGTGTAACCAGCTTCTGGCAATCAGTCATAAAAACGTTACGAACCAGGTGCACTAGACGTCTCTGCCAGTTGTGGTTTTGTCTGGCTCGCCGACAAGCAAAATAAATCGGGTCAGCATTTTCAACGCTCGAGGGCCAACGACAAAAATTAAATTTCGTGGTAAACACATCTTGAACTGGTATGTTTAGCGTGTTAAACCGCCCATGCATCGAGAGCGATCCTGAGGGTGCAACAAACGACGTCACAAGAGCCGACAAGTCATGCTGTCGGATGTCGCGCTCATGGCTGTTGGTTGGAAAAGTTTCCGCAAAAAGCAAGAGAGAACGCGAGTGTCCCTGCTGTCGCGGTGTCCCAACACCTGGCTGCTCAAGTTTCCGTGGACTGTCAAGCTGCAAAGCAACCTGCAGTAAACCAGGCGCCTGCCGCATTCATCTCCGTTGCTGTGACACCGCCAGGATCGCGCGCGGCAGGCAACTGCATGACACCACTCTGACGTCATCAAGTGCAAATCGAGGGACCACACTTGAGGGCGCGGTAACCATGTCCGTCGAAGAAGGGTTCCAGGTATAATAGCGGGTACTCAGGAGGAATTCTCGCTTCACCAAATAGCTAATTCTGTTTTATTTAGGGCATTATCTGCCGATACTTCGTTTCACCAGACGTGGTGAAACGAAGTCCCTGGAGTAAAAAAAAACGCCATCCTTAACGGTCACTTTAATAATAATAATAATCCTTTATTTGTATCATGCCCCAGAGCAACCTATCGGTTACAGTGTGGTGGCACATAAACAGTTTAAAAAATGGGGAAAATACACATTAAAGAGTAAACAATCTCAACCCCGCCCCCCCCCCCCCCCCCCCCCCCCCCACCCGGACATATGCTTTCGAAATTAAAAAAAAAAATCACAAATAGTCGTTTGAACGCAGCAAAATTTAAATATGTGTCTAGATTTAAATTCATTTAAACAAATTTGCATTCGAGCCAACGGGGACGGTCTCGTCTGAATATATGTATAAAACGCACTTCAGTATCTAACGACACGGGCCGGTACATGAAAGTTTAAAGACGACACAAGATTGCAATCTATTTGGCCGTGAACCACTTTGTATAAAAATGCAGGGTGATTCAAGGAGAGGCCAGGTTCTTTAAATCGACCGCAAAATTCGGTTTCTTAACCTATCACGCTACGACTTTGTGCTGCATTGCCCACAAATGGTGCATTTTTTTTTTTTTTTGTTTTTTACATTTACAGAGAGCGAACTTACCTGAGGCAAAAGTAAAGAAAGGAAAAGGCTTAGCTCCTATGGAACCGCGGCGAAGCCACCGGTCTTCAAACAACAAGGCGCCGTTTCGCACGGGAGACAAGAGGTGGCGCAAGCGCTCGCGACGCCAACTGCCGCCAACGAACGAGCATACGACGCCGAGAGCTGGCGTCTTTAGCAGACAAGTAACTGCAGTTCCTTGTTGTTACCGCGCCTTTTTTTTTTTTTTTTTTTTTTTGTTTCTGCGACTGTCACCGCCTGCGGAACGCGCGCCACTTTTGAGTCGAAACGATCGTCTGCTAAAGACGCCGGCTCTCGGCGCCGTATGCTCGTTCGGTCGTGGCGTTCGTTGCGCCATCTCTTGTCTCCCGTGCGAAACGGCGCCTTTGTTGTTTGAAGACCGGTGGCGCCGCTGGGTTTCCATAGGAGCTGTGCCTTTTTCTTTTTTTTTACTTTTTCTTCAGGTAAGTTCGCTCTTTGCAAATTTTACAAAAAAAAAATGCACCATTTGTGGGCAACGCTGCACAAAGTCGTAGCGCGATAGGTTAAGAAACCGAATTTTGCGGTCAATCAAAGAGCCTGGCCTCTCCTTGAATCACCCTGTATAATGTCACGAGCAATTCTTCTTTTTGACAGGTTCTGTAGGGAAAGTTCTCTAAGAAGGTATTCATAATCAAAATAACATTTTCTATCAAAATATCTATCGTAAACAAGGCGTATAAATCGCTTCTGAACTTTTCTATCTGTGCAGTGTCGGTTATTGTTAGCGAATTCCACACTGAATTACAAAACTCAAATTTAACTCGTACAAGGCAACAAAAAAATCGAACTACGCACATTATAATTGAAAAATCATGCGTCAAACGTGATATCATCCCCATTGCTTTAAAGGCAGAAGCAACAATTTGTGTAACATGATATGAAAAGGTAAGATTACTATCGAAATAAACACCAAGGTTACGAACTTATTCCACACGTTCAATAGAATATTTGCCGATAAAATATTGATGTAAAATTCTTTTGCGTTTTCTACACATAGAGAACACTTTTGTTTTATCTGGATTGACCAGCAAAAAGTTACATGAGCACCGGTTTGAGATACGTGATACATCTCCTTGTTAAAGAGCACAATCATCTTTTGACTTTAGGATAAAGCTTCAGATCGTCCGCAAATAAGAGCAGTTTCGCATTTCGTATGCACAATTCTATATCACTGATGAATATAAGAAAAAGTAGCCGCCCCAAATTCGATCCCTGAGGCATACCCGAAGTTGGAGTAAAAACATCTGAGAAGCTATTCAAGATTTTTATTCTACTCTTCCTATCCGACAGATAACTATAAAACAAGCCTTAAAAGAGACGACGAAACGCCGTATAAAGAGAGCTTATACAAGAGTAAGTCATGATTTACTTTATCGAAGACTTTTGATAAGTCAAAATACACAATATCAACTAATAACTAATACGGGAATGAGTTGAGCTAGTTGGTTATGATACATTATGGGTGGAACCAGCTTAACATTTAAGGAAGGAGGCATAGAAAAGACAACCATTCGCTGGACTTATTAAAAGAGTTGGTAGTCCAGCGAATGGTTGTCTTTTCTGTGCCTCCTTCCTTAAATGTTCAGCTGGTTCCACCCATAATGAACAATATCAACGCATGCCCACGTGTATGAACAAATGGGACAGTATACTCAAGGAGAGAACAAAGGTTCGTTTCTACTGAGCGCCCTTTTATAAATCCATGCTGCACGGTGCTTAGTTTTCGGCTAAAGTAAAAAGGAAGATGGGCATGTAAAACTATCTCAAAAACCTTTGAAAAAGAACACAACCAAGACACGGGGCGGTAGTTATCTACTCTAGACGCGTCACCGGTTTTGTGTATTGGCACTATCACTGACATTTTCCAAAGACAGTGGAAAACACCATTTCTCAGCGATAGGTTAAATATGTGGGGCAAACAAATCAGCGCATCCTTTATTAATAAAGCTAGGTACTGTATCATCTTCCGCTGACTTTTTTAGTTTTAATTTTTGAATTGCCTCTAAATTTTCATTTATATCGACCTCACTAAATGTGAAAATGTCGTTACGACCAGTAGCGCAGATTGAAGACTTGCTTTTGAACTCTTCCTTGGAATATCATTCACCAAAGTAAGTTTGGAATATATTACCCACTTTTTCAGGATTTATAACGTAGTCCGTATCAGTACGTAAATAAATATTTCTCGCCGACTCTTTCGTGTGCTTTCTAACAAATCGCCAGAGTTTATCAGGTTCATGGTAAAAACTATTTTCTGTGATTTTTTTTATAAATGAATTTGTCATGTTTAAACAGTTTCCTTGCAAGTGCTCTGTAAGCACTGAACTTTATGTACCATAACTCAATGCCGGTTCTTTTAAACAATTTATGATAGAGTTCTTTTTTACGCATGTAGTGTTTCAACTCTCTCGAGAACCAAAACTGATATTTAGAAGGCTTAGACAATCGCTTTGGAATGAACGCATCGATTGTATTTTTCACTATCTTCGTCAAGGATTCAGTCGCAGAATCTACGCAGTTATCATGAAGAACCGTTGACCAGTTATTATAACGAAGGAACGTATATATACCTCAATAATTGCCCTTATGATAGTCATATCTGGTTAAAATTTGTCTGTCACGAGACCTCACCGGTAAAGAAAAACATACGATAAAGGGTAGGTGAAAAACGTCAGGTTGCACAAGGGTATCGCTAACTGACATGACACTGTCTATAGGGCAGTTTGAAAGAAAAATATCAAGAACATTCCTGGCCGTTTTCCTGAAATGATTATGCTGAGTTAGAACATTAAAATTAATGAAATCTACTAGACGTGACACTTTTACTACCGTTTGATTATTTCCCCTACTGCTTATACCGGTCGACCAGTTCTCTCCTGGTAGAGTAAAATCGCCGCACATATGTACTTTAAATTTCGAAAATCAATTTGCTGTTCAAGCGTTTGTAAATGTTTTACGAACACACCTGAATCCGACAGCGGAGGAAAGTAATAGTTGCCGACGAGATAATTAATCCCATCGCGTGATAATAATCCGACCCATATGCACTCTGCATATAGGCAGTCTTGGGTAGTAACGCGTTACTAGTAACGCGTTACTAGTAACGCGTTACTGTAATTTTGTTACTTTTTTGATAACTTGTAACTGTAACGAGTTACTTTTTAAAAATGTAACTTGTAACTGTAGTTCTATTACTTTTTTCTGAAGTAACGATGAAAGTAACGACGTTACTTTTGTCGTTACTTTCCAGTTTTTTATGAATAATATATCACTGAACGAGTACAATTTAGCCATTTTTCGCGCTTTCCAAATTGTCTCTTCCGACATTTCGAGTGTCAAGTTATTTTTTGCACAGACTTGTGAATACGTTCTTTCTCGCCAGTCATGACCCGAATATAGCCACGTGTAGGTTTGGTGAAAAAAAAAATGTAGTTATCTTTAGCACGCGCTTGTACTTTGTGACTGAACACTTGCATCTTAGTGTCTTGAAGAACTATCTCTTTCGCGGTTTTTATTTTTTTTCTGCGCAAACGCTTTTTAATCGGGTGAATCAAACGTGAAACAACAATACACGCGGAGGGCACTGCGAATGTTTCGTATTTTGATTAGCGCCGCCACTCCGCACTGCGCATGTTTCGCATTTTGATTAGCGCCATTAATCCGGTGTAGTGTCTACAGTCGAGGCAAAATTTACTGCTGTTTGCGCGGGGTTTGTTTCTGGCTTGCCGGGTACAAACTGAAATATGTCCAGGGACTCTATGAACCCAGCGCAACCGTCAACGAGCCAGCAATGTGCTAGTGCTACCAAGGATATGAATGTTGATAAGAACAAAGAAAAACTACCATGGCCGGCGTACAGAGAGTATTTTGCTGACGTGGAGGAGGCTACGAACATCTTGACCGCTGAAAACGGCACTCAATTGCCTCACCACCTACCCGGCAATCAAAAACCTTTTCCGGCGAAACAACACTGCAATCCCATCTAGTGCGTTAGACGAGCGCCTGTTCAACAAGGGCAGGGACGTGTTCGTTATCAAACAAGGGAAACTTTCAGAAACTAATTTCGGGAAGCAACTGCTGCTAACTTACAATACGAAGTAAAAAGCACACTTTTTAATTTTATGCAAATAAACTTGGTGAAAAGCGTTTTCTAGTTTTTCCTAATTTTTTCTTTGTGTTATAGAAAAAGTAACTGAAAGGTAACGTCGTTACTTTTTAAAAGTAACTGTAACTGTAACGAGTTACTTTTTTGTTGCGGTAACTGTAACGGTAACTTCACTACTTTTTTCTGAAAGTAACTGTAACTGTAACGAATTACTTTTTAAAAGTAACTTACCCAAGACTGCATATAGGTTTCCAAATCTAACCTTCTGCATGATTTAATGTTATCCCGCACGGCTGTCAACACCCCCCCCCCCCCCCCCCCCCCCGCCAAATTTGTTCCCGGTTGCCACGTAATCCCTGTCCCTTCGATAAACACTGTATGATGTTGGAAAGTAACTAGTGTTAGAAATTTCTTTCAGTAGCCAAGTTTCAGTTTAACAGAACATGACCAAACTAGTGGAAACAACAGTTGACATACAGTCATCTGCTTTCGTCCTCAAACCGCGAGTGTTCTGATAATAGCATTTATCATATGACTATAGAACACATACGACCTGCAGAGGATATTGCAGGCGACACGAAGTATGAGTAATGAACTCTTGACCGCAGGATTGCATAAATTACACGAATTACATGACACCATAATTTATTATTTTTTTAGAACCGTGGAAACTAATTAAACTTGCGAAGGTTATTGAAGACGGCAGTTTGTGTCGTAGGTTCTTGGAAGAAGCATTAGATGGACGAAATATTATAATATTTTCAATACCCCTTTTAGAGCCCGCGGAACTAAGACAGGGGTTATTGAAGACGCCAGTTTAAGTCATTGACTCTTTACCAGAAAATTGCATAGGTAACATGACATCATAGTTTCAACAATTTTCTTTCAGTACCAAAAACTATACACCTCAGCAGGGGTTATGGTAGACTACATTGATTGTCATCGATTATCTTCCAGATGATTACATGAATTAAGAATTAAATTCTACCTTCAATTATCCTTTAAAGGTGCCCTGAGGAGGTTTCTGAGGTCGCCTAAATATGGCGATCGATACCTCATCCTATGGGTTCTAAGCGTCCTTGAAAACCATAAAGCACGACGATG